>NW_024429194.1:81358047-81958047 GCF_017639785.1 Mesocricetus auratus
GGGACAGAAAGGTGACCCCGTGAGCAAGCCTGCCTCTCACCAGGGGGACCAGAAACTTTACACACGTCTCAGGACATGTCCGAGAACCTATTTCTAGGCCTCAGCCCCAGAAGAGCCAGGGCCCCCGGGGGCCCCTTCTCTTCTGAGGTGCAGACAAAGGTTGAATGGAAGCAACTCCAAGAACAGGAGCACACTGCAGGGCGGCCACATGCAAAGACGCTTTTTTGTTCTGGCGAGGGAGGGTTAACGGGAGAGACATGTCATGTTATCACTTCAAGGATTTTGACAGACAGTTCCGGGATAAGGCAGAAACTCCACCCTTAACTGCAGCTCCGAGGACTTGAAAGGCATTCACTAACCTCCACTAATTGCATGTTTTTCTTCGTGTCATATTTACTTGTTGGAAGTCTTGCCTGGCCCATTCATTTCCTCTGCCCCGCTATTCATGATCACTCACAGGCCTGAGATTAGAAGAGGGAAGGCATTTGCAGAGATTAAAAGCTCACTACGTTTTGGCAATGATTTCCTTCTTTCCATGGGTCCAGAACCATAGGTGCAGAGTATGCTGATCTCACCCACCCCCTCCCCTCTCTGTGTGCTCCTTCAGTGAAATCCACCCCTTGTCCTTACTTCTTCAGACAGCGGAGGGAGCCAGTAGTGAACAGAGAGCCAGCTGCCACTGCCTGGGTGGGCAGGTAGCAAGTTCAAGAGAGAATTAGGGAACTCACTTTGGGTGGATGGAGCTTGAGCAGCCCTGTGGATAGACTGGGCGTTTTTATAAAACTGCTTTGCTTGAATGCAGTTCCCAGGGTCTTGCTGTGCCTTCCTGATGCAACCTAGGCCTGTACCAGAAATACCCCCAATTACTCCCCTCTTCCACCTAAGCCTAGACCTGGTCCAGTGGTCCCTAAATTCAGGGCATCAGCCTGGGTGAGTGTGAATGATTCTAGGCACACTACACAGTGCTCAAATCTCAGACACATCTTCCCACACATCCCACCGGGAACCTACCCTCATCTAATTCACTCCAGGTCTCCCTAAATTCTTAAAGCTTAGGAGTAAATCAGGAGGCAACCCTACTCAGAGCCATTCCCAAGCGCACAGATTAGACGGTCAAGACTAAAGTGTCTTTTGAGCAGCCATCAGCCAATTAACACTGTTCCAAGCTCTTGGGAAAACTGGAAGAGATGCAACCATTTCACTGAAATCCATCTTGAGCAAAAGGAGATTTTACAAGTGTTGAGGGGCTGCCACTTGGAAAGCCAATTTGCAGGGAGACGGGCGGTGCACAGATTAGTATGCTTGCTCCCACAGATCATCCCCTGCAGATGAGCCTTGCTCCAGACGCCTCCTTGTCACCATCGGCTCCAAAGCCTGGTGTTCGCCACTGTCTCGGTACCCTCCCCAGATGGTCACCTAATGTCTTGGCTTCTAGTTGAGATGGAGCAGTCACCCTAAAACCTGTCCAACCTCCCCCAAGGCATTTTTAGTCATGTACCAAATACAAGTGAAGTTGTCTTAATTTTCCTTTGCCCAAGGCCAGTTGGGGTGTTAACGTGGTTAGCGCCTGACCTCCAACAGCCCACTAATGTAGCTGATCCCTGCTAGCAAGTCTGCCACCACCATTCATATACGGCAAGCAGCCCAACCATTCAATGGTGCCTCACTTTTGTTCCCCGGGTTTAATTTTATAATTGTTAACAGTTTGTTCTCCTCCTAGCCATCCAGCGGAAGAAGTGGAAATGGGGGGTGCACTTCTGGAAGAATGCCAGGGGAGAGGGGATAGCCCAGCAGCGAGGAAAAAACATCCCTGCCATGCTACCTGGACAGGGATGACATCCAGTTGCAGTGTGGTGTGTCCTGACCCCAAGAAACCACTGAGCCTGGTCCCAGAGGGTTGGGAGGGGATGGAAGATGGTGGCCTCCCAGGCTCCTTCACACAACAGCTCCCCTCGCCCCTGCCTGAACCGTCTTGTAGCATGTCCCCAAATAAACACACCAGAGGTAGAATGGCTTTCAGCTAAGGCAGTCATGGAATACTGTCCTGGAGGACTGAGTGCCGTCTGGTTAGTCACTGAAGCCACTAAAGCGGCACAGCTGAAAGCAGTGTGTTGAATGAGTGGAGGAAGAATGATGGATGGATGGATGGATGGGCGGACGGACGGACAGACAGCCGGACAGACGGACAGACGGATGGGCAAACGATAGATGGGTGTTAGTGAAGTTCCCAGCAATACCCAGCAAAAGTAACCACTTGACCAGCATCCGTCCCCCTCCTCATCCCCCTCCTCCAAGTGTCAGTAGAGGCTGGCTGCACACAGTAGGCTCTCCACAACAGGGGGTGGCTATTGTTATCACCCTCATCATCACTTGCACCCCACCAACCCTCTCCTTCCACGGGTTACTCCTACAGCAGCCAGCGGCAGCCGGCCAGCCTGGGAAAAGTTTCGCTGACCGCACGGCCCGGCCAAGCCCCCTCCCGCCCGCACCGGCCCCGCGGGCTGCGCAGCGGCCACCGCCGACCGGGGCCGCGCGCCCCGGGCAAAGCAGAGACGGCCAAAGTAACTTTGAGGGCACCCGCGGGCCGCCCGGGTGCAGGGACGGGGTCCCGGCCGCGCCCCCTCCGGCCCACCGCCCGCACCCAGCCCGTGCGCACTCCCGGCCCGGCCGGGTCCTACCTGGCCCCGGGCTCCTCTTCGGCGGCCACGAGCAGCAGCGCGCGCGGAGGGCGGCGGGGGCCCGGCTCCCGCGAGGGCGGCGCGCAGGGGCGGGGGCCTCTGCGCCGCGCGGCCGAGGCTGCGAGTGGGAGCCAGACTCCTCCTTCGCGGGGCGGGGGGCTCCCCGCGCCCCTTCCCCCGCCCCGCTCCGCGCCGCCCCGGCCCCGCGCGCCGCCGCGCCGCTCCGCCCGCGCGCACGGGCCCCGCAGGAGCGCGATCGCGGCCTCGGGCCCCGGCCCCGCGCGCCCTCCCGCCCGGGTCCCGGCCACCCCGGCCGCGTCTGGGGCCTCGGCGCCCTCCCGGGCCCGGAGTCCGCATCCCGCCGCTCACGGGTCGTCCCGCGCCCTCTCCACACAGCCCCCAACCCCAGCCGCCGAGCGCCGGGAGAGGGGAGCGGGGCGGGGCGCCCTCACCTCCGGAGCCGCGCGCCGCGATAGGCACCGCGTGCAGGGGCGTGCGTGGCTTCTTCCCGGTGCTCGGCACCCGCTCCATGGCCAGGGCCCCAACTTGGGACCACTAGGGTGCCTTGTGCCTGGAGAGAAGCAGTCAACCCCCACCCGACTGAATCAGGCCTGGGTTCTACCTCCCAGTCTCCCACCCTTGGCCTTCTGAGTGGCCCACAGTGGCCTCCGCCAGAATCCTAGAGCCTGCAGGTAAGCCTGTCAGGGAGTCAGAGGACCCAGCACTAGGTTTTAGGGAGGCAGAGGCAAAGAGATCCGGAAGTCTGTCCAGCTTGGGAAGTTTGAGAGGCTGAAGACCCCTGGCCAGGGTGAAAAGGGGGTTCACAAGGCCTATCGTGGTCAGGAAACAGAAACCACTCTGGCCTGGACCTCCCCTAATCATGGAAGTTAGGCGGGAGACTCACCCAATACCCCTTAACAATGTCTGTGCGTCCTGCCTGCTCATAGCTCTCAGATGGTTAGTGTCAGACACCTCTGTGGGCACTTGACACCTGGGGCCACTCTGAAGGAGAGCCTAGTCTTATCAGGGAGGCAGAGGGAGACACATGGGAGGAGGGGACAGCCACCTGGGTAGCTTCCTGGAAGTGGAGACGGCACAGTGGGTAAGAGCATGGCCAGGGTGGAAAAAGCCTTCTAGGTAGATGCTGCTACAGGCCGGGGTCCTGGCCAGGTGCTGTGACGGTGCGGCTCTGTGGAGTTAGAAGATAGAGCACCAAGGAGGGTGAGGTTCTTGGACCTAGCTAAGCCAGCAGAGTTCTTCACAAGCCATTGAAGGTTATAGCCAAGGCCTGGCCTTGGCCAAACTTGCATTTTGCATAGAGCTCACTCCGGCATCCCAGACAGGGAGTGGGCCTGAGTGTGGAAAGGCTAGGCAGTGATGGAGAGGTTCTCCCAGTGGGCCCCCACTTCTCTTTCCTACACTCTGAAGAACTTGTCCTGGAGCCCCTTTCCTCCTAGGACTGCGGCACCACACTGTGCCTAGGAAACTGTTCCTCCTACCTGGGAGAGAAGACTGGCGGGCTCAGGCTGCAGCAAACTCTGCCTGCTGCCTGCCAGGAACAAGACTGCAGCTGGGCATGGCCTTTAGGGGACAAGAGCAGAGACACTGGACATTCTTAATGACCGTTATCCTCCAAAGGCTGGATTGTACCAGAACTCAGCTCCCAGAACACCGTCTCTTACTGTGCATCTATTGAGCGCCCACTGTACGCCTGGCACTCAACATGTTGTTTGGAACCAAGTGTGAACTTGCTGCCAAAGACCTGTCATCATCTGTGCCACTCAGACCCAGGCACCGAGCTTGAACACATGCTGCCTTAGGTAACCCCCCCCCCTGGTCCAGGCAGTACCCCAGAGGTCAGGCCCCGGAATCTGATGCTGTATCCACAGAGTCTGCAGCCCACTAACCATCAGTGAATGGCTCTAAAACATGAGGGAATGAGGAGTGTGGGGTGGGCAGGACAGACCTGCTTCTAAATGAACAGCCCATCTGGGCAGACAGCAGACATTCTGTGTGAGGGAAAATTTACTAACACAGTGGTCTTGTTCATGGAGACTGATAGAAACACCACCCGATCCTCACTGCTGAACCAGCCAGGGAGGCTTGTTCTGATGGGAAACATTTCCTGGGTGCCTACTGTGTGCTGGAGACCCAGGGAGAGGAAAAGAGGGTAGACTCTTTGCCCCCCCTTAGACACCACCAGTGTCCCCCTGCCAGCCTAGGTCTGTCTGGATCCTGACACAGCCCCAGGAAAGGGTCGCCTCAGTAACACAGGCCTCTTCTCATACCTTCCTCCATAGCCAGAGCCTAAGAAGGAAAGGGTACCCCTAGCCTTGGATCCTCATCCCAGCTCACCCCCAAGCTCTCTGCACAGTGACCACTCCCCAGCTCCTGACCCATGGCTTGAACAGAAGTTCAGATTCTTGCTCTGCCCGTAAGGCCACCAGGAAGAACTTGGATCTCTCCTTCTGTACAGTTGGTCAACGGCCCCCACCTCAAGGGCAGTGCAGTTGGCACCTAGAGCTGTCATAGTCGCAGTGTCACAGTTTTAGGTACCAAGTCCAGGGATCTGAATTCCAGCCTCAGATTTTGGCTAACTTGTTTGGGACCTTGGACATTGTGGTGTATCTGTAAATTTTCATTTTCTCATCTTGAGAAAGAGGTGTGACAGAGAACATGAATGGTGGGAGAAGGGCCTTGGGAGCATCCTCATCCATCTCTAGCTAGAATGTCATGGTAAGCCAGCAAGATGTCTCAGCTAGGAATGGTGCTTCCTGCTAAGCCCAAGGACCCGAGTTCAATCCCCAGGGCCCACACAGTGGGCATAAGGAGAGAATGGACTGACCTCGGCATGCACACTGTTGCTGCATGTGTGTGTGTGTGTGTGTGTGTGTGTGTGTGTGTGTGTGTGTGTGTATGTAGGATTCCATCAGGCCACAGGAGCCCCCTCAATACCATAGTACTAACCTCATGTGACCCCTGAAAAGGTGGGTGGGAACCAGATGTCAGTATCTCTGGGCAGAGAGACTGCCCGTCATCCACAGAGACTAAGATGCCCCATTTGATGGCTCCCAAGGGGTCCTGGCCACTGATGCCCTCTGCGTCACCACTTGCAAGTCATTGGTGGATAGCTTTGAGTGTTGGTACTCCTGTCCTCAGGCCCTCCATGATGTCTGAGTCCTTCGTGATTATGAGGGAACTTTGCCAGCTGTCTTTTTGCTGGCTTTTTTGGCAATAGTCTGGCATGGATCCCAGCAAGGGGCAGCCTCCCCACAAAGGGGGAGGAAGCCTCAACTGATGGGTTAAAAAAAAAAACCAGGGGTGGGTGTGCTCCAAAGGTTTCAGAACCTGTCAGCTAGTACAAAGTTGGGGTGTGAGGTCAGCTAGTACAAAGTTGGGGTGTGAGATCAGCTAGTACAAAGTTGGGGTGTGAGGTCATCTAGTATAAAGTTGGGGTGTGAGGTCAGCTAGTACAAAGTTGGGGTGTGAGGTCAGCTAGTACAAAGTTGGGGTGTGAGGTCAGCTAGTACAAAGTTGGGGTGTGAGGTCAGCCCTCACACTACAGTTCCCTCCCATCGTCTCTTCTGCTCCTTCTGCCCCCAGTCTAGTTCCCAGAAACTTCCAGCACTTTTTTTTTTATGAGACAGGGTTTCTCTGTATTGTTTTGGAGGCTATCGGTCCAGCCTGGCCTCGAACTCACAGAGACCCGCCTGCCTCTGCCTCCCGAGTGCTGGGATTAAAGGCATGCACCACCACCGCCCAGCTCTTCCAGCACTTTTAAAACCCCCAGCATCCCAGGCAGGCTCTGTGGGGCTCAGCTGAGCTGTCCAGGGTCCTGGCCAGGCCCAGTCCCACCCCCAAAGGCTTCTCTGATCAGTCTCCTACACACACACACACACACAGAGAGAGAGAGAGAGAGAGAGAGAGAGAGAGAGAGAGAGAGAGAGAGAGAGAGAGAGAGAGAGAGAGAGAGAGAGAGAGAGAGAGAGAGAGAGAGAGTTTAGCAGGGGTGACAGTGGCACTGGAGTCATCCTGGGTGGGACAGCTTTTGAGTCAGTCTTTCCAGAGAAAAGGCATAAGGGGCCAGTGAGCCTAGGGCTGCTCTGGGAAGAGACTGTGAGCGCCCATAGGCTCCAGCAATAGAATAGAGTGTCCTCAGTCACACACGGCTGCTGCGCCTCGTGTGACCCCACTGACTCTCTGGAGAAATGATCTTTTCCCTCTTTCGTGAAGAAGATGCTGAACCGGGGGGGCTTTTGGCAGCCGGCGGCCCCCACAGTGCTGCAGCTCTGGTCACTGCTACCTTCACTCCACACGGGTGTAGGTAAGAGGACTGGAGGAGAAGGCAGGTCAAGTGGCCAGGGCCGAGGTGCCCAGTGCTCGGGATCTTTGTCAGTGGGTCACAGCTCTGGGTGGGGAGTGAGGTGACCCCCTGGCCATCCCCTGGCCCCTGCTCACCCATGCACCTGTTCCCTATCCAGTAGTGAAGGCACACAAATACACACACACTTGGGATCTCAGTATGAAAGACTAGATCCAATATGAAGGGTAATTTAGGCCTGAAAACCCTCTTGAGCCTTTAGAAGGTTCTATCAACTCTGCCTGAGCCTGCGAGACTTGAGTGGGATTGGGAGCCAAGAGGGCATCTGGGCAGGCCTGGCATCCAGTAGTGCCAGCCACCAGTAATACCCTGGAGCCAGCCCCTGTGCCACACAGCCCTGCCCCACCCTCTCCTGCCACCCGTCTTGGGGAGGCAATGTTACCAGCTGGGGACAACCCTGCCTGAGGTGTCAGACAGGCTTGGGCCTGCCTTTGGGACCTGAGCCAGGCGCCCGGCCTGTTGCCTCACCTGGGATGCGAGGCCTGCCTCAGAGGCTGTGCCAACTGTGCTAGACAGCGATTTGGAGCTGCCTCAAGCTCCCTTGTCTCCCACAGGCACAGAGCAGGGAGGGCCTCGGGGAAGCCTGCAGGGTCTTCCCAGTCCTCGCTGACGCTGTAGCCCTGTTCCAGTCCCTGTTGGACCCCTAGCTCCATTCCCTCCACCTTGCAGGCATGTAGTGAGTTGGAAACTCCCCAAGACGCTTATGTGGACCCCCAGTAGGCACCCTACTTTTGGAGGTGTCTGAATTGTGCAATGGGGTCTACTGGGCAGCCTCTAACCCAGAATGAGAAAGGTAAAAGGAAAAGCTGGTTATAGTAGGGTCAGCTGGGCTGGGAGGGGCCCTAGAGAGCTGGGGAGACCCCAGAGAGGTTACAGAAGGCTGGCTGAGCCACAGGCTCCCTTCTTGGGAGAGGAAGCCCACGCCTGTGCTCCTGCAGCACCCACCTGCCGTGGACTCATTCCCTGGTGTCCATACCCTCTCCCAGGCTGAAATGCTGTTCCAGGACCTTCCTGAGCCTGTTCATTCCCAGGCTCCTCCAGCCACCCCTAAGCTGTCCCTCACCAGCCTGGCCGTCAGCACACCCTTTGCCTGTGTCTTCTCCCATGAGAGGTATCCGCCATCAGCCTGTAGCTAGCTGAGACCAAGAGCACCCTTGGGCTTCGAGATGGTGTGTAACTGACATCCACACTCCAGCACAACGTTCTCTAGCAGCAGGTTTGGATCCGAGTCGTCGTCAGAAATGGGGGAGACGGGAGATGGCTCTTGCACTCCACCCCCGTGTTAGCCCCACCACACAAATAAGGGAAACTGAGGCACAGTTAGAAGAGTAGGGGAGGAGCCCTCTGTCCCCAGGTGAGAGGGAGGAACAGATGGTGCCTGAGGAGTTCAGGGGGACAGGGCTGAAATGTGTTTCCTCATAGACCATGTTATCACCCCTGGCTCTAACTCATGCAGATGATCCCAATCTTACAGATGAAGACCATGAGAGGGTTGAGTGATAGGGTTAAAAGGGGTACGTGGAGAACCTCATAACTCCCATCCCACCCCTTATTCCCCTGCTGAGGTGTCTCTGTGGGAAGCTGCAGGGAAAGAAATGGGGTTCGTGTGCCATGTGGATGAGACACTCAGTTCCCCATGCTCCCTGCTGCGTCAGCCCACCACAGAGCAGCCCCGGAGCTGGCACTGTCCCCATGGCAATGCCTTGTTTCCTCATCACCGCCACACTGGCCCTGGGACGTGGACTTCCCTAGGCTATCCTCCTTACACCTTGGGGAGTGGCCTCCAAGTCCTATACTGGCACCTTCTACAGACTCGGACCACACACACCCTTCAGCCCAACCCCGTTGGTCACTCCTGTGAGTCTAGTACCCTCCGCACTCAGTGCTAGAGCCTCCGTGTCTCCTGGCTTACAGCTCTGGGCTTCTTCCTGTACCAAAGGATGGACACGTCAGGGGCTGCAGAGAAACCAAGTGCAGGGAGCAGGGTTGTGGCCGGGTTCAGTGCTTGCCTAGCATGACTCAAACCCTAGGTTCCTCCACCTAACACTGGAGTGGGAGGAAGAAAGGAGGGAGGGAGGGAGGGAAGGAGGGAGGGAGGGAGGGAGGGAGGAGAAATGTGAAGAGGAATGGAAAGTGGAAGACAAAAACAAAACAGGTGCCCACAGCAGACACCGCTAATCGATCCCAGTAGTCTTTCCTGCTAAATCAAGGGCAGCCCAGGACTCTAGGCAGCCACTCTATGGGGTTGGCCCTGGACACAAGGTCCACTTGGCACTCTGACAAAGCCAGGGTTCTCTAGCACAACCTCACCTATTCTACACCTCCCCCTGCTTGGGCTCAGCTGGATCAGACTCCAAGTTGGCCCAAAATTCCAGCGCACTTGGCTGGGAGGACTTTTTGACAACCTCTGGGCAGAGAGATGTGGAGATGACCCAATTTGGGCAGACAGCAGCTATGCCCAGGCCAGGCCTGGAACTCTCCTGCTCCCAGACCCCACCTCAGTGTCTACCATGCAGCTTCTCATATCCAGGAGAGCCTGGGGGACTTATTCCCCAGGGACTTTGCCTGTGGATTTGAAGGCTCTTACCTCAACTATACAGGTGTGGAAACTGAGGCTCAGAAAGGCCTAGTGACAAGCCAGGGCTCACCATGAGGTAGGCTCCAAATCCTATACTCACACCTTCTATGGGGTCCCCATGGGTCTCTCTCTCTCTCTCTCTCTCTCTCTACACACACACACACACACACACACACACACCCATCCCCACTCTGCTTGGTCACTCCTGGGAGTCTAGTACCTCAGTGCTTTGGTCTCCCCCACACAAATGTCCCTCCTGCTGTTCCCATCACCCAGCCACCAGCTGGGGTCCCACCTCCCAAATGCTACTCGCCAAGCCATCAGCTACTGTTGTCACCCCAAGGCAGCCAGCAGGGACAGCTGCGGCAGCCTGGCACAGACCCGCCTCTGGCCACTCCATGGTCCTGAGCCAGCAGGGCAGGCACCCAGCCCTGGGCACGCGTCTGCAGAAGGTACATGCAGGGAAGTAGCCTAGGAACTGGGTAGAAACTCGGGGACTCCGCGGAACAGACTTGAGACCTGGAGAAGTTAAAGTGGGACAAGCAGGGAAACGCTCAGGGGGTCAGACAGGGAGCCCCCCACCCCGTGAGTGCGCCCCTTCCCAGCCTAGATGCACAGGTGGTCCAGCACCCAGAGAGGGTCCCCGGCCAGTCATCACCCTGGGTGGGCAATTAACAGCTAAGGGTGATTAGAGACAGGAATGGGATGTCCCTGGTTTTAACCATAGTCCACTGTCCCCTCTTTTAATGGCTGTTTTGATTCCTGGTGCCCCCTGTTCTGACTCCCACAAGCAGCTGAAGGCTGAGCAAGAGGACATCTGACCCACAGAGACTCCAGTGACCTTGTGAAATTGTCTCACGGCTATGCCAGTAACACAAGGAAAAGAGACTAGCCTGGACTCTCGGGTCCCCTCATCCAGTCCCTCTGTCTCTGAGCTCTCGCCTCTTCCTCTGCTTCAGTGGACTCAGCTCTTCCAAGCTGATGATGGGGAGGAGGAGGTGATGGTGGGTCCCTAGCCCTTTCCAGCCCCTTCCTTCTTCATTTCCCCGTAAGAGGCCCTCGGAAGGAGGCAGGCGGCTGAGTGCCCTGTCTGCAGCCCCACGGGCATTTGGCAAGGCTCCTCATTGTCTGCCACTATAGGGTGTGATGGTAGAACATGGCCAGGGCCAGGATAGACAGCACCAGGATGGGCAGCCTGTGAGGGGAGGGGCAGTCACACAGAGTCTGCTGTGGGGGCGGGGCGGGGGAGCTGTCTAGGGCCACTCCCGTGGAGCAGGGAAAACTTGCAGCCAGAAACGGAGTCACATTGGAGAATCCTACAAAAAGAGGCTGCCATCGGGAGGGCAGCAAGTTGAAGCATGTAAAAGAGAAAGAGCTTCTGCTCTGCGCCCTGAAAGTCGTCAGTACCCACAGATGCCAGGCCCCGGAGCTGCTGGAGAGAATCCCACTGGACTGTGCTTAGGTTACACGTCCAGCCTGAACCAACTATTGTACTGGTCAGTTTTTATTTTGTTTTGTATTGTTATCTTGATATAAAATACACTCTTCTAGGAAAAGGAAACTCCAGTCAAGAAAATGCCTTTATCAGAAAAGCCCGTTGGCAAGTTTGTGTGACATTTTCTTGGTCAATGGATGATGTAAGAGGGCCCAGTCCACTGCAGGTGGTGCCAGCCTTAGGCAGCTGGTCCTGGGCTGTACAAACCAGAGAAAGCCAGCTAGTGAGCATCGTTCCTCTATGGTTCTTGCCTCTGCTCCTAGAGCCCCTGCCCTGACTTCCTTTGATGACAGACTGTGATTGAATGTCTGAGCCAAACAAACCCTCTCGTCCTCCAAATCACAGCAATGAAAAGCAAACTAGGGGAGCCACAGTGGAGATAACACCACATTCCAGAAGAGGAAGGCTTTGTGGGAGGGGTGTCCTATTTTACAGATGGGAAGTTGACAGGAACCCCAAAAGGCATCCTTTGGTAGCATGTCCCAGGGCCTTCGAAGCAACACAGACAAAGGTGGCACGGCCAGTGTGTCCTGCTGGTGAGGAGAGTAAGGATATGGAATTGGGTTCCAATGCCAGGTGTCTGTATGAGCAGTGACACTGGGACTAGGAGGACAGGGCACAGTGACGGAAAGGAAGGAGGAGTAGGTGGGGTCAGAGCTGTCAGGGGCAGGTAGTGGAGGGGAGGCTTCCGGGAGAGCTCCAGGATCCAGGTGGCTCCTGCAGGGTGTGGCGGAGCAGAGGGTAGGAAGTCTTCTTGGAGAGAATGAATCTGAAGTCCCCTGGAAGAGGCCAGAGCTTTGGCAAGGAACTTGGAGGTGACTGGCGTGTACGAGCGGTGGCTCTGGAGAGCAGGTTACAGGTCTCCAGGCCCACCAGGAAGTGTCCACAGGAGAAGATCTGGGAAATGAAGCAAGGAGAGACCCCCTGAGTTGGTGCATCTGTCTAGCCCTTGCTCACCAAGCTTAGTTGTGATCCCCGCTGTGCCGAGAACAAAAAGCCCATATCCCCCGAGGGCAGACATTTCTTGGGCCAATGTCTGAACCATGTGGGGAAAGGAGGCTTCACTGTTCGTTGGAGCCCATAGGAAAAGGGTTACCCCATTCCAGGTGGGAAGATGAGGAGAGTTGACATTACAGCGGCACATCCTGGGTCCCCTCTCCTCCTGGCACTGTGACGTTGGCTGTGAGCGTTACAGCCGCTGCGGAGGGGACAGCTGGTTATGCTCCCTCTTCTTGGGCTTCTGCCTTCTCCCAGGAGCGTCAGCTGGGCCCCTGCTCTGCTGAGATCTCCACACCATTCTGGTGAGGCCAGGCAGAACCTGGGCCTGCAGTATCCTTCGTGAGGGGGCATCGGCTGGGAAGAAACTCTTCTGAGGCCCCTGATGTCCTGAGTGGGTGTTCACTCTGGTCAGCATCAGCTACAGGACCCCAGGAGACAACCAAAGCACATGCTGTCCATCTGAGGAAGGAGTCTCAAAGGCTGGCCCTCAGTTGGGGACGGTCCCACAAGGACTGCGGCTTCCTGGGGTCTGCATCCTGGCCCAGCTTTGGAGTGTGGTGGATCCTGATCCACATCCTAACTCTGCCACCTACAACTTGCTTGTTTGACCTTGGATAAGTCTGGACCATTGAATCTGGGTCCCACTCCACAACCTGTGAATGGGCTGTATATGGATGTCCTCATGGTTACTGGGCTAAGCCTTTTAAATGGTTGCCTAAGTGACTTGACCAGAAGGAAGCAGTCAGTTAGACTGAGGACAAGCAAGGGAGGCAGAAAACTGGGCACAAATCTGGCCTCATCTAGTATCTGTGCGGGAAGGACAGACAGGAACTCCACCAGGACAGTAGGACTGCCCTCCAAGTTCCCTAAAGTTCCTCTAACTTTGACCCGACGTCTACCTCCCGCCTCCTCCATTGGCCAGCACCATGGCCTCTTCTCTGTGTGCAAACCTCACAGAAGCTCCAAGGCTTCCACAAAACTGCTGCCCACCTCTGCTGTGCTAACCTGTTATCCTGTCTTCCTGTGTGCTAGCGTCTCTCCAGCTGCAGCCATGGGTACCACACAGACAGCCGGTCTAGAGCCCATGTTCAAAGCAACCAGCTACCCGCTGGCCCAGGAGGTGGAGGAAGCCTGTGGACCCCCCACCTCTCCTGCCTAACACTGTGGAAGGACAGGCAGGATGGGGCAATACCCCCCAGGAAAGTCAGTGTTTGTACTGTCAACAGAGGCTGGGGTGGGGTTTGCTATGCATACAGCCCCAGGGAGGTGTGGGCACCCAGGTGCTAGTGTCTGCCAGCTCCTGCCACCAAGCCCGGAGCCTTCGCCAGCTTAATTTGTCTTTAACAAGTAAAACTCACATTATGTGGGGGCAGCAGGGTCTTTAAATCTCTGTGCTATCAGGGTGGTATGCCCCACCCACAGGCTTCTTGCTGCCTGGGGTACAGCTGGTAGAAACTGGTATAGGCAGTGTAGCCTTATTGGAGATATGGAGTGACCCTGCTCCAGCCAGGGACACACACACACACACACACACACACACACACACACGCACGCACGCACGCACGCACGCACGCACGCACACACACACCACTCCCAGTCTTACCAGCCCAATGTCATCTCCCTTGGGTCACCTTTGCCACCGCATCCTTACTAACCACTGTCCCTCTGTCCTTGGCAAACCACAGCTCACCCCCTGTCCTTTGGCTGACAACAGTGTCTGGTCTGGCCTTGCGCTAAGAACCCCAGGGATGAGTGGCAACCACCAGGAGACACAGAAAACACAGGATCCGGGACCAGATTCTCGGCCACAACATCTGGCTAAGCCACTGACCTGCCCAGTGTCCTTCTCATTAAAGTGAGTGTTCAGGAATTTGAGCCAGCAGCTAGGGCAGTAGAGAGGGTCACCAATGTCTCATGTCATTGCTGGATCAGACCCAGGGAAGTACAAGGACTGAGGGTCCAGATGAGCAGTGAACCGTTCTCTGGCTACCTCCAATTCTCCATCCCCGAAAGTTCTGGGGAGAGAACTAGTGAGAGCTACAGATCTCATATAAGATGAATGGGTCCCCCTGAAACCAGTGGGCTGTACGGAGCCTGGGTAGAAGGGACTGGAGACTGCTTCCGGGAACCTGGCCCCAGTGTCCCTTGGGATGGTGGCAGCCCTCTGACCTCATCTCAAGCAGGGCCAGCAGTTGGTCCTCCCACTGACCCATGAGGACAGAGTATCCTTCCTCAGAGGGGCCTTGGTGTTTCCTAAGAGTACAGTGTCATCAGAGCACCCATGCTGTGCTGTGACTGTACTAGGTAGGCTGGGGATAACGACAATGCAGCAACCACACAGGCTGCCCTTTGCCCTTGCCCTTTGGTTAAATTCAGCCTATGATGAGGTTGCCAACACCCATCATACAAGCAGGTGAGGAGCACAATCACACAAGTCCCCATAAGGGCAGAGCCTCTTCCAATGGTTCCTGCACGGAGCAACACTGGGACACAGCACAGCAAGATGGTGAACAATGTGTGTGTGCGTGCATGCGTGCGTGCGTGTGCATGTGTGTGTGTGTGTGTGTGTGCAAGTTTGCATGCCATGCGTGTGGAGAGCAGAGGAAAATCTCAGGTGTTGGTCCGCAGGAGCTGCTTCATTGATTTTTTTTGAGAGAGCGTCTCTTGTGGTAGGATATTGTTTTCAGGTGTGTGATTTTTGTTTATGCTGCGTTTGTTTAACTCTGTGAGCTGTGTTACTGTGCCTGTCTAAAACACCTGGTGGTCCTAATAAAGAGCTGAACGGCCAATGGCGAGGCAGGAGCAAGGATAGGTGGGGCTGGCAGGCAGAGAGGATGAACAGAAGGACACAAAAGGAGAGGAGGACATCAGGGGTCGGTCACCCAGCCACCCACTGAGTAAGAAGGAAAGTAAGAGAGATAAAAGCCCAAAGGGAAAAAGTAGATGTGTTAATTAAAGATAAGGAAAGCTGGCTAGAAACAAGCTAAGCTAAGGCTGGGCACTGGTAACTAAGACTAAGCCTCCGTGTGTGATTTACTTGGGAGCTGGGTGGTGTGCCCCTCAAAAAAGCCAAAAGGGCAAAACAACTAGCCATAGTCTCTCAGTAGCCTGAAACCTGCAGGTAAGGCTGGCTGGCCAGCAAGCTCAGGGATCTGCAGCTCTCTCTCTCTCTCTCTCTCTCTCTCTCTCTCTCTCTCTCTCTCTCTCTCTCTCTCTCTCTCTCTCTCTCCAGTGCAGGGCTTACAAGCTCACACCCCCACACTGGTGGCTTCTTTCCATCTGGATGCTGGAGAAACAAACTTAAGCTCTCATGTTGAAGGCTTCATCAACGGAGCCATTTACACACCTCAGAACAGTGATCTCTGACCTGGCAGAAATGGGAAGATAGCAGAAGCCCACCGAGGCTGAGGTTTGCCCTGCCTTTCTTCCAGGGGACAGCTGGCACCCAGCCTCAAGAGCCCCTGCCCCGAGCCCACCTCCCTGAACCTTTCTTTCACCTGCAAATGGGGTTTGATGTTCCAGGACTGAGGCAGACAATGGACAGCTGCAATACGCATTCACCACGAGCCCGCTGTCCCTGTTGACACCCATATGCACCCCAGCTCTCACTTGAGGCTTGGGGATACTGGTGAGGATGGGCGGGCATGGGCACGAGTCTTTGAGTAGGTCAGGCAGACATGCACTGAGGTGCTGACGCGAGAGCTGGCGTACTTAACTTCCTTGTGTTGTTTAACCTCTCTGAGCAGCTTTTCCAGGCGTTTGTGGGCGATGGTACATAGAGGCACACAGTAGGCACTTAATTAGTGCCAGTCCTGATGACCCCGCACTCCTTGGTAGTCTGAACAGCAGAAAGGAAATGCCCTTTTGTGGATCTAACCCTCCTCTCCCACTCACGCTTGGCCCTCTCTCCTCCCGCTTACAGTCCCAGCCAGGCTTCTAGTTCCCACCCTTGCCAGGCGTGCCCCTGCCCCAGGGCCTTTGCACTTGCTGCGTGCCCTCTGCCTGGAGCAGGTCTTTCCCGTCACCCTCCATGAGAAGCCTGCCCTTCCTGTGTCCTCGGCGTGTCTGTCTGTCTGTCCTGTGTATTCTTCCGTTTATCGCCTTACTTCACAGCATCTGCCCAGCCAAATCGGGCATTGTCCGTTCCCTGTCACTGAAGTTTAGCACAGAGCCTGGCACATGGTAGGTGCTCAAGCTTAATAGTGTAGCTAAATGGAAGAAAGAAAACCAGAGACTACCTGGCCTGAACGGCCCAGCCTCTGCACCTCCCCCTCCAGTGACTCGCCCCCCCCAAGCCTCGGCTCTAATTGGCGGGACCCACCCACCCGGTGCAGCCCCCTCCGCTGCACAGGCGGCATTGTGCAACCTGTAATTGCTGCCTCCTGCCTCCCTCTCCCCTACCCCAGCCCCTTCTTCAGCAGAAAGAAGCCTGGGCCTATTGTGCAGTCCTACTGACAGGAGGGTGACCTCACCAGCCTCCCGAGATGGCCAGGAGGGGGGACAGGGCCTGGGTTGGGAAAGGCCTGGAGGCTGTGGCCTGGTACAAAGGCTGGGGGGGGGGACACTTGTAAGGAGATTTCCAAGGGGTGGGGGATGACAAGGACGCTTTTCATGAGAGGAAGCCTGGGAGAGCAGGCTAATACTTAAAGAAAGGGCTCCAAGGGAGACCGCCATAGGCGGCGGCCGTGTGCTTGAGAGGGGATTTTAGAGATGAGGAGACAGATGGGGTGGGTGGGCTTGCCCGTTAGCAGCCTTGGCCCTACGGTACTTTTGCCTGTAGTCTGTGCCCTTGTCTGTAAAATGGGCTTGTTATGGGGTCTGTATCCTACTGTGAATGTCAGGTTCAAAGCACACACTGAGTATCCAAAGCGCTGGTCCCTTCCTCCCCTCCTCCTTCCCCTCGCTCCTCTTCCCTCTCCTTCCCCTCCTCCTTCTCTTTCCCTTCCTTCCCTTCCTCCTCCTCATCCTCACCTCCCCCCTTTTCTTCTCTCTCCTCCTCTGATTGGTGGTCCTGGATCTCAGACCCAAGGCCTGCAGCACGCTAAGAAGCCCTCCATGCAGCTCTACCCCAGCCTCTCTCTGATTCTGCCATGGGTCTTACCGAGCTGCCACTACCAGGACTATTCCTGGACTTGGCTTGGTCCTCTGAGTCGCTGGGATTGCAGGTGTGTGGCCACCAGGCCTGGCTTCCCCTCCCTTTTGTAGACGCTTCTCCACTCCCGACACCAGCTTCTGCTGCCCATCATCCCTAAGCTGCCTCGGGCTTGGCAGCTGCCTCCATCCAGCCACCCACACCATGTGCCTGGGTCAGTACCTGCACTACCCTGCCTGTGCTGGGCCCCTGACCCCCAGTGAGGCGGGCCTAGAGGTTCCATGGCTCCAAATATGAGCCCAGAGCAAGGTACCGGTCCTTCATGCCTGAATCTCTGTGATGGACCGAGCCACATCTCTGCCCCAGGGTCCCAGGGAGGCGAGCACTTTCTGGGGGCCCCAAGCCTCTTACTCTTTACCATTAGGACCTGGGAAGGGGATGGATCATGGGGCAGGTCAGTTCCCAAGGGTGGTTTGATGGGAGATGTCATTCTGTAAATCTGTCTCTCTTATTGGTTGTTGAATAAAGCACTGTTGGCCAATATGGAAGCAAGATAGGTGGGACTAGGAGTCGAGGAGGATTCTGGGAAAGAGACACAGGCAGACACAATGTAGGCCGCCAGAGGAGTAAGAGGTCTGGACCCTTTCTCCGGTAAGAGAAATACTTAGATTAACACTTATGGGTTAAATACTGAAGTCAGAGCTAGCCAGTAAGAAACAAGCAAACAGCCAACAGCTTCATAATTAATGTAGTGTCTTGTGTGTTATTTGGGGACTGCAATGCAGCAGGGCCCAGGCGGCTGGCAAGGAAGACTGCACGTTACAGTGGTGGGAGTCACTGCTGCAGAACCCCATGAGGGCCTGTTCTAGAATGGCAGAGCTGGGCCTGGGGGGATGCGAAGGAGAGCAGGCATAGCCAGACCTTCAGAGTCCTTTTCCATGAGCAGCCAGCGTCTCCTTCCAGCTTTCTCAACAGTGTCCACCACCCAGAGTCAGCGTGACTCCGCGAGGTCTAGATGTTTCCCTGGGCTGGGCATGGGGCTCGGTGGCAGAGCGCTTGCAGGCACGAGGCCCCGGGTCCAACGCCAGCACTGCTAACTTATTTAGAAATTAAATGCTTTGTTTCCCTTTCTGTATGTGTGTGTGCGTGCACATGTGCACACATGTACCCACATGCATTCATGTGTGCGGATACATGTGTGCACTGTCACATGTGTAGAGGTCAGAGGACAACCTCAGGTCTCAGTCCTCACCTTCCACCTTGTTGGCGGCCGCCGGTCTGCTGTTCCCTGCTGTGTCCTCCAGGCTAGCTGGCCTCTGAGCTCCCAGGAATTCTGTCTCCACTGCCCATCTCTCCATGGGAGCATGGGAATTATAGGTGTATGGCTTTCTGAAGGCTCTGGGGATTCGAACTCGGATCCTCACTCTTCCGTGTCAAGCCCTTCACCCATCTCCCTGCCCCTCCTCTCTTTGCTAAGCTTGTCTTCACTGAGAGGTTTCCCACAGCTCATCCCCAGGAAGATTCTGTCTTCCTAGCTTTGGTCCCAGCACGTTTCCATGGCTGCGATGCTTCTGGCCAAGCTGGCGTGTGTTCTTGGCATAGTTAGGAGATGTGCTTCCCCACAAGCCCCTGGCGTGGAGGTCTCCCCCCGGGGCAGGGTTGAATTGGAGTGGACAATCTCTCCAGTGACATACACCTGCCCAGCCTGTGCTGACTCTGACATGGGGACACAGTGCAGAGGGCTGCCAGGGTAGAGCTGCATTCTATTGCAGACAGAACAAGATATTTGCAATTTCTGTCCAGCCAGGAGACCAGCTCCCAGGCTAACTGGGATAAACAGGGCCACCAGGTCAAGAGGCACACAGGACCAGGAACGAGCTGGGAGGTGGATCTGAATTGGCATGGAAGGCCAGTCCTTCCCCAGCTGAGCCTTTGACACCCGCATGCCATACTTGGCAAAAATCCATATGCTGAGGCCACAGCTAAACTGAGCCTGGACTTCTGACAGAGAAACCGTGACAGAATAAACGAGGTTTGTGGGAGTTATCCTGTAGTACCAATCTACTGGGGCACAGATAAAAAAAATCCCAAGAGGAGAGTAGAGAGATGGCTTAGCAGGTAGCAGTTGGCTGCCCAGAGGACACACTTCGAATTCCCAGAATACACATGATGACTCACAACCATCTGACGCCCTCTTCTGGTCTCTTAGGGTACTGCATGCACATGGTGCCCATACATAGATGCAGGCAAAGCACCAT
Source organism: Mesocricetus auratus (assembly GCF_017639785.1). Taxonomy (NCBI): domain Eukaryota; kingdom Metazoa; phylum Chordata; class Mammalia; order Rodentia; family Cricetidae; genus Mesocricetus; species Mesocricetus auratus. Next base: position 81,377,529 of record NW_024429194.1, read on the forward strand.
ACACATGAAATCGTGAAAATGAACAAATAACAATAATAGAGCTGAGGATATAGTCAGTAAAGTGCTTGCCCTGCAGGCACCAAGATCTAAGTTCAATCCCCAGAACCCACATAAAAACGCAGGCATGCCACCATATGCTGGGGAGGCAGGGACAGGTGAATCCCTGTCCTGGGTCCCGATAGCCAGCCAGCCTAGCTTTCTCAGAAAGTTCTAGACCAATGGGAGGGCCTGTCTCAAGAAAAATGGCATCTGAGAACAACGCCCAATAATGTCCTCCTCTGACCTCAGTGTGAAACCGTACACATCTTTGAACACACATGTACAAAAGGTTACAAGGATGAATGATTCTATAAAATATATCTGAATCTGTTAGCACCTCCTATGTACCAGGCCTCCATGTAGTGGCCTAGCCATTCCTCGTGTGAACCATGGCCTCCTGCTAGGTACTGTTCACATATGGGGAAACTGAGGCCCACTAAGTGTTAAAATCATTGCAAGGTCCCAGAGCCTGACTCTGAGCTGACATCCGAGAGGGATGACAAGAGAGGTGACCCAGCCACACTCATATCCATTTCTTTACTCTGCCTTGCCCCATCGCGCAGCAGCACTGACTTCCCTTTGGGGTGTAGACACCCTTTATCCTGTCACCAGAGTGATCAGACGGTCCCTAGGGCACGTCCCCATGTCTTCCTACAGGGCTCTCTCCCAGAAACACAGCGTCAACTTTGCCTGTGTCTTTAATGAGTGTTGAACTCCTGCAATTGTCTGGCAGTCCGTTTGCTGTGGAGAGTGAAGTACCTGAAGGCCCCTCACTTCACCTGCCCTACAGGAAACAGATTCAATTAGAAAAATCTATTGCTAATTTGAAAGCTCTGATTCTATAATTTCCTACGGGGAAGACATGTAAATTGCGTGTTATTTAACACCCTTTCACGGCAGGTGAGTTCCGCAGGGGGCAATTATAACTGGCTCTCCACTCTTCTTATACGCTTCTGACAAGAGGAAAGAGGAAGGAGGGAGGAGGGGGGGGCGAGGGAGGTGGGAGAGGAGACTATTTCAAAGCTGCTCTCCAAGTAACTGTCAGAACCCGGACTCAAAGGGACCTAGGCAGAGTCGACTGGCTGTCATCTGTTTCCCACCCTGTGCCCCCCCAGACACACAGGCCTGGACCCCAAGATATCTGGCCTTTCGCCAGCCATCTAGAGAATCACCCCAAAATTCTCTCCAGCCCTCTACCACCACCCCGGAGGCGCATAGCTATCCCTTTTTAATCTCTGATCTGGTCCTGGCCTGGGGAACTATCAACATCCCTCCCTCTAGCTGGGCCGCATGGGGACCAAACTGGATGTTAATGTAAGGGTTACTGAAAACTGCAGAGGGCCATTCCCTAAGAGGAGAGCCAGCATGGACAGCTGAGCCCCGGCATCCCCACTCGGGCTCTGGTTTCCACCCTCCAAGCCCCCAAGGAGGCCTTTCTCCAGAAGGACCCATAATCATTCTGGACTAGGGAGATTTTTAGGTTACTATTTTCCCCCTTGTAGTTTAATGGACAGCAGCTCTCTGCGCACCACCACACACGCACACGCATGCGCGCACACACGCACGCACACGCACGCACACACTCGCTCACCAGACGCCAAGCCTACAGGCTCCTCTGGGGTAGGAAGTTGCACACGCGCATGCACGCGCGCACGCGCGCACACACACACACACACACACACACGCACACGCACACACTCGCTCACCAGACGCCAAGCCTACAGGCTCCTCTGGGGTGGGAAGTTGCAGGGGAGCAGGAGCAGAAGGGCTTTCCCGTTTTGTACTCAGCTATTGTATGGCTTTGCCTCCTGTGTTCCCCTTGGCCTGCCAGCCTCCTCTTCCTCCCCCATCAATGGTTTCATACATGTATTCTTCTGCCACTTTGCGTGTGGGTATGCACGCGCGCGCATTTGTGTGTGTAGGGTAGGATGTGTGTAAGCGGCACCCGAGAACATCTGCTGTCCATCTCGCTTCTTGAGGCAGGTCCCTCTCTGGGACCTGGAGCTTGCTACGTATGCTAGGCTGGCTGACCAGTGAGCCCTGGAGATCTTCCTGTCTCTGCCTCCCCAGCGTGGGGCGATAAATGTGAGCCGTCGCGCATGGCAAGTTCTTTGCTGACTGAGATACCTAAATCCCTCCTCGCGTGCCTATTTTTCCTCAGGCTCCTCCCCTTTCCACAGATCTCTTCCATCTGGCGCTTACGCACCTGCCATACCAAGCCCAGGCTCTCCCTTGAGTGGTCGTCACCCCACCCGGAGCTGCCCATAGCTGGTCCTTGAATGCTTCCCCAGAAGAGCAAAGAGCAGGCCTCACCCTCGAGAGCCCATCCTGGATTGGGATGCCCCTGACGGCTGCTACGCAAGCAGCATGAGAGAACTGGCACCACCTTCTGGCAGAGGTGAGAATTGCATTCTGGTGCCTTCTCACCTGGTCCCTACCCTCTGGAGTTGCGTCCTGAGCCCCCTCGGGTGACACAGCGCCAACCTCCCCGCGAGTTTCTCCCAACAGCTGCTTCAGGTGTCCCCAGGTTCTGGGTGTTTCTGCTCTATTACTCACTTACTCCCCACAGTGGAGCAGGAGAGGCCAACCTGCCGTGAGCTAGGTAGAGACCAGGGACGCAGAGGCCAAGCAGCCAGCCACAGCCCTGCAGACACTGAAGACCGGAGGCTGAGACTCGCAAGGCTTTGCACAAGACAACATTGAATGACAGCATAGCCATGCTTACTGAGGAGGGGGCAGCACTGCTTGACGCTCCACCTGTCCTGCAAGTAGGGTTGACTGCTACTGTCACACAGCAGGACAAGGTGGGGCTCAAACAGGGACTCAAGACCACCAGACCCCCGGAGGCTGGGAGAGTGTCCTCACTAACCAGGGTTAGCACCACCACCAGACCACACACACACCACACACCACCATTACCACACCACACACCACACCACCACACCACACACCGCCATCACCACACACCACACACCACACCACCACACCACACACCGCCATCACCACACACCACACACCACACACACACCACACACCACACCACCACACACACACCACACCACACCACACACACACCACATACCACACACCACACCACACCACACACCACACACACCACACCACATACCCCACACACACCACACACCACACCACCACACACACACCACACCACACACCACCATTACCACACCACACACCACACCACCACACCACACACCACCAGACCACACCACATACCACACCACATACCACACACCACACACACATCACACACCACACCACCACACACACACCACACCACACCACACACACACCACACACCACACACCACACCACACCACACACCACACACACCACACACCACACACACACACCACACACCACACACACACCACACACCACACCACCACACACACACCACACCACACCACACACCACACACACCACACACCACACACCGCCATCACCACACACCACCAGACCACACCACACACCACACCACACACACATCACACCACCACACACACACCACACCACACCACACACACACCACATACCACACACCACACCACACCACACACCACACACACCACACCACATACCCCACACCACACACACCACACACCACACACACACCACACCACACACCACACACCACACACACACCACACCACACCACACACACACATCACACACACACCACACCACACCACACACCACACCACACCACACACCACACACCACACCACACACCACACACCACACGCACACCACACCACACACACACACACACACCACACACCACACCACACCACACCACACACCACACACACCACACCACCCTGTGCTGCCGCCACCTCCGCAATAATAACACATCGTTTTATTTTTAAATAAATAAATAACAAGGCCCCAGGGAACAACTGCTTCTCTGAAAGACGGTTTCAGCCAGTCATAGCCAATGCCAGGGTTGAACCGAGCTCCTCCAAGAGATGCACTGGGGACATTGAGAAGAATACTACTCCAAACTCTTCCCCCTGGGACCACAGTCCACGTCCCTTTTCATCAGACAAACCCAGAGACGTCATGAGGGAGGGGCCCTGTAGTGAAAACACGAGAGTCCTGGGACACCTAGGAAGAGCCTTCTCCCACGAGCCTCAGTTTCCCCTCCTGCAGAGTGAAAGGTCACCACGCACAGTGTTGAGGTGTCGATTAACCCTTCCCACCCACCTCCCTTCACCGGTTGGACACACACCCCAGTGGTCCCGGGCGCCCTCAGTGGTCCCAGGATGACCCACCTTTGTCTGCTGGCTGTGGGGGCAGACAGGTCCCTCCGACTGCTTGCTGAGTGGAGAGGAAACAGGCAGCGGGGCCTGTTCCCCTGGGACAGCTGCAGCAGACCACCTACTGGACACCGTGACCCCAACATTAGTTCCCGAGCGTCGCCCTGCTCTCCTTGAACTGGAGTCTGAAGGCCCTTGTGACAAGCCATGCATCCCCTAAACGCATGGTGGGAAACCAGGCAGGTCCCAGACCCAGTCCCTGAGCTGCTGTCACAGCCGAGTGCCCAGGATCGGGACCCTCAACTCATCCCCAACTCGTTTGTCACGAGCAGGTCACAGGCGCCTGCCTGCTGACTGGTGTCAGGTTCAGATGAGCAGGCACAGCAGAGGGAGAGCACCGAGGACACGGTTAGCAGCCAGTCGGCTCCGATGGAGGATACGGTGCAGGCCAGCCTGGGCCAGCCTCCCCAGTGTAGGATGAAGACCAGACACGTCAACGCTATCACGCTTTGCACGAACACAGCACTCCTGCAGCCCCACAGAAAGCCGGCTTTTGATTGGAGAAACTGAGGCTCAGAGAAGGAATGACACTCCTCTCAGTGTCACACATCACTAGGGCATTGTGGGATTCAAACCCTGCCCTGCAACACAAGGTCAATTTGGCTCATGGGGGCTGGGGGGTTACAGCAGCCTGGCCTGCTGAATAATTACTGCTTTTCTTAACCACACCTTAGCTGGCCCTTCCTCACTTTGGCCACACGAGGGCAGTAGCATGCCATCCATCCGCAGCTTGTAGTCGCTGCAGCTTGGAATGGGAAATCCCACAGCAGACATGGAGGCAGAGACAGGATAGGCCGCCTTGGTGCAAACACCTAAGAAGGGCGGGGTGGTTTGAAGGGCCAGCCGAGGCCAGGTTCTGTCTTTAGCTCTGTGTCTGTCTTGATACGTGACAAGGACTAGTCCCCACCTACCTCTGGGCCTTGGTCTCCTTGTAAAATGCATCTGTCACTTCGAGTGGGGTATTGAAAACTGACAATCTTGAGTCTGTTCAGCCAACGCAAGGTTTTTCAGAATTGTTCCTTAGTTGGCTGCCTCTCCTCCCTCTTTTCCTCTGGCCTTGGCCAACTCAGAAGTAGGATCTATGGCCTTGAGCATGCCCGCCTCTCTGGTCAAAGACTGTAGGAGCTATCAGGGGTGGAGTCAGCCCTGGAATGCCTGGCCTCAGCCTGCCTAGCTGCCCTCAAGAAGAGTCTGGAGTCCAAGAAGGCATCCCACGAAGCCAGCCTCAGCATCGGGCACCGTGACCGCACACTTCTTTCTTCCTTTAGGTGTGACCAGAAGGGATAGTAATGGTGTGTGTGTGTGTGTGTGTGTGTGTGTGTGTGTGTGTGTGTGTGTGTGAAAATCTGCCCTAGGCCCCGCACGGGCACGTACATCACACACAGTCCCCCCCTGCACTCCAGTGGAGTGACACCCAAGAAGTTCCCCACTCCTAACCCAGAGCCAACCCCAGGCAATTGAATAAACACAGCCTTCTAGGGTCACAGGACAGGAAGACACCAGAGGCCAGAGGAATCCTTGGTCTCAGGTCACCCCAAGGTGACCCAGCTATCAGAGCAACCATGAGCAGGGGTTCTCCGCTTGGATGCAGTGGGCCAGTCCAGCAGACCTGGGATACATGTGCCCCCTACAGCAGCCCAGGCTCTGGATGGCCAGCCTACAAGGCCAGTGTCAGGGAGGCCCACGAAATGAACCCTTGGACCTCTTCCTCTACTGGTGGCAGAGGGAAAGATCTAAGGGCTGAGATGAACTGTCCCTGGTTCGTGCAGGAGAAATAATCCTTCTCTTCATCTTCTAAAGAGTTCCCAGCACTCAGGAGGCAGAAGCAGGCGGATCTCTCTGAGTTTAAGGCCATCCTAATCTACAGAGCAAGTTCCAGGACAACCAGGGCTACTCAGAGAAACCCTGTCTCGAAAAACCAAAACCAGGGGGGAAAAAAAAGAATCTGGACTGCTGGCTGAATTCTGAACCAACATTGCCCGGCCAGGGACATCTCAGTCCATCTGTGATAATTAATCTTGATTGTCAGCTAGATAGAATCTGAAATGGCCAGGAGTCACACCAGTGCATGAATCTGGGATGTTTCCAGGAAGGGTTAGCTGTAGGGAGAAGACCATCTCCCAGAGTGGGTGACACCTTGAAGCCAGCGGCCCACGTGGAAAGATCTGCCTCCCCTGTCTTAGCCTCTTACTACTGCCACTGCCGCCACCGCCGCCACCACACAGACTGAAGGCCTCTATAGATCCTCCAGGGCCAGATTGGAACTGCTGAGGCTTCCGTATTCATGGGCTGAGCAGCCACCTGCTTCTCTGCCTCTTCACTGTGCAGGCAGCCATCGCTGACCACCCATCTGCCTTGTCTAAGTCAGTCTAACGAATCCCCTGTTTAATATCCATCATTCTAGTGGTCCTTTTCCCTCAGAGAGCCCTGACTAATATGCCCTCCACCGCCAAATCCTTGCTCATCTGTGGTAGTTTGAATGTAGTTGGCCCCATAATCTCAGTGGGAGTGGCACTATCAGGAGGTGTGACCTCACTGGAGTAGGTGTGGTCTTGCTGGAGGAAGTGTGTCACTGTGGAGGTGGGCTCTGAGGTCTCATGTGCTCAAGCTGTGCCCAGTGAGAAAGTCTACTTCCTTTGCCTGCATATCAACACATAGCAGCTCCTTCTCCTGTACCATACCTGCCTGCATGCTACCACGCTCCCTGCCATGATGATAATGGATTGAACCTCTGAAACTGTAAGCTGCCACCTCAGTTAAATATTTTCCTTTATAAGAGTTGCTGTGGCCGGGCGGTGGTGGCACACGCCTTTAATCCCAGCACCCGGGAGGCAGAGGCAGGCAGATCTCTGTGAGTTTGAGACAAGCCTGGTCTGCAAGAGCTAGTTCCAGGACAGCCTCCAAAGCCAGAGAAACCCTGTCTCGAAAATAAAATAAATAGATAAAGAGTTGCTGTGGTCACAATAGAAACCCCAACTAAGACAGAAATTGGTACCAGTGTAGTGGGTATTGCTGTGACAGACCTCATCATGTTTTTAGGAGGATTGTGGAGGGACTTTGGAACTTTGACCTAGAAAAGCCAGTGATATTGAGAGCTCAGTGGGCTGCTCTGTAGGAGCTTGGAAGATAAGGATGCTGAGAGCAGTGCAGAAGATGGAGGCCTGACTTGTGAATTTTGGAGGGAAGATTAAAGACTCTATCAGGGCCACTTGTTATTTTGATGTCAGATCCTGAGTTCTGGTCAGCTGGGGCTGAAGAATCAGCTGTGATTAACAAGGTACCAGAACTACTCAAGTGAAACCTTCATGTTTATGGAACCATTGATGCTGGCCGGCTGGAGCTAAGAAATCAGCAGTGATTAAGAAGAGACCAGCATCACTGAGGTGAAATCTTCTGGAAGGTGTTTCCTGACAGCACAGAGAAGCTGTGTTCCAGAGGCAGCCAAGGTTGCTCCTCAGGCTGGAAGCTGGTCTTGGTGATGTGCAAGAGTCACCCAGGTGGTTCTGGTTTTGAGGGCATGAAGGGGTCCTGGAGAGCAGCTGAGGCTGGGCACTGTGAGAGGCCATTGGTGAAGGTGTGGTCTCGGTGGCAGTTGAAGGCCCAGGCCTGAAGGGACCATGCAGAGAAATTGAGACTTGGCGCCATGAGGAGAGCCTATGAGAGGCTACTGGTGAAAGTCTGGTTGCAGGAGAAGACACCAACATTTTAGAGATTCCAGGACCATGGGATGAGGCCAAGGACAGCAGCAGCAGTGGGGTGGAGCCAGCTGGAGCCTAGAAGGTGAGCTGTGTGTGCTGCAGAGGGCAGAGAAGTGACCAGGCCCTTGGAGGAGGCCAGAGGATTGAGAGTGGATCCCAGATAATGGATGTTATAATTCTGTTTTTCTTTGATTTGACAGTGACTGTGCCCTGAGTCTTCCCTCTTGAAGTAAGAAGATGTTTTACTGAAGTCCACAGTTGAGAGACTCGAATTTTTAAAGACTTTGGATTTTTAACGGGACTGTTATTTAAAAGGGTCTTAAATTTTAATGTGTTGACTTTGTAAAGATTGTGGCACTTTTAAAGTGATTTAAGATCTTGGGGGATGAATAAGAAAGGAAGTGATGTGGCTTAATAGTGACGTGTTTGTGTGTCAAGTTGACAAGGGGTCGGTTATACTGGCTGTTTTTATGTCAACTCGACACAAGCTAGAGTCATCAGAGAGGAAGGAGTCTCCGCTGAGGAAACGCCCCATGAGATCCAGCTGTAAGGCATTTTCTCACTTAGTGATCAATAGGGGAGGGCCCAGCCCATGGTGGGTGGGGCCATGCCTGGGCTGCTGGTCCTGGGTTCTATAAGAAAGCAGGCTGAGCAAGCCAACAGAAACAAGTCAGTGAGCAGCACCCCTCCATGGCCTCTGCATCAGCTCCTGCCACTAGGTTCCTGCCCTGCCTGAGTTCCTGTCCCCACCTCCTCCAATCTGAACTATGATATGGGAGTGTAAGCCAAATAGCCCTTTCCTCTCCATCTTGCTTTTTGGTGTTTTGTCACAGCAATAGAAACCATCACCAAACACACCTCTCCCTCCAAACCCCCTCAGCGAGTGTTATCACTGTCTACCACATCTGAACACTGAAACCTGGCATCATACTCAACTTCTGGGTCCCCCACCCCGATCCTAGTCACACCTTACAAGCCTGCGGTTCCCCCCAGCCCACCTTGTGGGGTGATGAAGACCAGCTGAAGCATATCTAGTTACTCTTTGGGCCTAGACATGCACCTTACCATGCCTAGTGGTGGGCCCCCAGCCCCTGGGCCGTTGCCAGCTGCTGGCCAGTTTGAGGCTACAGTGGAAGGAAGTATGCCTCTACTCCAGCAATAGAAAAGGGAAGAAAACTGGTCAGAGCAGTCCACCTAGAGAAAGGGAAAAAAAGGTGCCGAGGCAAGTTTCTGCATGAGAAAATCTGCTTTAAGGAGACATCCATGACCCGCGGTACAGAGTGCAATGTCACCCATCTGCCACTGGGGGCACCTGATTACCACAGGCCGAGAAGTTTGCAAGCCCAGCCAGAGTCCTCACAATCACAGCCAAGAACCACAGTGGTCAGCAGCCAGGAATTCACAAGCCCTCAAGCCTCTCCAGTCTCCAGCATGGAAGGGAACAGTCACTGTCCTCCATCAAATTTACAGTCATTGCTACCTCCATGCCCCTCCTCCATAGTCCCGCCCCAAGCACACCCGATTCCCATAGCCACTGCCTCCTGCCCCAACTCAAGCCTTGAGCTAGCTCCCAAGTTTTAACCAGGTGGGCAGTGCTGCCTGGGGCCACCCAGGTCCTGCAGAGAGCTGGGGACTTATGCAGGGGCAAGAGAGCTCTCCTTGAGGGCACGCCCACCCCACATCCCAGCAACACACAGAATGCCTCTTCCCCACTTCTGAAGTTGGAGCCACATGAGGATGAATGCTGCCTCTAAATCCCTGCTGTCTTCTCCATTTTTCTATGACTGTACCAGAATTCCCAAGGCTTGTTTCTCGGATGCTCAGTGTTCTTAAGGTTGGGCAGTTTGGGAGCAGGCAGTCACATTGAGAGAGGGTGCTGTACTGCCATGTCACCCGGTAGACATGGGAAGGGCATCGGACGTTAGAGGAAGTGAGACATGAGGCTAGGGAGATTGCTTAATGGTTAGAGGACTTGTTCTTGCTCATGAGGACTTGAGTCTGATTTCCCAGCACTCACATAAAACCTGGCCCTGGCTGTGCATGCCAGGAGCCCCAGCAAAGACAGGCAGATCCCCAATACTCCCTGGCCAGTCAATCTAGCCAAAGACCCTTAAGCTTCCAGTTCACTGAGAGACCCTATCTGAAGGAAATACGGTGGAGAAAAAATGGAGGAGGACGCATAGCTCCCTGGTCTGGGGTCCCTATGCATGCACTCTGGGATCTGCATGTATATACACGGTTACCCACACTTGCATGCACCCCAATACCTACACATACACACAAGACACTAAGGCCATCCTCACATTTAACAACCTCCTCTCGAGGTAACTCACCCAGGCCCAAGAGCTCACTGACTGCTGCGGGAACTGACCTAGTTGCAAGAGAAGGGCTTGAGTTTCTCCTAGCCATGGAATCAGCCATCTTCAGACCACTGCTCTGAAAGAAAGGATTCAGTGTCCCCCAATCCCTCCACAGCCACACAGAGAATGACACGGGTCCTCCTACTCTGCCAAGGAACCTTCTAGAATAACGTCATCTCTGCCATGTTTGGAAGGAGCAAGAGACAATCCAGATAAAAAAAACCTGGGTTACGGGTACACCCCATGACTGCTGGCACTGACTGCTCAAATCCAGGTTGGTCCCTCCCCCGGTCTCTGGATCCAGTCACAGCACGGACTCTAATTCCTTCACTTTCAATTTTTATCCTGAAAGCCACGGGGCTGCTCCTGCATACATGTTTACAGCCTTTCAATGTTTAAAACTGATTGCACTGGTGGTGGAAAGGGTGTCTATAGCACATCTGCTAAAGAATGATGACATCCCTGCCCACAGTGCTGTCCTCACCCATGATGCATTCACCACTCCGAGTCCAGCAAAAACAGCACCACTGAGTATGTCCTGTCATTATGTATCCCTGGTTGGTCTAATCTCACTGTCATTCACGCTGGCCTCAAAGTCACAGCGAGCCTCCTGTCTCAGCCTACAGAACACTAAGAATACAAGTACTCATGCCGCCAGATCTGGCTCTGCCCTAAGTTCCATGCTAAACATTTCTTTGTGTTCGTTTAAAGATTTACTACCTCTGAGTTTCATTTTTTCATTGCAGTAAAACACAGTTAATATAAATTTACCATCTGGACCACTTTCAAGCACACAGTGCCACAGCAGTAAGTTGTATCCATTGTGGTTCAGCTGATGCCATCCATCTCCAGAAATCGTAGTACCTGACACATACTGTTAAATTACAGTTTCTAACTGCTGATGGTGTAGAAAAAATGAAATTGGAGGCTGGAGATGGTGCAGCAGTTAAGAACATTTGCCACCCTGCAGAGGATCTGAATTTGATTCCCAACTCCCACACCAGAGGTTCACAAACACCTCTAACTCCAGCTCTAGGGGATCTGGTGCCCTCTTCTGGCTTCCAAGGGCACCTGCATTTGCGTGCATAAGCACAGTCAGATACACACACAAATACTTAAAAATAATCTAAATAAACCTTTAAGAATGAAATTGCTTTTGTGTTTTTTGTATTAAAAAACTTACTAGACTCTTCTAATGATTTATAGTTTGATTCTTTTGCATTTTCTGTTTACATAGTTTGATTCTTTTGCATTTTCTGTTTACATAGTCATAGCATCTGCTAATAGCATTGATGAGAACTTGAGGCCATTGATTTATTTTTCCTGCATTACTATGCTAAGCAGGGCCAAACCACAGGGTTGAAAAGAATTTCCTAATTTAATCAATCTGCTGCTTCTCCTAAATTAACACTTCCAATATTGTGCCAGAGTGTTTGGTGTTGTGTACATCTACACGCTCCTGTTTATACACATTTTTATGGAGTTAAGGACATGCCTTTCAGTGGGTAAATCATTATTATAATGAATGAATGTCAAAATTTTGTTTTGTTTCATCTTGCTGGATTTTTCAGAGAGAGAGAGAGAGAGAGAGAGAGAGAGAGAGAGAGAGAGAGAGACAGAGGCCAGAAACCAGAGCCTGACACTGGACTTAGAGGCGGTTGTGAGCTGCTGGGGTCGTCGTGAGCTGCTGGGGTCGTCGTGAGCTGCTGGGGTCGTCGTGAGCTGCTGGGGTCGTCGTGAGCTGCTGGGGTCGTCGTGAGCTGCTGGGGTCGTCGTGAGCTGCTGGGGTCGTCGTGAGCTGCTGGGGTCGTCGTGAGTTGTTGGGGTTGTCATGAGCTGCTGGGGTCATCGTGAGTTTCTGGGGTCATCGTGAGCTGCTGGGGAAAGGGCTTGCGTCCTCTTCATTAGCAGCATCAGACCCTCTTGACCTCTGAGCCATTCCTCCAGCCTTCTTGCTAGTTTTTGAGACGAGTTTTCACTATATAGCCCATGCTGGCATCTCGCTGCCCATCCTCGCGCCTCAGCCTCCCAACGGCTGGGATTACAGGTGTGCACCACCACACCTGGCTAACTAGAAGATTCCATTGAACAAGTTCCCGTCTGTTGAAATTATGTTATTTTAACTTTATGATTTTAAGTCAACTAACGTATTAAGTGAGCATGATTTAGCCATAATACACCATTTCTATTCTTGCTGAACTCACTGGGTCTATTTCATTTTAGATAAGTGGGCTCACCATGTAGCCCAGGCTGACCACAAACTCACAATCCTCCTGCCTCAGTCTCCTGAGTCGCCAAGATTAGATGCTTGTGTCACCAAAGCTAGGTCTTTGTACTCTGGATATTTTAAAACTTCAATCCAATAATTGTCTTTAAACAAGAGCTTGGTCCTTTGAGCTGTGCATTCAGAGTTTACTTAATTACTCTCCAGCCTCACATTTCTTCTCTTCTGTTAGTTGTGTGCTCAAGCGTGAGCATACGTGTGCCTTGGTGGGTGCGTGGAAGTCAGAGGACAATGTTCGCAATCGGTTCTTTGTACTGCAGTTCCCCACGTTTGACACCAGGTAGTCAGTCCGGCTTGGCAGCAAGTGCCTCTACTGCCTGAGCCATCATGCAGCCCATGGCTAGTTTTTAGGGCTTGCTGTGAGGATGTTAGCACAGCACCTAACAGCCTCTGGGCTTGCCCAGTGTGTTTACCCTCCTCCTCAATAACAGAAAACATTTGAAAGCTTCAATTTCCAGCATCCTCTTCCAAATTATATGGTACCATCCAGTACTTTAGTGCTGCCCTGTCTCTCTCCACCATCAATTAGGAGCCATTATTTTGGAGTCATACAGCCCACACTTATGTATTTCCTCCCCCAAATATTTGCAGACGTCTGTGCCCATTGCTTCTTTTTATATAGCTGGCCTCTTCTCGAGTGCACTGCATGGAGGGCTTCCTTGGATGAGGTTATTTTGGTGGCAGGCATCTCACAGGTTGGGGTGTGTGTGTGTGTGTGTGTACACGTGGGGCGGGTGCCTGCGTGTGTATGCATGTGGAAAGGCTGAGGACAACTCCAGGTGGTTATTCCTCAGATCCCATACATTTTGCTTTTTGAGACAGATTCCTGGGACACTGGCACCTGAAGCTCACCAAATAGGTGAGGCTGGCTGGCTAACGAACTCGGCATCTGCCCGCCTTGGTTCCCTCAGCACTGGATTACAAGTGCATGCCACCACACCTGGCATGTTTTACCTGAGTTCTGGAGAATGAACCCAGGTCCTCATGCATGCACAGCAAGTGTTCATCCACTGAGCGCCACCCCACCTCCCCCAGCCCCTGACAGTGCTCCTTTGTCTGAATGCAGCCGCACCCCATCTTGCTCCTGGGAGACTGTCAATCACTGCTTCTCAGCACCCTGAAGATATAAGCAGCTGACCTGTGGTGCCAGCTCTGGGGACACTGAAGCAGGAGGCTCACAGCTTCAAAGCCGAGGCTACAGAGGGAGGCCCTCTCCTATCCCTTCTCACAATAAATAAAATGCCAGTGTATTCTGCCTTCTGTTGATGATAGCACACTCCCGCCGGAAGTGGTCCTTGTTTTCTTTGGTGTATTTAACCCGTCTCTTTTCCCCCCATGGCTGCAGTCTGTCCCTGCGTCCAGCTGTGAATCTCCCTTTACTGACCTCGCTGAGGCGTCACTGACCTCTAGGGTCTCGAGCTTGATTGACATCACCCATCAGCTCTTCTATGCTGACTGGGACCCTGTCTGCCATTGCTTTCTAGATCACCTAGCAGGAGTTCATTAGGCCCCTCCCACTCCACTCTTGTAGATAATTCCGTCAGTCTGTTGCCAGTCTTCTCCATGGCCCCATCTACTGTGCTGTTAATCTGTTCTCTGAGTTTCCAATTCTGAGATCGGTGGCTTCCCAGTTGGTTCTTTTTCTTTTTTCTTTGTAGCCCTGGATGTCCTGGAACTCACTCTGTGGACCACGCTGGCCTCAAACTCACAGAGATCTGACTGCCTCTGCCTCCTGAGTGCTGGTATTTAAGGTGTGTACCTGGCCAGCTGGTTCTTTTTCAAAGATGGCCTATACAATGGAAAAAAGAAAGCATCTTCAACAAATGGTGCTGGCATAACTGGATGCTGGCATGTAGAAAAATGCAGATAGATCCATACCTATCACCATGCACAAAACTTAAGTCCAAATGGATCAGAGACATCAACATCAATCCAGCCACACTGAATCTCTTAGAAGAGAAAGTGGGAGGTACCCTTGAATTAATTGGTACAGGAGACTGCTTCCTAAACATAACACCAGTAGCACAGACACTGAGATTGACAATTAATAAATGGGACCTCCTGAAACTGAGAAGCTTTTGCAAGGTAAAGGACACAGTCAACAAGACAAAATGACAGCCCACAGAAAAGACATTCACTAACCCCACATCTGACAGAGGGTTGATCTCCAAAATTTACAAAGAACTCAAGAAACAAGTCTCCAAAACACCAAAGCATCCAACTGAAAAGTGGGGTATAGAACTAAATAGAGAATTCTCAATAGAGGAATCTAAACTGACTGAGAGGCACTTGAGAAAGTGCTCAACATCCTTAGCTATCAGGGAAATGCAAACCAAAACAATTCTGAGATACCATCTCACTCCTGTCAGAATGGCTAAAATAAAAAACTCCAACAGTTTATGCTGGAGAAGATGTGGAGAAAGGGGAACTCTTCTGCACTGCTGGTGGGAGTACCAACTTATACAGCCACTTTGGAGATCGGTATGGAGACTCTTCAGGAAAATGGAAATCAGTCTACCACTAGATCCAGCAATTCCACTCTTAGGCATATACCCAAAAGATTCACATTCATACAATAAGGATATCTGCTCAACTATGTTCATAGCAGCAATATTTGTAATAGCCAGAATGTGGAAGCAACCTAGATGCTCCTTAACTGAAGAGTGGATAGAGAAAATATGATTTATCTACACAATGGAGTACTACTCAGTGGAAAAAAATGGAATCTTGAAATTTGCAGGCAAATAGATGGCACTGAAAGAAACCATCCTGAGTGAGGTAGCCCAGTCACAAAAAGACAAACATGGTGTGTACTCACTCATATATGTATTTTAGACATGGATCAGGGGAGTGCCAGCCTACAATCCCACCACCAGAGCATCTGGGAAACAGGGAGAACCCTAAGAGAGAGATGCATGGTAACCCAGAGAAGGTGAATGAGACAAGATCTCCCAAGCATGGGGAAGAGGAGGGGAAAGGAAGATGGGAGAAAGAGACAGGGAGAAGAGGAGGGGAGAGGAAGACATGGGGGAGCAGGAAGTTTAAGTCGGGGTAAGAATAGAGGAAAGCAGGATGAAATACCATAATAGAGGAAGCCATTATAGGTTCCAAGAGGGATCTGGCACTAATGAGATTTTCATAGATCTACAAGAATGACACCAACTGGCATTAAGGCTACCTTAAATGCCCTCCCCTGATAATGAGATTGATGACTACCTTATATGCCATCCTAGAACCCTCATCCAGTGGCTGATGGAAGCAGAGGCAGACACCCACAGCTAAAAACCGAACTGAACTCCTGGAGCCCACTGGCAGAGTGTAGTGAGGAGCAAAGGAATCAAGACCGGGCTGGTGAAACCCACAGAGACAGCAATCTCTTTAGTCCTTGCTCAGTTCTTAGAGATTTCTCTTTGCTTCCTGAAAAAACACAAACATCATTGTTTCGTTTGTCTGCATCTCCGTGTGATCGCGTCAGACCTGAAGCTCTGAGGGTTTACTCATACTGCAGCCTGTTTCCACAGCTCTTCCTTTCTGCTCTGTGACTTCGTCATTCTCCCACCCCAAGATGCTCACTCTCTTCGGAAGCCGCCTCAAGGACTTGCTGTCAGGTGACACGTGTGCCTGTGTGTGATTTTATGCATCTATAAAAATCTAAATTCCACAAATGAGAGAAGTGTTGTATTTGACTTTCTAAGTCTGTTTTAATCTTCTTAATAGGATTCTCTCCAGCTCTGTCCACTCTCTTGCAAATGGCATAACTCCATTTTTCTCCATGGCTGAATGCAATACCACCTGTGTTCACACCCAGTCTCTGCGTCAGCCCCCGTGTTGCCTCTGTATTAGCTGGTGAGGCTAGACCTGCAGCCATGGACACACATGTCTCTGGCATGCTGACTCAGGCTCGTTCGGGTAAATAAGCAAGGGTGAGGGAGCTATGAATTCAAACTATAGTCAAGTAAGTACCACAGGTGATGGCAATGATGGGGGTTGGCTATTTCCCGTGTCAAGGACAGGGCAGGCAGGTTTCCATTCTCTGGCCTTCCACAAGGTGAGGTTTAGTTTTCATTCTTGCCAGCACTCTGAACCTTGGCCTCTGAGGGGCACTGGCATGGCAGACTCCCGCTTTAAGTGGACTGACACAGTGGACTCTTGCTGTGAAGGAGTCTCCTCTTACCTCCCCCTGTGGAAGCCGGGGTTGCCCTCCTACTTCTCTGCTCTGAGGCAGCTCCGGAAACAGCAGCCATTGGTTTCTGCCTCTCCTGCCAGTGTTCTCTTAATCTTACACCAACTCAACAATATTGCGGGGGGGGGGGAGGATTACACCTTACCTGACATTTTAATCACATTGGGGGAACCATTAAAGGACTCAAACCTGGCAGCGTGCCAGAGACAGCTGGTGTCCCTGGGAAATTTCCAGAACTTTTGCTGACTTTCAGCCCACCCTTCCCCTTCACACACACAGTGGCATACGTGTCTGTGGTTGACTCTACTGGAGTTGTACTCCCTATGCGTGAGCTCTGCGGGGCCAGGAGAAAGGGATCTCATTGTTCTTGCCCTAGCGTGGCCGTGGAGGTACCCGCAAAGGGCATAGACTGGAGAGGCAATGATGAGTGAAGCCAGTTGGGACACCCAGCCCAAAAGAGGACCTCAAGGTACAGCCAGGGCCCTAGGCCTATCTCCAGTGTCCCTCAACTTCTGGGGAAGGGATGGCATCTGTATACGACATGTGCGCCCTTTGCTCAAGGTGAGTCATGGTTTCCCTTCTGTGCTGAGGACCACGTTCAACCAAGATATAGTCACAGGAAGTTCCCAAGTGGACCTGTTTAAGAAAGACAGACAGACAGACAGACAGACAGGCATGAAAGGGGCTGGAGAAGTGGCTCAGAAAAGGGTACTGGCTACTCTTCTTGAGGTCCTGAGTTCAATTCTCCTGCACTCACATGCGCACAACAGTCTGTAGTGGGATCTGATACCCTCTTCTGGGGTACAAACATATGTTCTGGGGTACAGACAAAGCACCCATATAGAGAGAGTATATAAATAAGAAGAAAGAGAGGGATTCTTTAATTTCAGGCCTAATGGCATAAGCTGTAACCCCAGCCACTCTGGAGCTGAGGCAGGAATACTAAGTAAAGGCTTAGACAGGCCCTGTTTCAGAGTCAAAAGGGTGTGTGTGTGTGTGTGTGTGTGTGTGTGTGTGTGTGTGTGTGTGGTTCAGTGACAGAAATCTTGCCTACACATGGGAGGGCCAGGGTTCCAGCTATAGCACTGCAAAAAGTGGCAGGAAATGAAGTTGAATTTTAAAAGCTTCAGTACCATAACACTGAAATGGAACAATGTAAGTCTGTCTCACACCAGCCAAACTTGGACTGGTGGGTATCGGGTGCCGGGCGGAATCAGAAGGCCTGGAGAGAGGAAGCTGGATTGTCTGGTGGGCGCCAACACCTCAGCCCTCGTTTTTCCTAAAATGGAGCCCTGCGTCCTGCTCCCTAAACATCGCTGGGCCTGTGGAGCCCTCACTCCAGCTCCCACCTACCGTCACGCTTCTGAGTCAGAGGGAAAAATAACCCAGCAGCAATTTGTCTTCCTCAAGCGCTGCCCGAGCGCTTCGGAGTTTTTTTCACAGCTGAGTTATTTCTGATCTCGGTTCTGGCAGAAAGAAATCTAGAGCAACAGTGGCGGGGGGGACATTTGGAAGCTGTGCCAAGCCAAACAGTGTCTAAAAGTCTACAGCTGAGCCGCCAGCCTAGGGAAAGCGTGTTTCCACTCACAAAAACACCTAAGATCGCCTGGCATGTGAAATCGAGGAGAAGGGGAATTGGGAAAGAAATTCATGAGCTTGGATGTAAGGTGGACCTCCAGCCCTGAGCACGTGGCTTCACACACTGTGCTAAGAGCCTGTGAAAGACCATGGAGGGTCAGCAGGCTCTAAGGTCTCTGGAGGTGGAAACATGACAAAGTACTGTAGGGTTGGACAAGTCACCTGACCTGGCCTCCACTCCTGTAACCAGCAAAGATGGGGTTGATAGTCAAGCCTCAGGGGCCAGCCCAGCTATGGAGTAAATGTTACCTCTGTCACCCTGTGTCACCTTACAGAGCCATGGTGCCAAGCAAGTCCCTAATGCTTCCTGGCTCCTTGGTACAACAGAGGGCAAAGCATGTTGTACTGATGCTCAAAAGATGATTGGCGGGGATGGTGATAATAGTGATAGTGGTGATAAGCATGGTGATGGTAATCGTGGTGGTGGTGATGGCAGAGATGATGATGATGAGAGTTATGGTGGCGACAGGGATGGTGTCACGTTGATGGTGATGATGATGATGGTAATGACAATGATGACAGTGGCCACAGCAGGATGATGATGACAGCAATGATAATAGCAATAAGGGTATAGAAGACACTGAATCTGAGGAAGGGACAGGATTAAGGTCATTTTTAAAATGATCTCTGTAGGCTGGGGACATGACTCAGTCAGCAAAGTGCTTGTCACATGAGCATGAGGACCTGAATCCGAACCCCTAGGATTTGTGGTTTTATGTCTCTAAAAAAAGCCAAGCATGTGCCAGGCACAGTGACACACACCTTTTATCCCAGCACTCGGGAGGCAGAGGCAGGCAGAACTCTGTGAGTTCGAGACCAGCCCTAGTTCCAAGACAGCTTCCAAAGCCACAGAGAAACCTGCCTCAAAAACAAAAACAAAAAACCAAACAAACAATAAAAAAAAGCCAGGCACAACAGTACCAGTCTACAGCCCAGCACTAGGTAAGGAGGCAGAGGCAGGAAGATGCCTAAGTTACGCTGGCCAGCCAGCCTGGCCCAATCTATGAGCTCCAGGCTCAATGAGACCCTCCAAAACTAAGGTGGGGAGTGATCGGAGAAGACACCCAACATCAACCACAGGTTTCCGCACAAATGAATGCACATTTGCACACACATTTTTGAATGCAAACGCGCACACACACACACACACACACACACACACACACACCGAGTTAATTGATCCCTGATCCAGAAATAGTTAGAAACGTAGCATCAGCTCCCAATTCCAGCCCCGACATCTGGGAGCAGAAGCCTGGGTCTGTACCCAGAAGGTGGTGAGGCAGAGGGATCTCTGGACAAGTGAGTGGATGGGTGGATGCTGAGAACCCTGAACTCCATCCCACCACATCCTGGAGTGTCAACTCTGCCTTTACCATCCAGAGAAAATTAGGAAAGCTTGCACAGGGAGGCTCAGCAGCCCAGGGGAGAGGGCTTTCTGAACATTGCCCAGGCGAATCCTGAATCTGCCCTTGACAAGCTCACCTTAGACACATCGTATTAGGGGATAGACCAACCAGTGACCGTCCCTGTGAACACACAACAGGGAATCCACAGGTAGGAGAGGAGAGCTGTACACCAGAACAAGTATCACTAGAAAATAACTTACTAAATAGTGTCTGCAACTGTAACACAGCTGAGCCTGGCTACCAACTGGCGGGAGACTGGAGTGAGGAGTCCCTTACACAGGTGAGGGCTTGGGAGATGCAGGCAGGGTCCTCACTCCTCATGTGGAGGCTTGAATACCTGCTGACATTGATCTCCAGATCGACTCTCCTGCAGGTCTCTTAGGGTCTTTCCCAGACACAGGCACAGTGGGAAAGTCAGAGTCACAGGCTGGGATGGACCACAGTCAACACTGAGTGTCCCTACCACTTGAGTTACCAGACATGCCCCACGAAGGGACACTGTCTTCTTGTGGCAGCTCTCACGCACCTGTCCACGGTCCACTTGGGGTCACATTTTTCACAGATTTGGTGAGGGTTTGGTTCCTGGCTTTCTGAAATTACACACAGCAGCCGTGCTATGGAGCTGTCTTGTATTCCTAAGGAAAGGAGGCTGGGAGGCTCGCTAGGGAGTCCACCCTTGTTCTGGACGAGCTTCATTAAGGCACAGGTGATGGAGTTGTTGGCCCTGGACACAGCACTCTGGGTCAGAGTATAGAGTCTATGGCCATGGCTTCAGCACTGTTGATGTGGGTTATAAAACCCCTAGTGTGGGCTATAGCACCTTTGGCCGTGGGTTACAGCATACACAGTAGCTGGGAACAGGGCCCACCATATGTGAGGCTGACAGTAACAGCAGGGGACTCCACTTTACTGTTTGATGACTATACTTCACTTAAGGATAGAGCCCAAGGATGGGCACAGTGACTCAGGGATGTAATTCCAGCATATGGGAGACCCTCTGAGGCAAGAGTTCAAGGCCAGCCTGGGCTCCACAGTAAGATCTAGACCCTGTGTCAAAACAAACACACACACAAAAGCTACAGGCAGCAAATCTGTGTTGCTGGCTGTCACCTGAAATGTTGAAGGATTTGTCCAGGAGTACACAGTGACAACGGGAGCCTAAAGCCAGGCAGACAGCTCCAGACTCTATGCCCAGGAAAATGGAAGACTGCTTAGAGAGGTCTGAGGAGACAGACTAGCAAAATCCACACCACTATGAGAAAGAAAAGTCAACCAATAAGCCAGACGGAAATGGTAGTTGGTGATTCAGAGCACTGACTGCTCTTCCAAAGGACCTAGGTTTGATTCCTGGCACCCACTTGGTGGCTCACAACCCTCTGTAACTCCAGTACCAGGTAAACTAGGGTCCTCTTCTGGCCTCCTTGGGCGCCAGAAACACACATGGTTCACAGATATACTGGCAAGCAAAACACACATACATATAAAGTAAAATTAACTTTTTTATTAAAACAAAAACAACTACGGTCATGAAACACCATTATTCAGTAGTCCGGATGCAAATGGGAGAGGACGGGCAGGTGACTGCAGTGGTCTTATTTTGTCTTTTGATGCAGGGTCTCACTATGTGGCTCTGGCTGTCCTGGAGCTCACAATGTAGACCAGGCTGGCCTTTAATTCAGAGATCCATCCACCTTCACTGACCCCAACGTGCTGAGATTAAAGGTAGGTGCCACCATACCCAGCAGCTGCAGTGCTCCTTAAGGAAATTTTCAGAGCCACTTGCCTGCATTCAGCTGACTAAAATAAAAGCCGAAAGCAAAGGAAAGAACAAAGCAATCTTTGTACTCTGAGGCTACACTTACATCAGCACGGGGCCTGTGGAAAGGGGGACCCACCTTCTTGTCCCCACCTTGACACTCGACCTTTGACCCTGTTGCATCACAGGGAAGTGACATTTCCAGTTTGCCCCCTCTGCAGCTACCTGCCTAGCCTGATTTGTCATCCCAGTCAAGGACAGCGGGTCTTAGATCAGCACCACTCAAGGCTGCCCTGTGGCCGTTCCTCCCAGGCCCCAGCTGACTAAGAGAAGGTGCTAATGACCCGCTACTGACACGTGGCCCTCAAGAGACACCCCCAAAGACGATGCAGGGTCCACACTAAAGGGTGCAGGGCCCTCTCCCTGTCCTCAACCACACACGACGTCACCTCTTTCCAAGTCAGAGGGGTCTCCCTGGCCCTCAGCCTAGATTTCTCCTTCACAGAAGAGGATGGCAGCAGTCCCTAAGGAGTCACAGGTGACAGCCCCCAGAACAGATGTCTGAGGTGGAAGTTTAAGAGAGAGACAGCACACACTCCTGCCCCTTCGCCATCCCCACGTCAGTCTCTCTCAGCCGCCAACGTCGCCATGAAAGAGATTCAGTTCTCCTGTGGGGATTTGACTCCTAATGGCCTTCCTGTCCTCTCCCAGCTGGCATAGTGGGGGCCTGCCACTCTGGCTGTCCCAGCCCAAGCAGGCACCCCCACCATCTTCATGGGGTTCTTATTGTGAGTCATGCCTGTTTAAAGGAGTAAAAGGGTGATAAATGCAGAGGGTATTTTGGGAAAGGGGAGCAATCAGAACTCTTGAGTGTTGAAAGAGGTGTGACAGTGTCTCCCTTGAAACAGCAGAAAGGCACCATGGACAGAAAAGGACGTGAGATAAGATACAGTTGTCAGCATGGGACAAAGACTGAGAATGGAACCACAAATAAGAAAGTCAGCCCGAAGGCTGGAAAGATGTCTCAGTGGGTAAAGCGGCTTGCCGCCAAGTCTGACTCTGCCTGAGTTCAAATCCTGTGGCCCACATGGTGAATGAGAGAACTGATTCCCACAACCTGTCCTCTGACCTCCACTTGTGAGCTGTGGCATGCACTTCCCCAGGAGAGAGAGAGGGAGAGAGAGAGAGAGAGAGAGAGAGAGAGAGAGAGAGAGAGAGAGAGAGAGAGAGAGAGAGAGAGAGAGAGAGAGAGAGAGAGATGAGCTTGACTGCATTCGTCCTACCTACCCTGCATGCTGAACAAAGACGATTCATAAAACAAACAAACCCTAGGAAGATTAGCGAACCTTTACGTGAAAAGTGAGCAGAGCTTTAAAGTCAACAAAGATACTCTTTCTAAGGGAAGTACAACAGATCTGGATATAGGGAAACACGGCTTCTCTGTGCCACAGACAAGACTAACGGGTGGGGGATGGGAGGAGAGATTGACAACCAGACTAAGGGCAGTGGGTTAACCTCCGCAGCCCGCCTGGTAAGGGAAGTCTTAAACCAACAAGGCTTTTATTTTCTTTTATTTTTTGGAACTTGACAAAATTATACCAAATTTCATCTGGAAAAATAAACACGAGGGACCAGCCAGGGAAAACGTAAGGAGACACAGAAGGAATGAAGGCACGCTGGCTTTACCAGATGTTCAGCTGCTGGGAATGGGAAGGTGCGGCCTTTTTTGAAAGTGTTGGAGCCCTGGAAAAGGAGCCGGTGGAGGCTGGTGGGAGCCCTGCAGAATCAGCAACGAAACGGGAGGGGGTGGGTGCTTCCTATCGGAGAGGAAAATGCATTGTTCAAAGCAAGGCGCCGAGATAACTGGAAGTCAGCCAGCTGGAAAAAATAAAACAGAATCCCTACCTCACCCCTTATACCCAAATAGATTCCAGATGGAGCCAACATTTAAACAAACAAAAAAATTGAACCATAAAAGTTCTCAAAGAAAACATAGGTGAACTTATTTATAGTCTTGGAAATGTCTTTCTGAGCAGGAGAGAGAACTTAGAGGCCATGCTGGGGCAAAAAACATCATCCGGGAGAAGAGATGAGGGTTAAGTGCTCATGGGCTCGCTGGTATTAAAGGGTTTGGTTGACAGTGGGAAGGAAAACAGGCTCTCCACACGAGATGGCTTGAGATGGGACGGTGCCTAGATGACCAACCATGGATCTGGGAAATGCTAGGAAAAAAATGTGAGCTTCAATCCATCTCTGCTCAGCCTGAAAATCAACCATTTAGGCTCAAAATAGAGTCTAGAGAAGCCATTCCGACACTACGTTAACGCCGAGCGGCTCTCTGGGTAGATGAAGAGGTGTGTGACTATAAATGGATTGAGGACTCTAGAGGCTTAAGACATTTTCCTGGCAGATTGCATGGCTTACACCTGTGGCCCCAGCTCTAGGGATGCAGGCTGAAGCAAGACGATTGTGTGTTCAAGGCTAGCCTGGTCTACAGAAGCAACACTGTGTCCCAAAACCCAAGAGCCAGGCCTGGGACTGAGGATGCGCCTCAGTGGTAGAGCATTTGCCTAGCATTCCCAAGGACTTCTAGCCAGCACCGCCAAGAAACAGCAAACAAAAAAGTGAGGACCTAGATTCTGTTAACACAGGCCAGTTAAAAAGGTATGGGGCTGACAGGACAAGATGGTTGAGTGGGTAGGGGGGCTTGCTGCTCCCCCATGCAAACCTGACAACGTGAGTTTTGTACCCCAGTAAGCAGAGAACCAACTAACTTGCACACCTAACTTACACTAACTTGCACACCTAAGAATGCATTGCTTACACACATACACATCATGATGATGACGATGATGAAGATGCCACAGGATGGCCCATGCCTGTCATCTTGGCACTTGGGAGCTGGAGGCAAGAATATCAAGAGTCCAAGGCTGGCCTTGGCTACATGAAACCCTGCATCAGAAGCAAAACAAAAGAAAGATTAGCCAAAATTGACAAGGATTTTTGTTCAGTTCCCAGCACTATAAAACACAGTCTGGATGGGTGCATGGATGGATAGACAGACAGATCTGTTAATCCTGAAAAAAGGAACCACAAATGTCTGTAGAAATGGCTCAAACACCATAAACATATACTTTGGTTTATGCCATGTATTTTGATAGCTATTTAGTAGTCTGTACAGGAAAATAGCAAAAAAATAGTTACCCAGTCCCCATTTATGCTTTTTTCTGGGTTTCTCATGAGATGTATTGCTGTAATGAATAGCTGGTATGCAGTTTTACAGACACATGTGAATAGATTTATATGAAAAGTCTCAATGATGTGTCACTGGGTGAACAAGCCTTTGCTGTTAGATGGTCTACCACTGAATGGCAGCCCAGCCCTAGCACTGTGTGTGTGTGTGTGTGTGTGTGTGTGTGTGTGTGTGTGTGTGTGTGTGTGTGTGAGAGAGAGAGAGAGAGACTGTCTGTGAGTGTAGAGACCAGAGGTTGATGTCAGCTGTTTTTCTCTTTTGCTCGCCATCTTCTTTTTGAGCTTGCCGCCTGTCTCTGCCTGTCCCCAGCTCTGAGGTTACAGGCTCCTGCCCCACACCGAGCTTCATACGTAGGATGCTGGTGGTCCAGACTCAGGTCTTCTGACTTGTACAAAAAGCACTCTACCCCCATCAAGCCATCTCTGCACCCTGAGAGTTCTGACAGACACCAGCAAACACCCAGCTCACGCTGAACTGTCCTGTGTGAGGACTTCTATGTCCATACACCACTCTCGAAACAAGATTACATCACTTGGTCAAATATGTTTTCCAAAAGGTGGAGACAAGACAAGCCAGCCATGGTGGCACAGGCCTGCAATCCCAGCACTTGGGAGGCAGAGCCAGGAGGAGTTCAAGGTCATTCATTCTCAGCTACATAGCAAGTTTGAGGCCAACCTGGCCTATCTTTACACTTGGCCTAAAACAACAAAGACAGGGTGGGGTTGTGGCTCTGTAGTTAAGCACTTGCTTAGTCTGTCATGCCTGGTTCCATCCCAGTGACTCAGGAGCACACACACACACACACACACACACACACACACACACACACACCAGAAGGATGGTGTTGGCAGAGTAAGAACTAATGAAGACCATGAAGAACCCCTTCATAGGACTATCGCCCTGAAATAAAACCTTTGACTGATTAACAATTAAGAAATTTGTTTTTGTGCTGCCACTAACCTGCAATGAAACCCCAGTGTGTCCCCTCCTCTCTTTGGGCCCTGTTTTCTCATCTGTAAAGCCAAAGGAATGATGTCAGGTGGTGGTATCTTATAACTTTAATCACAGAACTTGGGAGGCAGAGGCAGGTGGATCTCCATAAGTTCGAAACCACCCTGGTCTACTGAGAGAGTTCCAGGACTAAGCTATACAGAGAAACCCTGTTTCAGCAAATTAAAAGGAGGGGGTTAGGGGACTGAAATAACCCTGCTTCTCACACATACTTAGCACACCACAAAGCAGACTGAAGCTCTGAGTGTCTGGGGTGGAGGAGTCAGGTGGCAGTAACCTGAAAGACAGCCGCAGCTGGGACGTCCAACCTGTCACCACCTGGGCAGAGCTGGCTCTGGTCCCATCCCCAGCTGTGACCACTGAAGGTTGAAGTCAACTCCTCCATTGGAAGTGTGTGGCTCTCCTGTCTCGGGCCGTGTTGGAGTTCAGGTCTACCTTCCTGGTTTCTGAGGCACAAGGTACTTGACCTTGGGGACTGATCTAGGCCCCAGCATGGAACTTGTTCCCCACGGCTTTGGGAAGCTACACTCAACCCCTTGACTGAGTGCCTGAGGCTCAGGGTTCTGGCTCCAGCCTCCTTCTGTGGTCTGGCCAGACACACAGTCTCCGTTTCCCACAAACAGATTTTAAACATGCACGTTATGTTGCGGGGAGGGCTTTCTTTCCTCCTGGCCTTGGTTCACCTGCAGGGTTTCAGCATCCATCTCCAACAACTGCCTCTGACCTGAGGCTGGAATCAAAGGCTACAGAGTTGTACATCGATTATCTGCGAGTCACCACTGAAGTCTTCTGATCCGGTGAGTCTCAGCATGGTCATAGCTTGCCCTCTCTGTCTCTGTCTCTGTCTCTGTCTCTGTCTCTGTCTCTGTCTCTGTCTCTGTCTCTGTCTCTCTGTGTGTGTGTCTCTGTCTCTGTCTCTCTCTCTGTGTCTCTGTCTCTGTGTCTCTGTCTCTCTCTTCCTCCTCCACCCTCCTTCCCTCCCCCTCTCTCCCTCTGTCTTGTGTGTATGTGTGTGAATGTGTGAATATGAGAGTGTGTATGTGTGTGTGTAAGGTTGGAGTGGCCAACTTTATGGAGTCGGTTCCGTCCCTCTACCTCTGTGGGCTTGAACCTGAGCCGTCAGGTCCACACCTTTTCCTGCGGAGCCACCTGGCCAGCCCTCCTCATTCGTGGTTAGATGTCTGCATTGTCTGTTTCCATGTGATATATTTCCATGACTTTTGCGAGCATAAAGTTAATGATTGAGTCTTAGCGTACTGGGGTTCAATTGTGATACGTGTAAAGATGTCTTGTGTGCTAGAAGGGGGGTGGTTTCCAGATAAAGACAGCTAAGGTCAGAACCTTCCACCTTCTGACTCCTGTGTATCTGGCCCCTCTTCTCCTTAAGCACTGACTCCTTCAGCCTCCTCGAAAGCCCACCCAACAGCCTCTAAGAACTTACATTCAGGAAAATGAACCTAGAGTCCCTTGTCCCAGGAGTCCCCTACTGGGCTTGCTAACTCCCTAAGTATCCATGGCTAGCTACCTGTGGCAGTGCAAGCCTGTGGAAGTCACCCCTGAGAGGTGCCTCTGTGTGAACCTGGCCAAGTGGTCCCTCATCCCATGCCTCAATTTCCTCATCATTAGCACCTCCTTTGTAGATCTAGGTAAGAATAAAATTCAAAATTTTTTTCAGTGCCAAACTCAAGGCCTGGCACACAGTAGGCACTCCCTAAAGAGATGTGGTTACTGTCATCTTTACTTGTCAAGATGTTGGGGCGTGCACAAAGCAGCCCGGCCGCCCCTTCATGTAAGTACTTAGGAAGTCCCCTGGATGCAGGCCCGGAGACCCAGAATGTGAAAAGGATAAATCGTCTCGCCGCTGAGCTGGACAAAGTCTGCGCCCGCCCGCAGAGGGGGAAGGGGTGAGGGCCGCCCAGGGTTTAAGCTGGGGACAATGGGCGCCGTCTGAGCTGGCCAGAGCCTCTTCTTTGAGTCCTGAGAAGACGTATTTTCTCGTTTAAAGCCTTAAAGAGCCATTAAGTTGGGCAAATCCCTGGTAAAACAGCTGGAACCCTAAGTAGCAATTTAAACAGCCCATTGCCCTTCCATCCCAAGGAACCGGCCGCTGGACAGCCGATCTCTGGTCCTAGTCTGACATTGTCAGGCTAAGAGGATTGAGTGGAACCCTTCCCTGAATGCAGCCTGCTCTATTTAGCAAACCCGCACTTCCACCCCACCCCCTCCTCTGTTTTTTTTTTTAAGTGTGCAGACCTAACTCTAATTTTCCCTCCTTTCTTTCCCCTCCTCCTCGAACCGTTCTATTCTTTCACTATGTGGGACTAATGAAGGCCGCTGCAGAGTTCCCTCGCAGGAACAGGGCCCCAAAATAAAACATGTTTGATTGATCAACTTCAAAAAGTCCTTGGCAGGGGCTGGAGGTGGGAGAGGGAGGAGGAGGCTGGGGGATGGGGAGGGTCTCCTAGCTGGTGTACAAGGGGACGGGGGTCTGCGCCTGGTTCAGGAGTGACAGCCCCGGGGAGGAGGGGGCCTTGCATAATGCCCCCTGTCTGTCCCCAAGATCCGTTTGTTTGTTTTGTGGGCTTGTGATTGTGGAGGCGCCAGGGCCCCCTGCCTGAAGCCCCAGGGTCCCCCAACAGTGTACAGAAGAAGGTTATACTGCTCACAATGTTTTTATTTTACTTTGTCTTCATCTCCCCACAAATAAAAATTGTGGTCAGTCAAACAGACTTTTGGCCCTTCCAGCAATCCCCCAGAGCAATGTGGTGACCATGGTGAAGCTTCCATTCCAGGCACACATCCCCAGTCTTAAATCCAAGCTGAGGGTGGCCCAGGGCACCAGGTCCCTGATCTCAATGAATGCTTAGTGAGCACCCACTTTGTGCTAGGCGCCTCTATGGATGAATTTTATTGTCAAGGGTTTTCAAAATTGTTTTAATTGCAAAAACCAGTTTCAAAATGATCCATGACCCACACGGGTATGCAGGGAAAAGTCATGTCCTTTGCTGGGGTCTGTGTAACTCTGGTAGGGTGCTTTGTCTAACCCATGCAAGGCCCTGGATTCTATCTCCAGGGGCACAGGAAATGCATAAAACTTAAAGTCAAGTTCCTGATAAGGATTGCTAAACCCCACTCTAGGAGGAAACTGCTATTAACATTTGGATGCATCACACTGAAACCACACACACACACACACACACACACACACACACACACACACGCAGGGGGTGGATGAATTTCGATTTCGTTGAAGATGACAGACATGGTTCATGGTTAGGAGCATTTGCTGTTCTTCCATGAGACCTGAACTCCATTCCCAACACCCACATCAGGAGGCTCACGATCACCTCTAACTCCAGCTCCAGAGAATCCTACACCCCCTTCTGGCCTCTGAGGACACTGCACTCATGTGCATACACACACACACACACACACACACACACACACAATTAAAAATAAAAATCTTGGGGGCATTTTATTAATTTTAGGTATGTTCATTTATTTGCAATAGTGGGGAACTGTAATAGGAGGCAAAGCTGGGCCTTGTGCATGCTAGGCAAGCTCTAAGTCCATGAAGGGTCCAAGCCTTTCCCTGAGGCTATTCCAATTCACTTCCCACCAACAGCGCCAGAGAATGCTCCTCTCCCACTCAGTCTGCACTGTGTTACTGGTCTTTGCAATCTGTCATTCCACAGGAGAACTGGCTGTCTCATTGCTGACATAGCTGACCCTGGGGAAGGGCTGAAGCTAAACTGTCCTCCTCAGTCC
The DNA here is from genome assembly GCF_017639785.1 of Mesocricetus auratus. Classification (NCBI taxonomy): domain Eukaryota; kingdom Metazoa; phylum Chordata; class Mammalia; order Rodentia; family Cricetidae; genus Mesocricetus; species Mesocricetus auratus. Next base: position 81,407,265 of record NW_024429194.1, read on the forward strand.
TGCTCTGCCTCTGATCACTTTCCACTCTGGATACTGGCAGGTGGTATCCTTGGCCAGTTTCTTCAGGTCCTTTGGAATTTTTCCTCTGGCCGCTGGAAAGTTCAAGAACTCAGAGCCTCAAAGTTGCTCCTTCCTGCCCCTTCCAAGCTCTTTACCTTGTCCATGGAAGAACAAATCAATATCTCCCCTTCATTTGCTTGAGTGGTGACCTATCTGGTGCTTACGCTTGCGATTGTTTGTTACTATTGTTGTTTATTTATTTATTTATTTTGAGGCAGGGTCTCATGTAGCCCAGGTTGACCTCAAATTCTCTTTTTAGCCCAGGTTGACCTTGAACCTTTGATCTTTCTACTCCTACCTCCTGAGTGCTAGAATTACAGGATTAAGTGTACCTCCACACCAAGTTTTATGTGATGATGGGGAATCAAATCCAGGGCTTTGTACATGCTAGGGAAGCACTCTGTCAACTGAATTATATCCCCAGCTCTATAAAAGAATCTCAATAACTGTTGTGTGGTTAAAATAGAGAGGTACCAATGTGGGTACAAGGAGACCAAACAATCCCAGATGCCTCTGCTGCGAGATGTCCCCAAGCCCTCACTATCCGATGATTCTCCAGGAGGCTGTGGTACTAGATGGGTGGATTCCAAGTGTGTTTGACCCGAAGGCCTAGAGAAGTAGCTTGCGTTGACTCTGAACTCTCCCAAAGGAGACTGGTGATGCTGCCAAACCAAAGCCTGGACCTTAACCTCAGCCTCCCCACCCAAACCAGAGGGTGCTTCTAGAACACTCTTCTATCATGTCACTCCCTTGCCCAAGCCTTTCCCTGGCTCCCACTGATGCATCAGGGCAGCCCTGCTCAGGGTCTGAGCTCTGTCCCTGAACCTTCAGGTTCTGAGATACATCTGCTCCTCCACTCCAGATGCTCAGCCCTTAAGCCGCCAGTTGAGCTCCTACCCATCCTACAAGGTACCACTTGCTATTCTCCCTCATACATGCACACACACACACACACACATACACACACACACACACACCCTACAGGCCCTGCTCCTTCTCCTTGCACAGTCCCAGCCTCCTATCCAGCCCCACACTTCAAGATGATGCTCTCTTCTTAACTCCCATGCTGCACTAGACTGTGAGCTCCACAGGCAGAAGCTAAACCCAGAACAGTGTGGTGTGCACTGGGTGCTTTGTTGGATGTTGAATGACTGAATGAATGTCACTCTAATAAAGCATCAGTGGTTTGATGACAGTTACTACCTACCTGATGGTTCTGTGGGAAGTCCATTATCTGGGACCAGAATCCCAGAGAGGAAACAAAAGCCCACTGATTGAAGGGGCAGGAAGACATGGCTCATAATGTCACTGTCCTTGAGATTCAAGTGAAATGGTGCCTGTTGGCAAGTCCTTCCTGGTCAGGTGGTGATGGATGTCATATCTGAGTCTTGATCCCTGGGACCACAGGGTGAAAGGAGAGAGCCAACTCCTACAAACTGTCCTCTATCTACACATGTGTGAGCACACACACACACACCTTCAAGTCTCAGCAAAGCCTTACTGTTCCTTTTAACTTCTCTAAGGCACTTGGCAAAATCATGGAATTTGGGGTTCAGGTAAATAAAATATGAACAAGAAAAAGTAAGAACATTTTTTTCAAAAAGACTCCAGTTGTCCATGACAGTTATTCCTGACCAGCAGCAAAGAGATCAGGCACCTTCAGGAGCTGTGGGATGGATCCCTGAACCTATTAACACTCCAGATTACCTACCGAGTGGGTTGTTTGTGGGTTTACATGAAAAGTGTTTACTGGATGACAGTGGCATTTCATGGACAGGTCTCCTACTCTGAGCAGGGTGGGCTTGAATACAAGTGGCAGAAACAAATGCAACCTCTTTAAGAGCAAAAGAAATGATGTGACCTAGACCCTAATATCTCCCCCTCCCCCCTTCTCATTCCCTCCTTCCTCCCTCTCTCCCTGATCCAGCCTCCCATATCATCCTCTGATTCTCACTGACTGGTGATCCCTCCTCTCTGAAATGGGCAGCGCCTGTCCACTCAGGAAAGAAGCCATGCCCATAGGTCCACTTACAAGAGACTGACAGGTGTGAATTAGTCACGTGCCTTTGACTAGACTAATTGTTTGCCCAATGGCTCAGACAGTCACTTGTTGACCTGGGAGGCTTGGGGCAAAGGCCTGAAAGTGACCTTAGGTGACAATGTGTCTGATAACCTGAAGGGAAGATGAGATTACTAATGTCAGGCTGCCACAGCGCATACAGGGAACACTGAGCTCAGAAGACAGGGCGGGGAACAGGGAAGGCATAGTGAGAGAAGGGAAGAGAGTGGGCTGTAGCCCAGAAAAGAGACAGCATGGCAGGGAGACAGCATGGCAGGGAGAAACAGGAATTGAGGACAGGGAGGCCCAGGGCCATCTCGGGAGGTCAGGAATGCTCATGCTGGCCTTGAAAACTGGTGTCACACCAGGCAGTGGTGGAGCTCGCCTTTAATCCCAGGACTTGAGAAGCAGAGGCAGGCAGATCTCAGCAAGTTCGAGCCCTACAAATTGAGTTCCAGGACAGCCAGAGCTACACAGAGAAAACTTATCTTAAAAAAAAAGAAAGGAAGGAAGGAAGAAAGAAAGAAAGAAAAGAAAGCCAATGGCCAGAGGAGGGAGAGGAGAGGCCATGGGTGCAGCCTTGCCTGGTATGCGTGAGTGTGAGTGTGAGTGTGTGTGGAGGCACGATTTTTGGTGGTCCCTGAATGGAGTCTGATATTCTGAGATAGCAATGGGTTGACATGCCCAAAGAACAATAGACTGAGTGAGACTGGATCTTAGTTTCCCCCGTGTCAGAGGAGCCCAGGCTGGGCTGTCTGCTGACCGTGTTTGCAGCTTTCCAGTCCTCACGTCCATCGGTCTGTGAACCTGCAGCCACAAGTCAGGTTCATGAGTGTCCCACAGAGGCAGTGTGCCCCCATCCCTCACCCCATGAAGTGATAGGATGAGCTCCTGCTGCACTTAGGCATCTCTGAGAAGCCTTTCTGGTGTTATCCTGTTTCCTCTGCCTCCTGAGAGTGCTGGAGATGGTTCTAAATATTCCAACAGCTTGGAGGAAGAAGTGGTAGATAGGAGAACTGGGTAAGCTCAAGTCAGTAAGGTAGGTTGTACACTGCTATGATTTAGGTACCATATGGAAATCACTCTTTTCAATATTGGAACAGAACTAGAAAACTCCAAAGTCTTGCAGTTAATAGTGTTTACCCCGGGAATTGAACTCGGGACCTCTGGAAGAAGAGCTAGTGCTCTTAAGCTCTGAGTCATCTCTCCAACCCCACCCCTCTCCCCTTTCATCCCTCTGTTATATGAGCATGAGTACAGACCCAGGTTCAAATCCCACCTCTGGCATTTGCTAGCTCTGTGATCCTGGACAGGCAACCTCAGACCCATTTTTCTGAGGTGTTCAGTGGGGATGGCAGCAATCTCCGTGTCACGGGGAGTAGATGGTGGGATTCACTAATGAGAGAGGAAGAAGGACCTGGGCCACGACCCCAGGTCATTTCTGGGTCTAGATGACAGGTTCCTGGAGACTGAGACCCTGTCTGACAACCCCGCCCAGCCCAAGAAAGAACATGTGTGAACCAGGATTGCACAGGGAACCGCAGAAAAGCCAGCATAGAAGAGCAAAGGGGCACAGACAGCCAAGGGAGGAAGGGGTAATTTCCTTTTCTTTCCATTTCATTCTTTTTTTTTTTTTTTAGAAAAAAAGGGGAAAGCCCTGAAACTCATCCACACAGAAATATGACATCTGTATGATGACATTTTACAGTTCCAGAGAACTTTGTATCTCAAAGCACTTTCACAATTAACCCAGGGGACCCTTCCTGATAAAAAATGTGCCAAAGGAAGGCATTTATAACCTGGTGGCTATTGCTACTATTGGAATCAGCGGGGGGGGGGTGATTATAATGTCCCTGATAGGAGCACAAAGCCCCCTACATGCCACGGTTCTGAGGAATTCAGGTCCAGTGTCTCATTTATTCCTCTCCAGAAGACGCCAGCATAGCCCTTCTGTTACTGAGAAGGAGATTAAAGTTCAGAGAGGTCCTGCGTCATGCTTGCCTGGCTCTATCTTCCCACCAACTCCAAGAGGCCATTCAGGCTGAGGAACCCAGGCTGAAGGGATGTCAGTGATGGGAACACCATTATGAGGCTGGTCAGCGCTGAGATTGTGATCTGAGTCCAGGCCAGGACTTTTCTGTCATGGAGGGACAAGGTGGACTCACAGAGGACAAACCTAGAAGGCGAACACCTTAGTGAGCCGTCACCAGGGGGGAGCCAAAGGGCCCCAAGTCTCAGGTCGACTGCTCTGGGCACTCGAGATTTGGGGTAATGCTGGCCAGACTAGCCTCCCCACAGGGCACAGGAAGTGGGGTTGTGCAGGGGAGAGACAACAGCTGGTTTCGTTCTTAAGGACCTGGCACAGCCAAAGTCAGCTCAACAGAGCAATAGAAGTTCACAACCGTTCCAACCATTTGTTCATTTATTGACTCATTTGCTCACTCACTCATTCATTCATTCATTCATGCACAGATTTGTTTGATGATAATTGATTTAGTTCCCTTTGGGACCTATGTTCACAGACAAGACCTTCAGGGCTCCATCTTGGGTGGACACGGGTAGTGACAGGGAGGAACTGGGGGTGAGAGTGGGGAACGGTTATTTTCTGAGCTTGAAGGTCTTGCATGGAACTTATGGGGCAGGGACTGGGGTGCAGGCAGGAGGGGATAAAGGCTGTCTTGGAGGAGTGACATCGGGCTTAGGGTGCAAAAGGCAAGCTGTCTGCCAGTCAGCCTTACTTGTGGAGGGCACAGGTGCACTGATTGACAGGCAGAGCCCACACAGGTAGCCTGTGCATGAAGGAGCCCAGTCTGCTCCCCCAAGCAGTGGCCTCTACATTCTTAGCTCAATATGGAGGTGTGCCGAGACATCCTTTGCCAGAGTCCTGATGTTAGGATGCTGGCCCCATCTATACTACCCACCGAAGAAGCAGTCACACCAGCCTCCACCATGTCTTTTTTCTGCTCTGGGAGCATAAGTCATCTCCTTGGTCAGAGAATTAGACACATCTTCTCCCTCTCCTTTCCTCCACTGTCCTTTGATTCGGCCACCCGTGCCATGGGCTCATAGAGAGAGCCACTTTTCTTTGCACACTTGAGGGACATTAGGTTATCAACAAATTTGACCTCCAAGGCTATTGAGGGACAAACTGCAGATAAAAATTTCATATTAATGAAAGAGTCTCTAGGGGCTGTAGGGATTCCCAATTCAACCCCAGCCCCCAACCCACCTTAATATTGAAAGGTAGAACTGGAAAGGTCTCAGGGTTGCTCTTGTGTTTAAGGATACCTGAGTGGGGATGGAAGCCCCTGAGGAAGACGCATGGGAAAACATGGTGCTAAGAAGCCCCCTTGAAAACACAGATTGGTTGCGTTGATGTCTCATGCACAGGGAGAAAAAAAAATCCAAAAGCCGTATAGCTGAGAGAATAGGCGTGGTAACGAGGTTCCCCAAACTAAACTACATGGCCAGGAACAACCAGGGAAAGAAAATGCGTGCAATGGCAGGGTAGGAGACGGGAAACAATAGAGGCCGGGGCCACTTCCTCCCTAGTTAGTCCTTTCTCCACAGTGTGGGCACGGATCCCTTGCATCGGCCTCCAGCCCAGTGCCACAAGCCCACGGGAAATCTGGAGCAGTAGGAGAAGAGACATGGATTTAGCCTTCCTGGGCCACGGAGGTGGCTGCATACTGTGTGTTGGGGGCAGGGAGCCGGCCCGAAAGGGAACCGCTGGGTGCAATAGTGCACAGGCAGAGTGGACAAAAAAGAGAAAAGTCTGGTCTTTGAGTCTGGAGAGCAGGAGACAGGAGCTCTTATTGGTGGTTGTCAAGGAGATGGGCCTTGGGGTTTGCTGAACTTCTTCAGCGTCCTGCCTCCGGAGCAGAGAGCGGCCATTGAGTGTTCTCCAGGCCTCAAGGCCGAGGGGTCAGGTGTAGAGCCAGGGCTGGGGGAGGCTCTGGGCCAGTGTGACCGCGACACTACGACCGCCTCCCCCCCCCCCCCCCCCCGGCGCCCCGGCGCCCCATCGGGCTTGTCACCCGAGAACCTGGGCTTGGCGGAGTAGCAAGCATCTCGGAACCGAGAGTCTGCTGAACCCGGCCGGATCGCGCGTCCACTCCACGGGAACACGGTTCCAGGAGCGCTGCCTGGCTATCAAAAACAAGCACTTGTATAACCATTGTCCTCAGGGCAGTACTGAAAAGTTCCTTTGATCTGGTGCGCAAATCCTAAAACTATCTTCTAGAGTTTTCCATGCCTGCTAGTGTGCGGCTGCCCTGGCAGCACTTGGCACCCATTAGGGACACAATAAATGCCTGTGGATCAGCGGCGTGCATCGAGCATCGCCTTCACCGGTCCTCGGTGCCTCTGGGCCTTTCTCCACCTCTACTTCCCCGATTGTGTGATTGTGTATATGCGGGGTCCAGGGGTGTTGTGCCCGAGGAACAGCTACCCTGTTCCTTGGGGACCCAGGACACAGAGCGGGGCCGGCGATGGACTGCTTGGGGACCAATCCCGGCCTGGATGACATCCTGCACCGCGACCCCAGCTCGCCCGGCTCCCACCCCCCACCTGCTGCCCGCCCCGGGAGAGGGGGCGGGTCCAGACTCCCGCAAGCCACGCCACCCGACGCCCACTGGACGGCCTCCCGCAGAGCTCCGCCCCTCGCGGCCGCGGGCCAATGAGCGCGCGGCTGTCAGCTTGTCCTGCGCGCCGGCTGGGTGACTCCGGAGCCGGAGCGGTAGCGGAGCTTGCTGCAGACAGGAGCGCTCGCTGAGCGGCCGCTCGGTGCGTCCCGTGCCCCGCACGCCGGCACCCGGCGCGGCTCGCTGCTAGCATGGGCGCGGCGGCCGTGCGTTGGCACTTGTGCGTGCTGCTCGCCCTGGGAGCGCACGGGCGGATGGTGGGGGGCAGCGGGCTCCCAGGTAAGCGCGAAGACTCGGGGATCTGAGGCGCGCGGGGACCTAGGGGCTGCCACCCCGCGCCGTCGGAGGCTGCCCCGTGCCGGGTTCTGCCTCCTTGCAAAGTAACTTCTGGGAGCTCCCGGGACCGGCGGGGGCGGGGTGGGCTGAGGCCCCGGGAGGGGAAGCGGGTGGCTGGAGAAAGAAAGAAAGCGCGACGGCCGCCTGCGGGGCCCGGCATGCGTACGGAGACGGGCGGGGACCCCCGAGCCGAAAGCGGCGCTCCCCCAGGACCGAGGGCTTGGCAGCTGCCGCATGGGAGATACCCGGAGGTATCCAGAAAGGACGCTCTGAGACTGGAGGGGAGGTGGGGAGATGAAGGGACAGACGGACAGGAGCCGAGGCGCAGAGGGAACAGACAAAAGGGCCCAGGAAGAAGCCCTGAGAAAGACAGCCGCGGGAGGGAAGAGGGGAGAGGAGGTAAGGGAGGGGAGCGAGGAGGCAGTGGACAGCGGGAAGGAGAAAGGCAGATCAAAGGACGGAGAGGAGGAGACAGATGGACACCAGAAACGGGAGGATTCGGAGGGGCGGCGCCGAGGGAGGGGACCGAGGGAGAGAGGAAGGATGGAGATGTCTGGGAAGAGATGGACAGATGGACTGTCAGACCGGAGGGGGGGAAGAGACGGACAGATGTAGGGAAGGAGGTGGATGGAGAACACGAATCGCACAACAAACCAGGACTTCGTGTCAAGGACGTCAGAGAGAGAGGGGGACAGAAGGTACAGGAGGAAGCCAGTAGGTCAGGGCAGAAGGAGCTTCTAGGTGGGGGTGTCCCTCCCTGACCTGAGTTTCCGGGAAGGGGCTCTCGGGAAAAGCTGCACACCCCGGTCCTCTTTTCACATCTCCTGGTTCTCCTTGGAGAGGGTCCTGCCTTGCTTGCACTCCAGCAGAGTCTCCCCAAGTCTGTTTCTGGAGGGATGGGGTCTGTTTGCGAAAATCCCACAGCAGATCCAGTGCCAGGGAGTTTGTGCTAGGCCATGCTACTTCTTCGTTGGCACTAAGTTTTCTTCCATGCCCCTATTCCAGAATCTGGGCCTTTGCCGGGTGGGGGGATGGGGGTGGGGGTGGTACTAGACATGTCTGTGGGCGTTTTTACCCCGGGGGTTGGGGCTCTTCACCTTTGTAGGACTGTCCTGTGTGCCTCTCCCTTCCTCTCTGTCCCTTCGGGTGTCTATCTGCCTGTGCCTCCCTGTCCCCTCTGTGTCCCCCTGATAACTGTAGAATTCCAGGAGCTGACCTCAGAGTAAGAAAACCAGGGTTGAAGTGAGCAGCCTGTGTTTGGGAGCTGTGCAGGAATCTACAGCCTGCCTCAGCCAAACTCCCCTGCTCCCAGGCCAAGTTTATAATTCGAAAGACAGATGGCCCCACCCACCCCTTCCAAGCCTCTGTGTTTCTGTCTCACCTGCTTAGGTGGGAGATGGAAGGGATCTCAAACCCCCAGGGAACTTCCTGTACCTCACTTTCATGCCCTGACCCATGGAAAGTAGAAGATGTCTCTTAGAGGTGACCATGTGGTCTGGTCCTCTCTGGTGTCCTGCCCTTGAAGCGGTGGTCCCTCAGTGGTCAGCTCTCCAGAAAACCCCTCCCCCACAACTCTCCACTGACCCTGGCAAGCATTCTCTGGTTTACTAAGCTGCCTGCCTCTGGGCTCTTGCCGACTGCCTTTAGGTATCTGTAGAGCTAGACCACACACTTGAGCCACAGGTGGCTGGCCTTGGAAGGGGTTGCTACATACGTGTACATGTTCGTGCCTGTGTGTTTGCATGTGTAAATGTGTTCAGGGAGGAGTCTGCTGTGTTTCTTTTTAGTGTCTGTCTTCCCTCTGGTGAGCTGGAACCTTGGAGTCTGGGGTGAGGAAGAGGGGTCTGGGTGAGGGTGGGGCACAGAGCTGGAGGCCAGTGTCCAGCCAGGGTGAATTCAAAGTGAGCATTCTTGGGCACCATGAAGTCTAGGGTGAGGCCAGATGGATGAAGAGATGGGGACATTTGGAGCCTCCCAGGGGGCTGTCCTCAGGGCAGCTGCTGCAAGTCCCTTGTCTGCTCACCTGAGTCCTTCTGCCTGTCCATCTGTGTGGTGGTCATAGCCAGCTGGAAGGAGAGTGACGCCCACACAAGCTTGTTCTGTGATGGGGTCTAGTCCAGTAGCAGGTACCACTGCCTCAGATCCCCGGTCTAAACCTAAAGTTCCCACTGTTCCCTGAGTAAACTCAGAGCGAGCAACCAAGTGATGAGACGGGGGGGGGGGGAGAGAGAGAGAGAGAGAGAGAGAGAGAGAGAGAGAGAGAGAGAGAGAGAGAGAGAGAGATCAGGTGTGTATGTGTGTACAGAAGCCTTTTTCATTATATAACCATGACTATAGCTTTCTGTACTTATGTGCTAGGGACATAGTTGGGGTATACCAAGCCCTTTGAGCCTGGATGGTGCTGTGGTCTAGAAGCTAGGCTATGAGAGTTGGCTTTCTGAGGCAGGAGCCTGGGTTGGCTGGGCAAAAGAACTCTGCTCTGGTTTGGCTCCCAGGAGATGACTCTCCCCACAGTTTACTGCCTTGGGGCTCAATGGGATCCCACATCCAGGCTCTGCTCAATATTTGCACACCCTTCTGCCTTAGTTTCCTCATCTGCAACCCAGAGGGACTCGATTTAAGTTCTTCTGAGGCCTGTTTGGAATGAGGAATATGGAGGACTGGAATGATGCCTTTAAGGAAACCAAGTTCCACAGAGAGGTTTTTCTCTCTGGTGTCTCTAGCCTTCAGCTTCTCCACACCTTAGTGAGGATAACGGCCATACCTAATGGAACTGTTAAGAAAATGAAGACCAGATGTGTTGTGACATGTGCCTGGCACAGAGAAACTGCCCCTCGTCACACAAATTTGCTATGTGACACTTAATGTCAGTTAGCCCAGTGGTCAAGGGTAGGATGAGGGCATGAACTTCCAGCATGGTCTCAGATGTCTTTCCTAGCATGCTTCACCTGCAGTTTCCCCTCCCCCACAGGAGCCGTGGACGTGGATGAGTGCTCGGAGGGCACAGATGACTGTCACATAGATGCCATCTGCCAGAACACACCCAAGTCTTACAAATGTCTCTGCAAGCCAGGCTACAAGGGGGAAGGGAGGCAGTGTGAAGGTGAGTTCCCTCAGCCCTCCCCACCAAGCTGGCCCCACAGGGAGGTGGTTGAAGCCTGCCTGTGGTATGCTAGCATGCTATCCCTACATCCCAGCACTGTGGACACAGACAACTTGGGCTCTGTCAATCCTGTGTTCTTCAGAGGCCTGCAGGCTTCCAGGAGACATAGCTGCTCGCCTGGAGGGTTAAAGATGGAAAAAGAAGTGCCTGGCTTTCACCTAAGTGTTAGCCCTTTCGTTTCTTGAAACCAAATGACTATTTGTGTGTCTGGTCCTGAATACACATGGGAGCAGTAAAATCCCAGGATGACTCCTCTCTTGAATCCCTAATTTCAGACTCCAGGCCACGCTGTGTAGCCTCTGCAGAGGGACCTGTCCCATGGGTGGACTGGGCTGTGAGACTGGCTCAACTGGCTCTCCTCTTTCTAGCCCCAGATCATAGACAGAGTCTGTGGTTCAAGGCATTCATCCATCTGTCCAGCCTCTCCTCACTTCACCTGCAGTTCTGGGTTGATGGTTCAGGAGTAGAAACCCACTCCCCAGGGCAGACATGTGGTGCATGCCTGAAATCCCAGCACTCAAGTGTCCAAGGCAAGCCAGGTGTGGTGGCACACACCTTTAATCCCAGCACTCTGGCAGGCAGAGACAGATCTACAAAATCAAGTTCCAGGACAGCCAGGGCTATACAGAGAAACACTGTCTCGAAAGAAAGAAAGAAAGAAAGAAAGAAAGAAAGAAAGAAAGAAAGAAAGAAAGAAAGAAAGAAAGGAAGGAAGGAAGGAAGGAAGGAAGGAAGGAAGGAAGGAAGGAAGGAAGGAAGAAAATAGACTAGAAACAGTTCAAGGCAGTGGATCTATAGGCTGAGGTCATCTTGGGCTACACAGTGGATTTGCGACTAACATGGACTAGATCATTAGATCTCAAAAAATGAAAGAAAAGAAACTGCCTCCCCCAGAGAGAAAAGTGAAGCTTCTGTGTTACAGGGAGCCCGGAGTCTGAGCCTGGTGAGATATCGGCCCATAAAGATCTCATGGACATTTTGACCCCATTCGAGTTGAGCAGAGCTTGGCTATTAGGGCATAAAAGCTGTTCTCCCTGATCCTTGTACCCCTGACCTAGACCTTCCCATCTACCCTCAGTGTACAGAGGAAGATTGACCGAGGCAGGGACAGATAGTTAAGTTTCCGAAGTTTTACAGAAATGCAGACAGGATTAAAACCCAGAGTTCTGGTCCTTTGTCTAGGCCCTAACAGCAGCTCAGTTTTCAGTGTGGGGTTGCATTGGGGAAACATTGCATGACAATAGGATGAGTTTCTGCCCTTTGTGGCCAGGCTCCCCAGAGTTGGGGCCTTACAGCTGCCCAGCACCCCCAGGAATGCTTTTACTCAGTCTCTACAGTCTGAGAACTGAACAGATGGCATCTCCATGGTCCCTGCTTAGTGTCAGCACCTTGTTGGTTTGCTAGGGTTCCTAGGAGCTGCAGAGGGAGGGAAGCTAGTGTAACTCAGTGGTCCAGGTGCCACAGTGAGTGTATAATTTCTGACCTTCTCCTTGACCTTGAGACCCAATGTTTCTAGCAAGAGAGGGCATGATTGTCACAACCTAGCTGAAGACACCGAGCTGACCTGTCCTGGAAGCCCAGCTCCTGCTGTCCTCCACTCCCAGACTCTCTTCATCTTCTGTTCCCTCTGAAGCCCGTTAGAGCTCGGGTTCCCCCATACTGATGGAGTCCCAGGCTGAGACCTGGAACTCCTCCTGATCCCCCTGCCTCTACCTCCATGATGACAGATGACTATACGTGTGTATTGTCACAGCTGGTTGATAGAGTGTTGGGGATTAAACCCAGGGCTCCCTGTAGCTAGGTAATCACTCCACAACTGAGCTATGTCCCTGCCCGAGAGCCAGACTCATGTTCCCAGCCAGCTTGGCCACCTGGCTCTGTGGACCTTTTGTCCACGTCTGCCCCAGAAGGAAGTTCGAGTGCCCTTCAGGAATACACATGCTACCCATCTGCATTAAGCACTCAGTATGATCCCAGAAGCCCCTGGGCTGCCTTCCATCATTGCTTTTCTGACTCTGGGTTCTAATTTCATGTCTTGTTCCCCAACCTTGTTTAACGTGGGCTGGGTGCTGAGGGCCACGCTCCTCAAGTCGTATGTCTCCGGTTGTGCCTCCAGGAACTCAGGAGCACCTCACTGACGAAGTCTGCCATTCTGCTCCCAACTCCTGGGGCAGAGCCTGACGCTAGTCCAGGCCTGTGAGGTATGCTCAGTTTGAGTCTACTCCCCAACCAAGACTGGAGTTCAAATGAGCAGTTTGAGAAACCCCGATGAGTGGGCAGTGGGGAGCATGGGGGTTGCTAGGAGGAGCCTTTCTGTGGTGGTGTCATTTTGACCCTGTGTCATCTGAGAAGAAAGCAGGGAATAGCCTGGCCTCTGCAAAAGGCTGCATATCAGCTCATCTCATACAGGGCGATGGTTTGCCCTCAACAAGCATCGGTGTCTCTTTTTAGACCCAGACTGTCCCCCACACTCACCCTGGAGACTAGGCTGGACACAGTGCAGTGTGTGAAGCCTTCCTCCCTTGGTCCATAGCTCCCAGCAGCCCACATGCAGATGAGTGTGTTAACTGGTACCATGTGTTTTCAGAGTAGCTGCAAGCTCCAGGGGGCTGTGAATGGTAAAGAGCTTTCAGAGTCCCCCTCAATGCCACATACCTCGGAGGTGATGCTCGTGGAAACACGCATCCCTGCCCTTCAGTCGGCGGTGCCCCACAGGTTGAAGTTGTTTATCAGTGACAATCTTAAATCACACTGTGAGCTGCTTGGCCCAGGTTCTGAGAACCTGGGTGGACCCATCCTGCTTGCCCTAGGTATCTTATTCCTGGAGACTCACACACAGGCATTGGTTGGCATCAGCCCATCCTGCTGGAATATTAACACAGGGGCCATCAGATATCCTAAGATGGCTACCCCCAGAAGACTGCACGCACATCTGGAGGGACTGACAGGCCACATTCAGGGTAGCCTGAGGGAGCTCAGAGACCACCCAGATGTTTATTTCCTGGTCTAAATGGTCCAGAGGCCATCTGAGAGAGACGGACCTTGCCAGAGTTGGGATGAGAGCCCACGTGTGGTGAGCTCATTGCTGTGTGTCTGCTGTGGTCAGTGCTGTCTATTATGTTCTGAATGGTCCTAATTCAGCTGAGCAGAGTCATTAAAGAATAGATGTGGAGCCAGATTGCTGGGCTTCACTGCCTATGTATCTGGGAAAGCCACCCAACCTCTGTGTGGGCAGCAAGCATCATTCTAGCAGCTACTTTGTAGAAGGCAAGGGCTAAGTGTGTTAATGTATTTACAGCATGAACGCGTAGCTTGGCATGCAGAGTGGAATACACAAGCATTAACTGCTGCTGCTGTGGTAATGGTGTCAGGGCTGGCAGGTGTTGATGAGGTGGTCTTTTTCATTTTTGTTCTTTTCTCTTGCAATGCTGAGAACCAAACCCAGGGTCTTGTGCAAGTCACATGGCAAATGCTGTAATACTGAGCCACACCCTCTGCCAAGGGTGACACTGTGAAGGAATTCCTGCCCGGTTCCGCAGCCACCTCAGAGCCCCCAAATAACACATGAGACACTATATTAATTATGAAACTGTTGGTTTCATAAGCCACTATCTAGGGCTTCTTATTGGCTAACTCTGACTTAATTTCTAACCCATTCCTATCAATCTAAGTATTTCCATGTGGTCTTTTCTTACCGGAGAAATGTTCGGAGACATGTTACTCCTCCCAGAATCCTCCTTGTCTCTTAGTCCCGCCAGTCTTGCTTCCCAATTGGCCAACAGTGTTTTATTCATGAACCATTAGGAGAAACATATGTACAGAAAACTTCCCCCATCATGACACTGTTGCTCCGAGTAACATTGATGATAGTGATAATGATAATGATGGATATGGGGATATTGGTTTAGAGGAAGATTATGGTGATAGTAATGGAGATGACATTGGTGAGGGTGAAGGTGATGTTGATGTTCGTGATGGTGATGATGTGGTGATGGAATGGGGTGATGATGATATTGACAGTAATTAATGATTGTGATGCTGATGATGGTGATGGGATGAAGGTGACATTGAGGCAGTGTTCATTTTTGCTTAACTATTATCTCATCCTGCTGATGTATTAATGCTGACAGAGGGCTTGTTGTGGGCTGACAGGGTGACTCTGAGGTAGGGGGCTTGCTGGGGACAAATGGGATTGCCTTGGGCCACTGATAAGGTTCTGATGAGGCAGAGGAGTTTTCTCTGAGAGTGGTGTCCTCTTCGAAGTCAACGTGTGGGTGTAGAAATTTGGAAAACACATTATGATGTCCCTTGAGCTTGACAGGTGACTTCTCTTGGTGGCCCTTTTCAGACGCATTCATGCCTCCATTTTAAGCTCTGCCACACCGCATTGTATGTCCCTGGCTCCTCCTGGACCTGACTAAAGGGTTGTGACTGTCACCTGTTAGACTCCCATCTTGGGAACCTAGCTGTGGAGGGAGGGGTGTCCTGTCCTTCCAGAAGCTTTCCCTGGTTCCCAAACGGGTAGTTCTGGCCTGTTGTCATCTTTCCTCAGAGCCTGTCTCCCTAGGATGTGACATCCCACGCCCGTCCTCTGAGACTGACTCAAAGCTGCTGTCGAATGGCAGTTAGCAGCCCAGAGAATGTCAGAGAAGGCCTCCCTGAGCCTCACACACTCTGAAGACTTGCAGATGAGGAAACTGAGGCCTCTGACTGGTTCATCTGGGGAAACTGGGTCCAGAGAGGTCAGTCTTCAGACAGGTTGATCAGCTGAGAGGCAGCAGCAGCTGGGTCCAGCCATCAGCCACTGGTCTCAACAGTTTGTCTGAAGACTGTGGGGGAGAGGGTTCTCTAGCTGTACTGGGGTCTCAACAGTTTGTCTGAAGATGTGGGGAGAGGGTTCCTTAGCTGTGCATTGATGGAGGAGGCCATAGGGACCCTTTCCTCCACAGCTGTTCCCTGGAGACAGGTCTATGACTGTGACCCACTAGAATCACATCATCCATGGGATAGATAGGAGACCCTCCTTGCTTGGGCTCACCCAGGCCTCTGCCCAAACACTTTGAGTTACTGCTTTTTTTTTAATCCTTCCCTCCTTATCTCATCCCAACTGCTTTTTTTTTTTTTTTTTTTGCTTCTTCAGACTCCAGCTCCTTTGCACCCTGGGACCTTTGCACATTCTGTCTCCCAGCCCTCCTCCCTCATCTGAGCTAGTGCATCCGCATCTCATGGGACCCTTTGGCTGGACACAGGCCTTTTGGAGGCCATGGGGGCCAGCCCTGCACCATCAAGCCCCTGTTCTGAATTAACCATGCCTGTGTGAGCTCGTTCTGCCAGAGGGGCAGACTGGGGCCAGGAGGGGGCAACTCATCCCCTTTAAATGCTTCAACTCATTTAACCTTAACTGCCTTGTTTTCATAGACATTTGCAAAGGAAAAGGACCAAATTATAGCTTGAATTGGGTCTTACTAATCTTAATTAAAAGCTCTCCTTTATAATCAGGACCAGGCCTCAAACGAGGAGCAAACCACCCTCAAATGGCTTGTTTAAATAACTGAGAGCCCCCCCACCCCTGCTAATGGCTGTTTAGTCTGAACCCAAGGCGCACATCCCCCTTCTATGTGTGCTTAATTTTTAGACCATTCATTCAAGTGGTTTATTCCTCTCACATGTTTCAACTCAGGCCCTTTTCAAATTCTGTAATTAAAGCTCTTGGGGGAAATGAGATTTTGTTTTGGCCACAGTATATTAAATATATTGCTATTTTCCTTTTGGTGTGTGTGAAAAGAAAAAAAAATGACAAGCATCAGAGATCGCAAAATTAGCATGTATGTAATGAATGTAAATAATCACTTCCTGGATTTTATATCCCTGGGGTGTACTTGTCAATCACTAAAGTTAGGTAGATTACAGAGCATGTCATTAAAGGGTTTTAACCAAACTCTTAATAACACACCCAGTGATTCATTTAGTTTATCATTAAGGGAAAAAAATCTAAAACCAATTGGCCTTCGTAGAGAATAATGGCCAAGGTCTTATTAAGTCATTTCCATTGTGATTATAGCACACTTTATTGAAACTCTAGATAGATTTTATTTATTTATTTATTTATTTATTTATTTATTTATTTATTTTTGCTTGAGGCAGGGGAGGCCAGGAAGGGCTTGGGGAAGGGGGAAGGATGTCAAGCAAGGGAGAATTCTCCTCCTGCTAAGTCTGAAAAACATGCAATTATGCATGCTAATGTGTGTACTGCCCAAGATGAAAGTGGAGGGATCCTGCAGGACAGCCGGGCAGGAGGATTCTGGATGAGACCTCAAACTCCCACTTACTTATTCCCAGGTAACAATTAAGTGGTACTCTCATTTCGATTCTGTTTCTGTGACAAAATACTCCAATGAAAAGCAACCTAGGGAAGAAAGGGCGTATTTTAGCTTACAGTTGCAGAGTACAGTCCATCATAGCGGGGGAAGTCAAGGCAGAAACTCAGCTGGTCGTGTCACATCCACACTCAAGCCTGCTTGCTTGGTGATGAGCCAACCCTCTACTCTTACACAGTTCAGGGCCCCAAGCCAGGGAATGGTGCTACCCACAAGGCACTGGGCAATCCCACATCAGTTAACATTTGGAACAAGTCTCCAACAGACATGGTGCACAGGCCACCTTGATCCGGACAATCCCTCACTGAGACTCTCTTCCAAGTGATTCTAAGTTGTGGCAAGACAACAGTTAAAACTAACCAGCAGGAGTAGGGCAGGGGTGGGAGAGAGATCCACTAAAAGCACTGGCTGCTCTTGTAGAGGACCCAGGTTCAATTCCCAGCACCCACATGGTAGCCCACAATCTTCTGTAACTCCAGTTCCAGGGGATCCAATGCCCTCTTCTGACCTCTGTAGGCAACAATCACACATGTGGTGCACATACATACGTGCAAGCAAAACACTCAAGCACGTAGAATAAATCTTAAAAAGCAAAAAGCAAAACAAAACAACTTAACCAGCACAGGCAGAGTTGCTTGCGACTGGTCCCAGTCAATAGCAGTTCCAGTCACTTGGAGAGTTATTGGGGCTCGTGACCATCTGAGCAGGACCAATGAAAACCTTGTGCACTTGGTTTTATATTGGAGACAAGTTCATGTAAACCATAGGCTATGGCCTGGGGGTGTCCAGAGTTTTAGCTGAGGGTCTTCTGGCTGTCAGGCTTTGTGCTAGGCCCATCTGTGTTTCCTGGTCATGACCTCACTGATTAGCAGGAAGCTGGAAAAGGCAAAATGAGTTAGGAAGCAATCGATGGAGACAGAACTCAGAGGGCTGGAGGCAGGAAAGTGGCTGTCTACCCCTGCCTGTGGTAAGGAAGAAAATGGGGGTGAAAGGTGGGGGCGTGGATAGTGTTCCTTGAGGAGGTTTCATCCAAGCCATGGTAGATAGTGCTCTGACATTGCCTCCACCTCTGGGGCCAGTGGCTGGAAGAAAGCTCAGAGGGGTTCACTGATACCTGAAATTCTGCGAGCGCTGGCTTCCTCGGTCCGCCTCCCTGGACGGTGGGAGCAGCAGCCCCTGCCTGGGAGTGTGCCCTTGAGTGGAAGTTGTGAGAGGGAGCCTGCCTCAGTCTAGGGCAGCAGATCTCAGCCTGTGGGTCTCAACCCCTTGGGGGTCGCGTCAGATAGGCCACATATCAGATACTTTCATTACTATTCATAAAGTTACTACAGTTGTGCGGTGAAATAATTTTATGGCTGGGGGTCACCACAACAGGAGGAACTGTAGTAGTAAAGGTCCCTGAATTAGGAAATTAGAACCACTACTCTAGGGTGTGTCGAAGGCAGCCTCGGGGGCTTTGTGTCCAACTCTTCCCTTTAAAACTCTTTGCACCTGGCTTCCTACCCCCTGGGTCTCCTGCCCCCCCCTGCAGCCCTTGTCAGCTCTGCCTCCAGGCCCTCTCGCCTCCCCTCCCCTGTGCTGCTTCTTATTACAGTGGCTGTATTTGTGTTTCCATCAGAGGAATGCTAACCAGAAAAAAACCATTATTTCTAAGAAAATAAACTGTGGGCTTGTTGGCCTTTGAGTACTACTGAAATGAATATAGGCCCTCCCCAAAGGCCTTGAGACAAAGAGTGCCGGGGGCTTGTGTATACGGGCAAGGTCAGGGGGTCTGAGAGGTTGTCCTGACTGGGTCTTCCAGATGGACCAGGCTGCAGCCCTGGGAGGAACAGGGCTGTAGCAGCAATGGTTGCCTGAGGCTTCAGTCCTGGGATCCTAACAGCTGTCAGGGTTGTTCTTTTCCCGTTCCTTCCAGTGTCCCCAAGATACACCCTTCTCTCAGAGGACCCAGGCCTTCTGCCCAGGCAGACCTGCCTTCCTTGGGAAGGGGTATAGAGCTGAGAATGGACCCATGGAGACCAGGCTTCCAGCCTTGTGGGTCTCTCAGGTCTTAGCACACTGACTACCAAGTTCAGAGAGAGCCAGAGGGTCCCCGGCCCCTTGGTTCCCCACTGTGAGAAACTCCTCGTTTAGGATGCTTCCCATCCTGGAGGTAACAAATGCTGTTGGATCATTAGCAGAGTTCATCCACCTGTCTCTTCCCACCACGGCTAGTCCTACTGGCAGACCTGGACCTCAATGGGGTCCTGTTAGTTTCTCAATGAAGCCAGACTGCTGCTCCCTGTGCCCAGGGTCTGGGGCTAGCATAGGGCACAGAAGGAAAGCAGTCCTAATCCCCCAGTGGACACCATGGCCATAAAGTTCTGGTCCACTGAGACATGGGGCTGCCCTTGGATGGCTTCACCCAGATTAAGGACACCTCCAACACTAGCCTGCTTGTGTTGGGGTTTCGGCTTTGCAGCAAATGTGCCCTGTGAGTAGGGAAGTGGAAATGGTCTTCCCTACCTTGGCCACAGTGAAGGTTTAGCCAGTTGCCACGAGGGGTCTCCTCTGCTACTTCTACTATTGGGGGAGGGATGGTAATATCCTCCAGGGATCTGGGGAGAAAGACAGGAAGCGCACCCACAGGTCTGCTCAACTCAGCCACAATTGGCTGTCTGTCTGCAGTGGCTGCAGACAGACAGAAAGCTGAGCTGGCGGTCCTGGGTCTAAGCTGCCATCGGCCCAGGCTTGCTGATGAGCTGGGTGTCCAAGACTCCCTGTGTGGACCCCTAGTTACACCTCCATGCAAACCACAGAACGTAGACCAGCTCTCTGACCCTGAGGTGGGACTTCATTGCTAGCACCTTCTGATGATCTGTGGACTGGGTTTGGAGCCCCCCCCCCAAGACTCTTAAGTTTCAAGGCCTGCAGCCCTGCGCCCTCCCCCACCCCTGTCTTGCCAAAGAAAGGAGAGAATGGCTGATAACTGCTGGGATCCTGCTCATAAAAGGCAGGAGAGAGCACAGGGCTGGCAGAGCCCCAGGCCCCTGTCACTGCCACCCCAGACACTTCTAGGGCTCAGTTTCCCACAACTAATGTTTCGTGAGGACTTGAGGCCAGAACATGGAGAAGAGCCTCCAAGTAAGGGTTTAGGGTATTACTGATCGAGAATTGCTATGATTTGCCCATCCTTTTTCTGGTGGCTTGGTAGGCACACCCCTCCATTCTTGGGATAATACACCCCTCCGTAAACCCAGGCTGACGGCATGGAGGCTGGTTCAAAGTAAGCCCCCCTTGAGTCAAATGTAGTGTTGCACACCTGAAATGCCAGTACCTGGGAGGTGGAGGCCAGCCTGGGCTACATAGTAGGAACCTATCTAAAAATACTTGTTGAAAACAAAATAAAAAACACAGCACACACAAATCGGCCATCCTCATGGTCCTCCTGCATCCAGGCAGAGGCCAAAAGGCCAGCTCACTCAGTGATAAGTGTAACCATAACACTGGCTTTTCTTCCATTAAAAAATTATCATCATCACATGATTGTATGGTGTGTGGGGGGCTCATGCCACAGTGTGCTGGGGAGGATTGAGACACAATGGAGTTTGCTCTCTCTCCTTTCAGTTTTGTATGGGTTCCGGGAAATCATGAGCTGTCTGCCTCACCAGCCCTCTTTCTCTTTGTTTTCAAAACCGCTTTGTTGAGATACAGCCTGCATACCGCATAGTTGACCCATGTGAAGTCTCCAAGCCAATGTCTTTTAGTGAATCCACAGTTGCTCATCACCACAATCTGTTTAGAAACTCCATGTTTCTTAGCCACCAGCCCCACCCCCAGACTTGCAGCTCCTGTAACCACTGGATACCACTAGTATACATTCTGTCTCTGGGATGGCCTGTTCAGGGGACATTTGGTGGATAGGATCACATAGTATGTGGCCTTTTGTGACTGAACAGTGTTTATTTGAAGTCAGGCAGCCTGGCTCAGTTGCTGACTTTGCTTGCCTTGGTAATCTTCATTTCCCTTAGCTTAAAGTTAAGATGTGGGCACCCATCTCTTAGAGCTGTCCTGTGTGCAGGGCCCATGAACTGCCCGGTGCTGTCCCACACGTTGCAAGGGCCAGTCAGTGGAAGCGACAGCCAGGCTGCTTGTCACTCTCTCAGCATTCAGCCAATGCTCATTGCATGCATTCCGCTGGCTGGGAAAGAGGGGCAAGCTTCAGAGGGGGCAAGACACCGAATCCCAAGCCAGGGTGATTAGGGCCGCGGGCTGCTGAAGGTGCTCCAGGCACAGAGAGCTCCAGAAGAATACTTGCTGATGGTCAGAAGCCACAGGGGGCACCGGAAGAGATCACAAAGTAGCTGTAACCCCACAATTATCTCAGATCTCAGAGTGGGGTAGGGAGACCTTCACTCCCTCTGACTGAGCCGTGGATGCAGTTAGGAATGAGAAAGTATATAGATTGGTGTTGGTTTTGCGTGACCTTTGACCTCTCCTGTAATTAACTGCTGGGCCCACTTCTGGCATTGTCTCTGCAGAAGGGAAACCTGATCGATGGATGCCAGGGGTCCTCAGAGAGTTGGTCTCATTACTCAGTCATTACAGACCTGGAGCTTAACCCTGCACCACCGGAGACAGGGGGCTTAATCCTTCCTGCCAGGCAGAAACTACCTTCCCGAGAGTGTAATTAGCCAACAAACTGGATTAAGATTTATTCATCAATAAGGACTCAACTTCCTAAGCCATACATCTCTCCCAGAATGGACGTCTATCTAAAGAGTGCATGGTTTTCCTAAAGCCACAGACAAAGGAGGGACAAGCTAGCGCCCAGTCGGGGACAGGGTCTTTGTTAGAGCATTGGGGCTTCCCTTCTGGGAGGAATGTCTAGAAAAATGCCAATCAGGGAAATGAGACCTTGTCATTATTGGCCTCTGAGAGTGAAAGTGTGATTGCTTTCAAAGCCCTCCTTTTGAGGTTTTCTATCAGCCTTGATTTAAAAAGAAAAAAGAAATTATCCTGAAACAGTATTAAAATGAGAAGGCACTCAGATTCATTTGGAAAGAATCTTCTAGAACCTAGATGCCACAGAATAAGAATATATTTTATAAGGCAGTGAGAATCAATTTTGAACTAAATGAAGAAAAGAAATCCATTCTCTTTGGGGTCTTCCCCAATGCTGCTGGCACAAGGCTATTGCTGGGGATGGCATTTGCACTGACATTCTAGTACAGGAAAAGTAGGACCATGCGGCCTTTGAACTCACCCACAATGCACAGTTCCTGTGTTGTTTGCTCTGCTGTTGGGTGTTGAAAACAGTCCTCTAGTAGGAATTGAGTTTTCATTAAAGGAGAGAGGGGTGAGATGTCTCACAGAGTGAGGGTGATTGCTGTCAAGCCTGATGACCTGAGTTTGATTCCTGAGACCCATATGGCAGAAGGAAAACACAGACTCCTTCAAGTTGTCCTCTGACTTCCATGGGTGCATGTATGTATGAGCGCGCGCACACACACACACACACACACACACGTACCCCAAATGTAATTCTTAAAATTATCATACACAAAAAATAAAGAGATAAATGTAATAAAATTTAATCATTAAAACTTTTCCATTAAAAGGAAAATCTAAGCTGAAAGAAAGCAGAGATAGACAGTGAGCTGATGAACCTACTCCTTCGGTGGGAGCTCTGATCCTTTGTCCTGCCCTCCTGTCATTACTGTCACCACCCCTCAAACTCAAGTCAAGGTACCCTGAGATACGATGCCCATGATGTCTTTCCCTTAGTGGCCTTTCTCCTTAATGACTTTTGGAGCAAGGAGACCTGTTTTTCTCACACCCTGAAGTTGTGGCTGTAACTGAAAGAGGACAGGGTGGACTTGGGTGCAGCCCCTGTCTGAGGGTATGGAGAGGAGGGCCTGGAGCCTCTCAAAATTAAGTTGGAAATAGCACTCACTTCCCAGGTGGTCTTGTCACTCAGTTTCTAACTCTGCCATCCCAGGCTGGCTTTCCTCTACATACCTGTATTCCTTAGGTGTCTGTGTCCTACTGAAAATCCTAGACAGAGGCTAGGGAACAGCTCAGCTGAGGCAAGCATGAGGACCTGAGTTTGATCCCCTGTACCCACATAAGAGCCAGTAGGAGTGGTGTGTACCTTTAAGGCCAGCACTAGGGAGATGGAGCTGGGAGGACCGCTGCCATTGGGTGGCCAGCATTTCAGCTGGATCAGTAAGCTCCAGGTTCAGGGTGAGGCCCCCTTTCAAAGAATAAGATGGAGGACCAGTAGCCGGTTCAACAGATAAAATCTCTTGCCACACACACCTGGTGACTGAGTTCAGATCTCTGGACACAGCATAGAAAGCCGGCTGCTGTCGTGAGCTTCTGTAACCCCAAACATTCCTGAGGAAGTGGGAAGCAGAGACTGGGAACCCCCTGGAACCTCACAGAGCAGCCAGCCTGGAGTGCCTGGCAAAACAGCAGAAGTAAGAGAAACTCTGCTTCAGAGCAAGGTACAAGGCAAGAGGCAGCTCCTGGGAGTTACCCTCTGGACTCTGTATGTGAGCACCCTCACATATGTATATCACACACGTGGAAGGGTGGTGATTAAGGTGGGAGTTACCCTCTGGACTCCGTATGTGAGCACCCTCATATACGTACATCACACACATGGAAGGGTGGTGACTGAGGAAGATACCGGTGTAGACATCTGACCTCTATAATACGTGCACATGTGTGCCATCTACATGTACCTACAGGTACACACACATACATGCACTAGAAAGACACCAGCCATTGGATTAGGGCCCATCCAAACCCAGTGTGACCACTTCTAAACCGGATAACAAATGTAAAAAAAATACTAATTTTAAATGAGCTCACAGCCTTAGGTTTTGGGGGTTAGGACACAGACAAATATTCAACCCATAGCAGCCCTTTGAGAAAAACCATCCTCTACAGATGGTGGGGGCTCACACCTTTAATCCCAGCACTCGGGAGGCAGAGGCAGGCAGATCTCTGTGAGTTCCAGGTCAGCCCGGTCTACAGAGCAAGTTGCAGAACAGCCTCCAAAGCTACACGGAGAACCCCTGTCTTTAAAAAACCAAAAAAGCAAAGCAAAACAAAACAGAAGTCACTGGTTTGCACTTGAGCCAATGTCCTTCGTTCTGGGTACTGGAGGTCATGCAGGCCAGTGCAGGATCCTGCCTGAGCATGTCAGGCCCAGGAGAGGAGGGGATCATTCACAAAGATGCTCAAGAGTGGGAGGGGCCCAGGGGACAACAGCAGCCAAGCTCCCTCACTCTTCAGCCCAGTGGCATCTGTTATGGCGTTCCCCATGGGGGGCCAATGAGAGGAAGGCTATAAGAAATCATTTCAATGACTGTTCAATAAATCAATCGTTTTGTTACAACTATAGTGTGGTGTTTAAGCTATTTATTATTTCGGTAGTAAAAATGTTTCTCTTAATCTTTAGACACAGACGACAGGCGTAGATTAAAATTAGGCCAGACCCGTTGAGGTGATTATCCCCAGTCAGGAGCAGGGGTGTCCCCTGCTTGGAGACCTCTGGATGCTCAGATCTCTTCACCACTAAACAGCTGGTTTAATGGTGCATCATGGGCATGGTGGCCCTATAATAGTGTTTCTTTCTCTGTTGGCACCTAGGAAGCTCAACTGTGTTTGTGGCTCACCTTTTGTGATTATGCAGGGATTGCCAACTATATCAGGAAACAGTATCACCAGTCAATCTCATTTGTTTCTCTCTGTCTTAAACCTTTATTTCTGAAAAATCATACTGCAATTTGTTTTTAAGCTGCTTGAAGGAAAGGAGTGAATGAGTGAAGAGAAGTTTGGATAGATAGATGGATGAATGTTCATATATTGGACATAAAGAATGGGTAGGTGGGGTGTGCATGTGCATTTGGAGGGTGAGTGTTTGCATCGATGAATCCATGGATGGACATGTGAGTGAATAGATGTGTGGATGCATGGTCTTTTAATTAGTGGGAGGACAGTGTATGGCCAAATATGTGGACACATGGATGAAAGAATGAATATCTGAATATGGGAGAATGCTTGCCTGGATAAATGGACAGCTACATAGGTGACTGGTGAATAGACAGTCAGCCAAGTTGCATGTTACAGTGAGTATGTATTAGCATAAATGGCTAAGTGGGAGAAGGGCTGGATGGGAATTTGAGTAGCTATGCCATAGAGTGTATGGACAGATTGTTAGCAGGAGGAAGGTGGCTTTGGCTGAATGGTGTATGGCTGACTGACTCATGATGGAATGGCGTGCACACTTGTGTAGGAGGAGGAGGAACAGGTGGGGGGGCGAGGAGTGAACAGCACTTGGATGGCTAGGGAACACTTTCACAGGGCACAATAGAAATGAGTTGGGAATCAAATGCTTGTCTGGAGTATTTTACCCATGGTTGGCCTGTGCTAGACAGTGTGGCTTAGAAAGGATGTGAGCGACCGTGCGGTGGTGGCTCACACCTTTGATCCCAGCAGGGAGGCAGAGGCAGGTGGATCTCTGTGAGTTCAAGGCCAGCCTGGTCTACAAGAGCGAGTTCCAGGACAGCCTCCAAAGTCACAGAGAAACCCTGTCTCAAAACACAAACAAAAAAAGAAAGAAAGAAAGGAAGGAAGGAAGGAAGGAAGGAAGGGATGTGAGCTTTGTAGACTGAGAGTTCTGATCCTTGTCCTGTCACCTGCTGTGTGACTTTGAGCGGTTCTCTAACCTCTCTGAACTTCAGTTTGATCTGCATTAAAAAGCAGCTTCCCCAAGGACTGCAGCAAGGACTGGAAGGGCCCGTGCTTCAGGAGGAGGTGCATCATGAGAGAGATTATTTTACACAAACATGACACAGAAGTCTTTTAGTATGTCTAATCCACTCTAAGTCTCCTACCCACCATGGGACCAACAGCCATTGCGAGTGACACAGGCTGCTGGGATCAGGCCAGTCACCAGCTTGAGAGGGGAAGAAAGAGTGAAGGAAGTGCTTGGGGGACACTGGGTCGTTTGGTGAGAGGGGATTCTCACGCTAGCAGGCGGTGGAAGGAAGCTGCTACTGAGTTAGAGACTGGGAAAAGGTGGAACAGGCTTTTTCTTTTGGGCCACCAAACAGCTCCCAAATCATGGCGCAGAATCTTATTAGTTTTGAATGCTCTGCCTAGCTGAGGCTCAATTCTGACTAGCTCCTTTAAGTTAAATAAACCTGTTTCTCCTTATCTACCTCTTACCTGGGGGCTTCTTACCTTCTCTTTCCTTCTTACCTCTCACTTTCGCTGTTTCTCACGTCTGGCTGGCAGCTGCCTGGCTGGCCCCGGGTGTGCCCCTCTCTTTCCCCCTTGTTCTCTCCTCTTTCATTCTTTTTCAAGCCTAGCTTTCTCCTCCTAGCTATTGACTATTCAGCTCTTAATCAGGCTGATCAGGTGCCTCAGGCAGGCGAGGTGAAACAAATGCAATACATCTTTATATAATTAAACAAACGCAACATAAACAAATGTAACATCTTTACATTGTTAACAAAGGCGGCAGGAGTAAATGTAACACATCTTTACATTTTTAACAAAGGCAGCATAAACAAATGTAACATACCTTTGCACAGTTAAAGTAATATTCCACAGCATAAACAAATGTAACACATCTTTATGTAGTTAAATATACCACAACACTTAGGTCTAAAAAAAAAGCCAGGAGGACCTGTGCCTGTGTCTCAAAAACTTAAGGGTAATGGTGGGGGAACAGGGAGGGGATAGAGACAAGTGCATCCTTGGAGCTGATTGGGGAACCAGCCTAACTGCCCAAATCAGTGAGCTCTGGCTTCACTGAGACACCCTGTCTTAAAAAATAAGATGAAGAACAATGGAGGAAGAGAGCAGACATTGACCTTTGTCCTCTATATGCTCACTCACACACATGCACACACCTGCATAGATACATACATGCAACACACACACAGAAAGAGAGAGAGAGAGAGAGAGAGAGAGAGAGAGAGAGAGAGAGAGAGAGAGAGAGAGAGAGAGAGAGAGAGATTCTTTGTATCTGAGACGTGGAAGGGAAACAATGTGGCCTGTGATGGGGTACTCCAGAGCTGTGCAGCTTGGTGAATTAAAGCTGGAATGCATTGTCTTGGGAGTGTAGGTTCAAGACCTAGGAGACATGTTTGGAGTGATGTATGCGGGTTCAGGGCTTCAAGAAGAACCTGAAGGCAATGGGTATCCCTCAGTAGCTATAACACCCTACTCCTTTTCCATAAACCTAAAGTCTTACATCTTGCTTTAATATCCTTTAGTCTACTAGGTATATTTAAAGATAATTCAGATGTGCCGCAGACTCATTTGTGCTCCCCAGCTGGCACAGGTGGTGGCTATACACACTAAGGCAGGGCACCTCGATTCTGAAACCTTTGGGAACCCCTACTTTGTCCTTCCCTTCTTCTAGCTGGCTGGCTGGGTACAAGGATAGGTTTGTGCAATACGCTCTTTTCACAGGTTATTATTGCCTTTGCACTTTGGGGTGTCTCTGCTATGCTTAATCACTTCCTAGAAGAATCAGGAGTGAAGGAGTGAGCCCCTGGACTTCCGGACTAGTATCCCAATACTAAGCATCAAATGGCTATGCCATAGCTCTGCTGCACCCCAGCTGGTGAGAGCATGGGTCTCCATGGTTTCCCTGCCAACTCCAGGCTTTGGGTCAGGCTCTTCCCATCTCCTGCTAGAACTTCACCTCAAACTCCCACTCCTGACAGATAAGGGAAATGTTTCTTCTGTCTCAGACATGCTTCTTCTATGTCCTGAGAATCGCTTTCAGCTCAGCTATGGCATTCTCCCACTCTACAAAGGCCATCCTAGAATACCTGAAGGCTGGGCTCAGGGTAAGTGGGAGGCATTAAGCCCAGGGAATATTTGGAAATGAGGTGGTCCAAGACCTAGCAGAAGCACCAGGGCCCTAGAGCACAGCTGGTAGGGTCATTCTGGAAGCCATCCTTGAGAGGTCAAGGCTGGGCAGAGTTAGGTGTCACTACTTGCATCCCTTCTAAGTGCATGGCCTTTGGCAAGGTTTTAGCCTCCCCATGCAAGGTTCCTCCAGTGCCCTGTGCAAGCAGACCACTGGGCCTGGGTCCCTATCTTCATTAGGGTTACCAGTGCTGTGACAAACGTGATCACTAAAGCAAATTGGGGAGAAAACACTTCCATATTCATAGTCCATCACTGAAGGACGTCAGGACAGGAACTCAAACAGGGTGGGGACTTGGAGACAGGAGCTGATGCAGAGGCCATGGAGAGGACCTGCTCACTGACTTGTTCCTTATGGGTTGCCCAACCCATTTCCCTGTAGAGCCCAGGACCACCAGCCCAGGGAAGACACACTCACAATGGGCTGAATTAGTGATTGGGCCAATCATTAATTAAGAAAATGCTCTACAGCTAGATATTATGGAGGAATTTTCTTAATTGGGGTCCCCTCCTCTCAGTCGACTTCAGCTTTTGTTGAGTTGACATAAAACTACCACAGTCCCTGTGAGGACTTTAGAGATAATGGCATACAGTGTGGCCAACCCCTTGGGCGTAGAAGCGGCTCATTGAATGTTAGCTAGACATGTTTCTTATTCTTCTTTCTGGAACCCCAGAACTGATAGCCCTTTGACCCCTGCTGGGAAATGTTGGGGAAAAAAAGACTTATAACAGCAGAGTGACCTTTACTAAAGCTATTGACCATTGTTTATGAGACAGAAGTCTTTGTTATAACAAGGAAGCTGGAGCAGCTACTGGGGTGGGGGTGGGGGCCAGTAGACATTCTTTCATCCCAGAGATGATACTTTTTGGTGATGTGCACAATTTATTTTACTGGGTCTGCCCGTTTCAAAGAAGCCGGTTTTCATGGGTGTAGAAGCATCCATCTGTTGGCAGTGTTAGCAGGCTTTAGAAAGAGCCAGAGCCAGGCTTGGTGGTTACCTGCTTCACTGTGGCAGGAGTTGGAAGCTGCCCCCACAACACACACACACACACACACACACACACACCACAATATGACTCTTTTCTGAAAACTGGTGGTCAGCCAGTTTTTCAAATGCCTCTTCAGCCCCTTGCAGTAAATGTTATTGAGTATCTGCTGAGTTATTATCTATCTTCTGTTCTAATTTCATTTCTGGTGTTGTGATTTAAAAAAATAATAATACCCTGACAGAACTAGAGGGGGGGAAAGGGTGTTATTCCTGCCTACAAGTCCAGGCTGTGGTCCATCATCATAGGAAAGTCAAAGCGGGAACTTCAAGCTGCTGGCCATATCACACTCACAGACAAAAGCAGGGAGAAATGAGTGCACAATTCTGGCCAGCTGGCTGGCTTGCTTGCACTCTCTGCTTGATTTCTCCACCCTTGTCCAGCTCAGAAGCACCTGCCTAGGGAATGATGCCACCTGCAGTGGGCTGGGTCTTCTCATAACTTCCTTATGACATTGCCCCACAGACATGCCCACAAGTGAGCCCAACGCAGACAGTCCCTCAGTGAAACTCTTCCAGGCGATTCCAGGTTGTGTTAAGTTGACAATTGAAGCTGCCACATCCCCTAATAAAGTCATATCATAGTGGCTTGCAGTGGTGGAAGCCAGAACCCAAGCCACTTGGTCTGATACGCCTCATGTCTCTGCCTTTGCAGACATCGACGAGTGTGAGAATGACTACTACAACGGGGGCTGCGTCCATGACTGCATTAACATCCCTGGGAACTACAGGTGCACCTGTTTTGATGGCTTCATGCTGGCTCACGATGGACACAACTGCCTGGGTGAGTGGTGAGGCTGAGCCTTACCTCTGATCACAGCCTTCCTGTGTCTCCGTTCTAGCATGCAGAGTTGGGGGCTGTGCAAACAAACACTTTCCTCCGACTCCTTGTAGCTGTTTGTCAAGTTTCTGTGACACCATGTGGCTTCAGTGGCAGAAAGTTTCTTCCTCACTGTTCTAGAGGCTGGAGGACCAAGCTCAGGCACAAGTGGCTGCCGTCTTGTATATGTCACTACATGCACTGTGTGTGTGCATGTGTCTGGTGGTATCTCTCTGGCCCTAATTGCTTCCTCTTTTAAGGATACCTGGACCAGTGAGGTGGCTTAGTGGGCATATTATGTGCTTTTCTGTTGCTGTGATAAAACACCGTGACCAAGGCAACTAATGGAAGAGTTTGTTTTGGCTTATGGTTCCGGATGGATAAAAGTGCTTCATAGTGGGGAGGCATGGCAGCAAACAGCAGGCATTGCAGCATGGAGACAGGAGCAGGAAGCTGAGAGATCACATCTTCAACTGCAAGCATCAAGCACACAGAACAAACTGGAAAGTGGGATGAAGTTGTAAACTCTCCATGTATGCCCCAAATGGCAAATGCCTGCAGCAAGGCTGCATCTCCCATAACCTTCCCCCAAACAGCGCCACCAAGTGGGGAACCGAGTGTTCAACATGAGCCTGTGGGGGACATTCTCATTATAACCACAACTGTGCATAAAGGCACTTGCTACCAAGCCTGACAACAGGAGTTCAGTCCTCAAGATTCATGTGGTAGGAGAGAACTGGCTTCTGAAAGTTCTCTGATCTCCACACATGTGCTGTGACACATATGCCCACATACACACACACACATGCACACACACACACACACACACACACACACACACGCACGCACGCACGCACTCATGCACTCATTAATTAAAAAATTAAGGACATCTGTCATATTGGGAAAAGCCCATCCCCAACAGCTCCAGTTTTAAATGTAATTCCCTAGCTGCAAATAGGATCACATTTAGAGGTGGTTAGAGGTCTTCAGCATGGGACTTGAGGGAATGCAATTCAGCCCATAGTCTTGCATTCCTCCAACTGTCTGCAGTTCAAATCTATCTTAAGACAATTGTATAAAATTTATATGCATGGTTATTTTTGGTGAACAAAGCTGAGAAGATGTAGAATAATGGGGAGGGGAAGTGGCAAGTCCTGCTGGTGAGCCTCCGTTGGTCCTCTGTCTGCCTCTGTGGTCCCTTTAACATGAGGCACGATGTATCGGGCATTTTCACATGATCTCTGTTTCTACCTAGTCATTCCACCAGCAAAAAGTTGCTGGAAGCCTGTACATACTCCTTGGGGTTACCATGGCAAAGAGGTGAACTGGGTGGCTTGAGTGATAGATGTTGATTCTCTCGGACCTCTAAATGTTAGGAATCCAAAATGGAGGCAAGGCAGTTTCTACCTGAGGGCTGTGGGTGAAGTTCTTTCCAATAATTTCTCCTAGCCTATGGCCACTCAAGAATCCTTAAGCTTGTGAGCAGTGTTCCCCATGTCTTCACATTGTCTTGGCTGCATAGACATCCTAGGCTAGGCTCCCTTCCCCATAAAGACATCAGTTATATAGGATGAGGGCCCATTGTGGTTACCCCGTCTTATCCTTATCACATGCTGTGATGTTAAAATAGTCATCCTGGCCGGATTCAGATTCACCATGGAAACACCCCCCAATGTGTCTGCAAGAGATATTCTAGATTATGTGCATTGAGGTAAGACAACCCACACTAAATGTAGGGACCACCATTCCATGGGATGGAGTCCCAGACTGCATAAAAGGAGAAGGTGAGCTGCTTCCCGGCTGTGGATGCAATGTGACCAATTGTTTCCTCAAACTCCTGCTGTCACAACTCTCCACCATGATTGTATCTCTTCCAGCTTCCTCCCCTAAGTTTCTGGAGATCTTAGAAACCAGAAAAGTAACTGATATAATGACAAAGGCCATTACTCCTCCAGAGGCCATGTTCGTAGCTCTGGAGATAAGGTTTCAGAATCTTTTGAGGGGACATGGAGGAAGTCCACAGCCTGTAACCCAAGAGGCAGCAACTAGTGGACCACATAGTGCTCTCAGAACAGACCTGCCTGGTTCCCAGCCCTCTTCTACCATCAGCTGCAGAAGCATAGCCGCTGGATCTAGGAGGGCGTGTGTGTGACTGACAGGAGAGGAACGCGGTTGTGAGCAGGTCATAGACCTGTTGGGGGTCTCTATCCCTTGTCAAGGCTGTCGCAGCTGTTAGTATTGTCATAGTCTCTGAGATTTGTCTTCTCCGGGTCAATGTGCCACCGCATCACCAGGCTGAGTGTAAGAAGAAATGATAGTATAAGGTCAAGGGGCCTGCACTGAATACAGGCTAAATGGTCAACTAGCGGGCGTTATTGATGCTATAGTGGCCATCTTCTGTATTTGCCATCGGAATCCAGAATGAGTCTGGGCAGAAAATACTTTCTTTCAAGTTTCCCTAAGTGGTCCTCTAGAATCGTTGCCACGGATGGATTGGAAGGGTTAAAAGATCACCAGGATTTTCTAGCCTTGCATGCAGGGATTTCTGCAAGGGCCGAGCAGACCGTCATGGTGCCAGCTGGCCTGTCAGCACTAGGTAGAAGGGTTCAATACCCCCAAGCGCTTGGGCCTCCCTTTCCTAGTGGCGTGTCAGTCTGAGAGCTGCTGTCTGGTTTTGTTTAATGCGTGTTGGGGCTCAGATGAGCTCATTATGGGAAACAGATCTGTGAACATGTAATTACACCCCAAATAAGTGCCAAAACAGAGGTCTGGACAAGAGTTAGTAAAGACCAGAAGGGCCTGTGAAAAGCTACCCCTGGCTGGGTGAGCATGGGGGTAGAAGTGGGATTGCCAGAGCTTCAAAGAGGAAGCTCTCAGCGGGCTCTCAGAGGGGGAAAAAGTTTGTAGGTCTGGGAACAGTGCATGTAGGGCTGCAGGCAGCTCCTTGAGGCTGGGCTAAGGGACTGCAGAGCCTGGTGGGCCTTTGTCTAGGGACCACACAGCTTTTAAAGTGCCACACCCAGGTGAAGTGTTGTCACTTACACCTCACCTGGTGTATGTACCGATTCCTCGGCTGTCTGCAGCAAGTATGTTTCAGCAATTGAGTAGTCAGTGAACTGTCAGCTGTCCCCAGGGATATCCTGTCAGAAACCATCAGCGTCACTCTGGCCACGGGAACACTTAGGCCTTGGCTCTCCCATTCTGACCTGTTTAGTCTTTGGTGAGTATCTTCAAGTCTCTGTGCTTCCGTTTCCTCACTACAACATGGAATGTGTAGTCCCTGTCTTGCAGGAGTCGGGTGAGGATTCCGTGAGATCATAGATGTAATTAGCAGAAAGTCTGATACCAGAAAATACACATCCTGGGTCACCTGCCAGTGGAGATGTACCTTAGGAGCTGCTTTGAGGCCCCCAACACCTCACAGGCCCATGATCTGTGCTCCTGGATTGTGTATGACACCCTGGACTCCCTGGCTAGGCTCTGTGTCCTTCTCTGTGAAGGGCCACCCCTGCTAGGACACGCACTCCTCACCCCCACACCTCCAGTCCCCAGCCTGATGGTGAAGTCTATACAGGTCTTTGTTTCAACAACACCGTTTTCACTATAGATTCTTTTTACACTGATAGATATGAAAGACCTAGGCAAGACCCCTCTCTGCCCTCCCCCTACACACACCCCGAGCACGGATCCTGTGGCAGCCGAGGGCAGACCTTTCCTACAGGCTTCTTTTGTTTGGTCTTCTTTTCCTTTTGGTCTTTTTTCCTTCTCAAGAGAAAACTCTGGCTTAGAGAAGCCAGGCCGTGGTGGCAGCCGGGTCCAGCCTAGACCGGCCGACCGTGTGACCCCAGGCTTATTAGCTGAACTTTTAGAGCCTTAGCCTTCTTTCCATGAAGCATGTTAAGAACAGATGCCTGGGAGTTGGGGAGACAGCTCAGTTGGTAAAGTGCTTGTTTCATCAGCACAGGGACCTTAGTTTGAGCCCCAGAACCTACACTTAAAATCTAGGCAGAGGGGTGTACACCTGCCATCCTAGGGCTAGGAGGAGGTGGTGGAAGGATCCCTGGAGCTTATTGGCCACCCAGCCTAGCTTACTTGGTAAGTGCCAGGCCAGTGGCTAAGAAATGACACCAGAGGTTGACTTCCAGCCTTCTCTGGCACATGCACTATATACATGTGTGCATACATACGCTTGCATGTACACATGTGCGTGTGCACACATACACACACAGCAGGGGAGATTGATGTTTGGAATGCAGTGAGGACTGAGACAAACTATAATTGAGAAATGAGTAGGGCTGGGACATAGAAGAGCTCAATGAAGGCTGTCGTGCCCTAACCCTGCCTGGGTCCAGCCCCTTGGGCGCTGGCTCCCTACCTTAGTTGCCACAGCTATGCAATGGTCTATAAGACCAGTCTCACAGGAAGTCATGGACTGACGGTATCTGGAGGAGACTTGAGGATGAATGTCACCATCATATCCTGGCAGAGTTGTCAAGCTGGCAGCCCACCTCTGGCCCAGGAGCACATTTGATTTCTCCTCACTGTAGAGCCGTCGCGTTGCCATCCTAGAAGGGACTGTCAGCACTTCAGAGTTAGGGGCTAGCGTGTAAACATCAGTATTTTCCACCAGGAAGCCTGGTGCACACCTGGGATCCTAGAAAAAGGGAGGCGGTTACAAAAGGGTCAGGTGTTCTCAAGGCTAGCCTGTGCTACATGAGACCCTATCTCAAAAAAAAAAAAAGAAATTTTCCTCTCACTCCTACTTGGGGACTGTTGTCCTGCCCCCAAGGCAGGATCTAAAGGAAGGCCTGCATCCAATACAACTATAATCCCACAGTGATGGTGAGGCTCTCCGTTGACACAGGCGCCCTCCTGATGACCTGTAGGTTGGATATGACTTCTGAATTCTAGGACTCTTTGTGCTTTGTGCCAGACAGTACAAACATGGGCGGAGGCTGCTCCTCTCCCTCTTTTCTGTCCCCTCCTCCATCCAACACCCCCTTGTGCGTGAGGACCACTAACCCGTTGGGGTTCTGACTTGTGCCCCAAAGCAGCAGCCCTATGGCTGTGGCTTAGACACAAGTGTCATTTGTTCTGATAATCAAAGGACATTAGGGTCCCAAATGCCCAGGGAATGGTCTGGAACAGGGGTTTGGGGTAGGAAACACATTGCAGGTAATCATGTACACCTCATGGACTCAGTCTTCCAGAGGGAGGCTGGCAACTAAAGCAGATCAGGGGCCCTAAAAGTGTGATGTCCAGGGCAGGGCACCCCTTGCCCACACCTCAGTATGGCACTGGAGGGGGCTGCCCTGAGCTACCCTCTGGAGATGTGAATTCCCCTGTCTGCTATCATGCTCTCATGCTCCAATACTTGCTCACAGAACTTCCTGCTATGTGCCAAAGCTACCAGCACAGTTTTACCCCCGAGGCTTACTAGGTGGCTGTGAGGCATTGGCTGAGTTCCTGGGGGTCCCCTGTCCACACTGCCGCATGTGGGTCCCACACCTCGGCTCAGAGATGGAGTCACAGCCTGTCACATGTGAGAAGTGTCAGGCTTAAATGTTGTTTTGACTGCAGAAGTCTGGGTAGAAAGCCTTCTTCCCTTGTAACCTTCTTCTCTGGGCCCCGCTGAATTCCTGGGGATGGTGGCAGGGGCAAGCCCTGACCATCTGAGAGAGTAACAGAGAGGTTTGAAAAGCGCCCTGAGTTGGCTGGGAGCAGCGAGGCTGAGGCTGAGGTCGGTTTCCCATGGGCAGTGTTCAGTTTCTTTACTTTTGAGCAGGCGAGCCTATTTTCTTGTGGGGATGCTTGCCTGTGACCAGGTCCTGGACAGGGGCCAAGTCTGTGCTCTGGAGAGTGAAGGCCTCTCTCTATTTGACATCTTTATTGAGGAATTTCTCAAATATAACAGAAAATGACACCGGAGGGAATTGAAACCAGGATGAGCTCTTACTCAGCCTGAAATGGCTGCCTTTAGCTATGTAATTACTTGAAATAGCAGTTCTGTTTGAAAAATATTATTCCAAACTCGGCGTGATTGGCCAGCTGAGCAATATTTAGGCTAATAGAATAAGACTTTTTTCATCTTAAATTAGAACCAGCAGCAGGTCATTGTCCCCCATGCCCACAAAGCAAAGCTCTCTTTCTCTGAAGCCATCCGTTCACTTAGCCAGATGTCTTCAACCTCCATCTTTACCTTGACTGACTGAAAAATGTGTTTCTGGAGTTGCTCCCAGCTGGAATTTTGGACTGGCCCCCAGCACTTTGATCCCAGCGAAGAGAAGTCATTTGCAGTCGCATCCAGCAGACAAGCTAATTGATTAACCAGATGGTGCTATATCAGCGAACATACACTGAGCACCTACTGTGTGCCTCATCTTGTGCTTAGAGACAGTTCTACCTGGGCGCGATAAGGGGTGCATTTCTGTACAAGTGAGGCAGCCCGTGTTGCATCCGTGTTCTTTCAAAGGTCCGCCACAACATCCACAGGTAGAGGCCATTGGCAGCCTTTACCTAGACTCTAAAACCTAGTTGGACAGAAGCCGCCAGTGCCAAGTCTTACAAATGAAAAAACCCTGACTCAGAAAAAATGTGACAAGGTCACAAACATCAGTAAGAAGCACAGCTTGGGCCAGACACAGCATGTGGTTTTTGTTGCTCCAGTCTCGAGCCTGTGCCTGACAACCACCCCTGCCCCAGTGCCCTACCTACCCACCCAGGAGAGCAGCAGCTCTGGAAGGCAGACAGGTTCAGAAATGGGTCTCTGATGTGTTATGTCAAGCACACACCCAGTCTTGGAGCCACCAGCTCCGTTCTGTGGTCCCAGCTCTGCTCTGTAGGGCCAGATCATGTGGGCAGTGATATGCCAAAAGGCTGTTGACAAGCTGTCTATAAAGAGTTGTAGAACGAGTGAACAGAGGATTTCCCACCCGGACAGAGCCCTTGCCAGAGATCTTGCTGGACACACAGGTGCCAGGGGCAGAGGAGAATTAGATGGATAGCCTTCAGGGCCCTGGGTTGGCAAGGATGGAATCATGCAACCACGGAAGAGGAGATGCTGTTTAAGTTGCTGCCCAATGATCAAGCATTTGTGTATGAACAAAAATTGTTCTGTAGTCCTACTGTGTGCCCACTGAAGACACAAACAGGAATGAAAATCAGTACTGGGCTCACCCTTCTGGATTCACATAGTAGGAACACAGACAGCAACATGTAAAGCTCAGCAAAGTAGTTTCAGTCAGGTCAAATCCAAAAGCAATAGTAATAGAAACAGAACAGCCTGATAGAAAGTGCCGGAGGGAGGGTGCCTGCGCCGGACCACACTGGGTTCTGATCACGTTGCTGAATGAAAGCCACACCATACCACGTGGTATGAAATACCACTATCTCTGCCTATGGGTTCTGTGGGTCAAGAACCAAGTCAAGGATAGCCAGTCTCTGCTCCAACATGTCTGGAGCCTCAGCTGGAAGATGTGAAACTGGAGACGACTGATGGCCAGGAGCTGGAACCATCTGGAAACTTCCTGGCTCGTGTCTAGTGGTGGTTGCTGGATGGAAGCCAGAATGTATATGGGCAGCCTTTCCGTCTGGGCTTTGGTGCAGCCCAGGGTGTCTGGGTCCCTGCGGAACAAGGTCAAATGTGGGAACTCCCCCACAAACTCATGGTGAAGGTAGTGTCAGTGGTCTCCCCTGACTTAAGGGGAGCAGGTGTGGGAGGGGACATCAGGAAGGAGGAGGAAGTGTCTTGTAGAGGTCTGGGAAACTCTGTGCTAACAGAAGGGAGACACAGTAGATGAGTTTGGGCACAGGCCACTGTGTTTAGAGAGTCATAGTGTGGGAAGGGGAAGGAGGTGGCTTCAAGAGGGAGACAGGAAGCAGTCACAGGTTGCTTTGGGACCCTAGGAAGGGGTAGATTTTATGCCAAGTAACTGGGAAGATGGGGAGCATTTTGACCAGGGACTAACATGTTTTGATTGACATTTTAATAAAAATCCTTCATGGTTGCAAGTGGAGACTGTTAGGAAGAGGAGGGGCAGGGTGTTTCATCAGAGAAGCCCCTCTAATGGCCTGGCTGGATGCTGGTGACTCTGTAGGGTGACAGTAGTAGAGGTGGTGGCTGAACTCAGAATACATTTTGCAACAGCCAACAGGAAGTCCGGATGGATTCAACATAAGAGGTCAGGGAAAGCAAGAAAGAAGGCAACTGGTAGAGCTTGACCCTCACTGTGTGGCTCTGCCTTGTGACTTAGGTAAAGATGGGGAGGGGACAGAGAGATGTTTGGGTGGGATGGACTGCAGGACTCACGTCAGCTTGGTCAAATTCTGTACAAGGTCAGATGTCTCTGGAGTCTGACCTGGGGGAAGTGTGAATTTCTAGCTTCAGGATGGCTTTGAATACCACAGATAATGATGGTTCGTTTCACAAAGATCACAGGTGTACCTGCCCTGGGCAGCCCCCACCCATGGATGAGAACTCCAATCTGGATGACCTGTTCCCTAACCTTAGGAAGCACAGACACTCAACCTGCCTGGCTTTGGACATCCTGCCTGAGTTGATCACTCTGTGGCTTCGGGCAAGTAACTTAGCGTCTCTGAAACTCTACTATAAGGTGGAGCCAGTGACCATGTTTATTTCTGAGCCCAAAGGAGATGAGCTCTGTAAAGCACCCAGCTTGGTAGCAAAGTCAATCATCTACTTACCATTGTCCTAGTGTGCAGTCAGAGCAGTTTTTAAAGAAAGCTAGTCTGGTTCTAAGCTGGTGAAGAGGCGGTGTGTGAGATCTGTGGCAGAGACCTGAGCCCCACATCCGACGAGGCGTTTCTGTCAGATGAACCACTGCTCTCAGACTTCTGGCCAGACAGCCCTCCATCCTCTTGGGGGGGTGTGGGATCACATGAGGGCTTCTCATACTGTAGCCTGGCCACATCCTCTTATTTCCGACTTGTTCTGGCCTCTGTGAAGAGGGGACGTCTGTCCTCTGTGGCGTCCGGGTGGAGGTGGGTGTGACCTTAGAGGCTGTCCGGCGGAAGAGGAGGAAAAGGGCACTGGGGAGATCCTTGCAGGGCCAAGTTGTACGTAGGGAGGAAGTCCCTGGGATGCCTAGATGCTGGGGTGTGGGTGGCCCTCACAGTTCCCTGTGCTGGCTGGCTGTGGGATGAAAGCCCTCCCAGCCCCTCTGGGAAGACAGCTGGAGCCAGCGTTGCTCCTCTGAACCCCATGGAAGGCTGCAGCCGCCTTTTTTTTTTTTTTTTCATCCTCCAGCAGCTCAAAAGTGCTTCTTGCTGGGGGCAAAAATACTGACCGTCTTCATGTAAACCTAAACATCCCAGGCCAGCCTTGTCTTCTCTGTACAATCAGCAGTCTCTGAGGTGAAGGGGAAGACCTCTCTCTGCTCCTGTCTCACCATGGCCGGTGCTGGGATGATTGAAAACACGGGGCTGCGTTTGCTGATGGAGTTCACGTCAGTCAGATTGCCCCTCCCAGCTTTTTACAACTGTTCATCTGGCTTCACTTTTTGCTGAGGCCGGATCTCCTGGAGCCCAGCCTGGACTTGAACTTGCTGTGAATGGGGGGGCTGGCCCTGAACTCCTGATCCTTCGGGTTCTACCTCTAGGGTGCTGGGGTTGCAGGCATGCACTAGCACTGCACGTTTGCATCTGTTAATTTGATGGAAATTCCTTGGCCTGAGAAAAAGAGACGCGTGCTGGATTGCCCCATCGCTGCAAAAATGGGAAGCAGGTGTGGGAGGTGGAAGAGTGCCAGGCTGGGGATCCCCACCCCTTCTCCAGGGTCAGCCAAGAAGTGGGGCAAGCTTCTTCCAGTGAAAGAGCTCAAGCCAGCGCTGAGGGAAAGGACAGTAGGCTGAAAGTCAGGCTCTGGAGGCTGCTGCCCACTGGAGGATGCCGGACACTCTGTCTCTAGGTCTCGGCTTCCACGCAGCATGTGGATGGGATTTGGCTGGTGGTCTTCAGACTTCGTGGGGTTGTGTGGATAGCAGCAAAATTCCTATTCTTCAGAGATCATGCAGGGGTCACACTGCTCTGCCTAAAATGGGAAGCCAGATTGGGGGGGCATGGAGTACTCTGGAGCCCATCCCTTCCCCCACAAGGTCCCTGGAGTCTCGGGAACAGTCTGAGATCTCCTCACTGGGCTGCTTCTCCCTCCAGATCCTTGAGTTAATCTCAGGGGCAGTAGCCAAGCTCCTTCCTATGTCCTCCTCATCTGAGGGAGACGGCCCCCTGGCTGCCTCGGGACTGTGGCCTCCAGAACATGGAGTGACTTTCACTCCCCTAACCAGCTAGCTTCCTTCCTGCTCTCCTTGCCTGGTCCTTGTGGTTCCTGCTTCGGGGATGGCTTGCCCCCTGCCTTCTAATAAAGCCTATTTGGCTCACCCACACATGACCAAGAGACAGCCCCCGAAAAGTCTTCCCAACTGCACGCTTTTTGTGGCATCCTGTTGAGGCAGCCTTGAGAGTCTAAGAATGGGTCATCCTACTTCCCTGAGAGCCTAGAGAGCTGTGCTCCAGACTGAGGCTATCTGCCCCTGGCCTGCACAGGCTCGTGTATAAGACAGAGAAAGAGGGGGGCATCACAAGGAGGGCAACCTGACAGTGGTGAGTGTTCACACTTGAGAGTGATGAGTGTGCACACCTGACGGCGGTGAGTGTGCACACCTGACAGTGGTGAGTGTTCACACCTGACGGTGGTGAGTGTTCACACTGAGAGTGGTGAGTGTTCACACCTGACTGCGGTGAGTGTTCACACCTGACGGTGTAGAGTGTGTAGACCTGACGGTGTTGAGTGCTCACACCTGACGGCGGTGAGTGCTCACACCTGACGGTAGAGAGTGTGCACACCTGACGGTGGTGAGCGCTCACACCTGACAGTGGTGAGTGTGCACACCTGACAGTGATGTGTTCACACCGGAGAGTGATGAGTGTGCACACCTGACGGCGGTGAGTGTTCACACCTGACGGCGGTGAGTGTTCACACCTGACGGTGGAGAGTGCGCACACCTGACGGTGGAGAGTGCGCACACCTGACGGTGGTGAGTGCTCACACCTGACGGCGGTGAGTGTTCACACCCGTCATTGGAGCAGAGTCCCCAGGACACATCACACTGAACAGCTGGCATGTCTATGAGGGAGTGGTCTGTGTGGTAAGGCATGATTTGTGTTAGGGAGTGGTCTTGTGGGTGTGGTCAGGGGGATGGTTTGTGTGGGTGTGATATGATATGTAGGGTGCAGCCTTGAGGAGTGGGCATGGTGTACAGAGGCCAAGCATGGTCTATGTGGAGAAACAGTAGGTGTGAGAAGCACAGGCCTCTCCTTCAGTCAGCAGTCAGGTCAGGAATTTGTCACACGGGGCAAGTGAGTGGTCACAGCTGAAGTCTGTTGTCACTCCAACCCATGCCAGCCCCACCTTCAGCTAGGTCTCTATTTGGTGGCTTGGGGAAGAAGCCCTGCTCTGTCCCAGAACAGAGCCTCCATAACAGAGTCCATAAACAACAAAGTAAACACAGGCCACAGACAGAGGGCAGCAAA
Organism: Mesocricetus auratus; assembly: GCF_017639785.1. Lineage (NCBI taxonomy): Eukaryota > Metazoa > Chordata > Mammalia > Rodentia > Cricetidae > Mesocricetus > Mesocricetus auratus. The sequence continues at coordinate 81,448,257 of NW_024429194.1, forward strand.
CAAGTAAGACACTTGCCTTCCCCGTGTTCTGTTTGCAGTCTTGGTGCCGAGAGCTCAGCCGGAACCCTGGGGGGATAAACAATAAATACGTGTTTTATGAAAACTCTTTAAAAATATCCTGCCTCCAAATCATAGACCCAGACCCAATGCTGCGCTGTGCACCTAAAAGGGCCATTGGCAGCAAGTGAGGGTGCCCAAGTCTCTCACCCACACCTCTACCAGCACCCTTGCTTATCTTGGATCGCCCAAGTGTCTTGGGTCGCATCTTGGGTCACCCAGACACATGCAGGGCCTGACTGGGCAGATGATGCAGCCGCTCCTGCCTTGGCACAGCAGGACAGGGCCCTGGTTGTTTCTGATGGCCATCAGCCAGCCCGTGCATCCGCCTGCCCAGCAACCCTCCCTCTTACCCACCTCATCCTGACCACATGCAACTAGAAATAGATGTCTGGCAGGGACACCCTGTGCCCGCTGGCACTCTCCATCTGTGGAGGGGACAGTAGGCGTGGCTGCTTAGTCTGGGGTCCTTGTCACCTCCCAAGTGCTGCTTCAACAAGGACAGGGTTCTGCAGGCCGTCTTGCTGCCACCACTGCCACTGCTGTTGGCTTGCCTGCTGGCTGCCCAGGGATCAGTCACCAGCAAAAGCATTTAGGACCAGCTGTTGGTCCTTGCACATAGAATATGCAGGGGCAGCTCCCCCAGTGGTAACAGGTCCCAGGAGGCCCTCTCTACCACACCAGCCTAACTCTTCTTGCCTAAGCATCCAGCAAACTAAATGTTAAGCTGTCCCCAAGATACCTCTTGTCCCTGCCTGGAAGCCTTCATCTCTTGGTCCAGGTATTCTAGTCTCCAACTTCCAGGGTCTCTGCCCTAGTCTTCCTGCAGACTGACTGCTAGTTACTCCCCACCCTGCATATGCCCCGCCCCCCAAATTAGACTGAGTTGCAAGTATCTGTTTACTTATCCATCTTTTACACATGGGATAATTTTACTGAAACTTCCAGAGACATCAGAAGCAAAGTCAAAATACACTTGCCCTGGCCAGCCTGTCTAAGGTCATGTCCAGACTTGTCTGGACATAGACATAACTTTATGGTTATAAACATTGCATTGATGTTTATATGCTGCCCCTGCCACTGGTATCAGAACCTTCCTCAACACTAATACATAATTGTGTATTCCCAAAAAGAGGGGATGTAATCAAGGTTCAGGATGTGGGGAGACAGTAGCCAGTTGGTAAAATTGCTGCTGTGACCCTCTGGTTGGGACAGCAATGTACCTGGGAAAAATGACTTGTAACATGGCAAAGTCCCTTCTGCTCATGTAGGCTCCCTGCATGCCTATGTCTGCTAGTCAACTCGTTCTGCAGTTGCACAATGACTTCCAGTATGGCGTCCTCTGTGTAATCAGTGCTGGGAGTGGGCAGTCCAGTGGTTTTTGACAATTGCCCATCCTGCCAATTGTCAGGAGTATAGGGTCCTCAGGTGTGGGATGGAAAGAGGTGAGGAAGGAAGCTCAGGCAGGTGGGAGAGTGGATTCCAGGTAGACACCTGTGACCCAGAAGAGCCAGGTGCACCAAACACCGCCTGACCAGAAACTGTAGGTGTATCCTGGGGTGGGGGTGTAGGAACATCAGGGCCTCACCACCAGCCAGACATTGTGTCTTAGGGTTTCTGTTGTGAAGAGACACCATGACCACAGCAACTCTTATAAAGAAAGAACATTTAATTGGGTTGGCTTGCTTACATTTCAGAGGTTTAGTTCATTGTCTCCATGGCAAGAAGCAAGGCAGCGTGCAGTCAGACATGATGCTGGAGAAAGAACTGAGAGTTCTTACATCTTGACCCACAGGCAACAAGAAGTAGTCTGGCTCACTGCGGGGTAGCTTGAGCAAAGAAGACCTCTAAGCCCACCCCCACAGTGACACACTTCCTCCAACAAGGCCACAACTCCTAATAGTGTCACACGCTATGGGGGCCATTTTCTTTCAAAACACCATGCCGGGTGCACCGCAGACTCACAGCTCATCCTGTCACAACACCCAGAGCTGTGCTGTTCAGCCCACCAACTGCCGTAGCGTCCACCCCTTCCTCCTTCCCCCATTCCCACAGACACAAGACATTTGCTGCATCTCACCACCAAAGGTGCCTCTGCCCTCACTGGCCCAGGCCATCTCAGAGAGAGCATCACAGGCTCTGGGTTGACCCATCAGGTCCAGTCTCCTCTCACAGTACACGCCTGGCAGGCCGCTGAAGCCCCTTTGTGACATGTTAGTCAGACTTTACACCCCTGGGACAAGATAAGCAATTTAAGGCAGGGGTAGGGGCTAGCTCCTGTCTTCAGAGAGATCGGTGCATAGTCCTCGACTGTCCTGACTCTGGGCGTGCTGCCTTCTCAAGTGTGCTGACTAACGAGACAAAGCCAGCACTTGGTCCTGGTGGCCATCAAGTGCTCCAGCTGGTGCCCCCGCTAAAGCTGACCGTAAGGGGTGCTGAGAGAAGGAAAGAATCTACCCACGCAGGCCAGCCAGTTAGAGAGTCAGTGTGGGACATGCATAGGGCAGGAGGCTGAGCAGTGTGACAAGGCATGGGCCGCACTGGTCCTGTCTCACAGGGGCCTCTGGGAAGAAGCTATGCAAGTGGGGGAAGCTGGAGAGTAGGAGAAGGGGGGCTTGGAACACAAGCATGACGACTTGCATTCGGGTACTTAGTACCCACCCCACATGAAAGGTCAGCTCTGAGCAGAGACAGGAGGATCTCTGGGATTTCCTGGCCAGCTGGTCTAGCCAACTGGCAAACTCCACATTTAGGGAGAGACCCTGTCTCAAAAAATAAGGTTGAGTAACACACCTAGTGTTGACCTCTGGCATCCACACACATGAGCCCACATGCATTCCTATCTAGGCACACATGTGTACATACACACATGTATAAGAAAGAAGGGGAAGGCAGCCCTGAGCCCCAAAGCAGTCTGCTGAAGGAAATGCCCTGCCCTGTGCCTAAGAGCTTGAGAAGGTTGGACCTGCCCAGGGCTGCAGCCAGAATTCGGGCCTGGAGATTCCTAGTTCAGATATTAGTGAAGCTAAAACTCTCTGATATCAGGCAGGATGGGCTGACTGGAGGACCTGTGTCAGCTTGTGTTGGGGGGTGTCAGGGTGACTCTGGGCCTACTCAGCTCTACAGTTCTCTCGGGAGAAGAGAAAGGTTTCCAGCAGGCAGGCAGGCACACCACAGGGGTCATTGCTCCCATCTGGGTCCTTGCCTGCCCCTCCCTCTCCTCCCAGAGTTCTGTCTCCATGCCTTGTTTGTTGGTTTGGCCTCCCTCCACACACACCCCCAGCCCTCCATTCTTATCCTCATCAAAAGAGATTTTAAAAAACTCCAGTGCCTCCCACAGATGTCCTGTCAGGGCCACATTCACAGCTGTGCTGTGTAGATCCCATGGGGAGGGAAGTTCTGTTGCCATCTCTGCTCTGTGGGCAGGCTGCTGGCTGGAGAGCTTCCTGTAACAGGGCTGGTGCCCCACTGAGGTGGAGTCCCATCTCACCCCCCTGTACTGAGAAATTACTGGGAGAGCTGATCTTAGCGCATATGAGGGTTAGTTTTAACTGTCACCTTGATCCAATCTAGAATGACCCGGGAAGAGTCTCCATGAGAGATTATCTAGAAATTATCTGTAGGCCTGTCTATGGGGGATTTCTAGACTATATTAGTTGATGTAGGAAGACCCAGCCTAAATGTGGGTGGGACTATTCCCTGGTCTGGGTCCTAAGCAGCATAAGAGAGAAGGTGAGTTGAGAACCTGCATCCATTCATGCATTCTCTGTGCTCTCAGCTGTGGATGTCCTAGGACCAGCCCTGCCATGCCTCCACTGCTGCATTGTCCCCACTGTGACGGACTGTCACCTAGAACCATAAGCGGAAGTAAACCCTTTACCCCCTAGGTTGCTTGTTGGCCAGACATTTTTATCACAGAAACTGGAGAGGAAAATAAGATACAAATAGGCATGGCCAGACTGGAGTTGGCAAGCAGAGGCCAGACCGGTGAGCATGTAGCCAGAGTGGTCACCATAGATTAGGTGACCGGGAAAGGGGAGCTTGTTTGTGGGCACTTTGGGGCTTCAGGAAGTAGGTAACATGGTCTTTTTGAGGTTACCATGTGGTGAGAAATAACCCAGGCAGCGGGGTAACATAAGCACAGAGGAGGCGGTAAAGGCAAAGGCAGGGATACAGGGCTGGGCAGGGGAGGCTGGCCAGCTGTCCCAGTAGGAGAGGTGAGCAGATGGACTTGTGCTTGGGGTTCTGCAGCAGGTACAGCTGTCACAGGAACCAGATGTAGGGATGGGAAGGTGGTATTGAGATTGACGTCCAGGTGTTTGGGCCAAGGGACTATGAACTGTGCTGCTCTGTAGTGAGACAGAGGGTAAGGGCCTAATGGGGATGTGTTTGACTCTACTCCTCCATGGGAAGTGATGTTAGGAGGCCAGCTTGGTCATTTACCCACTGGACATCCAAGCAGGTACCACACTGGCCAATGTACAGGTTTAGAGGGTGGTAGAGGAGGTGCTTAGCAGTAAGGGCAGATTCTCAATTATCCTGAGATGCTATGGGGGTCATGGTGGCATCTCCTAAGAGCAGGGTGTAGACAGGGTAAAGGATGGAGTCCAGGAGGAGTCCAGGCCTCACTGTCCCCAGCTCTGGGTGGAGCTTCCATGTCTCAGTGGCCCCAACATTGGTAAAGGATGGTTGACAGTGTGGAGATTCCTAGATGTTTATCTGACAAGGTCCTGGTACCCAGGGTGTTGAAAGTGTTCAGATGACTTCACATGACTATGAGCCACTAAGCCAGGCAGGGGCTTCATTAGGTTGTACAACCCAGTTTTTACATAAAGAGCAGAAGGATTTGAATAGACTCCTAAAGAAGTGGCAAATGATCACTGGTCATTCAGAAAACTGTTTAAGGTCAGGGAAGTGTGAGTAGAAGCCAGGAGACACCAGGTCACACCCACTATTCTGTGGGCACCCGCACTCACACATGTGCACGCTCACATACAGACATACAGAATTTTAAATAGAAGTAATCTGGATGTTGTGGGGCACACCTTTAATCCCAGCATTCAGGAAGTAGAGACAAGTGGATATTTGTACATTCAAAGCCAGCCTGGTCTACAGAGCTAGTTCTAGGACAGCTAAGGCCCTGTGTCAAAAAAAAAGTAAACTAAAAATAAAACTGGGGTATGGGGAGGAGTTAGATAGAGGGCTGGTGAGATAAGGGCATTTGCTACCCAGACTGATGAGCTGAGTTCATTCCCCAGAACCTGCATGATAGGAAAGAATGGATTCCCACAAGCTGACCTCTGACTTTCACACACCTGTCATGCCATAACCCCTCCCCACTCAATAAATCAATAAATACAAAATAACATTAGCTCTAGATTTATCATATTATCCAACAATGCTGTTCTTTAGCATATATCCAAGAGAATTAAAGCATGTCCACCCAAAAACCTATATGTGGATATCCACAGCATAATTCATAATTGCATCAAAGTCGAAACAACCTTCATGTCCACTAATTGGTGAATAAGCAAAATTGTGGCAGGTATATAGGCAAAGGAATATTACTCAGTCATAAAAAAGGATGAAGCTTCTAATACAGGCTGCAACATGGATAAAGCTTAAAAACACGATGCTACATGAAAGAAGGCAGACCCAAAAGGACATATAGTATGCAATTCCATCAACGTGAAATGTCTAGACTGGGTAAATACATGGAGACAGAATAGATCTGTGGTTCTAGATGGCTGGGATTCATTATGAAGGGGCACATTGCTCTTGTTTGGTGGGAAGGCCATGTTCTAGAGTCAGTAGTGATAGTCACATGACACAGTAAGTGTGCGTTTAAAAAAATGGCCAAGGTACACACCAAGGTGTAAATTGCTTCTCCATTCTAAAAAGCAGCGGTAGAAATGGAAGATGGGGAGAGCGCTGTCCCACACCCTTCGAACAGACCACCCGCGCAGTCCCGCCCCTCAGTTCTGGTCAGCTTTAAGCACAGCCATAAGCTGACCTCACCCCACCCCCCACCCCAGCAATCCTGGGAGGTGAGCCACCCAAAGCTAAGTCAGGAGGGAGGCAGTTTAAAGAACTCCTCCACTCAGAAACCAGAAGGCCAGGCAGGCTGAACAATCACTTCTCATGTGGCTTGTTGTCACTTTTCCAATTTGGAAGGGACTTGGCTGTCCAGGATGCTGTGCCTGCCATCCCCAGAGACTCAAGCGGCTCACTGAGGTTCAAAAGTCTAGCACTACTCACTTGTTGGTAGCCATGTGGGCCAGATCCGGTGCTGAGGGCTTTGTGCTCTGTCTTTCTCTCACAGCCCTGTATACCCCGACACTTGAGCACCGTAACCATCCCTGCCTTACAGAGAAGGAAGCCCAGGCCTTGAATGGCTCAACAGCCTGAGGTCAGAGCAGCCACTAACTGACTTGTGTCCCATCTGGTGTGGCCTGCGGGAAAAGATCCAGACCCCATAGGCAGTGACCACAGGGTCACAGGCAGTTCTAAGGGGGAGTAGTCAAAAGCCTGGGCTAGGCAGCAAATCTGTGTCCTTGGTGACACAGAACCCTGTTTGGGGTAGGGGGCCAGAGGGCTGGGTTAGCATGTGAGTTCAGAAGGCAGGATCCCAAGGAGGAGCAGTGCCTGGGTGCAGGTAGCTCCAGCAGAGCCTGGCCCTCCTGGGCTGGCTTGGGGGATTAGCGGTGGGTTTGCTGGTCTAGAGACCCGAGCTCCACACAGGCCTCTCAGTCCAGAGTTCACACTTGGGCCCAGCCCAGGAGGCTGAACACTGCTGACCTGCAGGGGACCCAGGAGCCACAGAGAAGGCTTCAGATGACACCCAGAGTGGGAAACAGACGGGTCCTCAGTGACCACTTATCCCTCCTGCCAGCTGAGCCAGAGATCTTGACAGTTCAGGAGTGCTCTGACTCCGTCAGAACTCAGGCCCCAGATCTCTGAGACCCAAGCGTATTTTACCAGAAATCGAATCCATCTGGTTCTCGTTTATTTACACTTAACTCATCAAATGCAATTTTGCAAGAGTCATTTGATAGCCAAGAGGCATTTCTGCCTCAGCTGCCCTCCAGAAGGGAGTGTGGAGGGGGAACCATTGCTTCTGCCAGGACCAGGTGGCAGAGCTCAGTGGCGGAGGTTGAGCCTGGTCCCGTCTATGAGCCTGAGCTCGGTTCCCTCCCACAGGATGCTGAAGCCTGTTGCAAGACCTGACACACAGTGGATTCTGGGCAGCCACAGAAACATGGGTGGGGTCCACTCAAAACACAGAGCCTCTGTGTCAGATTGTGAGTGTTCATGGGAAACACAAAGCAACTGAAGCAGGATCAAGGAGTAATTTTCAGTTATATATAGCTGCAAACTCCAGCTCCTCCTCCAAAGGAGGACAAACAGCCCACTATTAATAAAAGCAAACAGCCCCACCTGGGGCCAAGCAGTGGCCCTTGTGGGGAGCAAACCACAGACCTCTTGCGATGCCTTCCAGAAGCCTACAGCCTGGCCTCAGAGACCCTTCTTGTGGGGAGACAACCACAGTGAGCGGGTCCCAGCCCTGACATGACCCCTCAGGGCTGGTGGGAGCTGGAGAGCGAGGGTAGTGTCCGCTGACAAAGCTGGGCAGAAGTCACAGCTAAGGGCTGCCTGCTCCAGTGTCAGTGCCAGGCCTGCGTCTGCCCTGGGCAGTGGCCCCAGAGACCCTGTGAGGCTCATCATGGATGCCCTGTCCTGTCAAAGGTGGAGTCCTCGGTGGCCACACCCTTGAAGTGCATGTCACGGGGAAGCCGGAAGATCTGAGACACAGAATGTACACATGGAGGGACACTGAGGTCTAAGATGGGCTGTGTCATGGGAGCTGGGAAAGATGGACTAGGTGTGGAGGACAAGTTAGTAGCCCTGGTGAGCGTTGGGGTGAGAGGGAGATAAAAATATTGTTGGGAAATAGGGTACTTCTCAGGGCCTGGATGGCCAAGTGAGGTTCAGGCCAGGTTGAGATGAGGCGAGGTCTTCCGTGAGCCTGGGGACTCAGGCCTTCCTAGGTTCCGGCGCGCTCATTTGCCACTGGATACTGCCTTTGACTGAAGAAAGTGTCCTTCCTGTAGTTACCAAACAGCATTCCTACTGTGGGTCACCTTGGGGACCACCTGAGGCCCAGCTTCCTCCCCATTTGTCTGTTGCCTCAGCTAGCCAAAAGAAAAGGGGGGTGGCTCTATGCAGGAGTGCACTATTCACCCCACAGATGGTCCCGGCATCCCTCGCCAAGCTGGGGTGTCAAAATGGGCTCTTTGTTCTGTGTCCTTAGCCCTGCCACCTGGTCCAGGCTTTCCTCTAAAGCCTCCTAGAATCTGCTTCATAGCTTAGTTCCAGCGTGCAGGGGTTCCCTGCCTTCTAGAAAGCCCCGCCGTGGTTATAAAGGAAGATGGGAGAGTGTCGGCATTCAGAAGCAATATGTTCCCACTGCCACCCTAGCTATTTCCTGACCCTGGAGCCTGGGTCTCACTACACACAGGTTCAGTGCCTTAGGGGTTAGTGACACCCTGCTCGTCAAGCTACTCTGAAAACTTCTCCAAGAGTATGACTCTGCTGGCCTGGATTGGGGTCCAGCGGAACTGATGTTTTTTGAGAGCCTTGCAGAGTCATGATCCCAGCTCAGGACACACCTCCAGGGCTTAGCTTTCCCAGCTGCCTGAGTCAGCACGCAGGACCTAGCCAGTCACTATCTTTGGGGGCTCCTGAACCCCTCCTCTGGCTCTAGTACTCACAGTCCCTTCCTCATGGGCCCTGCCCCACAGATCCTCCAGCCTCAGGCCACACATCTGCTGGTGCTCACAGCCAAAGGTTTACATCCCCTCCCCCTGGAAGTTTGCTCATCTAAAACCCAAGTGGCATTCATTCTCAGTCGGTATTTAGTGTCTATGGGTGCGGAAGGGCAAGGGCTTGGGTCTAGGATATGAGGCTGTCCTTGGAGAAGAATGTAAGTATATATGAATAGGGCACATTCTAATACTAGGAGAAGCAGACTCCTGGAGAGTGGCTTGGAGAGCCTGGCCAAGTCCCTCTGGATGCCTGGTGTCTTAGTTAGGGTTTCTATTGCTGTGGAGAGACACCATGACCATGGCAATGCATAGAGGAAAAACATTTCATTGGGGTGGCTTACATTTTCTGAGGGTCAGTTCATTGTCTTCATGGTGTCACATGGTGGCATGCAGGTAGACATGGTGCTGGAGAGGTAGCTGACCGTTCTACATCTTCTAGGCAATAGGAAGTGGTCTGAGACACCAGCATTTATAAGACCTCAAAGCCGGCTTCCACAGTGACACACTTCCTCCAACAAGACCACACCCACTCCAACAAGGCCACACCTCCTATTAGTGGCATGGAGGGAGGGCATTTCCTTTCAAACCACCAAACCTGGTGAGCCAAGACAGCACTCTGCTGCAGCAGCTAGCCTCCTTCTGAAAGTAACTTGTGATAGTGTCCCCAGGAGCTCACCCTAGACTGTCAGGTATGGCCACCTGCCCTGCCACCCCAAGCCTGCCTCTTGTGAAGGAGATGCAGGCTTATTTATCCCCACCCATGGCACGAGTGGCGCGGTGGGGCCTGTGGTCCAGGCAGAGGAATGAAGTCCAGAGGGAAGGCCTCCACGTTTGGGAGACCTGGAAGGACGCCGCTAAGGGGAACAAGGAAATGCCCTCTGCCCCATGGCCCCCTACGTCATTCTCACTAACGGGAGAACACTCTGTATCCTTTGCATTTGGAGAAAGTCTCTTTCCATCTCTCTTCTCTTCTGAGAACCAGAGGTGATAGGAATCAAACCCCGGGGTGGGGTGGGTGGAGTGGGTGGGGGGTTCCTGGATCTACTAAGCAGTGTCTGAGCTGGGGCTGGAACTAGCATCAAGCATCATGTTGTCTCTGGTTTTTTTGGGGGGGAGAATCCACACACACAGTTCATCAGTAAGAACAATCTTGGTTCCATAGGGAGAGGGGAAAGCCTGCTTGTACCCAATGCTCCAAGAGGCTTCTTGGAGGACAGTCTGCAGTCCCTGCCACGCTTCCTGGAGACAAGGCCCAGTAGTGCCCACGCACTGAGGGAAAGGCAGAGCAGACCTCAGAGAACCCAGTGCCTGGTATGGACTCCCTTCTGACCCTAAAGGTGCCTCTCATAGTACAATATACCCTGTGCTGGGTCACAGTGTGCCGGCTGACTCCGAGGAACAGCCAAGGGTCTGTTTCTCCGCCGTGCTCTGCCAGGTGACCTCCATCTGGCCTAGGTGGTGGGCAGACTTCTCATGATCCTAACTACACCAGCTGATCGTTCCCCAGCCCCCGAGAGTCTTGTTTGAGAGCTTGAAATGCAGAGTGTCTATAGAAGAGACATGAGTGTGGCCTCGGGCTGTATAGGGATTCAGTGTCCCCAGGACTTTCTACCCCTCTCGGGTAGGATGTGGAGCCCTGTTTGGACACGGTGGAGAAGAGTGCAGAGGGACAGCTTTCTTCTCCTGCCTGCTTAATCTTGGGGTTTTATCATTTGGGAGCAAGGGAAAGACATGTTTACATGGCCCTGCATTTGTTTCAAATTATTCATCAGTGTTGGCGAGTCATTGTTCCCTGCTAGTATAAACAGCCCTGTCCCAACAGCAAGCCACCCTGTCAGATCACTGAGGGGCTGTGGATGCCTTATGTCAACTGCCCTGGTTCCTAGCTTTTGGGGAGGTGCAGAGCTGGGCCAGGCCAGATGGCTGCAGATGGGTGGCACTCAGGCCAAGGCAGCATTTCTGCCCCATGAAACTGGCATTGGAGGGTCCATATCCTCTTCGTTTGTCTTGCAACGGAGATTTGGCTTGGACTGGATTCTGGGAGCCAGGAGAAGAGAGGCAGTAATGGATGGCATAGCTGCATCCCAGGGTCAGGACTTACCGTCAGCTGTGTGCTAAGACAGAGGCACAGGTGCCTACCTCTCTCAGTGCACTTGGGTCAGAGACAGGACTCACCCCAGAGACAGAATCACTCTCTGTCCACATTGCTTGCAGATCATGTCTTATGAGTCTCAGGGGTGTGTGTTTAAGCTGATCCCAGACTAAAGCTCAGGAGAGACCGGGTTCTTCGTAACTGGTCTGAATACATTGTGGGCACAGCCAGCCAAGCAAGGTGTCTGCGGGCTCTTATTCTGGGGTTCTGCCTCTTCACTCTGACCTACTGTGTGGGTCACCCAGGCCACTTCAGCTCTCTGTCAGAGTCCCACGGATGAAATGCAGTTAGTAATACACCCTATCACATGAGCTGCTGAGGCTCTAGTGAGGCCCCTTAGTCCACAGTAAGCACCCAGGAGGCTGGCTTCCTGTTGCTGAGGTGACCAGTGCAGACCCTCCTGCAACATGGAGGGGGAGGTAGCCACTCCGTGCACTTTGGGGTTCACTGAGCAAAGGTACTGGGCCAGCAGGGAGCCATCAACGAGACTGTGGAGAAGGCTATTCAGAGAATTAGTAATGCCCCCACCCTAACTCCCCCAGCCCCCCACCCCACACCCCGCAGGTCAGCCTCTGGTCCCGCTGTTCCTCTCAGCAAGGGCCACCTTTACATGTGAGCAGGAACCTTAGGTGGCTTTTAGAGTTGAGAGCTCTGTTTCCCTCCTCTGACAGCCACACGGCTGACATTTGAGCTTGCCAGAGAATAATGATGCTGCACGCTGTGGGCCTCAAAGGCAGCCGCACAGTCTCCTGGGTGGTAAAGTGGTCTGCAGTCCTCCAGCCTAAATAGGACCCAGCTGACAGCACCGTGGAGCCAAGCTGTCCCCAGTTCAGTGCAGGTCATCACCTGCCTCTACGTCTTGCCTCACGTCCTTTTGGCCTCAACAGCAAAAGACGCCTGTGTTAAAAAGCATAGAAAAATTTCAGTGCCAAAGTGTATGGGCACATATGAGTGAAAAGGAAGTGTGTGTGTACGTGCGTGCGTGCGCGTGCGTGCGTGCGTGCGTGCGTGCGTGTGTGTGTGTGTGTGTGTGTGTGTGTGTGTGTGTGTGTGTGTGTTGGAGGCTGGGGATTGGCTGGGCACTGCCAGTAGCTCCGTGCTCACATTGCTTTGTGGTTTTATGTATTTGCCTATTAAAATGACAATACAGCCATGGAACATTAAGGTTTAAGAAGCCCTTCTTTCATTAAACAAACCGACAGAGTAGGGGGTTATGACTCTGGTAATTGAAACATGCTGTTCTGCCCAGGACCAGAGCTCCATAAAGACCCTTTCAGCCAGTCACACCCTTTGTACCAGCGGTCTCTGGTCACAAGTGAGCTTCGGCCCTGAGCCGGTGCCTCCCGCAGAGTGGGAAAGACCTCTTGGCAGCCTTCCCCGGCAGTTCTGGCAGCCAGAGGTCAGGGTCTTTTCAAATCTTCCTCCACCCTCCAGGCGTTTGGAATCAATCTGCCAAGATGAGACCTTCAGGGTGGCGCAGGCTGCCCTGGCCTCCAGCCTCCCACTCAGGGCTCCAGGGTCTTGGGCTTCCAGCTGTAAACCTGAGGTGGGTTAAGAAGTGGGGAATGGCAGGCTGTGGGTAGCCGAGCTCTGTGTGTTAGGGAGACATTTCAGTCTGCACCGTCATACTGGGGAGAAGAGTACAATGAACTACCTCTGGAGTACCCCCATGCAGCACCGTCATAGCATGGTACCATGGGCTACCCCAGCATCTCCAGAGCGTGATGCCACAGAGTACCCCCATGCAGCACCGTCATAGCATGGTACCATGGGCTACCCCAGCATCTCCAAAGCGTGATGACACGGAGTACCCTCGTGCAGCACCGCCACGGCACAATGCCACGGAGTGACCCCATGCAGTGTCTCCACTGTATAGCATCTCTGTGGAGACCCTTCATTAACTGATGGAGAATTGATTGTGTCTGTGACCCACTAGCTCCCAGTGTAACATCTCTTCTCCCCTTCCTCCCTCTTCTCACAGATGTGGATGAGTGTCAAGACAACAATGGTGGCTGCCAGCAGATCTGTGTCAATGCCATGGGCAGCTATGAGTGTCAGTGCCACAGTGGCTTTTTTCTCAGTGACAACCAACACACCTGCATACACCGCTCCAATGGTAAGTACATCCTGTGGTGACCAGCTGTGCTTTCCAACCCTGCGGAAACAGGCGGCTCTCTCCACACGTGAAATCCCTCAGGGTCAGGGTAGGGGGTTCAGTGGTGACCTCAGTGGCTAGCCTGTGCAACCAGTGTTGGTTCTTTGTAGAAATCTTTCTGGTTCCTTTCCTCTGCCAACTCTTGGTATTTCTCCTGTCTGTATGTGGTGGGGTCACAACCAAAGAAGTTGTCTTCCTTTCTGTGGGAGACTGGCTGTGGCCAGGAAGGCTGGGATCCCATGTTCCCCAGACCCTTTGAGAAACAATGGTGTCACCTTATGTTTCCATGAGCCTCTAGTACCAGTGATTATCCACTGCATGTTCCTGGGTTACCAACCTGCTGAGGGACCTTGCTCTTGAGAGCCTTGCTGCCCCTGGAGGCCAGGTGGGATGGGGTGCCTCAGCAGGCTGAAGTGGACTGAGACAAAGCTAGTCACCAGCCAAGCCCAGCAAGTGAAGGTTCTTCAGTCAGGGCACTGATGGTCCAATCCTGGAGCTTTTTGAAGCTTGGGCCTACAACAGTAGGGCTGTGAGGTAGGGCAGAGTTGGTCAGAAGCCAACACATGTATGAAACCTGGCTCAACAACACATGTGTGGGACCTGGGCCACGTGAACATCAGTCACAAAGACATAGGACCATCAGCTGCTGTGCAAGCCCCAGATCCCAAAGCAGGTCTGTGTACGACTGCAGAGAGGCCTAGAGAAACAGTGCCAAGAACCAAGGTTTCTGGGACCAGGCTGTCCTGAATAGTCAAGGCTGGGGATGTGAAGTTAGAAAGAACAGCCTGCTGTCCCTTCTCCAAGCCTGGCCTTTGACAAAGAAGGAGAGCTGGAGATTTGCCAGTGAAAGACAAGGAGAAAGAAGGCTCGTGCCGTTGAGCCCAGGTATGAACCCAGCTCCTCCAACCCTGACTGGGGCCGCTCTTCAGCAAGCTCTCTGTATACCTGAAGTCTCAGCCTCCTCGTTCGCATGATAGGGGCCATGGCATTGGGCCAATGCGTGTATGAAGCTAGAAGGAGAAACCAGTGTGACCTGCCGGTGTTCGGTGGGGCTGCCAGAGATTGTGGAATGGAATTCTGGGACACCGTGTGTGGTTTCTGCTAGAAACTGATTCCTGGGAAAATAAAAAGCAAAAAATACATTTGAAATATATTGGGGCAGTAAACCAGAAATATTCTTGTAGATTCTTAGATTGCCTGGGTTTATTTTGGCAATTTCCTCACAGGCATGTCTGGTACACTGACCCCTGGGCACTACAGTGTCCCCAGAAGGACATGAAGGCCAAACTCAATGTTTCCTAGACGCTTGCTGCAAACACTAGAGCCGCCACACACAGGTGGCCTCTGGAAGACGGGTGCCCATCTTGCTCCTAAAAACTGCCTAGCTCTGGTTGCCACTTGGGCAGAGTGGTTCAAGGTGGAGGCAGGAGATGTAAATGAGGAGCTGAGCCCACAGGGGTCATAAGAAGCAGGTTCGTGAGCCAGAAAGGAAATGCATGTGACAAGGCCTTGGGTCCTGCCTATGCTGAGGGAATTTCTGAGAGTGGCTTCCCGTCACCCTCCAGGAGCTTTTGTCTCCACCAGCACGTGCTGTGGTGGAGCCACGCCTCTAGTCCAGTGTGTGAGGAGGAAGGACCCGCAGCAGGATGCCAGAGGACAGCTGTGGCTGGCCCATTCTGCCTTCTGGGGATCTGCCGGCCCGAGAGGTTACAAACTTCTGTGTTCACCACGGGAGCTGGGTGCGGGGAGGTAGCAGCCTGGGGTGAGCCGGGAGCTGCCGCCAGGGCACGGGCCTGAAGGCCACCACCACAGAGCGTTCACGGGAGACTGGGTGTGGCTCCGCCGACAAGGGAGGAGGCCATGTTAGGGAAGCAAAGTTGGGATTGGAGCCCAGGCGTGCCCGCTGTGGTGTTTCTGTTTCAGGTAATCAGGCCTGTCAGAGAAGAAACGGGGGTGGTGGGACAGTGGCCGCAGCTGAAGGCCTCCGTGTGGAAGCCACGGCTGTACTGAAATCAAACGAAGAAAAAGAGCCGTGTGGAAGTCTGAGGCAGTTAGTTCAAGAGCAGCGTGTGTACAAAGCCTGGAAGCTCAGGAGCCAAGACTGGGTGGCAGAGGCCAAAGGAGAAGAGCCCAGCAGGGGAGCTGAGTGCGCGGTCATGGTAGGGATGGGGGGGGGTGGCGAGGGGTTTGTACGTCCTGAAGAGAGTAGTCATAGAATACGGGCGCTTGGGGGCGGGGGCGGCAGCAGATAATTTTTAGGAGAACTTAGGAACTCTAGAGACTGGAGGTGAAAGGCTTGAGTGCTGGCTGGTACTGGGCAATAAATAGCCTTGAGCACAGTCCCCCCGACCCAAAAGCTCCCCTGGATTTTTACAAAACTAGGAATTCGGATTTGGTCAAGATGCAGGTGTAGTCTCTGTGAGTTCGACACCAGCCTGGTCTACCGAGCGAGTTCCAGGATAGGCTCCAAAACAATACAGAGAAACTCTGTCTCAGAAAAACAAAAAACAAAATGCAGGTGTAGTACTTCATCCCCAGTCTGTGGATGAAAGAGGGTCCTTTTCCTTTTGGGAATTTTGAGTGGAATCTCTGCATTTTTAAATCTGGGCCGTGCAGCCAATCTAAAAATCCCATGGGGAACTTCTTGAAGCCCATCTTGCAGGGCAAACAGCAGCACTGTCCATGCTTCCAAATTGGAGGAAAGTTGCACGTTGCCTCAGGGAAGACAGGACACAGGGTGCTGGGCAGGCAGGTAGCCTACCTCCTGAGGCACACATAGTCTGTGGTTGTCACAAGTGCCCACTATGGCCTCAGTCACAGCGATTAACCTTAACTGCTCAGAACTCAGAGCCTGCCCGGAAGTGCTCGGATAGAGCCCCTTGCCTCCCAGGTGACCTCTGAATCTTCGGCTCCTGGGAAGCAGATGGATTCCTCATGTCACCTGACTGGCTAATTCCTCTCCAGATCTCTGGACTCCCCTACCCACCCACCCAAAGCACAGACTGGTTTTGATTAGATGCATGTGAGGGGCAGGCCAAGGTCAGTCTGGGCTCCTGGCCCAGAAAGGAGGCCTCTCCACAGCTCAGCACTTCTGAGTAGCCCGGCTTCACAGGCGCCAGCATAAACCCTCGCCTGAGGCTCATGGATCAGGCCCAGGCTGGACTGGGAGCCATTAGGTTCTTGGCTTCAGATGCCCTGGGGCCTCTGCTGTCACTTCTGCCCCTTAGGTCCTTTGACTATTTAAAAAAAATAGCCCTTAGGGAAAATGCTTTGACCACCCAAGTGTAAAATCTGCCCTAGGGGTGTGACAGTTAATTCCTTCTGGTCCCCAGAACTCTGGCATGGCTTGACCTGACACAGGGCAATGGTCAGGCTACACTGGGTGGGAAGGGACCCTGCGGCTGTTGAAATCTGTCCCTCTGCTTAGTACTTCCTAGTACTCTCTTTGGTGCCCTGACAGCCCACAGGCCCAGCACTGCTCAACCTCCTGCCCAAGTGCTAATGACTCCTCTGCTGCTCTTCAGCTCAGGGATCACTCCAGACTCAACACAGCCTCTGCCACAGTAGGCCAGCCACACGCCTGGCTACCCAGAGGCTAGCACACTGGGCTTTCTACCTCTCCACCTTCCAATCCTTCAAGTGTATCAAGTCCTGGTTCCAAGGAGATACATCTTCCTGAATGATTTTCCCTTTTCCTCGGGGAAGCCTTATTTCCTCCAGTCTAACCAGTGGTGGCTGGATCTGGAAGAGCCTCTGAAGGCCAAGGACTCCAAGCTGTGAGAGAAAGGTTACCCTCTCATTTCTGTACTTACTGATTCAGTCAGTTGTTCACAAGCCGGGTGCCTCAGATCCTATGTGACGGCCATGTGATTTTTTTTTTCAGTCAAAAATAAGATTGACGGGGAAACCCTCTATGACTCTGAGCTGGGATAAGTGTCTTGGGGATTCTGATGATTTGTTTTTCTCACCTGAGGGGTGACCAATAGAGCCATCATAGCCATGGTCACCTCATTGGTTATGGCAACGTAATTGTGAGCATTGTGGTCCTGACCACCCCTGATGGCCACTGGGGTGGGAGGCTGAGGTGCACCTGCCTCTTGTGCAGCAAACTGTCCTCAGAGCTGTGCTTAGAGTCTCACTAGACACCTGCTGTGGGCCAGCCTTGGCAGGGGCTGATGGCAGCAAAATGGAAGGAAACACTGTGTTATAGGAAGCAACACAAGCTCACAGTGGGGGGGGATTCAGGAGCTTCATGCAGCCAAGCCTAGCACCAGAGCAGCCCCCCTCCTTTTATTTAGTTTGAGATGGCTCTCTGATATGATGTCCAGGTTTGCTTCAAACTCACAGACTCCAGTGATGGGTAGCCTCAGCCTCCAGGGTCACCACACTGCAGCTGGCCCTACTTTACCTGGCTCCCAAGGCCCTTTGGAATCCTTGTTCTCTATGAGTGTGACAGGGGCTGTAATTCCTTGCAGCTAGGGAGGTATTAGGGACAGGGGCACTGTTCATCACAACTCTAAGTTCCAGGGCAAACTCGAGCCTTTGTAAGGGACAGAGCGTTAGGAAAGGAAAGCTGAGGAAGGCAGGTCTGGGCAGGGCTAGGCCGCACTGGAAGTGGTGGGTAGGGTGGGCAGGCTCTGTGGATATGTCCTCAGGTCACGGGTTGTGAATATGGAGGGAGCGAAGTCTGTGCTGGGCATGGATGGAGAGGTAGATTCAGAGGCTCATACCTGTAGACCCCACCCAGATGAAAGGGCCACACCACAGAAAGGGTGGACACGCCTTACATCCTTGAGATATACACCAGATCCAGCCACAGGACAGTCTGCATTCCAGACTCATGAGCTGCCATTCCCCAGCAAGGGCACGGAGCCGACCTAAAGACATTCCACATCTGGCTGAGGGTCTTCTGTGCGTGCTGAGGCACTTGTGTCAATGAGTACAGAGGACCTTGGTGTTTCCTGTCCCTGGCACTCACCTAGGACTCGGGGCCACCAGTCCACAAGACACAGCATATGTGACGTGTGTGCTCACTGTGTAAATGTCCCTGTTCACCCTCTGCATCCTTGCAGTGGCCCGTTTGAAGTTTGAACTCTGAAGAGTCAGGAAACTTGCACAAGTTGCCAGTGTCATTGAGGGAGAGTCTCTGCCACTCATGGCCTGGGATCCTGACTTCCGGCTGGTGCAGAGAGCAGGCCATGCAGGTGGAGAAGGTTCAAGGAGTCCTTCTCAATGGCTGGCCCAGGTCCCTAGTTCTCAGGAGGAGTCCTGGTGTAGCAGACACCAATCCCCACCTGACACTACCTGCAGTGTTTGTGCCTCCAAAACCATTTTGTGGCAGGATTTCTCTGAACTGTCTCATAACACGTCCCTCCTCTTTTAGCCTGAGCTGGCCTTCCCCGCTTACCTCTACAGTTTGCGGTTTTTTTCTATGAACTCAGCTATACAGAAAACCACCCCTACTACAGACAGAAAGCATGGATTTCTATTTGTCCACAAGATGAATGTTTCCAAACCTCTAGGTATCGAGTGACCAATACCTAGGCACTGATGCTGCTGCTGTTGGCTGTCACATGCCAGTGACATGCAGCAGGTCTAGCTCCAAGGGTCAGCAGCCATGATTTCAGTCAGTAAGAGTCCAGGTCAGAGTCTGAGGGGCACGGTGAGCTCTGGAATCGCCATTGACCAGGCTTACAGATTCTGGATACAGTTGTGTCCAGGAGGGTCAGGTTGTGTGAAAATGACCTTGGTTTAAACTACACTTGGTTGTGTTTATTAAACCACACCAGAAGCATTTGGGAATCTGTTTATCTGGAACTTTGGAAGAGTAAGTACCCCCAATATAACTTGAGATGAAATAGTAGGGAAATAATAGGGATTTTTAAAACTTTTTGTTTTGAAATCATTCTAGATTCATAGGACATAAAAGCTTTAAAAAAATGTTAAAGAGAGGTGGAGGTAGATACCCTCCACCCAGTTTTCCCCAAAGGCAGCATCTTAGAGTATAATTACCAAGCCAGGAAGTGAACACTGACAGTGTGTGTGTGTGTGTGTGTGTGTGTGTGTGTGTGTGTGTGTGTGTTTCTCTATGCCTTTTGGTTAGTGCAGATTCAAATCAACACCACCATCAAGAATTTGCATGTGGAGCCAGCAAAATAGCTCAGCAGGTAAAGGTTCCTACCACGGAGTCCATCTGATAACCTGAGACAGACTCCTGGGACCCACGGAGGAAGGAGAGAACAGACTCCCACAAGTTGGCCTTTGACCTTCACACATATGTTGTGGCATGTACACACACACACAAAATGAAGAAGATTTTGTCTTTTGAGAACAGCTATACTTGCCAGACAATGGTGGTGGCATGCGCCTTTAATCCCAGCACTCAGGAGGCAGAGGCGGCAGATCTTTGTGAGCTCTAGGCCAACCTGGGCTACAGTGCTACATGGAGAAATCCTGTGTCAAAAAACCAGAAGAGAAAGAGGAGGGGGAGGGGGAGGGGAGGAAGAAGAGGGGAGGGGGGAGGAAACGGGGAGGGGCTATACTCTCTGCCAGGCACTGACACACCAAAAGAATGACTTAGAAGGAAGGACTCTTGTCGTTTAGTTCCAAGCCTGTGCGCTTTTAAGAATGGAAGGAATCACTACTGTAACGTAGCAGAGAGGTGGGTGTTTACCAGGTCGTCCAGGGAAACCAAGACAGACTCCAGTGCTCCTTCCTTTCTCCTTAGCCTTGAGATGGCACTGCCAGTGCTAAGCCCTTGGGCCTAGTCACTCCATTGCACAGACAGGGGTTGGAAGCTCAGACGCATGTAAATACCAGGTCCAAGGGACCTGGCCCTTTGGAGTAGTGACAAGACTAGAACCCAAGGGGTCTGAGTTCAAGTCATGACTGCCACCTTGGCGTTTCACCCATGGTTTCCCCCTTCCCTTTTAGGGAAGAAGCAATGGAGATTACAAGAGAGGAATCATTTAATTACCCAGCATGCTAGCAGTCAGTGTTGGAACTGTGGTAGCTGGATGTGTGCAGGCAGGCGTGGGTGTGATGTGCTGGTTGGTTGGCACGTGGTCTGAGGGCACTGAGGTTAGTCTGGCCCTGGGGACCTATGGGGAGAAGCCTCTCAGAGGAGAAGCCTCTCAGAGATGGTAGCTAACTAGAGAAGGGATTAGCAGTCATGCACGGACTGAGGACCTACCAGGTATGGGTGGGGTAAGGAAGGAGGCTGGGGAGAGCAGGAGTGTGTGGAAATGAGACAACAAAGGGCTAGCAGGGTCATCTGGCCTCGGACCAACAGCAGCCGAGCCTGCGAAACAGCCTAGCGTGGTGCTCTGAAGATAAAGCCTCAGAACCCCTGGCTATCTGTGGTGTTACACGGCTTTCTCCGCCGTTTTCTGGAAGAGTGTCAAGGAGGGTCCTCAGACACCCTGTCCTCCAGTGCCGTCTGATCAAGAGGAGCCTGGTAGAGCGGGTACCAGTGTTTCGCCTAATGTGTGCACCCTGCAGCCTCACCGGAGGGCACTGCTCTCGCCCTGCCCTGGGCCTGACTCTTCCTTGCATGACCACTTTTGAGTTGCTGCCAGCCTGGTCTGGCCTGTGAGTCCACGGCCTCCCTCGCCCCAGGGGCCTTCGCCCGTCTCCACCCTGTGAGGTCCAGCAGCAGCAGCAGCTCCATCATCCAGCATGGTCTCTTGCCACGCCCCAGTGTCCTTTACCACCTAAGATCCCGGCTTCGTTGCCTGTTGGAGAGCGTGGCCCTAGGAGCCCAAAGAGAGGGTGCAGCCCCACCCTCCGACCTGGCAGAAGGAAGGGAGGCAAGAAGCTGTGTTTAACGGGAGTTTGGATCTTTGCTAACTCGGTCTTGAGAGGTGGACGTAGGAGCCATGTTTCTAGGGGAAGATCACCATCCATCTTGAGTAGGCCATGGAGATGAAGCAAGCAGGAGCTGGGCTGTCACACTCCCAGACATCCCACAGGTGCATGAACGGCTTGGGGAAGGTGGCGGGGGGGGGGTAGTTGAGAGGATGTTGACAGGATGGCCGAGGGAGAAGTGATGGTCTCCGAGGGGAATCGAGGGGAAGGTGAAAGGGAAATGACTGGGGAAAGGGTGTGACAGGGTGCCTGACAGGAAAGTGGCAGAAGGAAAGGTGACAGAAAAAAAAAAAACATGGTGGGGGGATGGAGGGGCTAAGGGGAACACGACAGGAAGGTGGCTGAGGGGGAGCTGGCAGGCTGTCTGAGGGCCGCTGAGGGAAAGGTGATGGGGAGATGGGGGGGGTGGCAAGAGGCAGGTGGAGAGAGTTAACAGAGGATGATTCATCAGGAAGTGACAGGAAGATGGCTGAGGAAGTGACAGGAAGATGGCTGAGGAGAAAGTGACAAGGTGACTAATGGGGAAGGTGACAAGAAAATGGCTGAGTTAGGGAGAGGAGACAAGATGGGAAAGTGACAGACATCGTGGAGACAATAGCAGGAGAGCTGAGGAGAAGGCGACAGGAGAGTAGTGAGAGGAGGTGACAATAGAAGAAGAGAAGGTGACAGGAACATGTCTGAGGGAAACGTGACAGGGGGATATACGAGTAGCTGAGGGAAGTTGGTAGAAGAAAGGCTGAGGGGTGTGTGACAGGAAGACGGTGGCGGGAAATGTGACAGGGTGTCTGAGGGGAACGTGACGGGAGAATGGCTGAGGAAGTGGTGACAGGTGGGCGACTGATGGGGAAGTGACGGGATACTGAGGGGGAGGTAACAAGCCGGGTGGCTGAGGCATAAGATGGGGCCAGCACACCCCGGGGAGAGCCTGCCTCCCTCAGGTTTGCACTTCGGACTGGCCTGTTACTCACGTCACATAGGTGCTGAATATTTCAGTGGCGGGCACTTCTGAACAAGGCCGAGTTTTGTTCTCTTTACAGCCCAGAAACCTGGGCATCAGTAGTGTCTGAGTGACAGGGTCAGCCTACCTTTTTTTCCCCAGATATGGCCGATTTCCTACATTTTTAGAAGCTGAAAATGCCAAGTCCCGTAAGAATCTGATTTGGTGTGTGATTAAGGGTCTTCAAGAATGGCGTGTACAGTGTCCTCCCTCCCCTGAGTGGCTGGTTCAGGCCCAGCCTCTGCTGAGGTCTGAAAAGTTCTGAATGAAGGAGGGAAGCCTTGAGACTGTGGGATCTCACTGAAGGTCAGGATCCTAGGACAATGTGGAGACTCAGACCCCCCCTGTGTGGGTTCTCAGGGGGCAGAGACAGCAAGACTCTGCTTGTCATCTTTAGTGACCCCACACCCTAGTTGCTCCGTCCTGCCTCTGTGTGTGACACTTAAGAGCCCCCCCGCCCCGCCTCTTTTACCTGGGTACATCCTCCGCAAACCACAGGCTGCAGGAGAAGCAGATCCAAGACCAGGCACAGAGGCGAGGCATTACGCGTACGGGGCGTGGGGTGGGGGGAGCTGGAGAGAGCTCACCCCTCCTTTGCTCACTCAGTCTGTCCATAGCAGAGAAGACTGTGAGCTGTTTTGGTCCCTTCTTGCTGTTATAACTGCTCAGGGCTATTTCTGTTCTGTTCTGGGGGCTATGAATTCGAAGGACTAGGCTCCAGAATGTTCCATGTCTGGTGAGGACTTCTCTGCTTCACAGAGCTCGCCTCTGCTGTGCTCAGATGTAGCAAAAGGCAGGGGGCAAAGGGCCTAGCTATTGCTTGCACCTTTTTTATAATTTATTTTTATTTTATGTGCATTGGTGTTTTGCTTGAATGCATGTCTGTGTGAGGGTGTTGAATCCCCTGGAACTGGAGTTACAGACAGTCGTGAGCTGCCATGTGGGTGCTGGGAATTGGACCCAGTTCCTCTGGAAGAGCAGCCAGTGCTCTTAATCCCTGAGCCATCTCTCCAGCCCTGAGTGTAGCTGTTTATAAGGACATTAGCCTCACTCCTGAGACCTACCAGCCTAATTATTCACAAGGGTCCCGCTTCTTATACTGCTGTATCTGGGATTCCGTTTCAGTGTGAGTTTAGAATTGGACACCACATGCTTCCCACCTGCCAGGATGAGAAATAAAGTGTCTCCTTCTAACCAGTATCCAGCCTCCTGAGGCGCGGAAGCAAGGCCCTGTCCGCATACCCACCTGAGTTGCCCATGGTCAGAGTGGTGAGAAAAGCCAAGCTCACGCCGCTTCTGGGATCTGAGCACAGTGCCCAAGCTCACAGTGGCGTCAGGCTGGGAGCTGCCAGGCCCCCTGAGGGGTTCGGAGTATAGGAGTTTGGGTCAGGAATTGCCCCCACCGCAGCCTCTGAGCTAATATCCCAACTCTGACTCCATCCAGGGCCCCGGTGCTGCCTTCACCCCAGGCTGGCCCTTCATTCTCCCATCTTTGTCTTAGCTCAGCCTCTCTTGCTTCCATTTAACCCTGTCCTGAAGGCAGACCGGACACTTAGCCTCTCTAATTCCACCTCAGCCATACGAACCCTTGCCGGGCCCAGCTCTAGAGTCCCTCAAGCGTTACAGTGGCATTCCACTGGGGGATTGCCCTGGTGCTCACAGCCACCCTGTGAAGTACCTCAGGTAAATGCTGCCATGCCCTTGATGAAAAATGGCTTCCCTTCTCCTGCCGTGCTCTGTGTGCGTGCGTGCGTGCGTGCGTGCGTGTGTGTGTGTGTGTGTGTGTGTGTGTGTGTGTGTGTGTGTGTGTGTGTGTTGGGGGGGAGAGGACTTAAAGATGAGGAAGTCTAAATCTCTAGTACCATAGCCAACTCTTTCTCTTTCCCACTTCCAAATCCCAACAAAAAAAGCCCACCGACAGAGCCCCTCTGTCCCTCTCAAGAGTCCCCAGCCAAGTCATGGCTTAGCATCCTGTGAGTGTACATGGCTGTTGGGCTCCTGTCAGCTCTCCATGTATGACTCTCACATCTTGGGAAGCAAGCCAAGCCGGCACACCAGGGTCCCCACCGTAGCTCCTGCAGGGCCCAGGGTCAAACCTGCCTCGTTTTAAGGCCTCCCATCACCGACTATGGGGGTGGAACAGGCCGTGTAGAGTTGCAGGCTCCTTGAACTTCCTTGTCGGTGACAGACCAGGTGGGCAGGAGGTCGGACATCCCTGGCACTTAGCATGGAGATTTATGGTGCTACTGGAAGAGGCCTAGCCTGGCCCTGTGCGGTCTGGAATGGCCCTCAAGGCGGGGACAATAAATCCATGCCATTATTTTTTATGAGCCTCCCACCCCATAAACAACTCCTTTGGCTGGTAAGCCAGCTTCATGTGCTTCTCCTGGCCTGGCCTGAAGCCGGCGCCAAGGGCACCATAGGGCTGACTTCGCAACGCTGGCAGGGGATCTTTCCGAAGAGCTGTGGGCCGTCGCGGTCTACAGGAATGGATAGTGAAGGGTAGAAGGTGGGCCACGGCTCAGAGGGTACCAACGCAAGGGACAGTCCGCCAACCTGGCCCCGGGTCTCTTCTCAGTGATAAGTCTGCCGGCCTTGGTTTCTTGCTGCGAAAGTGAAACGCATGCCAGAATTGTTCTCGAGGGAAAGAATGAGGTTGTGTGCACAAGCTGTGTCCCTCGGGAAGGGTCCGTCCCTGGGCTCCGCAGCACCGTGTCATCGTATACAGCCGTAAATCTTCACGGCTAAGGATGACTGGGTCCGGCACTGGGCCTGGGTTTGGATGGTTCCTGAGTGTCATCTGTGAGGTACTGTTATCCCATTGGTGGGATGTGGGGTGCTGGCTATAGAAAATTAGCAGAGGCAGGCTCTGAACTCAGGTCTGACAGCTTGACCATATACCTAAACATGGAGGTGGACAGACGAGCAAGAGCAGAGGGTGCCGGGCAGCCCGGGCCCCCTGAGACACGGAGAACCCAGCCTCGCCGGGCTTGCTGCCCTCCGCCCCGGTCAGGGCTGCCAGCTGCTGACCTCCCTCCCTCCCTGCTCCCAGCCCACGGCCTTGCCTTTCCTCACTTGACCCTCCCACAGCGCCCCACAGGGTTCTAACTCCATCTCCACAGCCCATCCTTGTCACAAATCCCGCCACTCTGTGTCCCTGTCTCCTCACACTGCTGCCTCTGTCTGGGCTCCTGTTTGCTCTGACCATTGCTCTTCTGAGAGCCTTCTCAGACGTCTGGGTTGCGAGGCTTTGGTTTATAAAGCGCTTTCCTGTTCCTGTGCTGAACAGAGCACAGCCTGGAGAGGCCACCCAGGGACACCCAGCATCTACTTCACCATGGGTCTCTGGTTCGGCCAGGACTCACACCGACACTGCGGCCATCGGGTCAGCTGATCTTCCAGCCCCTCCAGACCACTCCAGAGGGAGTTCATCAATCACAAGTACAACAGCCCCTTGGCCTCATTTGCCCAGCCTTGCTCATATAAGCCGGCTTCTCCAGGAAACATTGGATCCTTAGCCCACCTTCCACCCCTACCCAACCCACTCCACCTCTGCGTGACACTGCGCATGACTGCCCGCCCGTGTTTGCTAAGCACCACACACCTTTAGATTAGACTCAATAGTGGGAGTGTCCTTGGGGACACAGAGAGGCTCTCCAAATGGTTTGAGTGCCTGCTGTCCTCGAAGGGTCTGGCAGAACACATATGCTCTGAGGACATGGAGATCCACAGCCAGCAGTCAGGGGTCTTTCTGCATCAGGTCTTGGGCCACCTAATCGTGGCATGAGACAACCTGTCACCACGTGACTTCCTTTGGGGACCCTGTGAGAAGGGATAAGGTTAGTGAGTTAAAACACAGAGGATTGACTGTTTTACATGTAAAAGTGACCCGTGCTACATTTGGGACATACAATTAGAAGACCAGTTATCTGAAACCCAGGCTAGCTGCGTGTGCCGTGTGGCTGTTTGCTGGAGAGTGACTCGTGTCCCACTGGGCAGGAGGCCAACCCATCTTCCAGCCAGACTTCCAAAGCTGCCGCTGGGTCCTTGGAGAGGCTTCAACTTGGTTATGGTGACACCTAGTGACCAGCCGAAGATCTTCAAGAGGTGGCCCTACTTCTCCACGGGGCTGACAGGAAAGCAGCCCCATAGCGTCTCTTCATGCCCTTCGGCATTCGATTTTTTGTTTTGTTTTTTGTCTTTCGAGATAAGGTTTCTCTGTATAGCTTTGTAGACCAGGTTGACCTGAAACTCACAGAGATCCGCCTGCCTCTGCCACCCTAGTGCTGGGATTAAAGGTGTGCGCCACCACCACCCGCACTCTTCAGCACTCTTAAAAGGGTTTCAAGGCTTTGCGTTCTCAAGTGCTAAGAACACCCTAGAGGAGGCTACAGTGAGGCACGGAATCACACTACCCACCTCTGCCACACATCCTCCTTGGTAACTCTGTCCACATCGTCTGAAAACACCCTGATCTGTCTGTGAAGATTGATCCGTTTCTTGGAAGCAGCTTTCCCAGAGTCTGGGTGACGGGACAGACTGAACTGTCCAGACAGCAAGCCCTTCCCCTGTCTCATCCAGCACAGCAAGGGCCAGCCACATCTCAGTGGAGAATGACCACTGAGGGGGCAGATCAATACCCCAAAGAACCCAGAGGTTGCCCTTGTGAGGCTTTGGTGTGGGGGGGGGGGGGGTAGTCACTGAGCCCTGGAGGAGAAGTAGGGTGCTTCACAGGCAGGAGGGACAGTGAGTAGGCCTCTGTGCTTGGTCACATACCCAGCTGGGACCCAAGACCCTGAGAGGCCTGGGGGCAGGGGAGGAAGAATGTCTTTCTCCTGTGTGTTCTAAATGAAACAGAGGGGAGGGAGGGAGGAAGATGGGGGGGGTGTTCTCTTAAGGGACCAAAGCTGCCAATTAGGGACCACGCTGGCGGGCGAGCACCAGAGTGGCCAGTGGAGGCCTGCGGAAAGTGCCCCTACCTCTCACGAGCCACGGCAGGCCCACTGCTGGAGCTGTGGTTTTCCTAACACTCAGCCTCCTGGGCTTCAAGGGAGCTAGTGTGCAAAATGCCCGTGTGGAGTAAGCGGCTCTTCTTGTCCTCACCCAGAGCGAGCTGGACAGCGCAGAGCGGCTGCCATCTCTTTTGGCTCCTGTGTTGTCCCATGATCCTTCACCCTAGCCCAGTTATCAGCCTGTGTGTGCCTCAGTGCTCCTGTCTCGCAAGGGCATGTGGTTGGTACCCAGGCTCCCACCCCTCTAAGGTTGGTTTGAGCCCAGGCAGGCACCCCAGGGGTCCTCATTAGCCTCTTCCCCAGCTCAGTCTTGTGCCTCCCTTCCTGTGGCTTCTCTGGGGTTGTTTTTCCCTGGTAGGCTATGGGAGCCGCCTAAGGTCCCAGCTTTCCTAGTTGGAGTGGGTTGAGAGGTAGAGCAAGGCCATTGTTCTCTTCTGTGTTTGAGGGACAAGAACTCAGGAAGTAATATTATTGATGAAGCTGTCATAGCACTGACCCTTGGGAGACACACATTCCAACTCTTACTGGAGCAAGGGTGCCAGACCTGTGTTGAGGGAATGTGGCATGCACACGCATGCGGCCATCATGTCTCCACACACATGGGACCATCTCCTAGGCCGAGAGCTGGCTTGTGGGGAGAAGCCCTGGTAGGAATGCACCAGGGAGCCTGTCAAAGGATCCAGGGAAGGCCATGGAAAGGGGCACTTAGCCAGGTATGGCCAGATACAACTTCCAACACACTGACCTACTTCCATGAGTGGTCTGTAAAGCAGGCACAACCCCTGCTCAGACTCGTCAAGAACAAATGGAATATGGTGAAGGCTTCAGTCTGCATATCCCATCTTCCAGAAAATTCTAGGAGGAGGAGGAGGAGGCTATAAAAGGCATCCAAAAAAAAGCCTCTGCCCTTCCAACTGATTCCCTCTTCCTCTCATTGTACTCTGACAGATTTTCCCTTGTTCCTGCTGGAAACCCTGTCCCTCTAAAGCAGACAGAGGTCCCCTAGTGCGTGCACATCACCCCTCTGTTGACAGCCTTCCATGGGTTGAGGTCCAAAGACAGCTTTGTTGTCACTTGCCCCATCTTGGAAGCAGAACCCAGGGCCGTCTAATTCTGCCCATCAGGTGAGGCTGGGGCTCAGAAGTGAGGTATGCTGCCACAGTCGCATGTGCGGCGGTCCTACTGCAGACCTGGCGATCCACGTGGCAGCTAAGGGCCTTGTCTCACCATTGCGTCCGGCCTGGCCTAGCACCGAGGAGACACTCAGCCCACGCTTGCAGGGCATAATTGGATTTGGATGGATCAGATCAGATTAGCTTCGACCTGGCGGGCAGCCTGAGCTGGCGGGTACCAGGCATGTGAAAACCAGGACTTCCGGGAACAGCTGAGATTCTTTCAGTTCCTCGGTGGAGGGACACAAATGAGCTTTCTCTGAAGTTGGCACATGTGACTCCCATACCTACACCTAGGGGGGTGTGCTGGAAAGCTTGTGGTTTGAAACCCTCTCCAGAGCAGGCGTGGTCCAGGCAGAGATCTGCAGGAGGGCAGATAAGTAAGGCCTAAAGTTCTGAGTCACAGAAGCTGTGCTGAGCCACCCCAGCTGGGCCCTGGGCCTTGGGCTCAGAATGAGTGACTGAGGTCCGTGTTTGAGACGTGCACAGGTTGGTGAAGGAAACCATCTGCAGCCAAAAGCTGCCAGAGCAGCCTGGCAGAGGCCACAGAGGCTGGGGAGAAGCTTTCAACCCCGAGTGCTAGCCACACTCACGAGACAGCAGTGGCTGGTGCCTAGCACCTTGCATGCTTACTGCAAGGGCATGCCTCTCGAGCACACATTCTCCTTGTTTTAGAAAGCATAGTTTTTGGTAAAAATCATTGCCTATGGTACGTTTTAAGCTGTTACTTTTAAATACAGCAAAGCTTATAACTGTTAGGAACATAGAAAGGACCCAAGTTCAGCTGCACTAATGTCCTCAGCCTGACCCCATCCTTTGTGGAAAGCAGACTTCTCTGGATCCTGACAGAGAAGTATCAAGGCTACAGTGTCCCTGTAGAGGGCTTAGTATGGGAGCCTGAGATGGGAGGCTACGCTCAGGAGCCTTGACTCCACCTCACAATTACAGGGGGGATAGAGGCCTTACACACGCACACACACACACACACACCAGCAGCAGAGCAGCAGCAGCAGTAGCAACAGCACCACCACAGTTGTGGAGCAGGCTAAGAGAAATTTTAGGACTCTTCTGGCTGCACTCTTGAGATCAGCTCTGTGGCTCCCTATTCCCTTTCTGCAGCCACACTGCTGACCATTGGCTGCTGCAGTCACCATGGTGCTGGACCACTCCCCCACAGCCTCTCCTCTCCAGGGTATGACCTCTTAACTCATGACCGAAGTCTGAACACTCAAAAGGAAAGACTTGGTACTAACAGATCCTCAGAGGAGAAGGTGTAGCAGTTTATAAAGCTTGGGAGTCTGTGGTCCAGGATTCAGGTATGCATCAGCTCTGTGGAGATGAATTCCTGGCTGTCTGATGGTGTGCAAGGCTTCTCAAAAGTTGCAATTCTTTGACTGGAAATGGAAACTCAATCATCCTTTCTCTGCCTCACACAAGCTGAGCTAAACAGGACACATGGGCTCTTCTTTGCCTAGGAAGATAAAGCAAGTGTATTAGGGCATTGATTGGGAGCAGTGTGGGACAGCTCTGGGAAATCGTTGTGGCCTGGAGGATAGCCTGGGAGCCAGGAGAATTGATGAAATCAGAGGTAGGCTTAAGAAGTCATTTATGGAAGACAAGAGGAAGGAACCAGTAAGAAGCCAAGGGATCCACACTGTGGGATAGTGAACCTTGAGAGGATGTACATGGGGACGGGGGTCAAAGGCCGAGTCACAGCTGAAACACTAGAGAGCCACAGACATGGCCGCATTAATCAGGGAGTGAAGTGTGACCTAGGCTTTGAGCTGCCCACTGACAGTTCCCATCCTGAGCCCCCGAGGCTACTTGGTAGTTAGACTCTTGACAGGCAGCGGGTCCCAGGAAACTAAGTGGGTTTGGATGGCCACGGAAGCTCTGAAGAGTGCTCTACCAGCCAGGACCCACTGGGGAGTTGCCTCCCTCAGATCTGCAGGAACAGGCCCTGCCATCAGAAGCCGGGGTCCACCGAGGCCTGTTGAAAGCATGCCAAGCACCTGGCATCTTCCTGGCTCTGGCTTCAGGGGATGTTTACACCTAATCCTCAAGGCTGAGGGTCTCATGCATGTTTACAGGTGAGGCCCGGAGAAATGGAACAATGGTCTCCAAGGCACACTGCTTATGGGGAAGCCAGACTCATGCCCACCTCCGCCTGGCTTCACAGGTTCTCTGTGAATGAAGCTGGGTGCCTGGTACAGGGTGGGCTCATATTGGCTCAGGAGCAACCCTGGTTGCTGGTAACCAGCTGAGGTGTTGGTACAGAAGTAGGCGGTGGCCGCAGGTCAGCTCCCTCCGGGTGGGCACTGGACGGTGGTCTTCGCACGTCTGCTGCTGCTGTCAGGCTCGGGTGCTGCTGGAAACTGAGAGGAGAGGGTGGTGGCGCTTGCTCGGGTGCGCCGGGTACCTTGTCTGTGTGTGGCGGGTCAGCGGGTGAGCTCTACAGTGGCGTGAATTAGTGAACTAACCAAAGGGTGGGGGACATGAAGAGCGAGGTCAGGTGCTGGGCAAACGCAGCCTTCGCTCACTTCTGACTGTGAACTAACTTTAGACAGCCCTTTCTGTTTTTTTTAAGATTTATTTATTTATTACATATACACTTTTCTGCCTACATGCCAGAAGAGGGCACCAGATTGAATATTAGATGGTTGTGAGCCACCACGTGGTTGGTGGGAATTGAACTCAGGACCCCTGGAACAGCAGTCAATGCTCTTAACCTCTGAGCCATCTCTCCAGCCCTAGATAGCCCTTTCTTTCTCTCCTGCCCGCCCAAGACATTTTTGGTCTGTATTATGGCTGCCGTAGACTTACCCTTTTAAACATGTACAGGGTCACAATTACACTCTCTGCCAGTGTGGCCCCTGAGGAAGACAGAGCATCTCATGTGATTACCACCTCAGGGGTTTCTTCCCCTCTCCAAGACAGCTTCACTTGTCATGCTCTTTCAGAAGGAGGTGGCATCAGGTTCCAGAGCTGGTGTGCGGCACACAGTGGCTCTCTTCCCTTTGATCTGCCTGTGGCCTCTTGATGGACTTGTGACCTACAACCTCTCACTTGACCCCTGACCTCATAAATTCTGGAAACTCCTCACAAATCACCAAGAAGATAAACATCAACTGGGGTCACCAGAAGGGGGTTCCAGCCACTCCAGGCAAACGGGGAGGAAATGGTTTACTAAGCGGATCTAATAGTATCCTGGAGCTAATGTGAGAATCCAAATAGCCCTGACTGGAGGCAGTGCTACACGGCTCACCCTCCAAGGTGATGCCCGGCAGGAGCCATGCCTGTGTCATTTAGCCTGTTCCTTCAGGGACCAAGCACTGTGGTAGAATGCACCTGTGACTGAGTATGTGCGTGCACACACATGCACCTGTGACTGAGTATGTGCGTGCACACACATGCGGGTGTACCTGGGAGTGATGCCTGCAGAAGCTGACTGATACACCCACCACTGGATCGGGACACTACTAGTCATCTCTCTACAGCCTGAGGTTTTCTTCTCTCTTCCGCTCTCGCTGGGCTCCAACCTCTGTCTTGTCTGTCTCTCTTCCCAGAGGGGATGAACTGCATGAACAAAGACCATGGCTGTGCCCACATCTGCCGGGAGACGCCCAAAGGTGGGGTAGCCTGTGACTGCAGGCCCGGCTTTGACCTTGCCCAAAACCAGAAGGACTGCACACGTAGGTAGACGGAGGCAAATGGGTCAGACCCCCCCCCCATGCGCCTCCTACCGTTGCTTCGTGGCCCAGGGCGCTGGACGTTGGTCAGGGAGGGATCTCACCACCCTGGGGTTGGGGGAGGGCAGGGTCTGCTGAGAGCATTGGGGAAGTTGGAGGGATGGGTCATGACCTCCCAGCATGGGGTTTTCTATACCTGGTATGACAGCATCAGCACAGCCCCAGGCACTGGCTTGAGCCATCTGTAGAGCCCTGAACAGAAACTCTCCAGTGGAGATGGAGGTCTAAAAGCTGCACTTTCAGCCTGAGAAGCCCTGGATGATAGAAGAGTACAAAGAAGCAAGGGGAGTGGATGGGAGGTGAGGTGGATGGGAGGGAGCGAACCCAGTGCTGACATTTTTCCAGGTCCACAGGTCAGAACCCAGGTGAGGATACAGCTCAGGTAAAAGAGCACTTGCCTGGCACAAAGCCCTGGGTTCAATCCCCAGCACTCCATAAACCAGGTGTGGGGGTCCACACCTGTACTAGCACTTGGGAGGTTGAGACAGGAGGAGGAGCTCAAAATCAACCTCAACTATGTAGACAGTTTGAGGCCAGCCTATGCTACAGGGAGAGCCTATCTCAAAAAAAAAAAAAAAAAAAAACTTAAAAAGCAGAAGTCAATAACCTCTATAGGGCTGAGTACAAACCATGAGCCCCACATCTAGTCTGTAGAAGGCAGCAGGCCAGAGGTACCATTTCAAGGCTGGTTTGCTTGCCTGGAAGAGATCTGCCCCAGGACTCAACATAGTGTGGCCCCTTTTTATTTGGGACCTGGGGACAGGGTTTCATTATGTCCTGTAACTTTCTATGTAGACCAGGCAGACCTGGAAATCACAGAGATCAACATGTCTCTGCCTCCCAAAGTGCTAGGATTAAAGGCGTGGTCTATATCACCCATTCCCAGTCCAACCTCTTATCATGGACATCCAGCTAATGAGTGGGAGTAGAATTGGGAAAGGAAACAAAACTTAAGATATTCAAAGACTCTCAGAGCATCAAACTCAACACACCCTGCCAACCGCTTTGTGCGAAGGCAAGGGGATGCAGGCTCTGCCCACTGGTCATGGGGACACCAAGCTGAGTTTTGTTTGTTGTGGGTTTGCTGAGAACTGAGGGAACTTCAGCAAATACTTCCAACTCGGCTGAACCATGGCTTCATTGGCCTCACACTGTGATGTAGAAGCACATGCCAGAGGAGCCTGCCTGAGCTCCTGTGGTTGTTGACTGACTCCACTATAAAAGGCCTCAGTGTCCCGCTGTTCCTCCATTCTGGAGAGAAGACAGTAGCCCACCATCCCCAGCCACTGTGACTCTCTCAGCTCCTCTTCCCTGAACAGTTGCCAAGGCCCTGGGGACCCATGAGCACATGTTGTTGTCCCTGTCCCCAGGGGCTCGTGCTCCAACCCCCCATGCTATCTACTCAACTCCCAGAGTGGAGGCACGTTCCTCATCCTAGTGTTTTGTTAACTTTTCCTAGGGAGATGTGAACAAGTGCCTACCCACCCTAGATAGTGACAGACCAGAGTATGAGTTCACCCAAGTCCACCTTGGGGAAACCAATGAGTTTACTGGGCTTATTTGCAAAGTATGAGTGACCTCAAGGCAACCACGCCACCAGAAAGTCTCATGCCAGCATGGATGATGCCTTCCCCACAGCTGCAGACAGGGTCTCCCCCTCCATCAGTTAACTTTCCACGTTCTGTGTATTCTATCACCACCTCGGGCCACAGCTGGGGCAGAATTGCATGTATCTGCTCTGATGAAGATGACAATTGCTGTTGTGTTCAAGGATAACATTCTACAGCATCTGGCTATGGTCAGAATATGGGCTAGTCTTTCTCATTACTGCCTGGTCTTTTCCATGGAAGGGCAAAGATATGCGTGTTGGCTGTCACCAAGACAGGACAGAGATAGCTGACGCCCTAGCCTGGCCCCACTGATGGATTCTTTTAACTTCAGAGAAAACTCTTGCTACCTGGCCACTTTCAAAGCAGATGGGGCTAACTCCAACCCTCCCAGCCCTCGTGCCAAGCAAGGACAGGAGCAGGCACAGGCTATAGGCAAGCATGATCTCGGAAGACTTGCTCCATGCAGACATGTGAGGATTCTCTGTTCGAAGAAAAGAAGAAGAAGAAGAAGAGGAGGAGGAGGAGGAGGAGGAGAAGAAGAGGAAGAGGAAGAGGAAGAAGAAAGAAAGAAAGAAAGAAAGGAAGGAAGGAAGGAAGGAAGGAAGGAAGGAAGGAAGGAAGGAAGGAAGGAAGAAGAATCCCCTAGGACCTAGGACCTATGCAGGCCCTGCTCCTGAGCCTGGGGAACACCAGCTTGCTGCCTATCACCACATCCCTGAACATGCGAAGGACAGACTTCATGGAGGAGAGCCTATGGGCTATCTAACTTCCCTGAAGTTGTGTAGAGAGAAAACGCTTCTGAGAAGCCCTGGCTGCTAAAGACAGTATGTGAGATGCCAGATAGATCCCGCCCATCAGTAATTCTCGTCCTATCCTCACCTCCAGTGATTTCCCTCCCTTGCCAGCTGTCTGAATGGATCTGCTTAGTAGGGCACAATTAACCCAAACTCTCAGATCTCAAATTTGGTGCTCCTCTAACCATGCCTGGCCTCAGACTGACGTTTCATAAGTAAATAATGTGTGTAGATAGAGTGTGGACAACCAGTCAAGGTCTCCACGAGGACATACTGTCTAGGCATTCGGGTGGCAGCTATCTTGTCCACCAGCTCATTGCATGATAAAGCAGAGTCTCCAAGGGCCTCTACAAGAGAGCTGACTCAGATTCTCATCCCCTTCCGGCCGTCTCCCTCCACCTATACAGTGGCAGTGGACCATCTTCATGTAAATAAACTTGAACAACATTTTCCTACTTCAGACTGGCTCCTTCTTGCTCAGTCCCTCTCCCATGGATGCAGGTTGCTGCTGTTTCTATAGAGTGTCTGGGTTGAAGGGCCCTAGATCCTCCAGTCATTGGCACCACCAACCACACAATGTAGGTTGTTCTCAGCATACATCCCAGATGACATTAACTTGCTTAAGTTCTGTCTGTCTGGGTATTGCTGAGCTCCACGGTCAGTGCTGAGATGGCTTGCAACTAGGACCCACAGAAAGTAGTATCCATGGGAACATCCCTCCACACGTGCCAAGACACAAGCAACGGCTAGAGCTGTACAAGAATGAAGAAAATGAATGTCGCTGGGCGGTGGTGGCTCACGCCTTTAATACCAGCATTCGGGAGGCAAAAGCAGGTGGATCTCTGTGAGTTCAAGGCCAGCCTGGTCTATAGAGTGAGTTCCAGGATAGCCAGGGCCACAAAAAAAAAGGAAGGAAGGAAGGAAGGAAGGAAGGAAGGAAGGAAGGAAGGAAGGAAGGAAGGGCTGCCATTTCGCCCACAGTGGGCCCTGTATGTCTTGGTGTAAACAGGCATGTGTCCCAGTGGGACTGATGGGGTTAAAGTGTCTCCCATGTGTGTCTGGCCTCTCCCCCCACCCTTCACTCTCTTCATGTATTAGCTATGTGAGGCTCAGAGCCCACTCTTGGGCCCACTTCTAAAGACTGCCATTTCTATCTGGCACGCTGGAGGGGTACCCTCAAGGATAGAGGTGTGTATCTGCTGCCCTCAGTCCTCCAAGGACGCTTCCCTGGCCACCTCACGTTCTTGCTTTCCCCCACCCTACCCCCAAGGAAACAACCAATTCCTGTAAACTAACCGTTTCTGTTGTTGTTCTATTTATACACACGTGTGTACACTTTGGGACTAACTAGTAACCTGTAACTATGGAAATGGAGGCTGTCAGCACAGCTGTGAGGACACAGACACAGGCCCCATGTGTGGCTGCCACCAGAAGTACGCCCTACACTCGGATGGTCGGACGTGCATTGGTAAGTAGGCACTGCATCTGCCATACTGCCCCTGCAGGTACCCTGTGTGGTCCCCCTGTCTTGGAGGAAACAGAAGGGAGACAAGAAGAGGAATTACCCACAAGGCCAATGGGGATGGCAGGCATCCCAAGGGCAGCTTCTGTGAGGGTTTGTCCTGGGTCCCTCAGTACCATGGGACAAAGTTCCCTAGGGTTGGGTCTCCCTAGCGGGGTTTCTGCTTGCCCTCATCCTCAACACAGGGGATTGATTGTCTGCAGCAGCGTGCTTCAGCTTGGGGACATCGCCT
The DNA here is from genome assembly GCF_017639785.1 of Mesocricetus auratus. Taxonomy (NCBI): domain Eukaryota; kingdom Metazoa; phylum Chordata; class Mammalia; order Rodentia; family Cricetidae; genus Mesocricetus; species Mesocricetus auratus. The sequence goes on from NW_024429194.1 coordinate 81,484,400, forward strand.
GTCCCCAAAGCACCTGTATTTCCTAGTGTGAAGAACTCTTGGAAGCCTCACTGAGTCTGTGTGAGCACTCGTAGGTCTGGGCACTGTCCACAGCCATGTGGACACTGAGTTTCCTAGCACATGAGGGTGGAGGCGTGCACCCTGCGTGGGGAGTGCGTGCTTGGGACCGCTTCTCATCCTGAGCTGGTGGGTTCTCCTCAGGACTTCCTCACCCACCCGAAGTCCCTGCCCCCTCAGCAATGGTCCTATCCCATCACCTGCTTGCTCCATGGAGTCCTGATTAAAACTCAGCCACCTCCTTCTTCTGGGCCCATGTTCCTGAGGACAGCTTGGACACTTGTAGTTACTCTATGCGATAATTACTAATACGTTTTTTTCTCCTGTTCAAAAACAACAGCAAGATCTTTTTTTTTTAACTAAGAAAAAGGAATTTCAGAATTTGGGGCCAAGGGTCTACTTGCTAGGACCCAACATGAGTTGGTGGGATCACACTTGCTATTTCTGTGAAAAGGCCCCATTTCCTATGATCAGCTTGAGGGGTGACGCATGAGGGGCTTTGAGTGACAGAAAGGTGTTTGGTGAACCCATGTACGCACATGTGTCCCAAAGCTGCTGTCTTTTCCCATCCCCTGTCGCTGCTCCTCGGTGTCTTGGAAAGCTGGGTGCTAGGCCGCTCAGGGACCCCAGGCCATCCCCTCTGTAGTCGGGGCTGTCCTGCTGCCTGTGGTGGCTCTCCCCTCCTCTGTGTGGTCTCTTCTCTCAGACAGCCATTTTTTTATTTCATTTTACCTCATTCCTGCTGCTTCTCTTGTGATGGTCCCTGATTGCCTGTCTTGTCTGATAACTGACATTCATTAATCATTTTTCAGAGCCAAAAGCCAAAACCAAACCAACCAATCACAAAAAAAAAAAAATTAAAAGCCAGTGTCTCTATTGCAGCCTGATCCCATCTAGAACTTTCTGTCCTCTGACCTCTCTCCCTTCACTGTCCTGCCCAGAGCTCCCTCGAGCCACTTTGGCCTCCCCTCTGTCTTGTCTGTTTAAGTCTCCCATGTCCAGTGGAGCCTGTCCTACAGCCACTGGACCAGCACAGACAACCTCTGGGCACATGAACCCTAGCCTGGGTCTAACCCTTCTTGTCTGTGTCCTCCTCACTCATCCTTTCTCATATTTTTACTTTTTAGTGTCTGCTGCATGTGACAATCCCTGCTTGGATCTCTTTCCCCAAGCCCACACTTTCCTCTCGTTAGAAATTATCACCCTACCCAGCTCCAGCCACTGTGGCTTCAGCTCCTGGCCAGGATGAGAAGCCTCCTGTCCGCTTTGCTTTCTGTCACCAGTCCCAGCAAAGCATCCGGGCACAGCTTTGTGCCCAGTGGCTGGAGGCTCCCTAGCTGGCCCGAGCCATTTCCCTCCCGCACGCTCCTAAAATGACTGACCCTTCTCTCTGCAGCCCTTTGTTGAGTCCTTGAATGCTTAGCTCTGGTCCTCTAGACAAGCAGGCAACCAGTGCTTCCCAGATCCCCTGGATTTTCTGTCCGTCCAATGGGATCCAGTGTTCTCTGTGTGTGTATGTGTGTTTCTCTGTGAGTTTTGTTCTTAATTTTGCATGAGTGGCAGCATCCTTGTAACAGGGCATCTGCTGTCCCAGGTACATCCATCACCAGACCTCGCAAGCCTCCCTCCTTTGTCTCGTGCTTTATTCTGTACCTGCTTGAGCCGTGGGGACCTATAATCGCTGCTCTCTGTGTGAGCTCATGGCATGCCGTCTGCTTTCTGTGTCCTCCACACAAACTTCCTGCTGCCCTCAGCCACCTACCCTGCTTGGCTGCACACGGACCCCGTATCCCCACTGTGTCCAGGTCTTGCTGTGGTCCCCTTCCCTGTCTGCATGCCATCCTTCCCGCCCTTGCTTCCTCTTGGCTTTACCCTGAGCACACCTGCCTGAAAGTCCCTGGGATTAGCCCTTGGCGAGGGCACCGTGCTGGCCCGGCATGCTGTGTTGGCTTTGTGTGCGCCACGCCAAGAGGCTGGCTGTCTTGGGCCGCGGGAAGTGGGCTCTCATTAACCACCGGCTCCGTGTTTGTCCCTTACTTGTGTTCTAGAGAAGGATGAGGCTGCAATTGAGCGCTCTCAGTTCAATGCCACGTCAGTAGCTGATGTGGACAAGCGGGTGAAACGGCGGCTCCTCATGGGTAACACTTTTCTTCCACTTCCTTTGTTCTCCTTGCCCTTTTGGATGTATGGGTGAGCGTGAATGAACGCTGGCCTGGGGGGGTTGCCGGTGTGTGGTCTCGTGTGTACATGCCAGCTTTGGGGACTATGAGAGCCTGGGTACAGATGTGTGAATGTATGGACGTTGGCGGGGAGGCGTACTGCGGTGTGAGCCTGTTTATGTGCCAGCATGTGGGTGTGTGTGAACATGAGAATGTACATTTGTGTGGTCTGGGGTCTCCGTGTGTTATATGTGAGTGTGGGGAGGCTCCACGCAGATGGGAACTCATTATTTTCCTTTTTAATTTTTTTTACCCTCCATCAAACACATTTATTTCTTTGTTTGTATATTGTAGCAAAGAATCCAGCACCCATGTCTAGTGGTCTGAGTGCATAATCCTCCCCTACTCACTTAGAAACCAACATGTTCATTATGCTCCCAGGGTCAGCCTGCCACAGAGACTCGGTGGCCGCTGGTGGGAGGAGGTTCTGTGTAGCATGGTCCTCTGATCTTGCTCTCCGAGTGTCAGGGGAGGCCTGCTGGCAGGGCTGCTGCTAGACCAGCCCAAGAAAGAAAGGGAAGGGAAAGAGAGTGTGACCACTCTTGACAGCAGAGTGTAGACAAGACACAGGGCTCCACCTCTGCATTCCCTCCTCTTCCTGTCCATCCGTGGGCTCCCTGGTTCTAGGTGGCTGGCATGTAGGCTGTGCCAGCTGACAGCACCTCCTGAGCATAAGTATAGCCACCAGGATTGTCACAACCTGCCCAGTGGCACTGGCTGGCTCATACAAGTCTTGGCAACTGTACAATTGGGTACAAGAGTCCCTTTTTCTCAGAGGAAGAAACTGAGACACCCTCATTACCCTGCATGGCTGAGCACCATTAGGGATCATGGCCACGTGAATCCTGGAGGTCAGAGGTTATCTCATTTTGTAATACCCATGTGGAGGCCCCAGCTGGATAGCACATGAATTCTCAGCATTTCTCTCTCAAATAGGCCCTGTGGAAAGAAAAAGGATGCTCTAGGACTGCAGCCCCTGGCTGGTAACCAACCCCCAGTGAGGCAGGACAGCTCCCAGGTGATGTTAGTAGGTGCCCAGTCTGGAGAACAGCAGAGGTGACCATCCAGGCAGGACAGCTCCCAGGTGATGTTAGTAGGTGCCCAGTCTGGAGAGCAACAGAGGTGACCATCTCCGCTTTGTTTCGTGCTTGTCAGAGCAACGCATCCAGAGCCAGGCCATGTGTGGAAAGCCAGATGGACAGGAAGGGTTGGTAGAACTGAGTCACGTGTCGACCTCCGAGAGGGAGTGTCAGCACACTGTCCTGGGAGATTGTAAGTCTGGAGGTGGCTTGGGTCCTCAGAAGTCCCAAGGTGGGAGGGAGGGAGGACAGGCCAGGGGGCAGCATCTGGCAGCAGAACAGGAAGATGAGGGATAGGAAATTCCATGACAGGCCAGATCCTGTGCCACCTGGCGGCTTAGACTGTGCCTCTGACCCCAGTAGTGACCAGCTCTACACCAGACGACTAAGGCGAGGATGTGAAGTGAGAGGAGACAGGGCCAAGGCTCTGAGTATTCAGAATGCACTAGAGTCAAGAGCACCCGTCCTATTGTCACATAACTGCAAGATGACCCCCCCCCCCGCAGCTTTCTTCCAGCCCTGAAGCCATTGCAGATAGGGCTTATTTAGGGAGTGAGAAAGCTGGAGGCAGGGGGTTGACCCCTGAGGAAGCAATGGTGAGGGCGTGGATCTCCCCCCACCCACTTCCTATCTTGGCTTCCCTTGGCTTTCTGTGCTCTGTACACATCTAGAGCAGGCTGATTCTCCGACCGACCGAGAGAACCTCCTTTCCCTGTGGGTGCCCAGGGCCATAAATCCCTCTGGCAGGGCCTTTTCATCATGAGCTCCACAATGGAGGTGCAGGATTGAGACCATACCCCCCAACTCTAGCTGTTAGAACCGGGAACTCTCCAAGAGATAGCCTGTGCCCTGACCACAGAGGCCACAGCCCTTAGATTCCTACAAGTCCATTATCAACCTCACAGTCGTGAGCCAGAGTCAGGGACAAACCAAACCTCCAGTGGACACAACACACAGAGAGACTTAGAGCCCCGGGTACTTGCCGGTCTCCCAGCGTCTCAGCTCCTTCTGGGGCCCCACCTACTCCTTGCCCAAGCTGTGTTATTTTGACTACAAGGGTTCCAGTTTAGAGTCTAGAAGTGACCCAGTCTTGCCTCAAGCCTGCAGCATCACTCATGCCAAGGTGCCCGTAGCTTTTCAGGCTCAGAACCCCACTTCTGGAAGCACCAGGTCGGGCAGGGAAGGCCAGCCAACCCTGGTGAAAACCATTTAGGAGAGGGAGGGCCAATGCTCTTTTAGGACAGAGGTGGCTCTGTTCCTGGTGGGAGGGCAGGGTGTTACCCCATTGGTTGAAGGAGGGCCCCAGTGAGGCCACCCTTATCCTTCTGGAGGGAGTGGGGAGAGATCCCTCAAGAGACCTGGGAGAGAGCTAGAGTCCATTCAGACCAGAGAGTCTAAGGAGGCCTCCCAGCACAGGGCCTTTAACACAGTCCTGTCGGCCAAGGCCTTCTTGCCATGTGGGTTCTCTCATTGACCCAGTCCAGGACCCCAAGTCTTTCTGACCATAGGAGAAGCTCCAAAGCCATTCCCACACATGTGAGTCATACTGGGCAGTGTGAGCTATGGCTCCCCCTCCATCCTTAACAGCGGTACCCACCTTTCCTGACCGCCTAGTGTCTTCAGCACCTGTGCCCAAATTTTCCCTCCTCTGCAGTGCTGCTCTCTTGGGTCCCCACAGCCTCATAGACATCTGTCCCACATCCTGAGTCCAAGACCTAAGTCCTGAGAAGGGAGGTAAACATGGCTAGGGTGTGGTCCTGCAGGTTACCAAGTCCAAAGCCAGTCACCAATTACAGAACGCAGCAGGGGCTCAGCCACTATTCAGGCTCAAGCTGTGCTCCCAAAGGCACCAAGTAAAACCTATAGCCTGCCAGTGGGGTCCTGCTGGAACCCTCAGGAGAGTAGGATGCCCGTCCCTCCAGGGCAGTGACCCCAACCTTGTACCCCAGGCTTCACTGAGAGCTGGTGCTAGCCTAGTTGATGGATAAGGACACAGAGAGAGAGAAGCTGAGAAACTTCCTCCCTGGACTGTCCTAGCTGACTCTTCACCTGTCACCTGACCCTTTGAGGCCCACGTTTCTCTGCTTCCTCTCGGAGTCTGTCCACAAATGGATGGTCAATGCCTATAGATGTCAGAGCAAATGGTACACTGCCTGGTCTGAGGGGGTCCTAGGTTTAAAGGATTAGGAGTCCCCCAAAGCCTTAGCTGTCCTTCTTTACCTGAAGGGTCCTCTTCATAAATTTTCCCACTGATGGCCAGAATTTAGGTCCTGTTCCAGCATCCATGGCTCTCCTGACTGGCAGTCATTGCATAGGCATGGCCCAGAGGTGCCTGGACCAGGAAGAGAGGTGAAGACGTTGGCCCTGGGGCCAGCCCGTGCGGCCCCTGGGAGTCACATCTCCCAGGGATATTTCTTAGGTCCCCCCCAGAGACTTCTGTGAACTGGGAATTGCACAGCATGCCCCCACTAGGGCTGTCCTGAAGATAATGCGAGCCCACTGGAAAAGGTACCTAGCCTGGTACCTAAGCAGTGGGCAGCGCTTACCAGTGCCAGCTGTTGATGTAGGTGACTAGGGTACAAACCCAAGAGTGAGAGGCAGACAAGGAAGAACCAGCATTGCCCTCGGCTCTGCCCTGTCCTTCTCCCTAGCCCTGTCTTCCCCTGCTCTGTCCCTGCCCCCCCTACTTCCCAGCCAAGGCCTCTGGTGCCCGGGGAAGCTGCTGAGGCAGGGGTAGGTGGGTGTGTCTTATTGGGAGGAGCTTCCTGCTGCAGCCTTCTCCTTCAGAGGCTGGGGTTCCCATGAGTGGGCCTCCTGCACTTACCCGACCAGCCTTAGAGGAGATTGAAGAGTGTGGTAGGCAGGGCAACACCCCAGGGTTTGCTGCATTGTAAAAGGTCCAGGAAGAAGGGGTAGGGGGCTGGAGATAAGGAAAACTAGAGGTGATAGTGGCTAGCCCTGGCTAATCCCTAGGGGGCACAGACTGCCACACACTGCCTGAACGTTCACTCCGCTTGTCCCTACCAGTTGCCCACTCTGTTGGCTCTCTCCAACCAGAGGCGGCATACCTGTTTCTGATTTCCCCAGCCCTGCACACCCACTCCCCTGGATGGCCCCTGTCTCTCTGGGTCTAACTTCTTCCTGTCCTGGACTACCTGCCCCAGTGGGTCTGACTCACCACCATCACTACCCAGTGGCACTTAGGTAGTTCTGCCTGACAAGGCTACCTCGGTCTGCCAGCCCTCACTGGACCTTCCCCATGTCCCTGTTCACACCCCCACTTGGCCTCAGTCCAGCTCTGTACCACCTGTGTGTAGCCTCCTTTGCTAACAGGGCCTAACCGGACACTGGGTACCACTGGAAAGGATCAATGATCAAGCCACACCCGGCCACTGGACTGATCCCACACGTGACTAGTCATTTGGGTCCCTGGCTAAGGCTGGAGTCCCTCCCTCAGTTTGGTCATCCATACATCTGGGGCTGATGGGAGTCAAGTGAATGGCAATTTGACCGTCGAAACGAAGAGTGGACAGAGGTGCAGGGTCCTGGCAGGGTTTATCAAAGGAAAGAGGAAAAAAAACTCCTGGCTGACCCCAGGTAGAGAAACTGACCTTGAAACCCAGGAGCCACACAGAGCCACAGAAGCAGCACTTCTGGGCCTGGAGACCAAGCCTGCCTGGAGGACCCTCTGCTGTCTAGCAGCCTCCTGAGGGATAGCTGAGGAGTGAGCCTCACAGAGAGAAGGCAACCCTGCCTCAGACCCTCTTCTCCCATGCCCTGTGTTCCATCCATCAGAGCAGGACCAGGCACTTTGAGATGCAGATCCTCCTAGGCCTCAACCCTTTCAGGATATTTTTTTGTCCTGAGCTCAGGCCTGCTTCTCACTGCTCTGCCACAGTGCTCTCCCTAGAGGCCCAGCCTCCTCCCTGTCTCTCATCCCACTGGTGCTTAGCTGCAGACACAGCCATCTTCCAGGGCGCAAACTGTACCTCTTTCCTCAGCCCCTCAGAAGTGACTGTGTACCCCCCACCCAAACCTGAAATATGATCTCAGAGCCTCCTACCATTAACCACATTGCCCATTTCCAACTCCTGATATACCCAGGTGGCTCTGTATATCTACATGCCACAAATGGAAGGTGCCAGAAAGAAAGCAGAATCCTCCTTCACCCTGATCTAGTGAGCCTAGATTAGAAACAGACCAATGTAGAAGCAGACCAACCCATGAAGCTCTTTCTTCCCAGCCTACCTATCTGGGAAGGACATGGCTGTCCCCAGCTCCCCTTGGGCATATCTCTAGCCAAGTCCCCTAGAACTCAGTGTGCAGGTCAGAGTGGGCAGATGGTCTCAAGATTTCCTCAAGCGGGGTTCCAAGACTGATGTGGACAAAGTCGCGGGGATGAGGGGTTGGAAAGGCTTCGGGTTGTGCCTCCAAGATGGAGCTTGCTGCTAAGGATATTTGGCGGCTCTTACAGCGTGGAGCCCCGTAGTTAGACAGCAGTGGCTTCTCCTTCCAGTTCATTCTGGCCCAGCTACTACAGTCAGATATGGCCTCCATTCTGGGCCAGGGTCCCTTCACATCCCTGAGCTTTACTTTCCCTTTTGCTTGGGATGGGGTGGGGGCTGTGTTCCCCAGAGAAGTTTGGGGGAGCTTGAAGGAGCCCCATGTGAAATTTCTGGCCCTGTGTGTAACCCAGAGCAGGTGCTCAGTAACAGAGCTTTCTGTCTCCTTGATGTTTCTACTTGGTCTGTGCGATGCCAGTGGAGACTCAAACCTGAGGCAAGTCCAGTGATGAGAAGAGAGACTGGGGCCTTGCCTGGCCTTGGCCAGCTCTTACTGCTGGGCTGGTGGAACTAACCCGAGGAAGCATGGGATTACCAAAGATCAGCCAGGAATTCAAAATATGGACCCTTCCAGGAAGGTGATCTCCACCCTGGGGCTTGCAGGCCGGGAGAGCAAGAGTAATCTCACATGGAGGTCTGCATCAGACACCACACACCGCCTGCTCTAGCCTGGGGTTATTTTCCTGGGGCAGTCATTGAAATCTGAACTGGGGCTATCCCTCTGTTGAGAACCTCTTGGTTAACCACGGGTCCCTAGTGGCACACACAGTCCCTCCAGCCGGGCACTGTGGCCCTGGCTTCTTGTGCATGCTCAGATTAGGATATGCTCAGTGTATATCAGCTGCTGTTGATGGGGACTCTGCACAGAAGGGTCTGCACATTGCAGACCACTGTGTCACACCTAGCCAGAGAACAGCCCCACATGGACAATGGGCTCAGACCCCGATGTTCACCAACTGTGTAACCTGGCTGGGTTCTTCCCTGAGCCCCTACGGGGGCAGGCGACTCTAGAGAGAGGCTTCCTGTGTGCATTCTCTGTCTTTCTGGAATTCTGAACCTCACAGCTAGGGAAGGAAAGCAGGAGGGCAGGAACCGGCTTGTGTCCTGAGGTCCCTGTTCCTGCCTCCTGACCTAAGGAAAAGAAAGCCTTCAGTATAGACAAGGAGCCTGTCTTGCTGCAGGCTGGTTTTTCCCCTGAGTTGTTCTGTCTCCTTCCAGATATTTCTGCAGACCTGTAGGGTCCTATCCCCAAGGTGATTCTGCTTCCCCAACAACCATGTAAGCATCCTAACCCCTCTAGGTGCAGGCAGCTCTTCCCTGGCACTCCTACAATCCCTAGAGTCGAGGACCCTTAGTGCTCCAGAAGGCAGTCCCTCCAATGGGAGTTTGTCTCCCTGAGGTCTGAAGGATGGGGTATGCACAGCCACACCACCAGCAGCAGCAAGGGCCTCGTGGGCATGGCCACCACCAGGCTGTTAGGAAGAGAGTCCATGGAGCACCAGGACTGCCTCGAGGCCTGCTGGACCCTTTGAGCATTGAGTTCAGGGGCCTGCTGGCCTTGGTCCTGAGCAGTAACCTGTACTAAATGTGGGCAGCATTCTCTCCCACTTCCCCTGGGCACCTAATCCTAGCCTTCCCAAACTCCCCATCTCATTCCCCCCTGGCCCGGCCCATGCATGCACTTTACTGCTCCCTGCTGAGTGACAGGACAGCATGAGAGACCTTGCTCAGTATATAAATCTGCCCACGTGGTACTAATGACAGCTGGACTTGAGATGTCCCCAGTGGAGACTGAAGAGAAGAGACCACAAGTAATGACCATGCCAGGGAGAGCAGCTTTTATCTCAGAGTGATGGGAGCTGGGAGAGGGTCAGCAGTGAGCTGAGGGGAAAGGGTCAGAGGTCAGTCTGTAGGTAGATGGAGAGGGCCGGTGACTGGTCCCTTCACAGCTGCTGCAGCCAGTTCTAGAAGCTGGAAGGCAGATAGATCCACCCTGACTGAAATTTATACAGATGCAAGCAGGACTTGGGGTAGCTTCCTATCAGGGTCATGTCTTCAAGGGAAAGGTCAGATTCTGGGTACTGGGCCCACAGGAAGAATCCTACCCCCCAACACCATACACCCCCCCCATTAGAGCCTCCTGGGAGAAGATCCTGAAGCCCTCAGTGAGGCCAGGCACATACAAATGGGAAGCAACATTCTAGAGGGAGGAATCAGTCCTTTGCCTAAAATTCCCCAGCTTACAGGAGTAACGTCTGGCATACCAGCCAATGGACTGAATCTTTTGTCAAGCTGTCACAGTGATCTACCATGCTGCCTCCCGTTTGGGCCCAAACCCTGGGGTCACCCTACTTACCCTAGCTTCAGCCCTGTTTCTCTTTGCCAGGACTGACACAGGGTAGGATTCATTTCCCATGCCCCATGCTACTTCTCAGGGACATCCCAAGTCCCTGCGTGATAAACAGGAGCCAGCCCCCACCATGCTGGGCCTGTGCTGATCACCCAGGCATGGCTCTTCCTGAACCCATGTGGTGGATGAGGGGACAACCAAACATAATGTTACCTTGATGGCTGGCTTCAGAAAGCATGGGACTGTGGCCTTCTAAGCCCTAGTGACTTTGTTGACTTGGCCAAAGGGGCTACCCAGAAGAAGCCAGTGGGAAAAGCAAGGCTTCTCCATCCTGTGCCATCTCCCCTAGAGAGCAGCTGACTCCTGGGTAGGTCAGTTTATCTCTGTGGCTCCTCACTCATTGCCAAAGCACTGTCTTATTGGCCTCTACACTGCCCACTAGACTAGGGTGTCTGTGAGGCCAGGGTTGGGGTCCCAAGCACATCTGCCCAGTTCAGAGCCACTCAGAAAAGGGTTGTTTTTATTATTTACTTATTTACTCATATTTTATGTGCATTGGCATTTCGCTTATGGTTATGTCTGTGTGAGGGTGTCCAATTCCCTGGAACCAGAGTTATAGACAGTTATGAGTTGTGGTGCAGGTGCTGGGAATTGAACTCGGGTCCTCTGGAAGAACAGCCAGTGCTCTTAACCTCTGAGCCATCTTTCCAGACCCTCAGGAAAGGATTATTAAATGATTCAGCCATGGGCAATGGGTGCCAGCCTCCATGTGCCGAAGGTCTGAAACTCTGCACCAAGAGTGAAGTGGTCACAATTATAGACCAATCTATACAACCCTACCCGTGTATCTGGGCCATTCAAAAGCCACATAGATGCAGTCTCCATGTGCAAAGGGGCTTCCTGTGCTTACACAGTCCATGTGCACATGGAAACTGACTGCAGCTTACACAGTCCATGTACACATGGAAACTGTCTGACTGCAAAGCTCAAGTATGGTCCACACTTGGGTAAGACTGTCCTTCAGAGAACTTGCTGATCAATGGTGGTGCCAGCCTGCAGAGCCTACACAGGGGCTGCTTCCAGACAGCAGCAGGTCTGTTCTTGCCTCCCTCTGTCAGAGCCTCGCCACCATAGGTCCAGACTTCACCTGCCTCGGGCCATCCTCCTGCTTCCTCACTGAGCCTCCCTGAGAACCTATCATCAAAACCCCACCTCTAAGACTAGTCCTGTTTACTTAGCCTGATATCTTATGGCTATCTCCTTTCCTAGCTATGTGACCTGGACAAACAGGCTGCTTCTCTGTGACTGTCCAGTCGCCGGGGCTGGCCTGAGATGGGCCCTCAACTGATTTGTGCCCTGAAGTCTCTATCTGGAAATTCTGATTTTGGGGGGGGTCTTTTCCAGACAGGGTTTCTCTGTGGCTTTGGAGGCTGTCTTGGAACTCTCTGTAGACCACACTGGCCCGGAACTCAGAGATATCCTCCTGTTTCTGCCTCCCGAGTGCTGGGATTAAAGGCGTGCACCACCAGTGCCCGGCTCTGAATCATTTTTGAACACAGGCCCCTCATTACTTCTCACTGAGTCACAAGTGAGGCAGCCATTCCCACCTGAGTAAACTCCTTCTCCGAGCCTCAGTTCTCTCCACAAAAGCAACAGGGCTGGTTTTTGTCTGCTTGTGCTTTGGACTGCTCTGAGCTCTTTTGAGGGTAGGGATGAGAAGGCACCTTCTCGGGGGAATAGAGCTGTGCCTCTGGAGGGTAGTTCTCTCGCAGGAGAGGTCGGACATTAGAAAGAGCCCAGTAGTTCTCAGCTGGAGCCAGGACACAGAGAGAGATGAATTATGGGATCACGAATGAGCTTGTCTCTTCCCTTAAGTTCTGGCACCACAGTTCTGGTGCACAGACTCAGGCCTTCCTGGGCTGACCTGTTCACCAGCCCCAGCTCAGTGACTGGGATGGGGACCAGAGAAGGCCACCAGGTGAGAAACAGGAGGAGCCCAACCCCTGGAATAGACTGCTACAGACTCCAAACTTCATCTACCACCCATTGCAAAGAGAAATGCTTTCAAGTTTATCTGAGACAGTAGTGGCCAAACGTCAGATCTAGGCGGTCTCTAGTCTTGGGGGACAGAGGTGAAGCTGTTTGCAAGGTCCTCAGAGATGAGAGCTGTGCCGTGCTCCATTGCCAATGATGCGTTTGGCAGTGCCCAGGGCTTCCAATTGGAAACTTCTAAAGACAGGATGTTCATTGTCACCCTGCCAGCCTGTGTCCCACAGGGGACCCTGGTGGGCTCTACACATGTTACATTTTGTGGTATCCTTCACCCAGAATTATATGGCTGAGGTGGAGAAGGCAGAGGTGAGGGCCCATGGAGGCCAAGTCAGCCACCAAATTGCTCAGCATTTAGCTGTTCTACTCAGAGCAAGGCAGTGGCCTAGAGGAGGGACTGTTTGGCTGTGACATCATAGGACAGTGACATCAAGACCACAGTAAAAATAGAGACTACAGTTGGGAGCTCTGAAGAAGCGGTTTGACCAGGTCCCAGGGGAGGTGGGGGAGAGGCTCGGACTCAATGGACTGGATAGAAAAGCATTCCTGGAGTAGAGCGCTCCCTGTCTACGGTAGACACGGACAATTAGGGGTAGTGTCTAGCTGTGTGTGTGACTGCACAGGCCCCTGGAGCTGGTCTGGCAGAGGCAGTTAAAGGACATTAGTTAAGACCCTGTGCCCAGGAAACTGTGTGTTTAGTTTAGTCCAGCCAGGCAGATCCCAGACACCACTGCCACATAGTCTATGCAGCTTGGGCTTAGGCTCCCCTCTGAGGAAGTAAGGTCCAGGAACCGGAAAGGCAGGGTTGTGAGACATGGAGGACACCGAGAGGGTCCGGTCTCTCGTGATCACTATAATGAGATGCTGTGGGCTCGGGGGCTGATGCCCAAGAACAGACAGAGACCCTACTGGGTCACTGGGGACTCAGAGCCTGAAGTCCCTGCATCGGCCATCGGCTGGGTAATGCAAGGAGGCCTGAAAGCCTGGCATGGGAGAGAATGACTTGCAAGAACGGGTGACCACTGCCAGAGCCCAACTCCCCATCTCAGCCTCAATCTATCTAATGGGCAGATGGGGCCAGCAGGTCTCCAAGTCCTCCTTAGTTAAATTTCAAGTCTCATCAAAGGGAAAGGAAGATTGCAAACTATGAGGTTTGGTTCCCAAGTACACGGTCCCGAATGCCTGAATCCCACCTCCACCACCAGAGAGGGCCAGGGTCCACCCAGTCCCAGCTGGCATCACCTGCCCCTCCCCCACACCCCAGTACTACTGAGCTGTAATTACCCACACCTGGGAGACAGGTAGCCTTTCTGTCCCCTCTCTAGAGGGTCGCCCCACATGAAAGGTTGGCAGGCTTTCCGCCGGGGTGGGCGGCAGGATCCCCCCCCCTCTGGTTTAACCCCAGGAAATCAAACATGTGGTGAGCACCCCCTGGTCCACACCTGGGCCTTATGGCTTTCAAGTGGTGAGTGTATTTGATCTTCACCTTCACCCTGGGGGGAAGAAGCTCATCTTCTCACTCGCCAGGTGTGGGACTGCCTCCCACCTCACCCTACTGCCCCAGTAGATGCCCCCGTGAGGAGATAAGAGGTTACACATAGGCTACAAACCAGTTAGAACTGGTCCATGCTGGCACAGGGGTCCACCTGCCTAAGTGTGAGGAAGGTTGGCTTCACTGTGCTTAGACTTCAGGGGAGGGCCTCAGAGAGATGCTTGGATCATAAAGGATAAGGAAATAGGTCTTGAATGACACAAAGAAACCCACTCACAGGAACTTCCTATCCCTGGCTGGAGGTGTTAACCTGAAACTCAGAGAGGCCAGTCAAGAAGAGTGTTAGGACGAAAAGACATCTGCTTTTAGTGGCCACCATAGCTCTTCCTGGATGGCGATGGCTAGTGGGGATGCTGGTCTTGAGAAAAAAGACGCGGTCCTTAGGGACTGCCTAGCCTCTGCAGACATCCACACACACAATCAGCTTGCACACAAGGATATTAGGCCTCTGTCCCTCTGCTGGCACCCCTGCCCTCTCTGAGGCAAAGTTCAAAGGCCAGACACCATGAATCTGATGGAATTAGCTGTGTGGAAAGAGTCTCCCTTCATCCCTTCTCTCAGGCTCATTCCCAAAGTCTTTGCAGAGGAGACCCGTGACATTTGCAGAATTGAGTAAGAACCTTCCTGGAAAGGGGCCATAGCCACAGGCACCAGGTGAAGCAAGTTGGAGGCGTGAGGGTAGTGCAAGCTGTGGAGAGCAATGCTCAGTGCTCAGCTGCCCCACAATAAAATGTCAGAGAAGCCCACTCACACAGCCACTGTTTCCCGAGAGCCAAGCCTCCCAGGTGCTCATGAAGAAAGCCAGGTGGCAGATGACCAGAGGTCTGGGAGAGAGATGGGCGAGCCACCACATCCTGGAAAGCCAGCCCTGCCCGTCTTCTGCAGGCCTGCAGAGGCTCACTCTCACCCCACAGCAGCTTCAGTGACCTCCATTATGCCCCCAGCCACTCTGGCCCCTTTGAATTTTGCAGGAGGAGGGAAAAAAGCACTAGACAGGCTTCAAGTGGACAAAAACCAGACGCTTTGGTAAATGGTTCAGTGAGAACAGATGTGAGGCTGGGGAGGTCCCTAGGTTGATGGATGATGTGCAGCCCTATGGCCAGGCCGGAAAGCCATTTTACACCAGGCTGGGCTTAGGCGCCCCCATGCCTTACTGCAGTCACTAACAGGATTGGGTGACTGAACCCAAGCAGAGCAAAGATTTAGAACACCACTAAGCAGCTGCTAGGCTATTCTCAGCACTGATCCTAAGAGTGAACCCCCCCACCTCCACCGTGAGTAACCTTTACCCCAGTACAGCCCTAAGTCATTTGCAGACATTTCCATGGGACCGGCACTAGCTCAGGAAGTATCCCAACAGCCAGGGTACCACAGGTGAGACTTGAGCCTAGATTCCTGCTCTCACTGATGGGAAAAGATTGTAGCTGGTTCCTGGGGAAACTGAGCATCTCTGTCTCTCCCCTCCCCTCCCCAGAGACATGTGCAGTGAACAATGGAGGCTGTGACCGGACATGCAAAGACACGGCCACTGGTGTGCGGTGCAGCTGCCCAGTTGGATTCACGCTGCAGCCGGATGGAAAGACATGCAAAGGTCAGCACATGGGCTGCGTTGGTACCGCCCTGCCTGGCGCCAGAAGGCCCACAGCTGGGTCCTGTTAACCAGGCTGGCGGGCAGATGAACGAAGGCAGCTGGCAACTACGGGGGTCGTCGGAGATGATAAGAAAAGGAAGACTCCCCAGCAGGGTACTGTGGCACGCCTGTAGTGTCCTGGGTCAGGAAGGTCCTGGTGCCATAAAATTTGCCTGTGGCTTAAGAACTAACGGAAACCACAGAGTATTTCTGGGCCTTCGACTCCAGGAATGGTGTGTGGCCCGACCCTTGGCTTTCAGTTGCGTGGCCTTTAGTGTTGAGCTGGTAGGGACAGCTTGGTACAGGGCGTGCATCATTGTGTGTCGCTACCACAAATGTAGAAGGGGACCTCAACCAGAAGCAAAAGGACTTTGGCATAGAAACTGAGGAGTCTGGAGGTGAGAATGAAGATGGCTGAGGTGGAGGGCAGCCATGCAAGAGAGGAGGTTGGGTGCAGTCCCCACTGTCTTCCTCGCAGCCCATGATGTCACAGTAAGCCAGCCCTCATACGTTACCCAGGCTAGCAGAGGGTAGACCCAGGCTTCACTGTACCCTCAGAGGCATAGGCTGACCCTGGACATGAGTGCTGTGTGGAGCTTCATTCCTGTGATGAGCCCAGCGTGGTCAGGAAGAGAGACATAGACCAGCTGCTCAACTCTGAGAGTCAACTCATCTAGCAAGAAAGGGCCCGGGCCGCATGTGGTCTGAGATGAGAGGGGCTGCTGCCATGCCAGTAGCCAAACCATGTCCTGTTGTGTACTCCATTTGGGGGAAGATAGGTGTGAAGGAGACATCATAGCCTTAGACCCATTGGTCCCTGCCCCTAGTGCTTCTTGGTTTCACATGGCTCCTCTTCAGATGGTTGGGCCCTTTAACCAGGTTGGCCCTTCTTTAACCCAGCCTTTGGCCAAAGCTCCTCCATGAACATGAGTCACTCTTTGCTCCCTCTTGACTTCTGGAGTGGGCCAGCACTCTCCTGTAACTGCAGTGCTCTGCTGGGTTCAGGTGCTGGGAGGAGGGGTTGCCGAGATGACGTAAGTAAGTCTCTGCTGTAGAGACGCACTAGCATCTTGCCCGTGCGTGGTGAAGTCCTTATGAGCTGCAGGTGGAAGGTGGTTGGGGGAGGGTAGTGGCTTTCACCAGCACAGGGCTTGAGAGCATTTCCAGGGACTGCTGGCCAGGCCCCAGGCAAGGTTAGGTAGGGCAAGCACAGGCCCGGGTTGTCACTTTGAGAAGGTCTCATAGCACTGCCTGGCCTCTGGGCAGAATCTAAAGGAGCATCAAGGCTTCTGGTGGCATTGCTTGGGCCACATGACCATGGCAGGGGAGAAAGCAGAGTTGACATTCTGCTATGGATGTTACTGGCTTTGAAGGGGTGGGACTCGTGTGTAAGTGCCTAACACGGCCATCATGACATCTTCAAGTCCAAGAAGCCAGGTGGCACCACAGACCCCAGGGGTGGGGTTTGTGGAGTTCTTGACAGTGGGCTAGGGAGTTCCCAGCAGGGCTCAGGGGCCTGGGCAGCACAAGCCAACAGGGGATTCCTAGTGAACCGAGGGCCTACTCTGGGGCTCTAGCTCACTAGTCAGGTGCACGCTCTGATCTTGGCGAGGGTCCCGGGGACAATATCAAAGGGATGACTTCAAAGGTTCGGTGTTTTCTGAAAGCCCACAAGTCATCATCAGGCAAAACAGGTGGCTGTGGGGGCGGGGAGGGAGCAGTGACAGCTGGGAAAGCCCTGGGCCCGCCGGAGCAGCAGACAGGTGGAAGCAGGGTGGGAAGGTGGGACATTCGCCCAAGCATGGGGGCCAAGGGCCTGGGGAGCTCACCCCAGACTCAGCTCTGCTCTAGGCCGCCAGCCCTAGGTTCCCTGTTTGGTACAGCGCCACTTGCTATCAGATGGGCATCGTGGCTTCTGATACTGAAGCTCCTCCCCCCACCGTCTCCCAGAAAGGCCTGGGAGAGCCCCCACCCACTGCCTGTGCTTTGTCCTCCTCTCCCATGCCCTGGGCCAAGCAGGCCACCTGCCAGGACTTTCATCCAAGTGGGAAAGGTCTCCTCATCTGACTCGCCGGCCAGGCCAGCCCAGCACATGGCCTCCCTGTTTACCCACCTGAAAACTCTCTCTCGCTGGCCCCACAGGTGGCCAGGTTGTGCCCAGTGGGTTAGCAGAAGGGAAGAGGGAGTTGGTGTGTGCTTTCCCGGGGCTCACCCCATCAGGGAAGAGGGAGTTGATGTGTGCTTTCCCGGGGCTCACCCCATCAGGGCTCCCCATACACATCAGCCTGGGCCCAGAGTCTCTGTGCCCTCAGCTCCCACTGCTGTCTGGGATCCTTGCCTTGCTACTGATGATGTCATTCATCTCTTTGTGAACATTCCCAGGAAGTCTCTGTCCCTCGGGCTCTCTCATGTCCCCAAGAACAGGATCCATGACAAGAGAGTAGTTGAGACAGCTTCTCATGGAGTGTGGTAGGGTTGAGACAGCTTCTCATGGAGTGTGGTAGGGTTGAGACAGCTTCTCATGGAGTGTGGTGGGGTTGAGACAGTTCTCATGGAGTGTGGTGGGCAGAGCCTGCAGAGGCTCAGCAGGGGAAGTGGATCCCTGAGGCCAGACCCAGCTGCAGCGGGGAGAGCTGTGAGAATCCAGGCCCTCATCCTGGGAAGCCAGAGGCCTCAGCACACTTGACAGACTGTAGGCGATGGTACTGGTTGCCATGGCGGGGAGGGGAGCACAGGGTGAAGGGGAAAGGTGAGAGAAAAAGAAGTTGCACTCTGGGCACTCATTGGAAGTTGAGGGCCATATGAGGCCAGCAAGACCCTACTAGATCCTATGCTGGAGAGAGCGGCCTTCCCACTACCTCCACTTAGCTGGCTACACCAGCCTGAGCTCTTCCTCATTCTGACCCTGTGACAGTCCCTTCACTGACAGGCTCAGGTAGAAGGGGTAACAGGGAAGCTCCAAAGGCCTGAGGCACTCTCTGTGGAAAGGGTCAAGAGTCCCACTGCGGGCAGCAGCAGGGTTCAGGTGGGCAGGCATGAATGGAAAGGGCTCACAGATGTGGACAGGCATCCTTGAAGTGTTTGCCAGAAGCCCACTCTCGGAAGGAGAAGGCTCCCGATCACTGGAAACATGTGAGCTGGAACCAACTGGCGAGCTTGTTCATGAGGCTTATCATGTGAGGGGCATCGCTAATGGCCTGGGATGGGGTCAGTGGCCAGTGGAGGATAGTCTCACTTCTCTAACTGCTGAAGTGAGAACAGGTCAAGCCAGAGACCTCACTCACCTGAGGAAGCCTCGCTGCCCCCCAGGTTCTTCCCCCTCCACAGACTCTCCTCAGCAGGCAGCAAGCGGTGACACCTGGCCCCTCAAGTGTACTGACACCCCTAAGCCCCAGCACCTTAGAGATGTGATTTCTGTCATCCTCATCATGGTGCCTGTTCTGTGTTGTGGGGACCCTTTTTAATCTTCATCCTGGGATGGGAGAGGGGGCATAACTATCTCAAGTCACCGGAGGCAGCAATACTGCAGCCTCACTCCTTCCAGAATGCCTCCTCAGATGGGTAAAGGGACATGGAAGCCATCACTGTCCCTGTTGGTTCCTGAACCCTAAAACAAGCTACCAGGGCTACCAATCACAGGGGAAGTCAGGGACCTTGGGGGACTGGGGTTTAGCTTTCCACCCAGGTTCTTCACATCTGTGACCAGAAGCCAGCCCTAGGCAGCGAGCAGCAGGTGGGCCAAGGCCAAGAAGGCAGGATGGCACTACCCCTTCCCCAGGCCATCCCGACCGTGGCATCTGAGCCTCCTCCCCTCCCCAACCTCTTCAGACATCAACGAGTGCTTGATGAACAACGGAGGCTGCGACCACTTCTGCCGAAACACGGTGGGCAGCTTTGAATGCGGCTGCCAAAAGGGCCACAAGCTACTGACGGATGAGCGGACATGCCAAGGTGAGCACCTACCAGGTCCCAGGTGCCACTCACAGTCAGCCCCCGTGGTCAGTGTTCCTGTCTTCCGGATTCTTGTACACTCGCAGGAAAGGGAAGCACTCAAACTGGGTAGCTCAGGATACAGAATTCTCCAGAACTTGGTGCCTGCTCTTTCCTACCTGCCCTTCATGACTTAGAGCCACACAACCCAACCCTGTCTCCTGTCTGCTTTATAGATGGGGAAAGTGCTGGGCATGGTGGTACATGCCCCAGTTCCAGCTGGGACATGGTTGTAAGACTGAGTCTAGACTGGGCTACACCGTGAGACTTAATCTGAAATATATTTATGGGAAACTAAGGCCCAGAGAGGGACCCACCCACACTCCCCCTCCCATCCATGCCTTCCTCCTGCAGGCAGCCCAGTTCTGAAGGCTCAATATTGCCGCCTGGTGGAAGGCATTGCACATCACAGACATTTTCCCAGCACAGAGGCGTGGCTTCTGCTAGGACAAGAATAACTGAGGTTCTGGCTGGAGTTATCCAGTAGCCAAGAGTCACAGACAAGCCCAGGAGCCCCTAGGATGCAGGCATCCCAGGAGTGGGGTAATCAGGGAGATTCCTGGGAAAGCTACTGGTGACATGCTAGACAACTCATTTCCCAAGACAAACAGGAAGTTGGCCCATTAGGAGAAAGAGCTCAGGGTACATGAGACCTTAGTGGGGCTGAGCAGGGCCATTGGGAAGGAGGCAGGTGCCCTAGAGAACCAACTTGGGAGAAACCATGAAAAGCATCAGAGCTTTAGTTCTAATGGTGACTGTCCTATCAGGGTCAGGTTCTTTTGTCCCTGTAAGACCCCCATAGCTGCAGAGCAGGCAGCCCTGTGGGCAGCCTCTGCTGGTGAGTACAGTTCAGTGTCTCATCAGTGAAGCCCTGAAGTCCTAGGTCCTGGTAAGAAGAGGCTGCCAAGGGTACCCAGCACCAACCTGGCCTACTGCGTCAAGGCCAGCCACACCCTCCCCCAGGCCAGGCCTTGCTCCCCTGGATGGACATCCTGGCCCATCTTTTCCAGTTGCAGGCTGGTCAAGATCCCATTAGCCAGCCAGCCCTTGAAGGCTCCTCCACATTCCAGCTTTGTCTTACCACCACTTTACCAAGCTCTATGGTGGGCCAAGGGCAGTGGTTCTCAATGAGTAGGTCACAACCCCTTTGGGGGTCAAACAACCCTTACCCAGGGATCGCATATCAGATACCCTGCAGATCAGACATTTAAATTATAATTCATAACAGTAGCAAAATTACAGTTATGAAGTAAAAACAGAATTAATTTTATGGCCGGGGTCACCACAACATGAGGAACTGTATTAAAGGGTCTCAGCATTAGGAAGGTTGAGAACCACTGGCCAAGAGTCTTGAATCCTCAACCAGCCCTGAGAGAACAGGCCAAGTAGTAGGCACACTCAGGCTCTGCACCAAGGCCCTTGCTGGCATACTCCACCCAGCCCCATTTGTATCTCCACCCTTTCGCAGCTCATCTATCTGAAGGCTCCCTGGGTTTGTCAAAGAAGAGTCCGAGCTCCTTACGAAGCCTAGCATCTTCCAGTGCCCTTTGACCCTCATACAGTCCCATGACCTCCCTAGACCCACCCTGTCCTTCGCCTGGAGCATCCCTTCTCCTTTCCAAGCAGGACCCATCCACAGCCCAGGAGGCGCTCCCAGGCCTTAAGGAGAGCTTACACTCTCATTTGAGCGCCCACAGGACAGCATTGCCCTTGCATTGGGGTCTTATAAGCACATATTTCGGTTAAGTATGACATCACTAGAGTCAGTGCCAATGTGTTCAAAGAACAAAGTCTTCACCTCAAAACCTTTAAAACCTCAAAGCCCATCCCCAGTGACACACTTCTTCCACCAGGGTCACACTCCTGTCCCTGATAATCCTTTCAGACAGTTTCATCCCCTGGGAACCTGGGCCTTTGAGGGTCATTCTTATTGGAACCACCACATTCCAGTCCCTGGACCTCATAGGCTTATAGCATGTCATAACGCAAAAATGCATCCCATTCATCTTCAAAAGTCCCCATAGTCTTTCACAGTCTACAGACTGCTTAAAAGTCCAAAGTCTCTTCCGAGACTCAAGGCAGTCTCTTATATGTAATCTGTAAAATCACCCACTTCCACATACAACATCACAGAACATACATTGCCATTCCAAACTCCAAACCCTGCATCTCCATGTCCGATGTCAAAACTCTTCAGATGTCCAACCCCTTCCAGCTTTGACGACTGCAGCACACACTCTCTCTTGGGCTGGTTCCACTCGCTGCTAGCAGCTCTCCTCAGCAGGTGTCCCATGGCTCTGGCATCTCCAGCATCTTGGGATCTCCAGTGAAATCCAAGTTTCTTCTTGTTAGTTTCACATAATGGCCTTTGTCGGTCTCCATGCAGGGACACCCCTGCCACACACCTCCCTTTATCGGCTTTCCTTAGACACCCCTCCAGATACCACGATCCGTTCTTGTATTCTTCACTCTGAAGCCAGAACCATGACCAATGCTGCCTAATTCTGCTGGTTGGGACTGGAACTTGGCCCCCTGTTCTACAGCATCTGTACCAGCTTTCATTTGTTGAAGGTTCCCTTCCCTGCCTGTGCTTTCCTTTAATTCCCTTTCACAAGTTGGAAGCTGGGTGGGGTCTTGCCCTGAGGTCACTGCTCCCTTTATTCTGTTTAGCATCAGGCTTTTCTGTAAACCTCTTATTCCCTTGAGCTCGGGACTTGGCTCCAACATCACCTTTCCTGATGCCCCTTTCCCCACACACTGTGTGTTTTCTATTTCTCTTTGCCCAGCTTGTTCCTTTCCATTACAGAACTGCATTAGGGTAACTACTAATAACCATGTGACACAATCAATACTAGGCTATCTTGAAATCCCCTCTGCCAATGCCATTAATCCAAAACTCTTCAATGTAGCCTCAGGCAGATTTCTAAGACAAGGGCAAAAAGTAGCCAACTTCTTTGCCAAAATATCACAAGAATGTTCTCTAAGCCACTTATTAATATTCTTCCCCCCTTCTGAAACTTCTCAAGCTGACCCCCACAGTTCAAATCACCCTCAGCACTGTCTTCCACGCTCCTACTAAGATGGCCCATTAAGACACACTTAAAACATCTAGCTTTTGTAGTCTAAAGTCCCAAAGTCTTCCATAGTCCTTCAACAAGTAGTATGTCTTGGTCTGTCACGGCAATGCCCCAGTTTCTGGTACCAACTTCTATGAGAGGCTGATGAGCAGGCAACCCGTGACCCTCCTTTCTCTTTTTACTTTGGCTGTGAGAGGAAGTTCATAGTCAAATATCACGCGCTACTTTTTAAAGTCTTGTGGGTAGTGTATTCCCTGTCCCTCCTCCCACTTTCCTTAACCTCTCCAGAATCATCTTAGGGTGATGAAAGCACACTTTGGTCAATATTATGAGTTTATGTTCCATTCCAGTCCTTGGGAGCTCTTGGGCAAGTCCCAGTCATTTTCCTTCCTGACATGTGTGCTATGTTCCTTTCCTGTCCCTCAGGCCTGTGATCCCAGTACCTGGGAGGCAGAGGCAGGAAAGTGAGGAATTCAAAGCCAGCTTGGGCTGCATGATAAGATCACAGGCACACACACACCAGTCTCAAAAGTAAAACGAAAACGGGGGTGGGGAGTGCCCCCACGGGAGATGGCTCAGTATGAAGTGCATACTGGACAAGCTTGAGGGTTTCATATTCCCAGCAGCCACATATATACCAAGCTTGGCAACATGCTCCTGAAAACCCAGCATGTTGAGCAGACTGAGAGAAGAGAACTTCCAGGCCATCCAGTCTAGCTGACAGTGAACTTCCCATTCAGTGAGAGTCCCCATCTGTGAAAAATAAGACTGGAATCATGGCTCAGCGATTAAGAGCATCACCTGTTCTTGCAAAGGACCTGGGCTCGGTTCCCAGACTGACATCAAGAGGCTTGCTGTGGCCTGTAACTCCCGCTCTTAGGACTCTGATGCCCGCTTCTGTCCTTTGGACACTGTGCTCCCATAATTTAAAACATACACATTTTTAAATAAGTAATTAAGATGGAGAGTAAATGAGGAAGACACCCAACATTTACCACATGTATGTGCAGGTAAACACATGGGCACGCACATATGCACATACACATGCACACATGTGTATACACCATACACACTAAAGCAAATGTAAATATCTTTCCTAACCACAGGCTAATGAGATATTAACATAACAGAGGTCCATAATCATCATGATACTTTGCCCCACCCAATTCCAAAACAGATGCGAGGGGATTCTACCCTAGAAACAGGAAGCGGAGGCAGTATGGGAAAGTGAGCAATAAGAAGCCTAACAGACTGTGGGAGACTATGCTGAGCCTCGGGACCCCGGAGCCATCCGGGGGGGGATGCTCACTGGGGGGGCAGACCTACCTAGTCACCTCACACTGACACCCACCCACACTGTCTCCCTGTGGCCTCGGGACCCAGGAACCATCCGGGGGGATGCTCACTGGGGGCAGACCTACCTAGTCACCTCACACTGACACCCGCCCGCACTGTCTCCCTGTGGCCTCGGGACCCAGGAACCATCGGGGGGGGGATGCTCACTGGGGGGCAGACCTACCTAGTCACCTCACACTGACACCCGCCCGCACTGTCTCCCTGTGGCCTCGGGACCCAGGAACCATGGGGGGGGATGCTCACTGGGGGGCAGACCTACCTAGTCACCTCACACTGACACCCGCCTACACTGTCTCCCTGTGGCCACAGACATCGACGAGTGTTCCTTTGAGAGGACCTGCGACCACATTTGCATCAATTCCCCTGGCAGCTTCCAGTGCCTGTGTCACCGCGGCTATATACTCTACGGGACAACCCACTGCGGAGGTCTGCAGCCCGCCCGCCAGGGCCACCTTCCCCTCGAGGCACGCGCCTGGCCATATGGTCATCAACACTGCTCCCTACACCCCAACCCCCACCTTGACCCTGATGGGCCTGGGAGGGACCTTGCGAGGCTGGGAACTTTGGGGACAGAGGGATTCTGCCAAACATAGGCACAGGTAAAGGACAGAAGAACGGGGGGGGTGAGGCAGGGTATGGGAGGCACCACAGGGTACCTTAGCCAACTTGGAAGCATAAGCCCAGAACCTCATTTCCTGGGGTGCCCCAATCCAGAAGGGAGTGGCCAGTGCACAGAAAATTCCAGAAAGTATACTTTAGAGAAAGGAAGATGAGACAGTGAGAATCCTAAAAGAGGAATGTTTAGGTCAGGACGGGAAAGCAATCCAGAGGGGACAGCTGTGCAGAGTCCCAGGGGGTAGGGGATGTAGGGGGGTGAGCCCACAAACAGTGGGAAACAGGGTAATATCCCCAAGGCGGACACAAGCCCAGCATATTCAGGACTTGCATGAGCCAGGACGATGCTTGAGGGCTTCTTTACAGTGTCACACACAAAAGCAGGAAGGCTTGAAGCAGTGGGCAGTATGGTCACAGTTGTGTGACAAAGGACTCTGGCTGTGGAGGAAGGGAGTATGGGATCCAGACAGCCCCAGAGGAAGACAGCCCATGGCCTGAGACCTCCTGGGGTGAGGGTGTGGTCAGGGACAGAGGCCAGGGATGGAGAGAAGATTCGGGAGCCATCAAGCCTGAGAGTTCTTGCCTAGGGCCCTGGTTGCCGCACCAAAGGGAACAGGAACATAAACCGAGCCAAAGGCAAATGTGACTGGTGAAGATGGGAGTGGGGGAGGGGAGTCACATCTCTCTGCTTTCCCTGTGACCTGAGGACCACTAGATGCTGATGCTGTGCCACCTCCCTGACTGGCAGGACACTTGTGTGCTGGCAGCTGGGTGGCCTGGAGCTGGAAGAGCTATCCCTTGCCTAAAGCAGGCTTTTGGTCAGAGGAGAGGGCTCAGGTGGTTCCTTTCACCCTGGTGCAGAGGGGGAAACTAAGGCAGGGAAGGAGCCTGTGCTTTCCCTGGAGAGATAAGACATTCAGGATTCCGGGGACCTCTCCCAGGCTGCATTGGGGTCAGGAGCTTCCTGGTCTTTGGTCCTGGGTGCCCCCTGCCCTTCCAGCACTATGGGTGTGGCCTGGGCTGGTGGTTCCCACCCCCTCCTGCCCTCACTCCTGTGCCTGTGTTTCCAGACATGGACGAGTGCAGCGTGAACAAGGGCAGCTGTGAGCAGGGCTGTGTCAACACCAAGGGCAGCTACGAGTGTGTCTGCCCACCCGGAAGGAGGCTGCACTGGAATCGGAAGGACTGTGTGGGTGAGTGGAGAGGGGCCACCTGCTGGCCCTGCCCTCTGTATGGGGGGAGGTGGTGCGGGACACAGTGACTGCAGAAGTGGGTTAGAGGGCAGGGGTCTCTTGTCACTGGGGTTGACTAATGGGAAACAGACTTTGTTGATGAGGACATTGGAGGCTAGGCAAGCCTGGTGTCAGCCAGGGACACAGGAACATGGGGCCCTGCGGTGAGGAGACAGACTACAAAGGAGGTCTTGGGGGGGGGTCTGTGAAATCAGTACTTTGGGCCCGGGACCCTCCTGGAAGAGGTAGATTGATGACCCCGCCTCCATCAGGTCCTCTTCCTTCTGAGGAAGTTCCAGGGAGTAGACTGGCTAGACTCCTGTGGTTGCAGTGGCAGCACCAGGCCTACAAATCCCACCCCTAATCCCCACCCAGCTGCCAGCCCCTCACAGGGCCACACTGCCGCCTAGACAGCCCTGGTTTCCCATGCCCTCTCTGCAAGAGCCCGATCTCCTCTAGCTGAGTTCCGGTGACTCATCTTCATTGGTTCAGCGAATAAAAGATTAGCTGAACCTCTGCAGGACCAGGGAGCAGTTCTGTGTCACGACCACCTCGACCAGCAAGGAAGACGCGACTCAGGAATCCTTCTCACAAGCAGTTTATTCAGGACCTTGAACAAAATCTGACCAATTCTGTAAAAGAAAACTGGACAAATACTTGGACAAATTTGTAGCTTTTGTAAAATTGGCATACTGAACAGGAACACATATAATCCTTGCATTTTCCACTCGCAGCCTCCAGGTGCCAAGATTGCCACTCACTTCTCCTTAATTTGGCAGTGATTTTCCAAGCCTTAATGGCTATCTGATCCACCTGTTCAAACACCTGTCCTGGATATCCTGTCTGTATGTTTGCAAATCTACCTTTTCATTGCTGGAAGGGGGCACTGTTCATACCATGGGGATCATGACAATAGTTTGGAGTTCCTCCTCATTCTCCTCGGAGTCCGTAGACTCTGAGTCTTCTAGAGCTGAGTACATCTTTCTTTTCTGTTTTCCTCCCTTTTCACCATTTGCCTGCTCTGATCTCTCCTCTTGTAATTGTTCTAAAGCATTTCTCCCCTTTTTAACCGCCTCACTATATTTCTGATCCTCAAGGGAACTTTTTACTAGTCTCTAGACAGGCCAAACACCACCTCTGAGCGTTTGAAATAATTCAGCAGCATTTATCATCAAGTGTACTTTAGCAGTTGTTCCTTCCTGAGCAATCAAAAAAAAAAAACTGAAAAACACAATAGTATACAGTATCCAGACTTTTTGTGTATTTTCCATATTGTTTCTCAGTCCCATGTAAAATCAAGATCTCTCCCTAACTTCCAAAAATCTTAGATTCTTAGAACGAAGCAGCTCATTCAGAGCCAAAAAATTGGGTGCAACTGAGAAGGGCCCATAGCCAAACTAACAATGTTTTTACTTTCGGTTCCTGCTAGCCAAACTAACAATGTTTCTTTTAAGCTTCTAATGTTTCTTTTTAGCTTTTACTTTGAGTTCCCTGCTAGCCAAGCTAACAATGTTTTTACTTTCGGTTCGCTGCTCCACGAACCATTTGTCCTGCTCTCTCTTTACCTACAGAGAGGAGTAAACCAACTGCTCTTATCCCAGTCCTTTTTTTGCCCCGTTCTTGTCGTGGTCCCTTTTATAGTCTAAGATTTTTTGATCGCAGCAACTCGTTGAGTGCCAGAAAAATTGGGCGGGATGTGGAATTACCCATGTTTTAATAACAAACAGTGAAAAGAAAACCCAAAAAAATAAAATTAAATACCACCCAAAGGGCCAAGAAAAATAATAATACCCTTTGTTTCACTTTTACTCCGTCCGCTTTGACGCGGCTCTACTACTTTCCCTTTAGTCCCGTCCGCTTTGACGCGGCTCTGCTGCTTTCATTTAATCCCGTCCGCTTTGACGCGGCTCTACTACTTTCATTTTATCCCGTCCGCTTTGACGCGGCTCTGCTGCTTTGCTTTCCTGTCCACTTTGACGCGGCTCTACTACTTTTCATTTTATCCCGCCTGCTTTGACGCGGCTCTACTACTTTTCTTTTTGTCCCGTCCGCTTTGATGCGGCTCTGCTGCTTTGCTTTCCCGTCCGCTTTGACGCGGCTCTGCTGACCGTTCTCCCCTTCTCTACGGGTGAGAACAATAATCCCGCTCTTTTCGAGGATCCCCGCCTTACCTGGGGACTTACCGGTGCACCCCCTGACTGCTGTGAGTTCTGAATTCCTTTCTTCGTACGAGCGTCCCCATACGGGCCACCAACTGTCACGACCACCTCGACCAGCAAGGAAGACGCGACTCAGGAATCCTTCTCACAGGCAGTTTATTCAGGACCTTGAACAAAATCTTCTGACCCAAGGGAGTGCCCGCCCACAGCTTAAAAAGGCCCTTGGGCGGCCAACCCCGGTAAGCCATGTGGCGACAGCAGATAGGTCCACATACGAGGAAGCAAGCCTGATATCCAGCCTTGACCAAATAAGGAGTTGTTTATCACAGAGAGCACTTGCTATCGGGCTAGCAGAGGAGGAAGCCAGCACCATCTTAAGTGTGTGGCACTTCGCAGCTCTCTACAGTTCTGGGGACGCCATGTACCCGTTCTCCTGGAATTCACTCTCCAGGTTGCTGCCCTGCCATGCTCTAATGTCCTAGACAACCAAAGCAAGCCTCATAAAGGCAAATGTTAGACGTGATGGTGTAGGCCTTGTGAAATCCCAGATACACTGGAGGCTGAGACAGGAGGATCAAAAAGTCAATGCCTGCCTAGCTACAGAGTGAGTTCAAGGTCAGCTGAGTGAATTCCATGATTTCAAACAATTCAGTGAGATCCAGTCTCAAAATTGAAGTAAAAAGAGGGCTGGGTATACTTTGGTGGTAGAGCACCTGCCTAGCATACACCATGCCCTGGGTTTAGCCCCCGCCCATTAATGAAAAAGCTGAAAGCTCAGACCGGACACTCTCTCTTCATTCACTTGATAATCAAAGCCCAGGTC
The DNA here is from genome assembly GCF_017639785.1 of Mesocricetus auratus. Lineage (NCBI taxonomy): Eukaryota > Metazoa > Chordata > Mammalia > Rodentia > Cricetidae > Mesocricetus > Mesocricetus auratus. The sequence continues at coordinate 81,512,931 of NW_024429194.1, forward strand.
CCCCATCAGTGACACACTTCCTCCAAAAAGGCCACACCTCCCAATCCTTATAATGCTTTAAAATAGTCCCGCTCCCTGGTGACTAAACATTCAAATATATGAGCCTATGGAGGCCATCCTTACTTAAACCACCAAAAGGTCTGACTACCATTGGTGGCCTGGTTGTCACTGCTGGAGAACTAACTGCCATTGGTCTGCTAAACTGTGTTGGTGAGTGACATGTTATACCACTTTCTCCTTTAAGTTACCTGAGACACTGAATGTTCAAGACTCTGGGCATGGAGGTTGACAAGTATAACTGAGGGCATTAGTAGATGGTACTGGAAGGCTCTCATGTGTCAAGAGCTAACAGATGCAAATGCTAGACCCACAGATGGCCAAGGAAAGTTCCAGGTTATTCTGCAATCGAGGACTGTGATAGCAGCAAGGTAGCCTGATGAGCTCCTCCCTGTTGCCCCACCCCATGTTTGCACTGGCTGAAGTTTTCATTGTCACCCAGAAAGAGGGACACTTCGTATCCATTTGTTTGGCAGGCCTGAGAATGGAACCCAGGGTCTCCTGCATGCTAGTACTACTGCTGAGCCACACCCCAGTAGCTGAGGCTGGCCTTGAACTCTTGATCCCCCTGTTTCCACTTCCCAAATGCTAGGATTATACACCCCACCCCAGGACAAACTTTTGGTGAGCACTCTGGGTTGCCTGACCCCCATGAATGGTCCATCTAATCCTATGATCTGTTTCACCCATCATTATTACATCCCTCAAAAGGACACTGTCTATCCAGTTCCTACAAGGAGAGCACAGCTCACTCAGTGTTGGAGTGCAGTGCCCTAAAGTTGGAAAGATCTCACAGTCCCCACTGAGCAGTCAGCCTGGTCCTAGTGCTATCAGCTATCCAGCTTTTCCTGAGAGATGTGACCTTTCTCAGAGGCGCTAGGCTGGAGAAGAGGAGATGATAACCACAAGCAAGGATTCCCAAGGCTGCCTTTCTGTCTCTCTTTGGTCACAAAAAGCATGGCTTGTGGTTCAAACTGGCAATAGATGGAAATCTAATTATAGAATTCAGATAGCAGCTATCCCAGAAAAGGTGAGGTACAGGTGGGTTGTCATGCATGATAGGTTAAATCAGAAGGGTTGAACCTTAAATCTAAATGGTGGTAACCATCATGAGAAGACAGAAGGACAGTTGGGTAGAGTGATGCACACTTGTCATCTCAGAGCTCGGGAGGTAGAGAGGAGGATTGGGAGTTCGAGATTCTCCTTAGCTACATGGAAAGTTTGAGGCCAGATGGGGCCACATGAGACCCTGTCATTTAAAAAAGACTCAAGTGGAGCTGGAGGTAAAGAGCACTGGCTGCTCTTCCAGAGTCCTGAGTTCAATTCCCAGCAACCACATGGTGACTCACAACCATCTGTAATGAGATCTGGTGCCCTCTTCTGGTATGAGGGCAAACATGCAGACAGAACATTGTATACAGAATCAAATAAATAAAACTGAAGTATAACACACTCCAAGGAGCACATGGAACTAGGCCATAGCTGACATCTAGGTGGGCTTCTTCCCATGGCTCTTGCTATGAGACGTCAACTGTCTGCTGTGAATCCTGGGTAGTCAGTTTCTGTGGCACTGGAACGGTCTATGCAGAGCCGTGGCTAAGGCTTCTCCAGGGTGATCTTACATCCTGGAAAATTCATTTCTAGTCTTCCAGGGCGGCAAGGAGAATGAAGACAGTGGCATTTCTAAGCACTTGATGACAAATTTCCTTCAATAGAATGAGTTTATTACTTGTTGAGTGCTCCGGAATGCCACAAATGTGAAGCGGGATGTCCTATCTCGGCTTCTGTGAGTGCAAAGATCTTTTTCAGCAGGACTGCTTCAGCTCATCTAGAAAACAACTCTTCCTGTATGTGTTTCTGCCCACCAAGGGCCCCAGGAGTAGCTTAAAGCTCAGTTGCAATCCGTCTGTATATCCGCTTGGGGCTCTTGGTGCCAGCACAGTGATGATTGCTGGGACTCAGGAAAAGCTTCCTGGCTGTGAGATGGTTCCATAGGGTGGAATTTCGAGATGTTAGCAGACATCTATGGGGGGTGGGGTGCACACCTGGGAGACATCCGGGTCTCACCAGATATCGTCCCCCTGGCTCTCAGGATCAGTGCGCTACCAGGCACCGTGTCTGGTGGTGCATGAGATTTGACTGTCTGTGTAGGGGAGGCCCTGACTTTGGTACTCATGTCAGAGCAGCCAGCTGAGAGTAGGGATCTGGGAAGCCACTTCCTGTGACTTCTGGCTCTTATATCAAGGTCCTCCAAGTTCAGATGTGACCATAAAGTGCTCTGTTTTCTCAGCACCCCAAAGTTGCTCATGACTCCAAAAACTCTGCCATGCCTCTCTGAAAACATTTACCCTGTTGTCTGTAGCAACAGTACAGGTCTGAGACAGGCTCAACCCAACTGTGTAATTCCTGCATGTTCAGGCTGAAAGCATTTCTCTTGGGTTTTTTTTTCTTTTCTGTCAACAGCTGTATTGAGATGTAGCTCACATGCCATGCATGGAATTCACCCATGCAATTCAGTATATTTTAGTACATTTGACAAGTTACGTAAACCACCACATGACTATGTGGATGGTCACTCCAAGAAGGGCCTCAGATGTCTTCCTCTGTCACTCACCAAGTAAGCTTGCCTATTCGCCTGTCTCTGCCTCCCCAGCCCTGGGATTACAAGCCCATGATGTCACACCCAGCTTCTTTTATATGTGTTCTAGAATCAAACTTGAGTCCTCATGCTTGTGAGGCAAGGAGTTTATCAGTGAGTTATCCTCCATCCCTAGACAAAATTTTGTATAATTCATTCATTTTAGGTGTATTGGTGTTTTGCCTGCATGTATGTCTCTGTGAGGGTGTCAGGTCCCCTGGAACTGGAGTTACAGACAGTTGTGAGCTGCCATGTGGGTTCTGGGATTTGAACCCAGGTCCTCTGGAAGAGAAGTCAGTACTGTTAACCTCTAAGCCATCTCTCCAGACCCATGGACAAATGATTTTAATGGCATTCTGTATAATGAAGTACAGAGCTCAGCACCAAGGAAGCAATGGATTATTTAAAAAAGAAATCAAAAGGGGCTGGAGACCTAGCTCAGCAGTTAAGAGCACTGGCTGCTCTTCCAGAGGACCCAAGATCAATTCCCAGCACCCACATGGCGGCTCGCAACCATCTGGAAGTCCAGTTCCAGGGGATCCAGCACCCTCTTTTTGCCTTTATGAGCACCAGGCACACACCTGGGTACACAGGCATGCTTATAGCTAAAACACCCATACACATAAAATGTTTTCAATCTTCTAACAATAACCATGGAAGACGTTCTAAGGAGCTGCTTTGGATATCTTCAGGTGCCCCCTGAATGGGGGTGCTACCCCTCCCTATACCCTGAAGCCCTCTACCCAGATGCCCATGTCCTTATGCAGCTACCTCTGACCCCAGACGCATGCTCTAAGGACACACCTGCCTTCAAGAGCTCTTATCTGAGGAAGCGAATGACCTTTCCTGAAACAGTCAAGACCAGAATTGTAAGGGGACAGAATAAGCTGCTTGTCAGTGGCCACCTGACCCACTGCCAAACAGACCTGCATCTTCCTGCCACAGTCTGATCCACATTCAAGATCCCTGCTAGACCCAGAGGTCCTCTGGTCTCACTCAAGGTCTCTCTGTCTCTCTCTCTTCTCCTCAGAGATGAGCGGGTGCCTGTCTCGGTCCAAGGCCTCTGCCCAGGCTCAGCTGTCCTGTGGCAAGGTGGGTGGAGTGGAGAACTGCTTCCTGTCCTGCCTGGGCCACAGTCTCTTCATGCCAGGTAACCCCTGGCCCTCTGGGATGGGATGGGTCCGTGTGTTGTTTCTGGGACACACACCTGCTTCCTACTGCTTAGCAGGACCGAGCCCAATGCAGGGTTCCCAGTCACAGAGCACTCCCAGACGGCTGGCTGCCGGGCTCTCTGTGGACCTGGGCAGCTTCCACAGGAGCCAATCTTGATCTTCAAATCAGCAACCCCTTGGAGACCTCAGCAATCTGGGGCCCTAGGAAGGAGGTACACCCTAGTCAACCTTACCCACCGGCCTCTCCACAGACTCAGAAAGCAGCTACGTCCTAAGCTGTGGTGTTCCAGGTCTCCAGGGCAAGACTCCACCGAAACGCAATGGCACCAGCTCGGGTGCAGGGCCCAGCTGCTCAGGTAACCTGGGGCCTGTCTACACCATGCATGCCTAAATTACCCTTTTATTTCTCACCCAGCGCGTAATTTAGGAAAGACGTGGGATCACCCAGGAAAACATTTTCCATTCTGGGCCCTGCCTGTCATGGCTTGGGATTCTGGAGACACGACAGGGCCAGGACCTAAAAGCTGGAGGCTGGAAGCTGAGGCCCAGCCCACAGAGAGTCACAAGAGGCCTTTCTGATTGAGGTCACAGTAGTAGAGTGATTCAGTCACTATAAAATGTGATCCCATGGACCTCTTGTTACTGTCATTGTTTGACACAGACACTCATAGAGAGCCCAGGCTGGCCCTGAACAAGCCATGTAGCAAAGGATAGCCTTGAACTTAGCCCACAGAGCACTTGAACTCTATGCTCAAGAGGCACTTAGAGTCCCTGCCTCTCAGAGCCAAGCCTGCTCCCAGTACAGCACAGAATGAGTTCATGAGCATTCAGAGTCATAGGATTCCGTGTTTCTGGGGTCTGCTCTAGAGAGGTCTGCAGTTCTAGGTGTCCTAGGATTTGAAGCCCTTCCCCTTCCTTGCCCTTCTCTGACCTCTTTCCTAAAAGCACAGTCATGTCTGTGACTTTGGCCATGAAAGAGGGGGTGAGCAGTATTCTCCCCTGCTGAAAGAAGACTCTGCTTGCCTCCTGGCCTTGAGTTGGACCCCACCAGCCATGACTGCACTTGTTTCAGGCCTTACAGGGAGAAAAATAAGTGGGGCAGGGAAGGTTCCTCCACCCAGGAGGGCTGTTGGGGCAGAATGGCCCACACCAAGCCCCACCCAGCTCCAGAAGGACCTGGCCTCTGGCAGCCCCCGTCCCCCACTACCTCCTTGCCCACAGGAGAGGCCGCCACCTGGGGGAATTTTGGCTTTCCCCAGATGCCCCCACCACCCCCATCAGGCAGAAGGCCCGCTTCAAGATCAGAGATGCCAAGTGCCATCTCCGGCCCCGCAGCCAGGAGCGAGCAAAGGACACCCTGAGGCACCCCCTTCTGGGTAAGTGGACAGCCACTCCCACCCCCCACCCCTGCTTACCCAGGGAGCAGAGGTGAAGTTCGAAGCCCTGCTGGGTTGGGTTGCCAAGCATAGGCTTCCTGTCTGTCCTCCACCAGGGCCCCTAAGCCCTCTGAGCCATGTCTGGCCTGCACTTCAAGCAATGGTCACGAATGGGAAACATGGCTATTGCAGCACTTAGAAGGCCATTGTCACATTGTCACAGCCTCACACGGGATTAAATCACACACACACACACACACACACACACACACACACACACACACACACACAGTAGTTTCTCTGTAGCCTGGTGGAGCCCTGATGGGAAAGGTCTCAGGACTTGGGTGGGAGAAAAGCAGGTGTATGATAAGAGGCTGAAGAGGGAAGCCTCCATCTCTGGTCCCTTGAGGTCCTCCCTTAAATCTGCAAAACTCAGCCCTCAACAGGCTTTACCTGATGTGTTGGTTCTCCTAGCCAAACCTTCAGCAAGTGCTGAGTGGACACATGGCCTCTTCAGTAAGTATTATGTGTGGTGATATGTCACTCAAGGCTGGGTCTGAGTCTCACTTCAGCCCCCAGTCCCCGTGGGACCCTGAGTAGCTCTAATCTTCTGCAGCCACAGTGTCCCCATCTGTCCCATGGGCCCCTGGGCATGGAGGGACCTTGCCCATGGGAGTTTGCATGTGGGGCTAGAAAGGACCCTCCTTCCAACACAGGTCACCTTTGCCACAGTGTGCCAGCTTTTTCTTTTGAGCTACCAACCAGATCCCAAATCATGACACATAGACTTCTTATTAGTTATGAATGCTCAGCCTACATAACTTAGGCTCATTTCTGGCTAGCTTTTTTCTTTAACTTAATCTATTTCTCGTCACCTACATTTTGCCTCAGAATTTTTACCTTTTCTTTCTGTATGTCCTACTTTGCCTGCTTCTTCCACGGCTGTTGGCTAGCTGGCTGGTCCACCAGCCAACCAGCCCCAAGCACATACCTCTCTTTCTCTTTCTTCTTCTCTCATTCACCCCAAGCCTAGATTTCTTCTCCTACTATTCTGTCTGCCCACAAGCCCTGCCTATTCCTCTCCTGCCTAGCTATTGGCTGCTCAGCTTTTTGTTAGACCAATCAGGCAAGGTGAAACAAATACAACACATCTTTACATAATTAAATAAATGTAGCATAAACAAATGTAACACATCTTTACATTGTTAACAAAGGCAGCAGAAACAAATGTAACACACCTTTACATTGTTAACAAAGGCAGCAGAAACAAATGTAACAAATCTTCACACAGTTAAAGTAATATTCTTACAGCATAAACAAACATAACACATCTTTGCCTAGTTAAGACACTCTTCCACAACACGACAGTGTACTCTTCTCTGTTCAGATAACTGCCACGTGACTTTTGTGACCCTCAAGTGTGACTCCTCCAAGAAGAGACGCCGAGGCCGCAAGTCCCCATCCAAGGAGGTGTCCCATATCACAGCAGAGTTTGAAGTGGAGATGAAGATGGATGAGGCCTCAGGTGGGTGAAGTGTTCTTGGGGGCTGGGAGTCTAGTAGACATGAGGCTGAATGAGCCAAAGAGAGGTAGAGGATTGTGGGGCATGCTACACACTCAAGCCAAGCCCTTTAGCCCTGGGTGCAGGAGGCGACTCGGTAACACTTGGAGAATAGCTAGGGGGCAGAGACAGCATGAGAACCCCAACTCTACTGGGGCAGGAAGGTTAAGACAGGCCCTCTTCCCAGAGAGTGGCGGGGGGGGGGGGTTGTAATACAGGATTGTGCCTCATACAAGCAATCCTTCTTAGCTATAAGTGACGGGTGACAGGTAAGTGGTTTTGCTTTATTATTATCATTATTATTTATATTTGGCCCTTTTGAGGCAGGTTCTCTATATTATGCAGCCTTGGTTGTCTTGGAACTTTCTATGTAGACCAGGCTAGCAAACTCACTGAGATCCTCCTGCCTCAGCCTCCCAAGAGCTGGGATTAAAAGTATGTGCTACCACACTTGGCTTGGGCTGTTTGTTCCTAAAACAGGGTCTTATGTAACTCAGACTACCCTCAAACCTGATATGCAGTTGAGAATCACCTTCAACTCCTGATTCTCCTGCCTCCACTTCTTGAATGTTGGGATTACAGGCATGCACCCACCCCACCTGGCTCCAGTAGTAGACAGTGACAGAGTTGATTACTGCTGGCAGTTGTGTTTAGTGGTACATGCCTGGTCTGGGCCATGGGCTTTGTGGCCATGGCCCCTGTCCTAGAAGCACTCTCATCTGTGGGGAGGCAAATGTGTGTAACTCATCTGTGCTGTGAAAAGGGCTGTGCAAACACAAAGGCAGAGCCATGGCTTGACAGGGAAGGAGCCGGAAGCCTTCTTTTCTGAGGAGATTGGGGGTTCAAGACAGGGTTTTTCTGTCTAGCTCTAGCTGTCCTGGAACTCACTCTGTGTGGTGCCTGTGCCATGAGCAAGTCTAATGTTATCAGGCAAAAGTCTGGAGATTTAAATGAAAGACAAGCCGTCCATGGGTGGGTGCATGGAGGGAGCAGCCTTATATACAGACTTACAGCACAGTGGAGAAACCCCAGGTGTAGGAGTTCGTGTTTTCATAATTAGAAGTTATGGGGCAAGGCCGGGGCTGTAAGCCAGGACTAGAAAACAGGATGCACCTGTGGTTATTGGTGGACAAGCAACTCACAGAGACCCCAGGGGGGGATGGGGCCCAACATCTCTGTAGACAGATCTGCCTGCCTCTGCCTCCTGAGTGCTAGGATTGTGAAATCCTTCTAAATGGATTGAAATCAAAGCTAATGTGGTAGAAGTGTTGGGAATGGGGTTTGGGGAGAGGAACGGAAAAGACATCCAGGTCACAGAAGAGGATGTGCCCAGGGAGTGGCGAGGAAGAGGAGCAGAGACAACGGGAAGCAGAGAGAGACAGAGAGGGACCTCGAGTCCCCTGAGGATCTGCCTCCATGGCCTACTTTCTCTAGATAAGCCCTACCACCTACAGTTTCCAGAACCCTCTCAAGATAGCACTGACAGCAAGGGGAACCCCTGCAGTACAGGAACCTTTATGGAGAAAATATGGGGTGCTGGTGTATGTCGGGGAGAACAAGCATGTGAAGGCAAAAGGTCAATATGCCACTTTTTTTTTTTTTGAGACCAGGTCTCACTATTTATCCCTGACTGGCCTATAACTTACTATGTAGACCAGGCTAGCCTCAAAACAGATCCTCTGCTTCCTGAGTGCTAGGATCAAAGGGGAGTAGCCACACCTGGCAGGGTCTCTCACTGAATGTTGAGCTCCTTGCCTCGATAGGTTGGCTGGCCAAAGAGCTCTGGACATTCACCTGTCTACCTACCCCAGTGCTGGGGTTACACATCACCTGGTTTGGGGGTTTTGGTGGTGTTGTTTTGGTTTTGTTTTTCAAGACAGGGTTTCTTTGTGTAGCCTTGGCTATCCTGGAACTCACTCTGTAGACCAGGCTAACCTCGAATTCACGGAGCTCCGCCTATCTCAACCTCCAGTGTGCTGGGATTAAAGGTGTGTGTTATCACCGCCCAGCATATCACCTGGTTTTTATGTGGGTACTAGGGATAGGGGAGATCAGAACTCAGAGCCTCATGATTGCATGTCAGCCAGCACTTTACCAACTGAGCCGTCTCCTGAGTCCTGGAGGACACTTTATATCTAGCCATAGCAGAGCTGGACACTACCTTGGAGACAGTGGCAGTCCTCAAGAATAGGCAGAGGCCTTACTCAGACTCAGGCCTTCTTTGTAGCCTTGGATAGGCCGTGCCTCTTAGTTTTTGCTTCTGTCAGACACCTCTAAAGCTGCCTACTCCACACGGACCCAGGTCAATGTGAGAACGTACTGAGCTGGTTTAAACAGAAGCCTAGCACAGGGCCTGGCCTGGGGGAGCCCTCAGCAAATTAAGGCATCCATTAGCATGTCCGTTACTCTCGCTGGGTCCCTTTCACCCCTGCAGACACCTGTGAAGCAGACTGCACACGGAAGCGTGCCGAGCAGAGCCTGCAGGCGGCCATCAAGACCCTGCGGAAGTCCATCAGCCGGCACCAGTTCTACGTCCAGGTCTCGGGCACTGAGTATGAAGTGGCCCAGCGGCCAGCCAAGACACTGGAGGGGACAGGGAAATGTGGCGTAGGCCAAATACTACAGGATGGCAAGTGTGGTGAGTCCCTGCTCCTGGCCCCCCGACACTGACTCTACCCCTTCCTGACACTGGTAACTTATTAAATGGCGGCGAGCATACAGGCAAAACAGACACGTGGCAGGGACCGAGGGACTGGTCTGCCAAGGAGGAGAGCATAGTATCTGCTGCTGTCATTGCCATTTAGAGCGTGCGTCTTCTCTTCTGGTGCTGGACCAGACCTGGGTCCTCAGCGTGGCCCTGAGAAGAGGGGACAGGACAGCACAGCAAAGTCCCGGAAGTGAGGCAGGAGTTCCCAGGGACCTGACTAGGCCAGCTCTAGTCTGCAGTATGGTTCAGGAGAAGGAGGTGTGTGGTCTCAACCCTCGGGCTGAGGACCTGGGAGGCTGAGCCAGGGCTGAGAAGCACAGCTCTTCCTGGCCCCTTGAGCTACCACACAAGAAGCAGGGAGGCCAGGCCCAGAAAGATATAGGAGAACGGCTGGAGACGGTAACCACAGCCAGACCCCGGGGGACTCCCGTGGGAATGGCCTGTGGGTGGCCTCTCGGGAACAGATTCAGGGCCAGCACACGGCTTGGGTGGTGGCCCTCCAGGCAGAGCCTTGGTCCTTATGATGGACAGTGAGCAGGTGATGCACACAGAGGCAAGACAAAGCTGAAAGGACAAGGCCTTGCAGCCACAGATGTGACCCTAAGTCCCACACGACATGCCCTATGTGTACCCTGTCTCCTTGATGCGGAGCACACGGAGGTGACCACGGAAGGAAGGCTAAGTGTGGGAGAGAGACGCCTGGAAGCAGGCGCCTCAGCATCAGGAGAGGAGCAGGGTGTCTAGAGAGAGCTTCGGGTGGGGGCCAGGGCTCCAAGGATATGGCTACTCAAGCCTGGACTCGTCCACTGACCCACAAAGTCAAAGAAGAGGGAGGGGCCTGAGGACATGCAGAGACTTCCCACCCTGCACCCCGGGAGGTGTGGAACCGGCCTGAAGAAACAGCAGAAACAGCGTCAGGAGCTCCTTACAAAGAATATGATCTACACATGTGCATAAGTTCCGTGAGGGACACTGGGCTTGGTGATAACATTCTCTTCCTTATCTGGGAGTCACTGCCAGTTTTCAGAAACCTAGTCACACAAAACAAAACTAAAAACTGGTTTATTCCAGCTATGGACAGACTGCAGCATCTGTTTCCTGTTCCCTGTTCCCTGTCTCTCTCTCTCTCTCTCTCTCTCTCTCTCTCTCTCTCTCTCTCTCTCTCTCTCTCTCTCTCTCTCTCTCTCTCTCCCCCTCACTTCCTTTCCCTCTCTCCCCCTTCTCTCTCTCATCTCTCATCTGTGTCTGCATGTCTTTGTGTGTGTGTGTACTTATGTGTGTATCCGTTTGTCTGTCTGCCTATGTCTGTGTGTCTGAGATGAAAATGCAGTCCCTACCCATGTGTCCCACTTCCTCAGCCTCCCCTTTACATATCTATACTCACCTCTGGCAGTGACGAACGTGGCTCTCTTTGCCCTTAGTCAGCCCTTATGAGCATCTTCGGTGGCTCTCCACAGCCCTCACCCTGGCTCTCCACAGCCCTCACCCTGGCTCTCCACAGCCCTCACTCCACAGCCCTCACCCTGGCTCTCCGCTGCCCTGCTTCTCTGTGGTACTCCACGATAGTCTGCTCACCATCAGACCCTCTCACCCAGGCCTTCTACTGGTCCATACTGCTTTGTGTCCCTGGGTGCCAGCTCACCCAAACAGGCAGGAAAGGAAGAGGTGGTTTGGGATTGGAAGGCCTGCTACAGACATGTAGGGAACGGGGATGTTGGATAAAAGACCAGAAACTCAGACCGAGGGCAGGATGTAGACCAGAGAAACACACAAGTCCCGATGGATCCCAGGGACCAGCTGTGGTGAAGCATTTGCGTGAACTGTAAGAAGGAGCAGCAGGGTCCAGCCTGTAGGGTCCCCACAGAGGGCTGCCACCTGGGTGGCTCCCTATCTCCACTCTTCTGGAGAGGCTCTTAGCCCCAGCAATAAGGGCTGTGTCCTCGCTGCACACGGGGGATGGCCCCTGACCACTGTCTCTCACTGTCTCTACAGTGTCCTGTGCGCCTGGCACCTACTTCAATGGCGAGCTGGGCCAGTGTGCGCCGTGTGTGTCAGGAACCTACCAGGACATGGAGGGCCAGCTCAGCTGCACGCCATGCCCCAGCAGTGAAGGGCTGGGTCTGGCTGGTGCCCGCAATGTATCTGAATGTGGAGGCGAGTATGACTCACCTGGAGGGGGGAGGGCTGAGTGGGGACAGGTTCTGGGCAGGGCTCAGCATCCCCTCAGGAGGCTCCCAGAGAGAAAGCAAATGCCGTGTACAGTCATAAACTGTGACCTTGTCTGAAGCCACACGGTTGCCAGCCACATCGTCACCACTCATAAGGAAGGCCCTGCAGTGTGCACACACAGTCATGAATGGACCAAGGTGTGGCCTGTAACAGAGCACACACATGCTTAAGTAACACTCCAGGTCTTCGAAACACTCCACTCAAGCCAGATCAACGTCAGCCAGAACTTAACTCCGAGTAAAGAACTTAACGTGCCGTGGTTTGCCCTGTTGGTATCTGAGAAGCCAGTTTTCAATTTACCAGAGGAGGTTGTATTAATGTACAGCCCTGCCATTTACCCCCCACTCAGCTCCTCTACAATGTGAGGTCAGAGTTCCCCACTGGCCGCTCCTGCTGAGTCACGCCAGGCTTGCTTTAGAGAACACGCACCAAGGGCTCACCCTGGGAATGCGTACTGTCCAGGAGGGTGGGTAAATAGAGCCCTGAAGGAATGCACACCTCCAAGCCTTCTCCAGGGCACAAAAGCCCAGGGCCCAACAGAGCACCTGTGGCTGCCAGCTACTCCTTGATCCTTTGGACCCCCAAGGGATGTGATCCCTGGGAAATGGTAGCTATTAAAGCACAGGGCAGCCGTGAGAGGGAGTCTCCACTGTGATAGAAGCTGAGAATCTCATACCTAGATCAAGAGGATGCTAGACCCACTCCACTTTGGAACACACATGTCTGAGGGAATACTGAGCTCAGGATGGCTTTCCTGAGGTCCCAATTTGTCTGAGTCAGTCCCTTGGTTCTCAGAGACCCTCCCACCCTCCTCCCCCTGTTCTGGCCTGACCTGCTGACAGAGCAGACAGCTTAGCCTAGGGCCCTGAGCTATTCCTTCTGTGAGTATCTGAGGTGTGCCCCTGGGAATCTGGGGTATGAACCCCCAAACACACCACCTCCTCTGTACCCCAGCTTGACAGCAAGGCTCCTCCTTCCTTAGCCCCAGTCAATGCTGCTGTTGAGAGGTGGGAAGTCAGGCTGGCAAGACCACACAGTAAACTGTCAGCCTCAAGACCTGGAGCCTAGCATCCCCAACCCAAGCTTTGTTCCCTCCCACCCTGGGGTACCTTTTCGAGGGAGAGCAGGGACAGCCTCTCATATCCGCAGCACCCCTCCCCTACCTGAGCCGTGACTTCTGACTTCCAGGCCAGTGCTCTCCAGGCTACTACTCGGTGGATGGTTTCAAGCCTTGCCAGGCCTGCCCTGTGGGGACATACCAGCCTGAGCCGGGACGTACCGGCTGCTTCCCCTGTGGAGGTGGGCTGCTCACCAAGAACACCGGGGCTGCCTCTTTCCAGGACTGTGAGGCCAAAGGTAAGGGGCCAGCCACTCAGAGACACATTCCCTGACACCACTTCCTACTTCACAAGGCCAGCCCCAAAGTCAGAGGAGGGCTCTAGAGACTTCGGCAATCTGGAGTCTGGACATGGGTGACCAGTACCATATCACACACCAAAAAAGAGACAGCAGCTAGACTCAAGCCTGCTGAGCACCAGAAATGTCAAAAGAAGGGGGCATACCAGCACCTCAAGGGAGTAGGTGGGCTGTTTAAAAGGGAGGGAGATTAAGCCGGGTGATGGTGGTTCACGCCTTTAATCCCAGCACTCGGGAGGCAGAGGCAGGCAGATCTCTGTGAGTTCGAGGAGGCCAGGCTGGACCGTCAGCATCCAAAACAATACAGAGAAACCCTGTCTCGTAAAAAAAAAAGGGGGGGAGGGAGATTTAGACAGGAAAAGAGGATGATGGGAGAAGAGGACAGGGGTGTATATTCAGGGAAGCATAGCGGAGGAGCCTCAAGGGTAGAAATAGCAGCCTCGCCGGGCGTTGGTGGTGCACGCCTTTAATCCCAGCACTTGGGAGGCAGAGGCAGGCGGATCACTGTGAGTTCGAGACCAGCCTGGTCTACCGAGCGAGTTCCAGGACAGCCTCCAAAGCCACAGGGAAACCCTGTCTCGAAAAAACAAAAAAAAAAAAAAAAAGAAAAAGAAAGAAATAGCAGCCTCAGCTGCCCTCCAGGCTTCCCCTCTCCTCTGTACCCAGGACGTCCCCTCCTCACTCACTGACCCTCCCTTCCACTCCCCTGCCCCACTGGCCTTCTGTGACCCTGTGCCTCTAGCCAAGGCCAGGTGGCTGGCCCCTCGATGCCACAGAGCCTGCCGTGGGCAGAGGGTCCCCTGACACACAGGCTGCCCTGTGTCCTCTCCCACTCAATTCCAGGTGCAGAGCTCCGCAGGTCCAACCCTGGCTCCATTCCCACTCACTTGTAGAAATGTCTGGAGTAGTTCTCCACATTCCCTCCCTTCCTGCCCTGAACCCCCTCCAGCCATACTGTCACCCCCATTGCACCCCTCAAGTAAGCTTGGTCCTTACATCATTGCTACATGGCTAGGGCCCCACACGTCCTTGGTGTGGACAGCATACCTGGAAGGTCCTCCTTGCTGTCGCCGTGAGACATACAGCTTGGCCTCACTTACCCCATAATGGTGAAAAGAAAATCAAAGAGGTTTCTTTGGTGAGGAGGTCTTAGGGGCGCATCAGCACCCACCCTCATGTCCCCTGCAGTGCACTGCTCTCCTGGCCACCACTACAACACCACCACCCACCGGTGCATCCGCTGTCCTGTGGGCACCTATCAACCTGAATTTGGCCAGAACCACTGCATCACCTGTCCGGGCAACACCAGCACCGATTTTGATGGGTCCACCAATGTCACACACTGCAAAAGTAAGTGACACTCTGGGGGGCGGGAGGGGGTGCTGGGGCTGAGAATGCTGGGGAATGAATGGGGAAGGGGGGAAGTGAGACCTGGCATTGCTTTCGGAGAGGAGACCTCTGGCCCCTGGCAAGGCGGGGCAGCCCATGCTCTGCACGGTCTACAGGAAATGTGACTGCACCACAGATCATAATCCCCCATGCATGCTTGACACTACCCAAGCCTTAGCCCAGGCTAGACCCTGCTCTAGTTTCTGGGTACACAGAGAAAGAAAGCGGACTCTGTGCCTGCAGGTGGCAGGCTGTGAGGCAGCTACCAAGTGCCAGGCCTTCAGCTATACAAGGCACACATCACCTAAGCCACCTGGCACCATGCAAATGCCTGAAAGCAATGGAAAACATGAAACTGAGCATGGACCAGTGTGGAAGGGCTGGAGGAGGACCTGATAGACCTCTGGGTATTGAGAGACGTGGGTTCCAAAGGAAAACATGGCGCAGACAGCTTGGCCTTTGTCTACACAGCAGTCTTTGGGTATAACAGGATGCTAAATTAGGGCTTTTACCTCATTTCTGAGAGTTTTTGTTGCTGTTGTTGTTTGGTTGGTTTTTTTGTTTTGTTTTGTTTTGAGGGTCTCTCTATTCAGGATCTCTATTTAACCTTGGCTAGCCTGGAACAAGCTATGTAGACTGAGCTGGTCTCAAACTCACAAAGATCCACCTGCCTCTGCTTCCTGAGTGTTGAGATTAAAAGTGTGTGCCATCATGCCTGCATATTTCTGAGTTTCTAGTTTTTACCCTTCCCCCAATGAGTTCTTAGTTCCTCCCCTGGCTGCTGGTCACATCTGGAACCACCAAGAAGCCTAAAAAAGTTGATTGTTTGGTCACTCCTTTGTCTGGTCTGTCCCCAACCTTGCCACATTGCCCCTCTGCAATATCTGTCAAATACAAAGGAGGCAACCCTCAGACACATTGTTTTAAATATTAATTAAATATTATATTTAACTGAAAATTTAACTTAAAAATGTTTTAATGAGTAAAGGTGGGGAAGCCAGATGTGATGGAAGATTCTAGAACACTGGAGGCAGAACTCTTTCTCAGAAACTTTAGATAGGATCTCACTGTGTAGACCAGGCTGACCTAGAATTCATAGAGATCCACCTGCCTCTGCCTCCTGAATGTTGGGTTTAAAGGCATGTGCCACCACACCCAGCTTTCAGAAACTTGGCAGTGAAAATGCACAGGAAATTTACCAATGTTTACTTTTATATTCAATTCCCTTTGAAGAACGAAAGTGGTAATTTTAAAAGTAGGAACCATCTGGCTCATAAAATGTTATATTACAGCCGGACATGGTAGCACATGTCTTTAATCCCAGCACTTGGAGGTAGAAGCAGGAAGATCTCTGTGAGTTGCAGGCTAGCCTGGTCTATAGAGCAAGTTCCAGGGCAACCAGGACTGTTACACAGAGAAACCCTGTCTTGCAAACAAAAAGTTACATCTGGCCTCTCTAGATGAACAGTTGAGTTGGAAAGCAAATAAAGAAGCTGGGAAGGCACTCACCTGTAACCCAAGCACTCAGAAGATTCAAAGCCAGCCTGACCTACATAGTGAAAATCCTGTCTCAAAAGGTTGGGAGGGAGGGTGGTTCGACAGGCAAAGGCAACTGTTGCCAAGTCCAAGGACCTGAGTTCAATCTCTGGGAGCCAAATAGTGGAAGTTGTCTTTTCTGACTCAATATGCAAACCATGGCGCGCACGCGAGTACACACACACACACACACACACACACACTGAGCAAACAAACTCACTAATTTAAAATGAGGCTAGGGATGTAGCTCAGTTGGTAGAAGCCCTAGGCTCCATCCCCAGCACCACATAGACCTAGCTTAGTGGTACACACCTTGTA
Organism: Mesocricetus auratus; assembly: GCF_017639785.1. Classification (NCBI taxonomy): domain Eukaryota; kingdom Metazoa; phylum Chordata; class Mammalia; order Rodentia; family Cricetidae; genus Mesocricetus; species Mesocricetus auratus. The sequence continues at coordinate 81,529,330 of NW_024429194.1, forward strand.
ATCCCAGAATTTGGGAGGTGGAAGCAGAAGGACCAGAAATTCAAGGCCATCCTCTGTTTCGTATCAAGTTTGAAGCCAATCTGTACTACATATGGCTCAAAAGAAAATAGTGGCAGGAGAAGATGGGAAGGCTGGGTCTACTGTTGTTCTCTGCATAGCCCACCTGCTTTTTTTCTGCACGTGCACCCCTGCACTGCCCTGCCTGACTATGCCCAGGGCCTGGAGGGGTTCAATGGGGCTGAGAAGTAAATGTCAAGAAATACAAAGTGAGGCCTCATTTGACCTTTCAACCTGAGGCACAGCTGGGATGCCAAGCTATCTGGGAGTAGGCAGCCTACAGAACACTGAGGATGATAAAAACCAAGACACATAGACACAGAGCGGCCTGTGTCCGGTGAGGGAGGCTCATAAGAAAGAAAGGCCTGGGCTGGGTGCCAGGGAACCCAACCTCTGGTTAGACGACAGCAGTCCAGTCAGGACCCCCGCCTGCCCCACCCCATGAGTCAGCACAGGGCCTGACTAGCTGGCACGGGGACCACCTGCTGGCCCTGCCCTGTACCTCTGCTGCCTTTAGGGCTAGACCACCCATGCAGCCAGCCTGACCAATCACTTGACTGTGGCACCCACAGACCAGCACTGTGGTGGCGAGCTCGGTGACTACACAGGCTATATCGAGTCACCCAACTACCCTGGAGACTACCCAGCCAATGCCGAGTGTGTGTGGCACATCGCGCCTCCCCCCAAGCGCAGGATCCTCATTGTGGTCCCCGAGATCTTCCTACCCATCGAGGACGAATGTGGTGATGTCCTGGTCATGAGGAAGAGTGGTATGTTCTGGGTTTGGGGGCTGGAGTAATAAGACCAGACGGCCCATGTGCCCATGCCCTTCTCCAGATTGGCTTAGCGCCGCCTGGTGGAAGGGGCAGGACTCAGACAGCAGGTGAGTCCAAGGCACAAAACTACACCATTGGTCTGGAGCTAGACCATCTGCAGACAGAAGACGGGTGGGAGGAAAAGGGAGTAGCTCTGCCACGGGTCCTGTGTGGCTTTGTTGCCTTGTGCATATACTAGTTTCTGGTTGGCCAGAAAAGCCCCAGTGTGCTAAAGGAGGGTTGCAGCCAGAAGGAGCAGGAAGCCCACCCAGCTGGTCAGAGCCCAGCCTGGAACTCCCTCCTCCATCCATTCCCATCACCAGCCACTGATCACCCATAGGCACCTCTCTGTACGCATTGGGGAGGCAGCCCAGAGCTTACCCTTGTCACCCAACCCCAGGTGAGAGAACTTTCCAAACCTGAGCTTCAGGTGGTCTTGGTCCATGCTGAAATCTCCTGAGCTGGTCTGCTGTCCCTGTCATGAAGGAGCCATGAGCCTGAGGGAGGCAGAGAGACTTTATGGGCAGGGTGTGGAAACAGGAGGTTGAGGCCTGCAGAGCAAGGTCAAGGGCGGGGTGGGCCAGTGGAACAAAGGAGCTGGGTATTGTAGTGCTAGGGGCCGGTGTGGGGTGGGGGTCTGGCCCGAGGCAGCACCGAAAAGGCCTGTGTCCCTGCAGCCTCACCCACGTCAGTCACCACCTATGAGACCTGCCAGACCTACGAGCGGCCCATCGCCTTTACCTCCCGCTCCCGAAAACTCTGGATCCAGTTCAAGTCCAACGAAGCCAACAGTGGCAAAGGGTTTCAAGTGCCCTACGTCACCTATGACGGTAAGGCTCCGCCATCTTGTCACAGCCTACTCTGTGCCAGCCACGGCCTGGCTTGGGGACTCAGAAATGAGTTGTACATCCCTGCCTCTGACAGGGCGCAAACCCAGAGACAGAACTGAGATCTAGGCAATATGGAAACTCAAGGGGTGAGGGGTCCAAGCGAGAGAGGGGACCATTGGTGCTGTCTGTGGACTTCACGGATGGCCCTGCCCCACCAGGGTTTGCAAGGCTAAATAGGGTCAGCTAAGCCACCAGGAGGACAAAGCAGGTGGAGGGGACCCCAGAAGCAAAGGCCAAGAGACAGTGCTACATCCAGCCACCACCAGCTGTCCAAGGAGGGTCCAGGGGGCTGGGGAGGGCAGAGGAGGGAGGTGTGAGGTCTCAAGCACCCCCCCACCTTCCCTCTTCCTGCTGGCCGGCTCCCAGAGGACTACCAGCAGCTAATAGAAGACATCGTGCGCGATGGGCGCTTGTATGCCTCGGAGAACCATCAGGAGATTTTGAAAGTAAGTTTTTTGGAAGGGAACCCCAGTGGCTCTGGGAGAATGGTTGGGGCCATCCCAGCGCTTGCCCTGACTCCTGACCCCTAGAGAAGGGACGGGAGGAGGGTGTTGGGTCAAGGGCCCTGACGTCGCACTGGATATAAACTGTCTGCCACCACCACCACCACCACCCCCAGTCCACCAGATTTGAGACAAGCTGGCTACCAGGGAGATGGGGGACCAGGACCTAGTGAAGTGCTTTGGCTGAAGTCCTCGGTCTTACATTTCTGTCTGTGAAATATGGGTGATCCTACAGACGGTGTCTCAAAATCAGTGGAGTCAACCCACTGCCATTGAGTGTGGACTCCTTCCTTCTCATCCTGCCTACTGCCTCGACAAGCCGGACACCATGTCATAGAGGGCAAACTGACCGTCACACACACACACACACACACAGACACACAGACACACACACACACACACACACACACACAGGCACTAGCCCAAAGCCCGGAGGACCCGGCTCTCGCTGAATGGAATCAGTCCTGGAGATCAGCTTGGGCTTAGTGGGCCCTGGCTCAGTCTCTTGACCATAGTTCCCTCAGCCTAGGGGGATGAGAACAGGAATGGGGAGCCACATGCCCCTGCCTCTCTTCCTTTTCAGCTGTCACCACACCTTCTATTCCACCAGGTGGCGCTGGGGTGCAGAGATGGTTTGACAGCACAAGGCTGGCTGGCCAGCTGTCCTCAAGCTCCTGGTTCCTTCTGGAGGTGCCATTTGGTTTAGGTAGAAACCAGATCCCCTGCCTGCCCTCTGTCCCACAGTGTCCCCCATGTCTTACAGGACAAGAAGCTGATCAAGGCCCTCTTCGACGTGTTGGCACACCCACAAAACTACTTCAAATACACAGCTCAGGAGTCCAAGGAGATGTTCCCTCGGTCCTTTATCAAACTGCTACGTTCCAAAGTGTCCCGATTCCTACGGCCCTACAAATAGCCAGCCAGCTGTCCTGCTTGGGGATAGTGGGAACCAGCGGGGAGGGGAGTGTGCCTTCCCTCTATAGCAGGAGCTGAAAGGGGGCCCCATGGGCCTCCAGGTTGCCTTGGGAAAGCCATGACACCTGCCTGTGGCAAAGCCATCCAGCCTGTACTAATTGGTGGAAGGCCTAAACCCAGCCCAGACCCCTTGGGTGGGTCTGCCACTCCTGTGTGGAAACACTGCTTTAGAACGCCTTCCCCCACCCTTTGCCTCGATTTCCCGGGACACCCAGAGCATTCTCTCCTGAACCAGCCCAGCGGGCCTACCTGGGCCAGGACACGCTGTACCCACCATGTGGGGAACAGGACTACTGTGTCCTTGGCCTGATGTGTTGGGAGAGAAGAGTGTGGCCAACTCCCTGCAGGCTCTGGAAAGCCTGGGCCATTGTCACCCACACAGGGCCAAGCCAGGCCAGGAGGGGCGTGTGGAGGTGCCATCTGAGGGGGGTTGATAAGCTCATGCCAGCGTCTGTGGGACCACCACACCCTGCCAACTCCTCCAGCCACGGGCACAGGACACCAAGCCAGATCATGGGGCTCAAGAGACTCTCTGAGAGATAGAAAGGTCCTCCAGGAGAGGAATCCATGAGCTTGCGCTTCGCCTTAATAGAACACCTAATGAGGTTCTATATATATTATATAAATATTAAATATATATATACTTCTCCGCGTGGGCAGGTGCTTTAGAAGGGTTCTCTTCAGCAGCTGTAATGTCAACCACTGTTGCTGGCCTCCCCCAGCGATTGAATGGCACCTCCCACCACATGCCACGTCTGTGTGGGGGTGGTCAAGTGTCCACTCCCCCTGGCCTGGGGAGGAGAACACAGACATCCTTGAACATGCTGTGGAATGTGGCCTTAGTGGTGACGCACTGACTGGCGGTGGGGGAGGCTTTACAACCAACATCACTGCCCTCAACAGAACACAGTGGAAAGCAGTCGCCGCCTCCCTTCCATTGGGTACTGACTCTGCCCTGTGCCTGCAAGTCACCAGAAACAAGGCCTTCCTCAGGGATTTGCAGGCTGTGCTCAGAGAGCAGGCCCCCACTCTCTACTACAACAGCAGGAGAAAGCAAGGCCCAGAGAGAGGAGGCCTCCCTGATGCTTCTCAAGTCTCTTAAAGAGAGGAGCCCCTGTGTGGCTGGGCTGAAAGGCATCCCACTGGTTGGGAAGCCACCCCCTCAGGCAGAGACCCTGCCCAGGCCTCAGACTGCTCGCTGCCAGCTACACATAGACACTGGTCTGTATTTTTCAAATTAACAGATGTTATAACATGGAGGAACATGGGGGAATCTCAAAATGAACTCCAAGGTTTCCTGGTGCCTGTCCTACCCTGATCACATAAGTGAGCTGTTTCGGAAAACACATGTGGCTCATTGAAGATTGGAGGTGTGTGGGCAGGGGAGCCAGACCTGGAGAACCACAGCTCAATGACAAGACACAACAAACGCATCTGAACTCCCTTGGAACTCAGGGACGAGGTACTGTCACCACACGGGTCGACAAAGCAGAAGAGATCACCAGCGGCCATCACTCTCTTGTGGAGAGCGGCAGATGGACGGACTTTGTGCACTTGGTGGTAGGTCAGGGTTGGGGCCTACTGCCTTTCTGCAGTTCACAACCCCTGCAGCCCAGCTGTACCAGGGAGAAGCTTCCTGTCTTTCTGTTGGGTCACTGGTCATCCCCAGAGGGACCAACATCCCCCGGAATGAACCCAGCAACACTCACCCTCTCCAGGAAAAGGAAGCAAACAAGGACACACATGGAGGCTCACTAGGAGGGAATTATGGAAAACAGCTCAGAGAATGATGGCACCCAAGAAGTTCTTCAAGCTGTCATCTGCAAACTGGAGAGGCAGGACAGCTGGCAGTGTTCATACCAGAGATGCCGGGAACTGGTGTCTGAGCCAGGAGCACTGTGTTGGTTGGCTGTCCGATAAATTTGCCCTCCCTCCACTGAAAGATGCCCCCAACTTAGGTGAGGAGGGGGCTTTTCTTAAGCTCCTGATTCATACACTAATCTTTTCCAGGGTACCACCATCATTGCCCTGACATGCCGTAAGAAACATTTGGGGGCTCAGCCCTGCCCAGTTAAGTTGACATATCAAATTAACCAAACCACTTAAGGGCTTCAGGTTTAGTTTTTAACCTTCTCAAAAACCAGAAAACAGAGTTCTCAGGTTCTCCTAAGGCCTGCCTATAACTCTTGAGTGAATTTTGGCAGTTGCCACCTCTATGTCCATCAATACACCCAAATATCTCCTCTCTCCAGAGTGCCCCCCCCACTGTGGCCATATGTCCAGTGTCCCCTGAGTTGGAACACGTACAGTGCAGGCCAGGTCCCTCATTCTCATGATCAAGCCCTTTTGTAGCTCTCATTCTCCCCTAAAAAAAATTGGCCCCCAAAGCCCTGGCACCTGGCAAAGGCGGAGAGGACTTGTATGTCTCCAGCTTCATTTGTGCTTGGTCTTGCTCCTGGTAGAGCTTCACAGCTGGGGCAACCTGGTGACCTCTATGGAGGTGTGTGAAAAACCAAGTTGTCCCTGGGTTCCAGGAGATGGCCACCATGTGAGACCTGGAATTGAGGGCACCCCAGTAGGACAACCCAAAAGCCTTCCTGGCTTATATTCCTGGTACCTCCCAGCACTTAGCTTGGCAGTACCCAAGGAAGGAAAGCAATCTGCCCTGAGGGTCACTGGTCAGCCCAGCCCTCCACTCGTGGGCAACAACAGTGGGGTATGTCCTCTCCCACTCAGAAAAGGCATTTTAGTTGTCCCAGTCATTTGTATTGGTTACAGAGCCTCGGGGCTGTGGCTACAACACCCTTCTCTCCCTGGCTCCTTCCCTAACTCTCATGCAGCACAATCAGGGGGCACCTGTGGTCCCCAATGGCATCACACTGGCTACTGGTGGTGACTACTTTCCCAGATTTTGGTTCCCTCAGGGCAGTCTTTCCTAGCTCCTTCCTGAATGGTCGGTTGAATGGTCACAGATACTCAGGGGCCAGCCCAAGATGGAGACCTTTCCCCTCCTGACATTTTTTAGTTTGGACACACAGATGACATAGAACCAAAATACAAGCCCCAAATCCTGGTTCAAGAGCTTTACTAGGGAGCCTGCTCACCCACCTCTGCCTTCTAAAACAGGAGGCCCTGACTGGTCGGGCTTGGGATGGACCCTAAATATGGAAGCTGAATGTCTTCCACAGCCACCCCCCATTCCACCCCTCAGCACAAAAGCAAGGACCTAAAATGAGTTGGGTCATTCAGCAAACATTTACTGGGTACCTACTGTGTGCCAGACTTCTAGAAGGACTGACTGGGGAACAATATGAACACAAACAAGCACCTATCAGGACAGCAGCCCTGCCCCATGCCTGCTCAGCTGCTCCACTGCCTGGAGGCCAGGAGGACCAGTGCTTTCTTCTTGCCCTGGGACTAGCCTGGAAAGTGGGACTGGCCTGGCAAGTGCTGTACAGCTTTGCTTCACCAAAGATGCAGAGTGGTAGCTCAACCCTCCCGCTCAAGCAGGCAGCACCCAGCTGATGCCACTCAGACTGAGAGCGAAAACGACTGTCAAACACAGAAGCATCACAGATAGCTCCTCTCCAGGGCACAGCAGCACTGAGTGGGCTTCACCCTACTCGACCTGTCAGAACCTCTGTCAAGGTACCGGGTTTGGGGGAGGGGGGGCTCTTCGGGGCCTGGGCAATGTGGCATAGCCTGTGCTCTCCCCCAACACCCAGTTTAGACAGCTCCCAACATGGGTCTTTTGCTGGCTGCGGTCTCCCTAGCCTGCACCCAGCCATGCCACACAAAGTCCTGGATGGAAGCTCTGAAATCTGCACTCCTGTGACTCACCAGGAAGCCACCGAGGCCAGGCAAATTCACAGCCCTTTAGTCTCGAGCCAGCTGGACCCTCTCTGCCCAGGGCCCCCATCCCTGTACCGAGAGAGACCAAGTAAAGTCCCCTAAATGAAGAGTGAGGCGCTAGGAGAGTTAATGACTCTGGTGACATCCCTTCCCTCTGTACACACACTCAGAGAAAGGACGGACTTGGCTTCTCTTGGGTAGCAGTCAGTCTCCTCGACATCCAAACATGAACTCTCACTGCCACCTACAATGCTTGCATTGACCCAGAGGCCCTGGGCCTGCACACGAAAGAGGCCCGGTGCATGTCAGCACAAACGAGGAAGCAACCAGGCTCTCAAATAGATCTGTCAGAAACCACAGGCTTTGCCGAGGTCAGAGACATGTGCACCCAGAAGCCATCCACACTGCTCTAGAGAATGCACTCTATGACCCAGCCTTTGCCCTGGCCTCCAAACATAGGCACTGGGTGGCAGTCCTAGGACACACTGACCAGTATCCATGTAACCACATTTGCCTTCCAGCTGCCTCAGATATTCCAAGCTTTTCTCTACCATGTTCCCCCCTATGCATGTAATTAAACACTTGTGGGAATCACTTTAATAATAAACAGGAAATGAGCCTAAGCACTGTCCATTTCTCATTATCTTTACAGTTATGACTGAGTATATATATATATATGTATACATACATACATATATATATACATACACACATACATACATATATATATACATACACACACACATATATATATATACATATATACACTGGAACCCAGAAAAGCAAGCAAGCAATAAGGACCTTGAATTTTTGAAGCTCCTGCCTTCAGACTCCATTTCAAAAACAAGTTCCAGAAGAATATGTATCTGGTCTAGTGATGGGAAAGATTTCTTAATTATTTTTTGTAAAGATTTTATTTTATGCCGGGTGGTGGTGGTGCACACTTTTAATCCCAGCACTCAGGAGGCAGAAGCAGGCCGATCTCTATGAGTTCAAGGCCAGCCTGATCTACAAAGCGAGTTCCAGGACAGGCTCCAAAGCTATACAGAGAAAACCTGTCTCAAAAAAACGGGAAAACAAAAAATTGTATTTGTGTGTGTGTGTGTGTGTGTGTGTGTGTGTGTGTGTGTGTGTGTAACTACCAGGAAGCTACTTTTTGTGGTTTGACTGGGAGAAAGGTAGGGTGTTTTTGATACCTGGGCATAGTGTTTCTGCAGGTGGAGTACAATGATCAGGCTAGAGCAATTCTTTATGACTAGGGGCTAGTGCCTAAAACAACATGATTCAATTCCACATGACTATTATGCAACATCCTTCACACAAGACTTCCCAACACAGGCCCAAGCAGCAGAGCCAGGAGACCATGGTCTGAAATCATTGTAACTATGAACCGAACTAAATGAGGTTTTGCTTGGACTTTATGTGACATACTCAGGTCCTAATTTTGTTCTCACCTTTACTTTCCATTTTGACCAACCACAGATAAAATTATATATACTGTATATATCATATATAATAATGCATAATAGCAGCATAATAAACTCAGCAATTGACTATGAGTCAGTTGAATGCAAATCACATTCATAACAGAAGGAGTTAAGATCATAGGTCCACACATTGCTAAATAAGCTTCCTGTCTGTGGCAGATCTTAGACACACTTTACTGTTGCTTAGAGTTTTAAAGGGAAATGTTTCATACATTCTACTCTTTGTCTCACAAATTTCTGAGCTGTTTCAGTGTTACACAGCATCGAGAACTGGCCAAAGTAACAGAATTTCCAATGACCTTGGTCAGCAAATCATTTTGTACAGGACAAGAAAGCAGGGGGAGGGGATACAGAGGCAATCATGTATAAGTTACAAAAGGCATTGCCTCCCTGAAGAGAAGGAAAGGCTAAGGGGCTACTCTGTTTTGTTCATAGAGATACAAGGACAGTTACACAGATTTGACAGACAATGGCCCAAGGGACTGTTACCAGGAACAGAAGTTGTAGCACCTCCTCTCTCAGTCAGAGATCAGAGAGGACAGAACCAAACAAAGTAACTTTTAAATTAGAGGCCAATCAAGCCTTGTAGCAGGTCCCCAGACTTTAGCACAACTGATACCATGATGGAAGTACCATTCAGGCCATAAACCTCAGCACGTAGACCACCACCACTGCCAAAACAAAAGCAAAGACCTAACCCATCAAAGTCCATAGCTCTGGGAAAATCTCTAAATGTACTAACCTTGCTTTTTGGCTTCTGTAGTTATGCCTCTGGCTATTCTTTTTTGTTTGTTTGTTGTTGCTTGTTATTCAAGACAGGGTTTCTTTGTGAAACAGCTCTGGCTGTCCTGGGACTAAAGGTGTGAGCCACCACTACCTGGCTCTGTGGTCCACTGTTTTAATCCCAGCACTTGGGAGACATAGCAGGTGGGTCTCTGTAAGTTCAAGGCCAGCCTGCTCTACAAAGTGAATTCCAGGACAGTGTGGGCTGTTACACACAGAAACCCTGTCTCAAAAAACCAAAATAGATAGATAGATAGATGATAGATAGATGGATAGATAGATAGATGATTGATAGATAGATAGATAGATGATAGATAGATAGAAGATAGATGATAGATAGATAGATGGTAGATGATAAAAATAAAAAAGAGAAAGAAACCACAGTCCAGCTGTAGCAGCTCATGACTTTAATCCCAACACTCATTAGACAGAGGTGAGTGGATCTCTGTGAGTTCCGTGCTAATCTAGTCTACATAGTGTGTTCCAAGATAGCCAGAACTATATAGTGAGATCCTATCAGGAGCAGGAAGAGGAGGAGGAAGAGGAGGAAGAGGAGGAAGAGGAGGAGGAGGAGGAGAAATCCAAACAACCTTTAAGTCAGAATCAAGTCTTAATGCTTCCCAGTCCAACTTCCCCCTACCCCTGGTGGGGGCATGTAGACAGCCAACACTAGGCTATGTAACTGGAGTACCTGCCACTCAGAAGCCAATCACCAGGGACAGGGATGGAATCTTCTAAATTGTGCTTTATTCACAGAGTCAGAAATCAGAGAAGACCATGGATTTACACCTTAAATGAGACCGAATGGGGCTGGGGGCTGGAGATGTGGCTCTGTGATTAAGGATTCCGGTTGCTATCACAGAGGACAGGGGTTCAGTTTCCAGCACCCACATCATGGGTCATAAACATCCATAACTCCAGTTCCAAGGACTCCTACACTTTCTTCTGAATCCACTGTTGTTAATTCCACCAGAGAACACAACAGACACTCTTTTTTAAATGATCCTTTTTTTTCCGAGACAGGGTTCTCTGTATTGTTTTGGAGGCTGTCCTGGAACTTGCTCTGTAGACCAGGCTGGCCTTGAACTCACAGCCTCCCGAGTGCTGGGATTAAAGGCGTGCCCCACCAACGCCCAGCTTAATGGTCCATTTTTATCATTTTTTATGTGCATTGGTATTTTGCCTGCATGTATATCTATCTGCGTGTGGGTGTTGGGGCCCCTGGAGCTGGGATTACAGACAGTCGTGAGCTGCCATGTGGGTGCTGAGAATTGCACCAGGATCATCTCGAACAGCATCTACTGTTCTCAACCTTTGAGCGCTCTCTCCAGATTCACACAGACACTCTGAAAGTTGAATAGAAAGTCTGTATGCCTGGCTGGCAGCTGCACGGGGAGCTTGCCCAAATCATGCAGGCCCAATCTTCACAGTCCTTTGTCTCTTTTATGCACAAAAATCGCATCTTAGTCAACATGCTTCAGTTAGTAAGAAGCAGAATTACAGAAACCAGAAATCAAGATTAAGACATTTGGTTTTCTTTTTTTTTTTTTTTTTTAGACAGTGTTCTATATGAGTGTATCCCTGCAGGCCAGAAGAGGACACAAGATCTCATTATAGATGGTTTTGAGCCATCATGGGGTTGCTGGGAATTGAACTCAGGACCTCTAGAAGACCAGCCAGTGTTCTTAGCCGCTGAGCCATCTCTCCACCTCAGTTAGAACATTTGGGGACTTTCCTGGATCCTGAAACTATGGATCAGGTCTTTGGTGGATTAGGCCTTTGTTCCCACGTGGGCAGGTGTTAGGGCCTGCCTCTAACATGGTGTTAGTTGTGCTAAGGTCCAAGGGCCTATTACGCCACAAGTGCCAACACAGCGTATACATACATACAGGAGGCAAAACACTCATACACAATAAATACATCCATTGAAAGGATTTTAAGCTACCTTGTATCTCATCTCCATCCAGCAAATTATACGAGGGTGGAAGGACAGGACAAATGCAGCCTATCATTCCAGAGCTCAGTCTGACCCCTCCAGCAAGGGGTCAGCCACCTTTTCTTTCAATAGAACTGACTAGTTGATTGGTTGTTGGGGGCACACGGGTATGAGTCTGCACACATGGGTAGGGGAGGCTAGAAGAAGGCACTGAGTAACAGCTAGTCTCTGCTTACTCACTGAGGCAGAGTCTTTCTCAGGACTGGAAGCCAGAAAGCCCCAGCGATCTCCTGTCTCCACTTCCCCAGTGCCTCCAATCCCAACACTTGGGAGGCAGAAGCAGGCAGATCTCTATGAGTTAGAAGCCAGACAAGGGAGTTCACCCTCAGAGGCATCTTACTGACCCCTTAATTACACTTGGGAACCTCTGTGCTTGTGGAATATCTCCTTGATGGCACACCCAGTTATCACACCAAGATATCACAGCCTTTGAATACAGTGAAGCATTCCAAAGAGTGAGAAGTGTCCCCCTGCCCCTGGAAAGGTCTGTAAGCCCTGAAGATATGGCTAGGGTCCCCACATGGTGGTGCCTCCCAACACTTGGGAGGTGGAGGCAGGAGCATCGAGGGTTCAAGGCAAGCCTCCACTTCAAAGTGAGTTTGTGGGTCAGTCTGAGCTGCATGAGACCCTGTGATAAACGATGACAGTGATGGTAAACAAGGCCTGGGAGATGGCTCAGTGGTAAAGGCGCTTGCCATGCAATCTTGATGACTTGAGGTTGATCCCCGGGACCCACATAAAAACGGAAAGAGAACAGACTTCACAATGTTTTGTTCTTTGATCTCCACAAGGGCACTGTCTCTCAGTCTCTGTCTGTCTCTATATATCTCTCTGCCTCGCTCTCTCTCTCTCTTACACACAAACACACACACACACACACACACACACACACACACACACACACACACACACACTCCAAAACAAAACAAAGCTGGAGAAATGGCTTAGTAGTTAACTGCTCTTGCAGACGACCTGAGTTCAGATCCCAGCACCCTATGTATAATTCCAGTTTTGAGGAACCAGTTCTGGCCTCCATGATATGTGCAAATACATGCATGCAAGTAAGCACTCATACACATAAATTTTTTTAAAAAACAGACAAACAAACTCTAGCAAAACAAAACTGTAACCAGCGCGAAGACTGTCTGGCCTCCTCCCCATCCCAGCCTCACCTGCCCCTTGAGGACGAGCTCTTCCGGTTCTGACCACGAGGGGCGCTCTAAGCAGTACTCCCAGTATCCCCTGCGGCAGTCCTGGGATGAATGGGAAGACACTCCCCTAGCGCGCCTGCGCACACTCGGGACCTCCTAGCCCGGGACTCAGGCGCGTGCGCACCGTACGCATAATCCGGCGGTGGGCGGCACCGCGCACATACGAGCACCATGGAGGGCTATCCTGGGGAGCGGCGCGGTAGCCCGGGCCGCGCCGAGAGGCTGAGTGAGCGGATGCTGGACGAGTTCGTGGCACTGCACGGTCCCGCGCTGCGCGCCTCGGGCGTCCCGGAGCAGCTGTGGGGCCGCCTCCTGCACAAACTGGAGCACGAGGTACGGGGCGGCGCGGACTGCGGGCGGGCTATGCGGACGAGTGGGGATCGCAGCTCAACGGGTCCAAAGGGGAGAACCACTTACAAGCTCGGGAGTGGGAATCATAGGAGACCGGCCGAGAGCTGCGTCTGTGCCATCATCCTGCAGGAACAGGGCCCTACCAAGGATGAGCTGGGATCTGCAAACTGACATGCACTTGGCTCTCGGCATCCCAGCACCTCGGCTGCGGTGTAGTGAGTAAGGAGTTGCTTTCCGCGACTTGAGTCGCCGGTCACACCCTTTGTAGATTAAGGAGAATGGAGGCCCGGGGAGATGGAGAAGACGCTAAAGGTGTTCCCCGTCTTTAAGGGAATGGCTTCATCTTTCACCTGAGCTGGGGTGCACGGTTTCTGCTGCCTGAAAACTGGACCGTGGCTTTGGGTGTTGAAGACAGAGCAGCTGCTGGGCTGAGCAGAGGGCTTTTTTCCGAAGCTAAAGCTTGGTTTCTCTTCAGGACACCGCCTTCCAACTGAGACCCAATAAGACTTCAGGTGGCCAGGAGAGGCCAAGAAATAGGAGTCCCCTGAGCCTTGCTGTAGGACCAACTCGCCCTCTTTGATACAGTTGCACACTATATATTTCCTGCTTAAAACCTGTGCATAGGACTGTGGTGCAGCTCTCTGTGTAGACTGCTCACGTAGCTTGGGGGAGGGACGGGGACGGACACGCTCCATCCCTAGCCCTATGGCTTAGGAAGGAAGAAGGGTGCGGAGGAGTGTTCAATGGACTAGCGATACAATGTAGCCGCTGGTCCTGGGAGGTGTCCTGAGGCTGTAATTCCCAGTCAGCCCAGACAGCAGGGCAAAATGAGTGCAATGACCTATGTGGTGGGTTGGGTTTTTTTTTTTTCCACTTTCAGTGTGGTTTCCAGGCATTACCACATCGTAGATCCAGGCTTCTTACAGAATGGTACTTCATATAACTAGGTTCCCTCTGCTCATGTGGTGGACCCGCCACTGTCTGCAGACTTGCTTTAATCCCAGGCCAATGCCGAAGTAGAATCCCAACCCCATCTGTTAGTGAAAGGACTGCTTTTGGAATACACTGGGGTCCAACTCAGCCAGCCTCTGAGTGCATTCTGACTTGGGCAGGTGACTCCCCACCTAAGTCATGTCTCATTTGGAAAGTGCGGAGAGAAACACATGCACCTGGCTCCCTAGAGGGAGATGATGGCAGGAGAAATGAACTCCAGCATGCGCCCTGTCCCTTCTCACTTAGGCTGCTGTGGCCTAGCCATCCGTTTTCCCCCCAGGCCCTTCTGAGCCATTCCAGACAAAGCTGAGTCACCACAGTGCCACCAGGCCCAGAGGGAGCCACCTGCCTGTGGAGAGCCACCCTCCCCCACCAGGCAGTCAGCCCTGGCTCCTTGATCAGTTCCAGAGAAAAGACTGGAGCTGTTTTTAAAAACACTCTCCCTCCCACTTGGAGGAACATCCCCTGCTGATGCCTCCCTAGAGGTACAGCTAAACAGGGCAGGGAAGGTCTGCCTTCCTGCAGGGGAAGGTCTGGGGCTACATACCTGAGTTGTGGGTTCCAGCCCCCCCAGTCTTAAATGAGGGCAAGCTTCCCCCAACCCAGGGTTGCTTCAGAGGACTTGGTTGAGAAGTTGAGAATCTATGCTTGTTCTCCGCCTAGAGCTCCCCTTATCTTTTGATTGCCCTGCAAGTCTCCACTCTGTTTCCCCCACACACACACACACTTTTTCATACATTGATATATTTTGTGTGTACGTGATCTGTGTGTACGTGTGCATTCATGCACACGCATGTATATGGAACTCAGGACGATTTTCAGAAGTTGGTTCCACCGTGGGAAATCTGTGACCAAACTCAGATCACCAAGCTTGGTCACAACCACCTTTACCCTGTGAGCCATCTCGCCAGTGGCGTCCTCCTAACCCCCACTCCTATGCCTTTCTTTCCCTTCCCAGCCTATGGGTACATCCCTCCACGCTGTAGAACTGAAGACCTGAATCTTTGACCAAGTACTCACTCCCATAGCTCCCTAGCTCCCGAGGGGTTTAAAAGAGTCTAGCCCTCATGTCCCCAGCAGGAGAGCCCCTTGTCTTCTGGGCTCACAAAGTTTGTCTGTGCCTGAATAGCTGGTACTCAGAGGGGTCAAGGTGTGAGGGACAAACTCACCTGTTGAATCCCATTTCATCAATTCTTGCAGCTGTTCTATAGAGTGGGCGATAAACCCTTTCACAGGTGGGGAAACTGAGTCTCTAAGAAGTGTAATAGTGGAGCATGGCCTGTAGGAGCCTTTGCCATAGCCCAGGTCCTGGTCTGTGCCTTGCTTGTGTTAGTAATTTAAACATCACAACAGACCCAGACCTTCCTACCGTACAGATGGGGAAACAGAGTCACAGAGGTCTTTTCCAGGATTGCATATATAAGATGTGGCAAAGCAAAGATTCAGACCTCACAAGTGAGTCTCAGACTCCACACTTTCTGGCTTATGAAGGAAGACCTGACGTGCCTTCGTGGAGGGAACTGGGAGAGGGCGTGCGAGAAGAGGCCAGCTGGTTGCTTCTCCAGCTGTTCTTGACTCGGGATTGTTCCTGGCCTGGGAAATCCAAGCTCACATCTTACAGTTCCCACTCTGCCCTGAAAGTTGCCCCAGCACCCTCAGGCCATGCTTTCTGCTGCCCTAGTCTGGGGAGGTGCCTGTGGGCTGCCTCAACTGTCCCGGTATCAGAATAGCTCTGGTGAAAAGGAAGTCAGGGTGCTCCCTGGCCCCCCCCCGCCTCCAAGGCACCAGAGCCATCCTCTACTTTGGGGCCTCCCTTTTAAAGCCAGGGGTATAGACTAAGAAAGTTCTGCCGCAGATGCCTTTTCCAAAGTGTGCTGTCCTGTGCATGGGAGAAGGAGGCATAGGTGAAGTCCCTGAGAGGTCTCAGTTCTTCTGTTAGATATGCTAAGAGGCTGTATAGTAAATAGGGCTCGCTCCTCAGAGGTGACAGTGTCGGGGTGAGGTCTCTTATCCACACCCCTGATACATTGTGTGCTCTGGCCCTAGGTTTTCGATGCCGGGGACATGTTTGGGATAATGCAGGTGGAGGAGGTGGAGGAGGCTGAGGACGAGGCTTCCAGAGAGGCTCAGAGGAAGCAGCCCAACCCTGGGAGTGAGCTGTGCTACAAGGTCATTGTGACCAGTGAGAATGGCGTCCGGGCTGATGACCCCAACAGGTAGGACCCCGGTCTGGAAATTTTTTTTTTTTTTTTAAGTTTCTGACTTCATTTTGAGAGATTTCACGCAGACTCTTTTTCCCTGTGACATGTGTGGCCAGTGGTGTTCCCACAGGCTTTGGGGATAGTGTGTGAACCTGTTGACAGTGCCAGGGATCATACTTGATGCCCCTAAAAAGAACATCCTGGTAACCTCACCACAGGGTACTTGAGCTCCTGGTTCTGCCGAGGGCAAGCAGACTCAGGGGAAGGCCTTGCATGAGGTTATCCAGTTAGTTAAGGATGTGGCTGCTGAACCCAGCTAAACCTAACTGAGCCTGCCTTTGCTGAGAGCCCTTGTGCTCTCTCCCCAAAGCCTACTGACTCAATCCTGGAAAGGTTCTCAAACCAAGTGCGGTGTTGCCCAGAGCCAAATCTAGACTCAGGACTTCCCATCTCCCAGGGAACCCCAGGTAGGCCTGTGGACCCCTCTACCAGAAGCTTTGTCAGAACCTTAAGGAACTTCATGAGTTTCCTTGGCACCTGGTGTCGTGTACCAAGATTTAGTCTTCTCCCTCACTAGCCCCCAAGTGAGCTTTAGGGGCCACTCCACTGATGGCAGAGTAGCACCCCCCCACACCTGCACTCAGATCTACCTGCAAGTAGCTTAGGGCCAGCACTACCCCAGGAGCTGAAGCCTCACTTAGCCCAATGCTGTCCTACACCTCAGCACCTGGGAAGTAGCTGGGGAATGGACCACCACCCCCGCAAACTGTTTGGAACCTGTGCTGTGATAAAATACACCCACCAGGTCAGCCGAGGGAGAAGGGTCTATGCTGACTCACAGTGATACAGTCCACCATGGGGGGCGGGGTCCCAGTAGCAAGAGCTTGGAGTGGTCTTTCATTTTATACCTGCAATCTGGAAACAACGATGAATGAATTGTTGGTACTCGGCTGGCCTTCTGCATTTTATGAAGTCCAAGATCCCCTGCCCAGGGGATAGCCCCTCCCACAATTAAGATTTGTCTTCCCACATCGATTGACAGAATCAAGACAGCTTCTCATGGACTATCCAGGGACTAGATTCTGTCAAGTTGACGGCTCTGGCCAGCCTTCGCAGAGCACAAGTGTCCATTTCAGTCCCCTGTGCTTTAAGGACTTTGTGCCTTTGAGTAGTCCACATTTGCCAGGCCCTAGTTCTCTGTCCTCTGTACCCCATACCTACCTGGGTATGACTATTGTCACACTTCACGGTCACCCCAAGTGCATGGCTCTGTACTCCACACTGCATTGTTTGGGAATAAACCAGCCTTTGTTGGAGGATATGCAAACAGATCGGGTGGCTAAGGGCCTAGTAAAATATCCCTGAACTTGGTCTTGAATGCTACCCAGAACGTTCCTTTCATTTTATAGCCTATAGACCATGACACCTTTGGGTTGCCGGGGGTGGGGGTGGGGGTGATGGCCCTTTCACAGGGATCATCTAAGGCCATTGGAAAACACAGAAACTTGCATTACAATTGGTAACTGTAACAAAATTACAGTTATGACATTGCAATGAAAATAATTTTATGGTTGGGGTCACCACAACATGAGGAACTGTATTAAAGTGTCTCTGTATTAAGAAGGTTGAGAGCCGTGGCTTAGTGTCTGGTGTGTGGCTTGTACCTGCAGCATCTTCCTTATCGACCATGCCTGGACATGCCGTGTGGAGCATGCACGTAAACAGCTGCAGCAGGTACCCGGACTCTTGCACCGTATGGCTAACCTGATGGGCATCGAGTTCCATGGTGAGGTGCCCAGCCCAGAAGCTGTGGCCCTGGTGCTGGAGGAGATGTGGAAGTTCAACCAGACCTATCAGCTGGCCCACGGGGTAAGTAAACTCGCTTTCTCCCAGTAGAAGCGGTAGAAGAAGCCCTGCTTCGTCCCTGTGCCTTTCCCGGAAGTCTGTTGCCCATAATAAAGCAAAGCAATCAAGTTACAGCCAGGCATGGAGGTACACCCCTTTACTCCCAGTACTTGGGAGGAAGAGGCAGGTGGATCTCTGTGAGTTCAAGGCCAGCCTGGTCTAGCGAATTGTAGGCCAGCCAGGGCTACATGCAAGACTTTATCTTGGTACTTGGGACCAACCAAGGCTGAGGACTGAGGTACCTATCCTGTCTTTGCACTTAAAGGACACAGGCCTCCCTCAGACCTCTTAAGACTGAGCTCTGGCGACTCAGCTGCCACTTCCAAACATGTTGCCCTCCATGGCTCTCACCACCCTTGATAGGAGAGCAGAACCCTTTGACACACTTTCGGGCCTTCATCCGCCACTCTGTCACCCTTCCAGGCTCATCCTCCTGGCTCAAGCCCCTCTCAATCTCACCTTGGGGAAAGCCATGTTTGTTTCTTACAGTCTAGCCTCCCCACCCCAGCGTGGCACATGGGACTTGCTCCTGCCGTTACTGGATCTAGTGCCTTGTTTCCACAGGCCTGGGCTGGTTAATGGGGTTGGGGAAAGCTCCAAGCTCAGGAGTAGGCAGAAGTGAACGGTGGTTGATGTTGGGCGTACAGGTCGGGGAGACAGCAGGTGGGTGGACATGTGGCCGAGGACTGTTGTATCCTGCCCACAGACAGCCGAAGAAAAGGTACCAGTGTGGTACGTCATGGATGAGTTTGGCTCGAGGATCCAGCATGCAGACATGCCGAGCTTTGCCACCGCTCCCTTCTTCTACATGCCCCAGCAGGTGGCCTACACCCTGCTGTGGCCCCTAAGGGACCTGGACACAGGCGGTAAGTCAGGTGCCCACATACCCCAAAGGATGGGCCTTGGGCGGGCCTCCTGCCACCCCCACTGATGGCCATGCGTGTCTTGGCGCAGAGGAGGTGACCCGGGACTTTGCCTACGGAGAGGCAGACCCTCTGATCCGGAAATGCATGCTGCTGCCCTGGGCCCCTGCCGACATGCTGGACCTCAGCTCCTCTACGCCTGAGCCTCCTGCCAAGTACTATCAGGTGTGGCCCTGCGCCTGTAACCCTGGGCCTACAACCCTGGGCCTAGTGTTTGGTGGTTTCTGGACCACCAAACTGGTGGACTGTTCTCTATCCATTCACCAAATGTTAATGTTGGCTGGATTCCAGGCTCCAAACTAGCAACTGGGATGGGGGAACCATTTGGGAAACACCTGAGAGATAAGGGACTTAATTACACCTTCCAGAACCACACAGTTTGTCATATGACCTGGTCTAGATCCCAGGTAGCCAGGATTTGGGAAGGGATAGCCTGTGCAGCTAGATCTGTCCCTCCTCATGATGCTCCCTCACAGGATACAGAAAGACACTAGTTGTTCCTTTGTGTCCATGGGGATGGTTCACAGGACCACATGGATACTAAAGTCTGTGGGTTCTCAGGAGTGTCACAGAACTGCCAGCACTACCCCCAGAGTCCCTTATCACCTCTGCATTGTTTGTGATTCTCAGCACAATAGCAGTGCTCTGTAGATAGTCATGTGGTTTGGGAATGATGACACAGACGTCTGCACACATTGACCAGAGGACATTTTCCCCCAGAAAACACTTTTGACCTACTGTTAGTTGAATCTGAAGTAGTGGAGCCCATAGGCTCTGAGGGCCGACTATACAGCACATTTCACAACACGGCAGGCTCTCAAGGAACCTTTGCTGTCACTAAATACCCTATAAGTTAGGGTCCTGTGGGTGCACTCTGAAATGCCTGGCTATGATGAGTCCATGCAAAGGCCTCATACCATTCAGGAGCATGGCCCCTAGAAGCTAGAGAGATAGCTTAAGTGGTAAAAAGCACTGGCCGCTACTACAGAGGCCCTGTATTTGGTGCCCAGCAGTTTCACAAACATCCATAATTCAAGTTCCACGGAGTCCAACACCCTCCTCTGGCCTCTGTGGGCGCTGCACATGTGTGATGTACAAACGCACTTGCATATAAACACTCCATACACATAAAATTAAGAAATCTTTAAGGCGGGGGATGAAGCTAAAACTCCACCCCTGCAAGAACCTCCTCCCTTGTCCGCCAATCTGTACACACAGGAACCTGTGCCTAGTGTCTGTCCATGGTTCTGCTGATGGTAAACACAGTGGGGTGTGGAAAGTGGAGTCCAAAGCCGGGGAACCACAGGGACTCAGCAGAGGCCAAAAACCTTGCCCTGCTGTACCTGAGTCTACTCTGGCGTGCAGACATCTGATACCACTGAGTGCCTCTGAGGATTGTAGAAGGATTAAGCACATGTAATGGAAGTTCTTTGAGTTGCTGATTGGCAGGGGCAGACCACAGTCAGGGTCTCATGGCACCTTGCTGAGCCCAGCATGACAGAGGAGGAGATGCCGTCCTCTGTTGGGAGTTCAGAGTCGGGTTCACAGCCTCCTAAATGCTTGTATCCAGTCAGGGTTTGGTGAACATGGTATTGGGTGCTGTGTGTGAGCTTTGAGGGTGGCTAGGGAAGGACCCGCTGGCCTCAGGCCATCTGACAGTGGACCATGAAGAATTGGCGTGGTCTTTGGGAAGCTGCTGCAGGCAGGAAAAGGGGGGCCAGGAGGCCAGACACCCCTCACCTGAAAGCTTGTTTGCATAGGACCATGCTCTCAGGCTTTGATCTGGCCCGGGGGTGGCCTGTGCAGGTGACAAGTGACCTCAACAGTTTAGGACAGCAAATGCATATTGCCTCCTACAGTTTGTGGGGAACAGAACTGGAGACAGTGCTTTTGGTTCAGGGTTTCCTGGGTACACAGACGACTGTCCCCCAAAGCTGAAAAGTGAGCCTTCCTGAAGCTGAGACATTCCTACACGGCACTCTGGCTTGGGGAGTCAAGCTGTCTGTCGAAGGTGTCAGTCTCCCCACAGAGGTGTCTCTCTGTGTGCTCCTGAGTGTTCCAAAGGCATGGAACTAGCTTCTCTTCAAGCCGGTGATCCGGGAGCAGGGAGGGAGTTGAGGGGCCTGCGATCTGGGCTCAGAAGCAGTATTGTCACCTCATCTCTGCTGCTCATTACAAGTAACTCCTTGGGTCCTAGGATAGGTGGGTTCGGCCTTTCAAGCGAGTGTCAGAGTCTATGGACATGTTTTAAACAGTTAGCCAAGTCCAGGAACGGTCCTGGGGGCTCCTCTCAGACCAAGCAGCCCCTCCCAGCACAGAGTTGGCACCTCTCACCACCTGAGTCTGGAACAAGCATGGAGAACGAGAACAATGTGTGTGTTGTTTTTTTGCCCAGCCTAGACTCTTGGGAATCTGGGAGGCCTGAGTCTAGGGCCTCAGGTCAGGTAATGCTGGAGTGCCGCTCAGTATGTGAAGGGTGTGGCCTGACCTGTAGGGCTGGGGAAGCCTGTCATCTGCCTTCATTGAGATCTGTTTCTGCCTCTGATTCTAGGCCATTTTGGAGGAAAACAAGGAGAAACTGCCGCTCGCTATTAGCCCAGTGGCACGTCCCCAGGGCCACATCTTCAGGTACATAGCCCTTGCTTTCTGCTCTCACTGAGCCTTACCTTCAATCACTGCCATTCCCAGGTGGCAGGGAAGTCAGTGGTCCAGGCAGGCCTTGGGATCCAGGCATGTTGGTGTTCTGAGAACCACTGAGAGGATAGGTGGGGCTGCCTAGAGAGGCAGCTGTTGAACTTGCCTTGAGAAAGTGGGAAAAGCCAGGCACAGTGGCACATTCCTGTAATCTCAGCATGAGAGATGGAAGCAGGAGGATTACCACAAGTTCTTGGGCTTCCTGGGCTACAGAGTGAAACCCTATCTCAAGAAAAGAAAAAGGCTGCCAGACAGCGGTGGCACATGCAGGCAGAGGCAGGCAGATATTGGTGAGTTCAAGGTCAGCCTGGTCTACAGAGCAAGTTCCAGGGCAGCTAGGGTTGTTACAAAGAGAAACCCTGTGTCAAAGGGGGGAAAGGCACCCATACTTTCAGGAAATCCTGTCCAAAGAGTCTGAGGGAATGAGCAGTGACAGGGAGAAGACACAGCTACCCAGCTGTACTTCATACCACAGGGCCTGAGTACAGAGCCAAGCCCACCTAGTACTGACTGAATAGGGCCTCTGCCTTCCTTAGGAGCCCTCTCTCCAGGCCCCCAATGCCATAACCATGGCGGCTTCAAGTTGGTTCAGCTCGTGGGCTCCATTCTGTCCAGTTCTGCCATGCCTCTCTCTACTGGGTCCTCCCCTCCCCTTTCCTGAAGCCAGAGCCCTAGCCCGAGCAAAGGTGGTATCCTGAGACACAGATCTGGCTGTGCACCCCACTCCTACCACACCTCTATCCCCTCTGGAATGACCTAGATGGGGACCTAGTCAGGGTCGTGCTTGCAGCCATCTTTTACCTCCTCTCATGACGCAGGCTGCCTTACCTGCCTGGTACCAGCCCCATCCGAGAAGTCTGGTGCTCACTTTGAGCCCTCCCTCTGCAGCATCCTCCCCAGCTGCCACCCGCGTCACCCTCATGCCCTGTGTCCTCTGCCTTCACACTCTGTTTCTTCAGAAATACAGTCACCTATAGGCATCCTCACCTCTCTGCTGGGTTTGAAGTATGACCTAGGACCTGTTCCTGGACGCTTGTCTTAACAACACACCCACAGGAGGCCTGCGGATTCAGGAGAGCCCTCCGGGGACACTGACTCTCTCCTTACAGGCTGAGATCAAGGGGGATTGGGAGATTGATGGTGTCTGCCTAATGGCAGCAATTGAGGTGTTTCCAGGTTTTTAACCTCTTATTCAAGAATGAAATAAAGAGGTCGGTGAGATGGCTTGGCCAGTAAAGGCGCCTGCTGCCATGTCTGTCAACCTAAAATAATCCCCGGGACCCACATGGTAGAGGGAGAGAACGGACTCCCTACCACAGTTGTCTTCTAACCTCTACACACGCGCAAACATGCACAAACAAGTAAGTAAATGTAAGAAGGAAAGTTCACACAGGTTCTAGAGTAGCAAGGAAACGTTTAAAACAAAGTGAGAGAGAGAAACACTCTCAAGACTGATGGAGTAGGCCACAGACTAAAGATACTCAAGGATCCCAGTTATTGTTTGGAGTCCAAAAGGAAGTTTCTAGGGGTATACCTTGGGTGGTTCTCCCTTTGTTTTGTTTGGGGTTTTTTTGGAGGGGAGGGGGCGATGAGACAGGGTTTCTCTGTCTAACCCTGGTTGTCCTAGAACTTGATCTGTAGACCAAACTGGCCTTCAGTTTAGAGATCCACGTACCTCTGCCTCTGAGTGCTAGGATTAAAGACATGGACCACCACTGCCCGGCCTCTGCATTTTGACTAAGAGGGTTAGATTACTCTTTACTGACTGTGCATGTCCGTTCCCATAATGCATCCAGCCTTGATTTACATGTTGCTAAACTATGCATGGGCATACAATGGTAAATATAAGAGTCTCCCTAAAAGTTGAGAACAGTTTTGGCTTATTGCCCATGTGCACTAAGCCCATTCAGGCTAGATTGACCGTCCCTGGATGTATTTTTGGATAGAAACTATCCAAGTTTGATGTCGTTACGGGGAGGAGAAATTTGCTCCATTGGTTGTTGTTCAGAGTAGGGGAGTGTAGCCCAAGCCAAGCCGAGTCCCAGGATGCTAAGCTCTTCCTGTGCTGGCCTGCCTCTTATTCATCCCATGTTCCTAAGAAACCAGTGTCTACAGAACACCTAAGCCAACCTGTTGTCCTAGTGGCAGATGTGAGGCAAGCTCTGTGGTCTTATCTTCTATGGGGAACCTGGGGGCATAAGTGTCTCTCTACATCTGGGCAGAGGAAGTGGACTAGACCCAGACAGCCCACACCAGGAATTCCAAGGGACTTGCTGACACAGAGCCAGGGTGCGCTGGGGCTCCCGCCTGCAGCTGGGCCGCTGCTCACTGGGTCTCTCCACAGAGTCCACTCGGACATGCAGCAGGTGCTCTGCCACCTCACCCACCCTCGTTTCACCTTCACCGAAAGCGAGGCTGACGCTGACATCCTCTACCACTTCTCACACTTCAAGGACTACAGGTGGGTGTCATGCAGCCCGCAGGGCCTCCTCCCAGTGTCTCTGACTGCCCGCCACCCTCCCCAAGACCCCACACCCCTCTCGGGGACACTAAACTCACCTCTGAGCTGGCCGTGCCCGCCTCCACCCACAGGGCGCTCAGCCAGGAGAGGCCACAGGTGCTACTCAACCAGTTCCCCTGTGAGAACCTGCTGACGGTAAAGGACTGCCTGGCCTCCATCGCTCGCCGGGCTGGGGGTCCTGAGGGTCCCCCCTGGCTGCCCCGGACCTTCAACCTGCGCACTGAGCTGCCCCAGTTTGTCAGCTATTTTCAACAACGGGAGAGACGGTAAGTCCCCTAGGGCAGGGTGGGCATCCTCGGCACTTCCGTTGTAATGCGGCAGCTCTGCTCCACCCTTAACCTGCTAGCTCTCTTGTCGCTTCTGTGGGGGTGGGGGTGGGGAGTGGAGCGTCCAACAAACTCCTGATTCCTCCAGTGCTCTGAGACACTGGGTTTCCTAAAAGACATTAACTAGCCAGTCTTCCCCTAGATCCGTGGGACACATTGTCTAAAAGGTGCATATGACTCAACTAATGTCTTCCCCCAGGGGTGAGGACAACCACTGGATCTGCAAGCCCTGGAACCTGGCCCGCAGCCTGGACACTCACGTCACCAACAACTTGAACAGCATCATTCGGCACCGAGAGAGCACCCCCAAGGTGGGCTTACAGCTCCCCCTGCCCAGGTGCTCCAAGCACAGGCAGAGACACCAAGGAGAGCAGGCCTCAGGACCTCTGGCTAGGTCCAAGATTGGGAGGGTCAGCTGTGACTCAGGGTCACTCAGCTTGAGTGGATCAGAGCACACCAAGGTAGCTGATCACTCATGGAACTCGTGTCTAGTAGTGATCCTGTAGGGATGGCTGGGCCATCCAGTGGCTGTGTGGGACAGGTCCCTCAGATACAGGGTTTTCCTGGGCCATGGCTATGGTGGTGGCAACTTTGTCATTGTAGGGACTTGAGGCAGTAGGTGGGAGTGGATGGAATTATTATTGGTGAGAATTCCTCCTTTTAAAACCTGGACACTGCCGGGCGTTGGTGGCGCATGCCTTTAATCCCAGCACTCGGGAGGCAGAGGCAGGCGGATCTCTGTAAGTTCGAGGCCATCCTGGTCTACAAAGCAAGTTCCAGGAAAGCCTCCAAAACAATACAGAGAAACCCTGCCTGGAAAGACCAAAATAAATAAAATAAAAAATAAAACCTGGACACTAAGGCTAAGAAGATGTGGGTAAAGAAAGTGCTTGCTTTGCAAACATGAGAACCAGAGATCAGTCCCTACAATCCATTGGTGGGGAGTCTGGAAAGAGCCAAGCATAGTCAGTCCAGCCTGCTTGTCACACCAGTGAAAAACCCTGTCTTTAAGAAAGACAAAAGAGCCGGGCGGTGGTGGTGCACGCCTTTAATCCCAGCACTCGGGAGGCAGAGGCAGGCGGATCTCTGTGAGTTCGAGGCCGGGCTGGACCGACAGCCTCCAAAACAATACAGAGAAACCCTGTCTTGTAAAACCAAAAAAAAAAAAAAAAAGAAAGACAAAAGAGATCTCAGTATGGATAACACCTGAGGAATGGTAGCCAAGGTTGGGCTCTAGCAGACACACATGCAAATGCTGAAACTTGATGGGACTTTTTTTTTCTTTAAATAGCAAGGATAGGGATTAGAGAGATGGAGCAGTGGTTAAGAACACCTGCTACTCTGGCAGAAGACCCAGGTTCTGTCCCCAGAACTCACACAGTGGCTCCCAGCTGTCTGTAACTCCAGTTCATCTAACACCCCTCTGGCCTCTGGATGCTGCCTGCGTGTGTGGTACACATACATGTATGCAAACCAACACAGTTGCACATAAAAATAAATGAATCGTTTTAAAGTATATAACAGGGATGAACATAAAGAACTTGCTGTGCCTTAGCTAGAGTTTGAAAATGCAGAAGTAGAGGACAGCCGTGGCTGGCCATGAGGATGTTGCGTGCAGACTCCTGTGGATACAGGTGAAGGAGACTGCCCTGTCATGGAGCTCAGGGTGGAGGAGCACCCAGCTGCTCTGTCCTGCCCAGGTGAGGTGAGGGCTACTGGCAAGTCCACATCTGTCCTCCAGGTTGTGTCCAAGTACATTGAAAGTCCCGTCCTGTTCCTTCGAGAAGATGTGGGGAACGTCAAGTTTGACATCCGCTATGTTGTGCTGCTGCGCTCGGTGAAGCCACTGAGCTTGTTCGTGTATGATGTGTTCTGGCTACGCTTCTCCAATAGGTAAGAGTGACAGGCCGGGGCCAAGGTGCTGGGCACAGGGTGGGGAAGGGGCTAGACAGGGAAGCCCCTCCTTCACTGTGCACCTGAAAGCTTGTGCTGGACTCCATCCGCCACATCACGTAGCCCGCAGCTTCCCAAGTGCTCAGGGACTTCATTGCTATAATGAATGTGACACTCCGGTGAGCTGGACATTAACCCGGAGTCGTGATGATGTGTGTGGCTTACAGAGAATCTCCACAGC
The DNA here is from genome assembly GCF_017639785.1 of Mesocricetus auratus. Lineage (NCBI taxonomy): Eukaryota > Metazoa > Chordata > Mammalia > Rodentia > Cricetidae > Mesocricetus > Mesocricetus auratus. The sequence continues at coordinate 81,555,947 of NW_024429194.1, forward strand.
ACACTCCTGGTCTTGACTCTCCAACTTGACCTGAGGGGCTGTCCCAGCCCACAGACAAGGGAGCAGTGTACCCCAGCCCCAGCCAGCCGTGTGTGACTGCTCTCCAGGGAGCTTGTCTGCCCACTTGTTTCACAGGCCCTTCGAACTCAATGACCTGGACGACTACAAGAAGCATTTCACCGTCATGAACTATGACCCGGATGTGGTGCTGAAGCAGGTAGGCCCTGGTGGGGCCCAAGTCTAGGTTCTAGCTATCATGGTCAGGTCCTGTGTCCTCTCAGGAAGTCTTTCCCACAGTGCTAAAGAGCACTCAGTATGCCGGTAGTGGTGGCGCACGCCTTTAATCCCAGCACTCGGAGGCAGAGGCAGGCGGATCTCTTGTGACTTCGAGAGCAGCCTGGTCTAGTTTCCAGGACAGCCTCCAAAGCCACAGAGAAACTCTGTCTCGAAACCCCCCCAAGAAAATGAGCACCCAGTGTAAAAATTGGAGGAGCAGGGTTTCCTGCCCCTAAGACTAGTCTGTGGAGTGAGGTCTCCGTGGGCACAATGAGGTGACAGTGCCATCTGCATGCCAGGGCAAAGGCATTGAGGCAGGCAGAATTGGTCAGGAATGTACCTGCGGCAGGAGGGTGTTGGTACCGGATCCTAACTCTGGGTATGGGGAGGAAAGGAGGGATAGACTGCTAGATTTGTTACATCTGGGTCCTCTCTGACCTGGTGACTGGCTAAGGAGTGTAAGCTCAACCCCTGACCCTGTCCGACAGGAGACCAGGAAACCCTGTACTGTACCTCACTCTCCCTTCCCGGGTGTGTGATTTTCTTTTGCGGGCACACCTTGGTTCTTTTCTATTTCTTTTTTGGTGTTTTTGAGACATGGCCTGATGTGTCCTGGGCTGGCCTTGAACTCTGTTTCCCTGCCTCAGCTTCACATGTGAGTCCTGGGTGCAAAGATTGGTGGACTTCATAGTGACCTGGTTCTCAGTGCAAACGGCCCTCAGAGGTGTCTCTGTGCCCTGCCCAAGCATCTTCTGAGTGGGTTTGTGAAAAAGGAGCTTCCTCTGCAGAATGCCTGTGCTGACTCAGAGCCTAAGTGGCCCTTTTACCTCTGATTGAGTTGAAAGCCAGGACCCAGATTGCCCATCAAGGCACTGTTGGAAGCCAGCCCTGAGGACGCTAGGCTCATGATTGTGTTACCTGAGAAGCCCTTTGTGCAGGGATACGCTGCCTTATCCTCTGGGAGGAATCTGAGCTGCTGCATTCAGATGTTTGGGGTGAAAACTTGGTCTAGAGATCTTGTCGTAGGGTGCTTCAGAAGGGGGCCCTGCAGAGAGGCGTTGGTCTCTGCTGCCAGTGGGCTGAGCTGAATTGAGCTGGCTGTGACAGCCATGCCTGACAGCCTCCTGAGCCCTTGACCCTCTGTTCTCCGCTGAGCCTTGCAGCAGCCCTGAAAAGTCAGTGGCCTGAGCAGGGAGTGTCTTCTTTTCATAGAAGAAGAAATTGAGGCTCAGAGTTATTATTTTGCCTGCCTGGAGCCTAACCTTGGTCTCCTGTCCTTGTGTGGATCCAGCGGGACAGAGCTGAACTGAACCCTGTCCTATGAAACTAATATCCTGTTTCAGCCTAGAGACAGCCGCAGCCTCCACAACTGGCTCTCATCTGTTGCAGGTGCACTATGATGAGTTCATCCCCCAATTCGAGAAGCAGTACCCAGAGTTTCCTTGGAGTGGTGTCCAGGTGAGTCTTGGGCTCTGCCAGGCTGGGGCTGTGGAAGCCACCCCCTTCCCTTACAGGTAGAGGAGTCATCTTCTCACTGAGGCATGTAGAGATGGCTGGACTAAGACCGCCCGGGCCTGTGTACTCTGGGCCTATCTGTGTACAGTGCTTCTGGAGGCCCTTCAGAATGTTCCTCCACAGGAGGGAGGGAATTTGGGGCATCCTGAGGTAGCCCAAGAGCAATAGTCTCCACCAGCTCCGGAAATCCAAGCCCTTGGGACCTGGGGGGGGGGGCTAGAATAGGAAATCAGCAAATGTGCTGAAGATAGATAGAGTCCTGTGCTGGGCATGGCCTGGTGATACGTGCTTGTCTAGAATGCATGAAGCAGCAGGAGTGTGGGGACAGGCAGGATGACCTGGATGACAGGGATCAGGCAAGGACAGTGGGCTTTGTTAGTCCCAAAGTCAGCGTTGAGTACACTGTGTGATACAGCATTCTGTGTCCCCAGGCTGAGATATTCAAGGCCTTCACAGAGCTGTTCCAAGTGGCATGTGCCAAGCCACCGCCCATGGGCCTCTGCGACTACCCCTCATCTCGGGCTGTATATGCTGTTGACCTCATGCTCAAGTGGGAGAGCCGTCCAGATGGTAAGGGGCTCTCCACACCATAACCCTCCACCCTCTCCACCTCTGCCCAGCCCTGCCAGCAGCATCCAGGACAGCCCTGACTGGGGTTTTGGTTTTAATGTGTTTGAGAATTTTGCGTGCATGCATGCATGTGTGCACTCTGTGCATGTCTGGTATCCCTAGGGTCAGAGGACGTAGGACCCCTGGAGCTTGAGTTAAGAATGATTGTGAGCCACCATTGTTGGATTCTAGAAACTGAATCTAAGTCTTCTGTAAAAACATCACATGCTCTTAACTGCTGAGCCATCTTTCCAACCCCATGGCTGTCTTTTCACAGAACAATTTCTCAGGTGGTCCAGCTTGGGTATCCTGGCCTGGTCCACTGAGAAAGGGAACACCTGCTTCAGAGTGCAGGGGGAAGGTGACAGGCTGGGGGCCCTGTCCAACTCAGGACAGGAGAGTTGGAGCCACCTTCCCAGCCCTATATGCTGCTCCCTCTAACAAAACTGGTCTTGGAAGCTTGAAGCGATGTGCCCTCACTGCCCTAAGAGTAATGAGGTTTGGGGCAGCTCACATCTTTCTTTGGGGAACAGGTGTCAAGCCAGGAAATCCATAATGTAAATCACACCCTGTACCCACACACTGAGAATTGGAGCCTAAGTCTGTGTCCTACGTCACAGTCCCTGTCCCACAGTTTTCCCACGACAGATGTGTACCCCAACCTTGCTGCCATCACAGTCTTCCTACCTCTCGGTTTTGCTACCAGGAACGCGGGTGATGCAGCCCCAGATCCTGGAGGTGAACTTTAACCCTGACTGTGAGCGAGCCTGCAGATACCACCCCACATTCTTCAATGATGTCTTCAGCACCCTGTTTTTGGATGAGACCAATGACTGTCACGTCACCCGAATCATCTAGGTGCACAAAGCCCTCCTGCCTGTGCTCATAGCTGGTTCCAGCCCCTGCTCGTGGAGCTGCTTCCAAAGCCCCAGCCTTCTCCCTCCTCCCTCTTCCTCCCTCCTCCCTCCCCAGTCAGAGCCTGGGCCTAAGTTAGGCTCTGCCCTCCTGAGCCATGTTCCTGCTTCATATGTAGGGCATCAGGTCCGCACCATGTGGCAGAGCTGGAGAGTAAGTGGTATCCCCGGGGCTGGATACTGCCCCAGATGCTCTGCACACCTCCTAACACCCTCTGTCCTATGATGAGTCTCCAGCGCAGCCAAGGGCTTTTACTCCTGGCATCCAGAGAGTTTGTACAGAGGAAGAGGTGTTCCACAGAAACGGGGTTCCCCAGGGAAGTGTTTGGGAACCCTATATCCAGCAGGACCAGGGAGTTCTCTCCCAGAGTCTCTGTCCTCCTTTCCCTTGACTGATGTAAGCAGGGTATCAGCACCCTGTGCTGTACCACAGGCCCCAGAACAGCCAGGGAAAAACATTTGCCAACCCAGCCTTATGCCTAGGCATCCTCCACCAGAGCCTTCACCAGCAAACTTCCCAGCCTTGCCTGCCCTTGACGTTTCCCTTCTGGGAAGCTGGACTGTTAGTCCCATGGTCTCTGCTCTGCATGCTGGCATCTCACTGAGTTCCACTGTCCTCTTGAGGTGGTCAGGGGCCTCTGGTGTTGTGAGGTTCCCTGGCAGAGTCCAGGCAGAGGGGACAATGGAAATGCCAAGGCCGCTAAAATGGCTCTGGGGAGAACTTCATGTGGAAGTCAGGCTGCCTCTTGCCTAGGCCTAGAGTCAAAATGTTGACAGAGAGACAGAGAGAGAATGTGTGTGTGTGTGTGTGTGTGTGTGTGTGTGTGTGTGTGTGTGTGTGTGTGTGTGTGTGTGTGTGTGTGTGTTTTAACCTGCAGAAAGAAAATGTAAAATGCTGGAATTTGAAGTCAGTAGCCATTGTTTCTGTAACTGCTGGGGTCCAGTCCATCAATAAGTGCGTCTGGTTAGAGTGGGTGAGAGCTGCTTCTAGGGTGATCTGCTGCTCAGGAGGGTGGAGCACTGTGGTGGCTGTTGTACTTTTGAAGGTAAACAGTGACACTCTTAGCATAACTGGACATGGTTCTTCCTGCCCATCTCTGGGCGTGTGGGTCACCTACTACTGAGCCTGACTGTCCATGTTGGGTCCAGCCACTGCCAGGGGTGGGACACACACTTATGGTTTTTGTCTCTGGAGAGCTTCTATCCTCCCTGCCCTTTTATACTGCAATAAAATATGCCTCCTTCTCACCTGGTGTTTTCTCTTTGGGGAGCTTAGAGGCACAGGCCTGGGCTGGCATGACAGGTGTGTTCCCCTACTGTGTGGGCAGAGCCCAACGTCACCATGTGTGCTTTTGAGAAATGAGAGAAGACTAAGAAAGCCAGTAGACCTCCCAGCTCCCTAACCCAGTTTGACTTCCTAGTGACAGTCCCAGTTGCAAGGTGTAGAAAAGCTGTGACCTGTGCTGTCTACATTTCCGATCCTTGGGGGCTTTGGGCTTCATGGGTCCCGAGGCTTGCCCCCAACTGGTGGTCTTAGGAAATGGCATTTTCTCTGTGTTGTCTATTTGTTCTGGGATGGAAGTGAGAGGCTCAAACTCAAGGGTGGACGAGAGGGTTAGGGGCTAGTGGAGGACTCAGGCCCTACTGAGGGGCACCACGTTACAATGGGCAGAGCTGTCACGGGAGTAAGACTGAGGCCATGCTGGGCGTTGGTGGTGCACGCCTTTAATCCCAGCACTCGGGAGGCAGAGGCAGGCGGATCTCTGTGAGTTCGAGACCAGCCTGGACTACCAAGGGAGTTCCAGGACAGCCTCCAAAGCCACAGAGAAACCCTGTCTCGAAAAACCAAAAAGAAATTTAAATAAATAAATAAAATAATAATAATAATAAAAAGACTGAGGCCACACTGCTTCTGAGCAGTTACCCTACAAATTGTCTTCTGCCCTTAAGGATGAATGCTTGTGATGTCAGGACATTTGTTCAGCAGTCTTACAGGGATGATACTGAATAGAGGACCAGCAAGGTGGCTCATCAGGTGAAGGCACCTGCTGCCAAGCCTGAAGACCTCGCCAGGACCTACATGGTGGAAAGAACCAACTCCCACAGGTTGCCTTCTGGCCTCCATGGTACATGTGAGTAGGCGTATGTGTATGTACACAAAAATATAACTTAAAATTTTTCTAAAGCAGTCGGGTTCTCTCCCCACACGCTCCAGTTGGCACGGCAACGACTATCAGCCAGGTGTAGAGACATCCATTCCCTGACCACTTTCTCTGTTTAAGGGGCCACCGAAGACCAGCGCATGCCTGCCTTGGGCACGTGGAGTTGGCTGGAGAGCCCAGGCAGCCATTGCGGTGCTGCAGGTAAAAGAAGCAGGAACTGTGGAGGCCCTTGCTCAGGCCCCAGGGAGATGCCAATTGCTGACCACAAACTGAAGTCTGCCAATCTTATCCTACATCAGCATGACTCCCTGCTGATAGGTAGCCACCCAGCCCTTCTATAGTCAGGTGGCTGGGGACATAAGCGTGAAGGTTTGAGGCCTCTATCGCAGGAAGGAGCACAGACCAGGGTGACTGAAACCAGCGATACAGTGTGTCCTCATTAAAGGCTGCAGAAAGCCACTGTGATGACAGCATAGAAGATGCACAGGGGAAGCACTTACCCAGATGGCAGATGACCCCCATGTGAGCGGAATTGCTTTGTGGCTGGCAGGTACCGTGCTATGGAGCACTGCTGGGGCTGTATGACCTGCTTGCATGACAAAGTACTGCCAAGGAGCCCCTCCAAGTCTCACATGCATTGTCCCTAGAAGTGTCCAGAGTGGGTGCCCTGCGGGGACCCTATATACCCATAAGGCATTTGGAAGCAGGATGGGGGCTGAGGCGCTGCCTGCATGAAAGGCACCTGGTCCTGCCTCCCAACTGCTGCCTAAAGAGATTATAGGTCACCAGGCATTGGTGGCACACGCCTTTAATCCCAGCACTCGGGAGGCAGAGGCAGGCATATCTCTGTGAGTTCAAGGCCAGCCTGGTCTACAAGAGCTAGTTCCAGGACAGCCTCCAAAGCCACAGAGAAACCCTGTCTGGAAAAACAAAGAAAGAGAGATTGTAGATCACCCAAATGGAACCCTGGGTATGGGTAGGTGACAGCTCCTGGTCTAGGCAGGTCTGGGCCAGCAAGATGACTCTGTCTGCTCCTCCTAGGACTTAACGCCCTCTTCTGCCAGTTGGGTGTTTGTGAGCCACCGTAGGTGTAGAAACTGGGTGATACAGCCCAGCAAGGCCCAGTCTCAGCAGCAGAGACATGCTGCATGGCCATAGCCTCTGCTATCCCATAGACCAGCCGCCCCACTATGTACACAGTCTACACATGACGTTAAAGACTTTATTTAGCTTTAAAAGCCTCATGCTCTTAGAGCATGCTTGGAGCAGTGCAGAAAGGCAGGTACAACTGTCCCTGTATGGGACTTGGCACTGACCACCTTGACCTATCTGGTGGCTCCCTGGGCCAAGACCCAGGCAGACCAGCAGGCCCAGTGGTCATGAAAGCATGATGGCCAGCATCCATGGTGCCCGGCTGGCAGTGCTGTGATCCTGGTGGACAGGGTGCAATCACTCTGGGAACCGTGAGCCACCTCGCTGCCCAGCGTTGTCACGCCATACATAGTAGTTGAGCATGGTCGCAAAGGCCAGCCAGGCCAGGTAGGGGTAGAGCAGGCGGGCAGCTGGTGGGCTCACTCGGTGCCAGGCTAGGGTTGTGGCTGTTGCTACCCCACTGACAAGCAGAAGGTCTGCCAAGGCCTGCAGAGACAGGAGGTGGGGAGGCTAAGACCCTGATGGGTCTAAAGTTGTTAGTCTCGATTAGCCGTACTGTGCCCCTGAGGTGTGATGGCTGCCCCTGCTCTCTATTCTCAGCCTCAGTTTCCTTGTCTGTAAGTCCCTGCCTGACTGCCATGTATGGAAACAGCCCCGAGGGGGCACAGCTTGTTGAAGAGAAAAGCAGCAGCTGGAAGGCCTCTGGCCTGAAGATACAGCATTGTCAATGCTGACCCAAGAGGCCAGTGTCAGGGGACAAGCTGCTGTGGTGTGCACACTGTGTGGTCTTAGCTGACTTTGAACTAGCTTTGTAAACCAGGCTGTCAGACTTAAAGCAATCCTCTTGCCTCTGCTGGGACTACAGGCCAGGCATGTATCACAGAACCTGACAAGAACATTTTTAAGGAGAGGCTTTGTCCCCATGTGTCAGCATGCACAGCACCAGATGTAATGCTGGTGTCTCACGTCGTGGCTTCTATACCCAGGATCACAGCCCCACCCACTTCAACCTGGCCCTCCAAACTTTCTCCATGGAGGGAAGCTGAACTGAGGCTGTGTTAGTACACAGGTCACTGTCACCTAGACTGGCCTAGCCCTCTCCTGGGCTCAACTGATCCTCCCACCTCAACCTCCAGAGAGCTGGGACTCCAGGGACCCCACTGCACCTGACTCATGGAACTTCTAAAGGGGCTACAAGCCACCGGCCTGGAATTCGATCTCACCTGCTCTCCCAGGGCCATCACCAGTGACCCAAGGATCAAGCTATGGCCATACTTACCCAGCCCATCTGCCGGGCACCAAAGAAGATGGGAGGCCACGCCCAGTTCAGAGCCAGCTGACCAGTGTAGAGACCCAAGGGGACCACAGCCTCTTCTGTGAAGCCTCCCAGCTCTTTCCAGACCATGTAGGAGCCATACCTGAAAAAGACAATGTGTCAGGACATCCCAGGGCAAGGCTAAAGTGCTCTGCTCCCAAGACCACTCAGGTATGCCCTGCCACGGACTTCTGTGTGATCTCAGAGAAGCTACTTGCCCTCTCTGGACCTTGGTTTCTTCTAAGATTGCTATGGAGATTTGAATTGAGACCCTGAGTCAGTGTGTGGTTACAGGGTAAAGGCTGGAGTTTAGGGGACAAGCAAGTAGCAGCTTAGACAGGCTCTTGGGGGGCCATGAGTGACTGCAGAGGGCTTCTGGGGATGAACCACACCAGGCTCTGGTGTTGGACAGACAAACCAAAGGGTGTAGCCGCCACCCATTTGTCTTGGCACAAGCTGCTGTTGTCCACACTAACCTTTATACATGGGGAAACCTCAGTGAAACCAGGCAGGGTTCCCAGAGGCAAGCAGGAAAAGGTTCAGTCTTACAACACATAGGTTGGCAGCCTCGCCAGCCTCCCTTTCCCAAGAGAGAAATAATGCCGCTGTGTCCTGGGGCCTCCCTCCACACGGGGCCCAATGCCTAGCCCGATTCCATGGGGAACGGGATACTGCAAGGTGGCACCTGCAACCACCTACCCCATGGCGGAATACAGGGTGCCCCAGATAGGAGCCAGAGTCCAGCGAGGTGGATGCCAGGAGGGTTTCTGCAGGCTAGCATACCAGCGGAGGCCCTCACCGCGCACAAAGTAGGCACCCATGAAGCCCCCCAGGCTGGGCACCAGAGTGAGGCCCACGGCGGGCACCCAGGATGGAGCCATAGCTACTGGAACTGCTGTTCTGGAAAGATCTGAAAGAGAACATGGGACAGGTGAGAGAAGTTCTAAAGAACCATGGGAAGCAGCCCAACATTGCCTTCAGCACCTCTGAGGTCCTGTCCCCTAGGATTAACCAGCCCACATACTCCTGATGGGCGAGGCAGGAGCTCAGAGTCCACACTCCACATTCATACCCTGCCCCAGAGGTGTCCCCAGCACTCTGGGCCAGGCTCTGCCATGTTCACAAAGCTGCATCCATATGGACACTCAAGAAAATGTTTAAGGCTGGGTCCATGTCTTACAGCTAGCTCTCAGGCCCTCTGCAGCCAATCTCTGGGCTAGAGTCAAGACCATTGTGAGCTACAGAATGGGGGGGGCCCTAGTGTAAACGTCCAGGGCCCACTCTGCCTCTGCTTGCTATGGGAATACTAAGCAATCAGTATCCTGACTCAGACTCAGTGTCCCTATCAAACACGGTTCCCAAGAGCATCCAACACTGACAGTAGCTGGAGAATCAGGGGGTGTCTGCTTGCTGTAAGCCATGCTGGGGAAGTGGTTCAGTCAGTCAAGCATTTGCTGTGCAAGTGTGAAAAGTGGAATTTGGATCCCAATATCCATATGGATGCTGGGTGGGTATGGTGATCTACACATAATCCCAGCGCTGTGGGGGTAGAGATGGGATCCCCAGAACAAGGCAGCCAGACACAACCTATGTGTTCAGCAAAAGATTCTGCCTCAGCAAATCAAGTGTACAGATACTGAGGAAGACAATGTCAACCTCTAGCCTCACTCCCATACACAAACATGTGCATCACACACACACACACACACACACACACACACACACACACACGGGGGGGGGGGGGGATGGGGGGAGGGAGGGAGAGAGGGAACAGTCTCTCACATACAGTGCAGTAGCCTGAAGTGGTTTAAATGAGAACATTTAAACCAGGCTTAGATGTTTGAATATTTGGCTCCTGGTTGGTAGTGCTGTTTGGGGAGGCTTGGGGGATGTGGCCTTGCTGGGGGAAGTACATCACCAAAAGCCTCTCCTACTTTCTCTGCCCCATGCTTGTGTTCAAAGATGTGAGCCCCTCAGCTTCCTGCCTCTTCCATGCCTGCCTGCTGCCTTCCCACCAGGGTGGGCTGTTATATAAGCCAAATAACTTGCCTTGGCGATGGTGTTTTATCTCAGCAACAGAAAAGTAACTAATACTGTGTCCAACAACAGGGGAGTCTCAAACAGTCCCTACAAGAAGCTTCAGAGGACTTTCATTTGTCCCTTTGTTTATAAATGCCAGGGATCCAAGCTAGGGCCTCTCTTTTTTAGGCTTACAAAGACACTGTGTAGCCCAGACTACCCTGCAACTGATAGTAGTCCTCCTGCCTCAACTTCCCAAGGGCTTAGTGCCACCACCACCAGCAGCAGCAGCATGTTTCATTAGCTGAGGTGAAACTTCCCAAATTTAAACTGACAATCTGCCCAGCCAACACCAAGTTCCAAACATGTCCGTCTCCCACAAAGAAAGCAACGCCAGCTGGCATTCGCTCCTTGCTCCAAGCTAGCCCTGCCCATTCCCGCAACCAGGAACCCCCCCTTAGGTTCCCCAGCACCTTCTGTGAACATTCCCTACCAGGTCAGAGCCTGTGTAGCTGGCTTCCTTCCTGATCACCCCACCTTAGAGGTTTGCCAGCCTTAACCCCACCCCACCCCACCCCTGTAGCAGCACCTTTTCCCTCCTTCCCTCTCTGCAGTCTCTGCAGGCAAAAGTGCTCCTGTCACAGCGCCCAGACGGAGGGGGGACAACAGGCCCACACTCTGTGCTCAGGAAGTCCCCAAACAGCCACACAGGATCAACCAATGTCTCTATTGATGGATTTCAGAGTCCATCAAGTCTCCCATTATCTGTCCATTGTATAGAAAAGGGTGGTGGCTATCCCAAGAACGTACCATGAGGGTAGGATCTGGGGACAGAACACTGAACCCCAGGCTCCTGATGCCACTCTCTAGCTGTCCCCCAAAAGCCAGGCTGTGTTTATACCACTGCGCTGAGATCAGCGAAGGACCCCTATTCTCATCCAAGGTCACAAAACAGGACAGTCACCCACCCTACTTGAGACCGCAAGAGAAAATTGGGCCAGGGACCTCTTGGAGACTGCCCAGTTCCTGAGTCACCACCCTGGAGGGGGGCAGACCGACAGGGGTGGGGCCCATAAAAGCTGAGTCACCCTGGGCTGGGCTGAGCTGGGTAGGAGATCAGCCCAGGGTGGAGTCCGGGAGGGTATAGAGGACCAGGGCAGGAATACTCAGAGTGGGCAAAGCCATCTGCTCAACCCTTTATTTCAGTCTCTTCTAGAAGGCACATAACATCCAAAGCTTCACCCTGCCACCAGCTTACTAGGGCACCTTGGGTTGTTCCAGGAAGGAAGACAGGACACCAAGACTTCCCCGCAGAAAACTCCACACCGGACTGTGGCTATGCATGTGGAGACCACTCAATTGCTTCCTCTAGGGGAGGAGGTGGCCTCCTCTCCACCTCTAGAGAACACCTTGGGCAGAGGACGGAAGACAATAGAGCAGACCATGGTTGTAAGCCTTCTCCACTTTGGCTACTCCAGGACTCCTGGGAAGGAACCAGGGTATCACTCACTGTTCAGGGCTCATCCTGTCCAAGCTCTCTGTATTCCTCACAGTGGCCACAAAGCAGGAGTCAGTCACCTTTCATCCACACAACCTGCTCAGTACCCAATAGGGGCTTATTGCTAGTGCCACTTTCCAGATTTAGAAACTGAGGCCCAAGAGATTGTAAACCATTCCAGGTCTGTGTCTCTAAAGGCCACAATGACACACAGCCACTCTGGGATAGCTCTGCTTGGGATGTAGCGCCCTGGGCAAGGATCGGGTACACAGGCTGACACCACTCTCTTCCCAGTGGGAAAGGTCTCAGGCCAGCAGCACCACCCTCTCCACCCTTGGCACTGTCACTCCACGGAGCCTCTGGCCCCATCTCTTGGTAGAACAGCCAGATAGGATGCCTGAACCCTCCCTCACTGAGGCTGGAGTCAGCAGCCTCCGTAGTGTTTAACTGCTGGCTAGGCAACCCCAGACTTTCTTCTCCTCAGGGGCATCAATGTCCCCAGTCTGTGAAGCTAGGACAGGGCCAGTGGGTCTGGGGCACCTGTTGCTCTGGAACCTCCCTAGAGACCGTGACCCAGAAACAGAAGGGAGCCAACGCTCTTCCTTCCACTGCCTGAAGCTCCTCCCCAACCTCGAGCTTATTTCCAGCCACCCATTACTGTCCTGAGGAATTTTATGGGGCTTTTTATTCTTAACGAACCTGGAAACCCTCATTATACCTTATACCAGCCTTTCCCGTTCTGAAAGTAACCACAGTGCCAGCAACAAGTCGGTTAGGACCGGCAGGAACTGGTCATCTTGAGGCCTGGGGTGTGGGGAAATGGCGTTGCCGAGTGGCAACTTTTTCAAACAAAGCAGGCTTTCAGGCGCCGCTTGCACAACCCCTAACAAGGGGACCAGGAGCAGAAGCTGAAAAGTCCGATCAGGAAAAAAAAAAAAAAACTGAAGGATAAAGTAAAAAGCAAGTCGGCTGTCTGTCGGTCCCACCCTCAGGAACCCACTTTCAGAAGTTTCTGAACCCCAGCGAGTCTCAGTCCAGCTATGTCCAGGCACAGATGTGCAAACGCAGTGGCCGAGTGCACACACATCACCACACCATGTGTGTAGGGGAAGCAGGCTTTGGCATCAGAAAGCCGGGGCACGCCGGGCGTTGGTGGCGCACGCCTTTAATCCCAGCACTCGGGAGGCAGAGGCAGGCGGATCTCTGTGAGTTCGAGACCAGCCTGGACTACCAAGCGAGTTCCAGGACAGCCTCCAAAGCCACAGAGAAACCCTGTCTCGAAAAACCAAAAAAAAAAAAAAAAAAAAAAAAAGAAAGCCGGGGCACAAGTCCTGACTCCCACACACTGCCAGTGTGAACCTTTGCACAACTTCAGTTTCCCACGGATCCCAATGTTCCCCTGCAAGGGAGGCAGGATTGCCAACAGCCAGAGGCTCCCTCCCTTCTGCACCCAGATGCTGCCAGCAGCAACCTACCGGGTGCCCACCGAGGCTCCGGACCTTGGCCGCTGTCCTCAGGGTGCCAACCACCCTGAGCTGCACCCTCTCTCAGGAGGAGTCCCTCCCGCTCGGTGCCGGCCTCAGTTTCCCTTTTGTCTCCCCGCTGTCGGGGTCTCACCCATCCTCAGCCCCACTCACGCAGTTGCTGGCTGCTCCGCGAAGGACTCTAAGCACAGAGGTGGAGGCCGCTGACCCCGCCCCTCCCCGCCCCGCCCCTCCCCGCGCCGCACCCGGAGGCACCCTGGCTTCCCTTATCCGCCCTCTGCTGGCATTCCTTTCTTTTTCTCACCCCATGGTGGGCCTGAGAGCTCCCTGCTGTGGGCATCGCCGGCAGGTTATTGTTCTGCAAATAACGAATGTCAGGGTGTGGTGGCACATGCTTGTAATCCCACCACCGGAGGCTGAGACAGAGGATGACAGTGGGCTCACGGCCAGTCTGAGCTGCGTGTTATGATTTATTCTTTTTCGACTGTGCCTGACTGAATTCTACCTATCGCCTTATGCTGATTTTTTTTTTCAATGAGGAACTGGGGATATAGTTCCGTAATGGAGTGCTTTCTTAGCACGCACTGGCCCCTGAGTTCAATCCCTAGCACGATTCAAAACAAAAGAAAACAAACCACTTTCTGCCCCTTGTGGTAATAAGGCCCTAGGCACTATGCCTGGCCACACCCACTTGCTGGCAGCCATCAACCTCTTCCTGTGAGTCAATTAGAGTAGGCTGACTACCGGGATCCGCCTGTTTCAACCTTCTGGGCCCTGGGATTATAACTGTGCACCGACGTTTTAAACACAGATTCTGGGAAAGAATCTCAGATCCAGGTGGTTACAAGGTGAGCATGTGACCCACTAAGACTCCATCCCAGTCCCGGGCCTCTTCTTCTTAAGCAACAGCACAACAGAAGGCGTGGTTGTGACATCTGTCAGCACACCTCTGTTCTCTTGCCAATCCCTGTGACACTGGCTGTACATGCCTCGTGCATGCCTGTCACCTTTCAGTCTCTCTGTGCCCCTCTGGGATACCCTTGTCTCCCTCCTGAGTGGGTTTCATGTCCTACTGTGTGTTTGCCAAGGAATGAATGTCCCCTGGGGGAAATCTCTTGTGAAAGTTTAGTCCCCATGATAAAGAATCAAAAGGTGGGACCAGGTGGGTCTTGAATAGGGCATTAAGTCCCCAGGACTCACTTCGAGGCCTCATCCAGTAGTGACTGGCACAGGAATAGATCCATTATCCCGAGTGTGGGTCTGTCATGTAAGCCAGCTGGTGCTGGTCCTTGGATGTGACCCCTCTTGTCAGATGATGCCTTGCATCCCTTGGAATCTGCAGAGAGTCCCCAACAGCAAAGAGGCCCTCGTCAGACACAGCCTCTGATCCTGAACTTTGCAACCTGAAGACTGTAAGTGGAATAAACTTCTCTATATAAAGGACCCAGTGTGTGGCATTCAGTGATAGCAGCAGAAAACGGACCGAAGCATCTTCCCCCTGAGTGACCCCACTTTGTCTGGGTTGAGCCATCTTTCCTAGACCTCTTCTGGTGTCCCTGCAAGGTGATCTTATAAATCTGTCCTCCCCATGGTGGGCTGACGCCTCACTAAGAAGGCCACTGTCCTTCAGAACCCTGAAGGTATGTTGTGGTCAAGTAGCTGTGACACCAGTATGCAACTGTACAGGTTTCTGGTCTGCTCAGTTATTGATGCCACCTTGTTGCTACAGACTTTGGATGCAATCTATCTGGTTCTTTATGCAAAAGCTTAAGTTTGGGCTGCAAAGTTTTGAAATTTTGCAAACGCAACCTTCTATGTGAGTTTAAACTTAGCACATTGAGCTATCACCCAAAGGGCCTGCTCTTTCTTATTTTTGTTTTATTTATTTATTTACTTACTTACTTGCTAGTTTTTGAAGAAAGGATTTCTCTATGTGGCCTTGGCTGTCCTGGAACTCCCTCTGTAGGCCAGGCTGGCCTTGAACTCACAGAAATCCACCTGCTTCTGCCTCCCAAGTGCTTTTTAAAATTTTATGTGTATGGGTATCTTGCTGGATGTATGTTTGTTCACAATGTCATGCCTGGTGCCTACAGAGGCCAGAAGAGGGTATTGGACACCCTGGAACTGGAGTTAACAGATGGTTGTGAGCCTCTATTTGGGTGCTGAAACTGAACCCAGGTTCTCTGGAAGAGCAGTCAGTGCTCTTAACCTCTGAGCCATCTCTCCAGCCCCCATTTTTTATTCTTTTGTTGTTGCTGCTGTTTTGTTTTTTGTTTTGGTTCTTTTTTGTTTTGTTTTTCGAGACAGGGTTTTTCTGTGTAGCCTTGGCTGTCCTGGAACTCACTCTGTAGATCAGGCTGGCCTCAAACTCACAGAGATTCACCTGAGTGGATCCTGAGTGCCAGGATTAAAGGCATGTGTCATCACTGCCTGGCTCATCTTTTAATCTTTATTTTGGAGTCTCTTGTGTAATCCAGGCAGGCCTTGATACTGGTGTGCACAACCAGGCCTGGGTTTCAACAGTCCCTGTCATTGTGGAAGGGCCTGGTCGTTACTTGTCAGAATTGAATTGCTCCCCCCACCCGACGTTTCCTGCCCTCTGTTTCCTCACTTCTCTTTCTGGAACACCTGTCACTCAGGGCCCTGGACTTCCTGTGCTGATCCCTCACTCCCTGGCCTTGCTTTGGTTCTTATGTTTTATTTGTTTGATGTCCCTCCCCTACCCCCACCTCTGAGACAGTGGCTTCTTCTGGACTTCACTGAGTGTTTCAGTTCTGCTTTGCTATTTTTGCCCTATACATGATTATATCATTGCCCATTTCTGTCTTATAAGCACGCTGTCTTACTCCTGAAGAGGTCAGTGATAATATTCCTTTTTAAATTTTTTACATATATTTTTTAAAGATTTATTTATTTATTATGTATACAGTGTTCTGTCTGCACGTATGCCTTCACGCCAGAAGAGGGCACAAGATTTTATTACAGGTGGTTGTGAGCTACCATGTGAATGCTGGGAATTGAACTCAGGACCTCTGAAAGAGCAGCCAGTGCTCTTAAACTCTGAGCCATCTCTTCAGCCCCCCCTATATTTATTTTGTTTGTGAGGTCTGTGAAGAGCCTGCAAAAGCTGCTTCTCTTCTTCCATCATGTGGGTTCCAGGGACCAAGCTCAGTTTTCAGGCTTAGTAGCAAGCACCCTTATCTGCTGAGCCATCTCACTGGCCACAAAGTTAATTTTTAAAGACAACTGTTTTCTTCTCTCCTCAGTTTCTAAATTCTGTATGTTGGCTTTCTTTTCTGTCCATAACAGGCTTTCCTCAGACGCCCAGGAATCCTTGGACATCTTTTCTCAATAAAAGAAATGAACAAGACCAGACAGTGGTGGCACATGCCTTTAATCCCAGCGTTCAGGAGGCAGAGGCAGGCTGATTTCTGTGAGTTAGAGGCCAGCCTGGTGTACAAAGTGAGTTCCAAGATAGCCAGGACTGTTACACAGAGAAACCCTGTTTCAAAAAAAAAAAAAAGAGAGAGAGAAAATAAAGAAAGAGAGAGAAGGAGGGAAGGAGGGAGGGAAGGAGGGAGGGAGGGAGGGAGGGAGGGAGGGAGGGAGGGAGGGAGGGAGGGAGGGAGGGAGGGAGAAGTCTGTGGGTAGCAGTTTGTTAGTTTAGGTTCACTATTCCTGGAATATCAATGACTTCAGGATTTTCCTTTTGAAATGGCCAGCCTCTATAGGACTAGGAAAATAAGGGTTTGACTTTAGGATTCTGGATGCTCGGTGGAGCAGAAAGCTGTAGTGGGTCTCTACATCCAGCATTCAGTGTCAGGCTGCTTCAGAGGAATCCCCACATTCATGCCTCCCCTTTCTTTTCCAAACCGAAGCTCAGATGTGTCCCAGGACAGGGACCAGTGGCTGGGGAGAGAAAAGATTTTTAAGGATCTAACCAATTTTTAAGTGTTTTTGCAAATAGGTTGCTTTGAGCTTTCTTTCTCCCCTGTTCCTAGAAGAAGCTGCTACTGCACATAGCTAAGGTTTTGGGAATGTTGTTGTAGGAATGAGACCTATCCTTCCACTTTCGCCATGTCTGGAGACAGTCTGGGGTCAGCCAGGACAGATAACACCGCTTATCTTTTTTCTATTTTCAAGATGTTCTGTTACTGGGGTCTCTTTCTGTCTGGGGAATTTAGGTCTATAAAAGATTTATTTGCACCAGGGAGATAGCTCAGTCTGTAAAGGGTTTGCTGCACAAGTTTGAGAACCTGAGTTTAGATCTCCAGAATTCCTGAAAATAAGCCAGGTGTGAGGGTGTAATGTTAGCACTGGGGAGGAAGAGACAGGAAGATCTCTAGGGCCTGCTGGCCAGCCACTCTAGGTGAATCAGTGAGCTTCAGGGTCAATGAGAGACCCTGTCTCAAAAAATAAGGTAGAGTGTTGTATTAGTCAGGATTCTGTAGAGTCACAGAACTTATGGAATGAATATATATATATATATAGTTTATTGTAATGACTTACAGCCTGCAGTCCACCTAATCCAACAATGGCTAACTGAGTCGAAAGTCCAAGTATCTAATAGTTGTTCAGTTCCACAGGGCTGCGTGTCTCAGCTGGTCTTCTGTATATGCTGGAATCCCAAAGAAGTAGGCTCCAATGAAGGAATGAATGTGCTAGTAAGGCAAAGGCAAGCAGGCAAGGAGCAAAGGCTTCCTCCTTTTGTGTTGCTGAAGAACGCTGCTCCATTTATGGTCACACCACTGGATGCACTGGTCATATTTCACATGGCAAATTCCCTCTAGTGGGATGTGCATTCGTCTTAGTTAGGGTTTCTATTGCTGTGAAGAGACACCATGACCCTGGCAACTCTTATAGACCAGGTTGGTCTCGAACTCATGAGTACTGGGATTAAAAGCATGCACCACCACGGCCCAGTCATGGCAACTCTTATAAAGTGAAACATTTTTTAAAAAGATTTATTTATTATATGTACAGCATTCTGCCTCCATGTATTCCTGCATGCCAGAAAAGGGCACCAAATCTCATTATAGACGGTTGTGAGCCACCATGTGGTTGCTGGGAATTGAACTCAAGACCTCTGGAAGAGCAGTCAGTGCTCTTAACCTTTGAGCCATCTCTCTAGCCCCTAAAGGGAAACATTTAATTGGGGCTGGTTTACCGTTTCAGAGGTTTAGTCCATTATCATCATGGTAGGAAGCATGATGGCATACAGGCAGAAATGGTGCTGGAGAAGGAGCTGAGAGTTCTATATCTGGATCTGTAGGCAGCAGGAAGAGAATGCCACACTAGGTATGGCTTGAGCATCTGAGATCTCAAAGCCTGTACCCAGTGACACACTTCCTCCAACAAGGCCATACCTTGTAATAGTGCCACTTCCTATGGGACTATGGGGGCCATTTTTATTTAAACCATCACAGCACTTTTCCTAGTCAAAAGCAAGGCTTCAAGGTTAGAGAAAAATGGTTCAGCAATTAAGAGTACATATTGCTCTTGCAGAAGACCTGAGTTCCATTCCCAGCACCCTCTCAAGTGGCTCACAACCACCTATAACTGTAGCTCCAAATGATTCAACATCTTCTTCTGGACTCCATAAGCATTCACATTCATATACAGATAATTAAAATTAAAAAATAGCCAAGTGTGGTGGTGCCAGCACTCAGGAGGCAAAGACAGGCAAATCTCTGTGAAAGGCTAGCCTAGTCTACATAGTGAGTTCTGGGCCGGTCATTATCTATCTACCTATCTATCTATCTATCTATCTATCTATCTATCTATCTATCTACCTACCTATCTATCTATCATCTCATATATATGAAATCATAAAATAAAATAACAAAACAAGATGAACATCCTGAAATGCTTATTTGAGTTTCTTCAAACTCAGTAAAACAGATAGTCGGATGTGGTTTACTGTGGACTGAGTGATACGTCCCCCCCAAATTCCTATATTGAATCTTAATTCCCAGTGTGATGGCATGTAGAGATAGGGCCCTGGAGGGGTGGAGTGATTAGGTCATAAGGTAGAACCTTCATAAATTAGATATCCTCAAAAAATATATTCCCTATCTATTGTGTGGGGATAGGAAAAGCTAGTCTGCAAACCAGGAAACAGACTTCCCAGACACTGTATTTGCAAGTGTCTTGTCTGACCCTGGACTTCTCAGCCTCCAAATTTTTGAGATATGATTTCTATTATTTAGGCCCTGAAGTCTATGGCATTGGTATGTCAGCCACAATACACTGAAACATACCTCCACATAGATCTTCTCATTGTGAAATACTGTGGTGTGTGCGTGTGTGTACTGGGCACCTTAGCAGAGAGTGGCAGAAAATGAGAACAGATCAGAGTTTCGGAAATGGAATGCAGGCGTGAGGTCAAAATTAGTCTGACCCAGACTCATGCAAAGAAAAAGAAAAGAAAAGAAAAGCTCTCAGAGACTGCACAAGCACAGTTTCCAGTCCCCTGTTCTGTGTCACTCAATCTTTGAGACATTTGTCACCTGAGGAATTTAAAAAAGCGAACCTAAAAAGGATCCTGGACTAGTATCCACGGCACGAAGATGTATTGGCTACTTATTATGAGCTGGGCACCTAGTTGTGTTTTATAGGAAATACGAGAACTGCTTGCTTAGTACATTTGGCAGAATCATGGGCTAAAAAGGGGGGCGGGGAGGGTTCGCAGTACTCTTTCAGGTTCTACTGGACGGTTGCGCATATTTTAGTACGGAAATACTTATTGAGGGCTCACTGTGAAATGCTGTCTGTGGTTCCTGGATGAAGAAGTTTAAGGAAGCTCACAAACCAAGACACAAGTGCATACGGTTTGAGAGCTGGGGTGGATCAGTAACATGGGAACATTTTTTTTCTGGCTGCCTGGCCCACCCGACCGGAAATACCCGTAGGACCGCACCGCTGCGCAGCCGCGATTCTCCTCCGTCGCCGCGGTAAAGAACATCCGTTATGTGTCTCGCTATGAGCGCCCGGGTAGCTCGGGCAGGATGGGCCTGGGGGCCTTGGGGACGCCGCGCCGCCTCGAGCCTCCGGGAGCCGCCGGCGGACGCCGTGGACGTGGCGGAGTTGCTGCGGGACGCCAGCTCGGCCGAGGAGGGGGTCCAGGAGGCGGTGGCGCGGCGGCCGCCCTCACGCTGCTCAGTGCTGCTCTTCCCCGGCCAGGGCAGCCAGACGGTCGGCATGGGTGGCGGCCTGCTGGGCTTCCCGCGCGTGCGCCAGCTCTACGAAGCGGCTCACCGGGTGCTCGGGTACGATCTGCTGGAGCTGTGCCTGCGCGGGCCTCAGGAGGACCTGGACCGCACCGTGCACTGCCAGCCCGCCGTCTTCGTGGCCTCGCTGGCCGCCGTGGAGAAGCTTCATCACCTGCAGCCGGCGGTGAGCCGAGGAGAGACTGCTGGGTCTGCGGGGTCCTCAGTGTGGTTCTTACTGGTCGCCATTCTGGTCATTGATAGTATTCTAGACCTCCTGCACGAAATAAGGATCCTTGCTACAGGGGTGTTTGCATCTTAGAAGAGACACAGTTCACACTTAATGCACCGAGTTAATATAGTACATTAAAGATGAATGTGTTGGGCTGGAGAGATGGCTCTGAACTTAAGAGGACCTGCGTTAGCTTCCCAGCACACATGTGGCGGGTCACAGTCATCCATAATTCCAGTTCCATGGGATCCAACACCGTTTTATGGCTTCTGCGGGTACCAAGTATGTGTATCACGTGCACATAACATTCAAGTAAGCAAAATATTCATACACATAAATCTCTTAAAATTTTTTATTTACTTTTGAGGGTCTGGAGAGACGGCTCAGTGGTTAAGAGCACTAGCTGCTCTTCCAGAAGACCCGGGTTCAATTTCCAGCATCCACATGGCAGCTCATTACAGAACTCCAATTCCAGGGGGGATCTGACTAACCTGGGCTACATAGCAAGTCCCAGCCCAGCCAGGGCTTCATAGTGAGATCCTGTCTAAAAGAAGACAGAAAATGGCATGGCAAAGATTACAGCATGGGACTTCACTTGCTGTTGAAACAGAGTAATACCAGGACAATACATGTTAACTGGTGCTGAGACCCTCTGTTTTACCTTCGCAGCCACCTTGTGAGATGGAATGACAGGAGGCTCAAGGTGACCGTAATGAGTATGGTCCTATTGCAGATTTACTCAGTGCTTACTTTGGGGCAAGCCTATGTTGAGATTTTTATAGAGATTAGCATTACCTACTTACCTTAGTAGTAGTGTAAAGTAGGTCTGGGGACTGAAATTCAGTTTTCTGTGGCCTGAAAAATCGTATTTTTAATGCCTGTACTTTTGTTTTGGTTGGGAGCATGGGAAGGATGAACTGAAATGTATCTGTGTTATTGTAGAACTCCAAATCCTCTAGCTTCGGTCTCCCCTAGGGCTGTGATTACAGCCGTGAGTGGTCATAGGCAGTGTGCATGTAACTTTTGCACCCCATATGCCCAAGAAACTGCTTTAGGTAGAGGCAGGAGGATCCAGACTCTGGGTCATGGTGTGACTCGGATTGACTCTAGCCTGCCTTTCTAATGGAGGTTCTCATCAAGAAAGGGCTAGACTCTGGGGTTGCTGGCCCAGCTGTGTGCTGTCTTCTAGCTGGAGTACCAGGCCAATAAAATTAACTCATGGTGACTCTTAGCTGTGCTGCCAGTTCCCAGATTCATATCCTAGGACTGAATGCTCGGTACCTGAGGGTTCAGCCTTATGTTCTGCTCTGTCACCACAGGTCATTGAGAACTGTGTTGCTGCAGCTGGATTCAGCGTGGGAGAGTTTGCAGCCCTCGTGTTTGCTGGAGCCATGGAGTTTTCTGAAGGTACACAGGAGTTTGGCTTGTGCAGAGTGTATTCTTGCTGGGTTCAGTGGGGACAGGGGACTCTGTGGACAGTGGTGCTAGACCCCCTCCAAGGTTGTCAGGAAGGGAGCACAGGGCTGCAGATGACCCTGGAGATTCCCCTGATCCCCTTTGAAGTCTAAAGGATTCAGTGCAGGTTTCCTTTATAATCTCATGAAGTTGTTCCCATGTCGACCTTCCTTGACTGCCCTCTGCATTCCTTTTTAAATTACATAAAATTGTGTGTGTGTGTGTGTGTGTGAGGCAGAAGACATTTTTTAGGAAATAGTCTATTCTTCCTTCCAACATGTGCATTTTTAGGGTTGAACTCAGGTTATTAGGTTTGGCTTTGGCCACAGCCACCTTTACCCACTGAGCCCTCTTTCTGGCTCTCCCTTTGCATTGTTAAGGCATTCACTCTCTGCCTGTCACACCTGGAAAGTGTTCAGTAGGTGTTATGTGAGTTAATGAATACTTGATTATTGCCCAGTGTATGCAAAGCCCATTCCCAGCATCCAGACTTCAGGGAACAAGAGCAGTTAGTACTCTTAACCAATGAGCCATCTTTCCAGACTTTTTCCTAAGATTTTTTTTTTTCTGAAGCTGGACACAGTAGCTCGTGCTTGTAGTCTTGGCTACTCTGGAGGCGGTGGCAAGGTCTCTTGAGCTGAGTTTGGGGCTTATGCCCTTAATCCTAGTACTTGAAAAATGTGAAAAGGCAGGTGGATCTATGTGAGTTCAAAGCCAGTCTGTCTACATATCAAGTTCCAGACCCACCACAGCTGCATAGTGAGACCCTGTCTCAAAAAGGGAAGGAAAGGCAGATAGACAAACAGACAGACACAAAGAGCAGGAGAGTGAGAGCACACCACAAGTGCCTGCCTGACTGATCAGTTCATTGATTTTCAAGTCTGCTTTATAGTTATACAGGGAAGGGGCTTGAATGCTCATTTCTTGAGAGATGAGACCCAGATGGTCAACAAGCACTTCTTTTTTTTTTTTTTTTTTTTTTGGTTTTTATGAGGCAGGGTTTCTCTGTATTGTTTCGGAGGCTGTCAGTCCAGCCTGGCCTCGAACTCACAGCGATCCGCCTGTCTCTGCCTCCCGAGTGCTGGGATTAAAGGCGCGCGCCACCACCGCCCAGCCTCAACAAGCACTTCTAACAACAGTGGTCGTCAAAGAAACGCACATCAGCCCGCAGGAATAGCATCTCGTGCCCTATGGGAGAGGAAGGTTGAGGATGTGCAGAAATCAGCCCAGGGTCCAGCTTCTAGGAATGTATATAGTACAGCCACTGTCTAGTTAAATTGTAATATCACGTGTCCTTAATATATGAATCCAGTTGGTAGAAGGGGCAGATGCTACTGGGGTTGGAGGAGGAAGAAAAGGGAATAAGGTGTTCTTGAGGGAGTGGTGCTGGGCATTGAGCCTATGGCCTCGAGCCTGTCAGGTAAGTAGTCTGCCACTGAGCGATATCTCCAGCCCCAATGCTGGGCTTTGTTTTGCTTTTGAGACAGCAATTTTCTGTGTAGCCCTGATATCCTAGAACTGAATCTGTAGACCAGGCTAGCCTTGAACTCAAGAGATCCATCCATCTGCCTCTGCCTCCCAAGTGCTGGGATTAAAGGCTTGTGCCACCACCATCTGGCTTCCCAGTGCTGTTTTAAAAGTGTATTACTGTTATGAAAGGGATGGCGATGTTTCCAGATCCTACTGGAAATACCAGCTTTGTAGTTTGTGTGTGCAGTTGCAGAATGACAGCACATTCATAGGTGCATACTAAATGTCTTTGTGTGGCATCTGCCATAGTTACTAAACCACACACAAGGGAGAAAGGTGTTCACACTTGCCCTCACCTCGCTTTGTCTTTTCTCCTGTTTCCCATCAACCGTTCTCTCTGTATTTTACCCAGGTCCTGGAGCTGTAACCCTCACACAAATATGCCCATTCCCGCGTGAGAGGTATGCTCAGAGAAGGGTGTGAGGCTGGCCCCATGGGCCCTCTGCCTGGTGTCAGCCCTGGGCAGTTCCTGTGTCTCTCTCCTCATTCTGTTCAGCCTGAGGAATAGACATCAGGAGTGGGTGGGGTGCTGTCACGGCCCTTCCTCTGTCTCAGCCTCAGAGCAGCCTGCCCGGGTGCAGTCCCGTCATCACCTTTCCCTGAGCCCATTTCTACTCTCCTGCCTTGGCAGTGTTAGGTTCTTGCACTCTGCGTGGATTATTCATGCCTGGTTTATGACAGTCGTGTTTCATGAAGTTCATGTACTTTTTGTAGTTTTATGACTGCCTGTGTGTCTGGTAGTCTTGGGTGCTGTTCCTTTTCAGTTTTTCTTAAATAACAACTCTCATTTTCTGTAACAGCCCAGACACAGTGGATGTTATTGTCCATGTTTGCTAGTGGAAAGTTGAACCTGAAGTGTGGCTTGTCTGACACCAAGTGGTTCCAAGTCTTTTCTTGTCTCCCTCCCTGGTCTCTGAAACAGGCACACTGGTGTTTGATATCGGGATATTTTAGGGACTTTCTTGAGAATTGTAGTGGACTCCTTGTAGAAAGACCCCTGGCCTACCCATGACTGTCAGCAGTATCATTCACAGTTGTGACAATCAAAGAGTCTCCTATTCTCCTTGAGTTAGAGATATTTCTATTTTTATGTGTCTGTGCTTGCATGAGTTTGAGTGCACCATGTGTTTGCAGTACCCAGGAACCGGAGTTGCAGGCCTTTGTAAGATGCCGATGTGGGTGATGGGAGTAGAACCCTAGCCCTCTGCAAAAGCATAAGCACTCTTAATGCTGAGCCGTTTTCCCAGCCCTGGTTATTTGTGTTAATACAGTGGACGTGCTGCTTTTCACTTGTTTCCTCACCCACCCTGTGGCTGTGTGCACATGTGTGTGCAGGTATGCAGACCTATGTGCATGTACTAACAGGATAGAGAAGAACAACGTGTTTCTTATCACTCATTCCACTGAGTCAGTGTCTCCCTGAACCCAGAGCTTAGCTGGTGGTCTCTGCCTGTGTGACCCTCCCACTTCGCTGGGTTATAGGCTTGCATAGTCATACTTGACTTCACGTGGGTACGAGGGATTTGAACTCGGGTCACTCCTATTCAGTAAGTGCTCTTCTATGCTGGATGTGACCACTCAGCACAGCAGATAAAGATGATCAGAACTGTGGCCCTGGAATTGGCAGTCAGCACCACTGTTACTATTTCCCTTGATGACGGCTCTCCCTCCGTTTCACAGTTAGACTTCCAAACACACTTCTATCTGGATAGGTCTGTATGCAGTGAAGGTCCGAGCCGAAGCTATGCAAGAAGCATCTGAAGCTGTCCCCAGTGGGATGCTGTCTGTCCTCGGCCAACGGCAGTCCAACTTCTCTCTTGCCTGCATGGAAGCCCAGGAGCACTGCAGATCCTTAGGCATAGAGAACCCGGTGTGCCAGGTGTCCAACTACCTCTTTCCTGACTGCAGGGTCATCTCAGGACACCTTGAGGTTAGTGTTGGTGGGAGCCACCCTCACAGACTCTAGTCTACTGTGGAGCAGGGAGTCTGCATACCTCTGAGGTCCCAGTGGAAGAGCGGGTGCCTTGCTGAGCATGGCCTGGAGAAAATGGCCAAGGGCCGAGGGTGTGTGTGGCAGACTGAGTGCTGCAGCGGGGAGCAGAAGCCAGGCTATCACCTGCTCATTTCTGAACCACTCCTGGCTCATGGGTCAGGTAAAGGGCCATACCACACCATGTCCAGGCCTTTTCATACTATGCCTATAATCTGGCTGCTTGCTTTGAGAGAGGAGCAGTTTTCTGTGGCTTTGTCTGGCTTTTTTACCTGGCTTTTTTTATTTATTTGTTTACCTATTTATTTATTAGTTTTTTGAGACAGGGTTTCTCTGTGTCACAGCCCTGGCTATCCTGGAACTCACTCTGTAGACCAGGCTGGACTCAAACACACAGAGATCCGCCTGCCTCTGCCTCCTGAGTGCTAGGGTTAAAGGCATGTGCCACCACTACTAGGCACCTGGCTTTTTCCTAAGTGTCTGATCTTTGTATTCAAGTGCTCGGTCCTGTGCTGTCTGCTGCTTACCCAAGTGTCACCTACCAAGATATTCTGTGTACTAGCACTAGGGACATAAGACCCATTAGAGTTCCTGTTGTCAAAGGAGGAGCAGTGTGACAAGGTGGCACCAGTCCAGGGACACAGTAAGGGACAGGTCAAGCGCTAAGTGGAGGGGCAGGAGCCCTGTGGAAGTGGCAGCTGGGACCAGTGCTACTTTGAGATGCCAAGAAAGTACAGCCTTGTAAGGGCCAGTTATCCTGTGTCTAACTCCCTCACTGCCAGTCCACCACCTAGAAGGCGAAAAGGAAGCTGAGATGGAGAAACAAGAGCCAGAAGTTTGAGAGTCTTTCTTTGTAGCCTATGCTGGTCTTGAACTCACAATCAATGCTGCCTCAAGCATATGCCATTGAAGGCCAAATCTGAGCCCCAGTAGCTGGGCTGAAGCCAGCCCTTGGGAGGTGAAGGCAAAAGGATTTGGCCACAGAATGAAGTTCAAGACCAGGCTAGACTACCTACAACCCTGTCTTAAAAATAATAACATATAACTAGGTGTGATGGTGCGTATCTTTAATCCTAGCACTTGGGAAACAGAGGCAGGAGGATCTCTGAGTTCAAGGCCAGTCTGGTTTATAGAGTGAGTTCCAGGACAGCCAGGACTACATGGTGAGACCCTGACTCTAAAAAACGAGCAAAACTGCGCACACACAGTTCTCATTGTGGTTTCCTCCCACTGTCTGGGTCTTCAAATACCTCTGAACCTGTGAGCACCACAGCCCCTTGGTAGACGGTCACACTGACCAGTTCCAGGCCAAGATAGACCACGCTTGTACTCACCAGCCATGGGCATTTCTTAGTGGGGGCAGATGACCGTCAACTCCTACGAAAAGACCATCAGGACTGGAGAGATGATGGTGCAGAGGTTAGGAGCACTTGTTCTTGGAGAGGACCCACGTTTGGTTTTCAGAACGCTATGTTAGTTGTGACCATCCAGTTCCAGGGGATCAGGCATCCTCTCATGTTGTCATTGGGCACCAGGCACGTGTGTGACATACATGCGGGCAGAACACTGGTGCACACCAAAAGTAAATAAATCTAAAAGACAGACAGACTACTAGGGCATTGACTCTACAACCAAGTTAACTAGAACTGAAAAAGTGGACTAAGGTTAGAGCTGAAGGATTTGTGGGCCACATGCGGTAAGGCACACTTGTAATCTTGCTGAGGGTGAAACTCAGTGGTAGAAGTCTTGCTTGGATTCCATTCCAGCAACACACACACACACACACACACTCGATGCCAATTCCTCTTGTTTTTCTCATCAGGCACTGCAGTTTCTCCGGAAGAATTCTGCTAAGTATCACTTCAGGCGCACCAAGATGTTGCCGGTGAGTGGTGGCTTCCATACTTGCCTCATGGAGCCAGCTGTGGAGCCCCTGGTGAAAATTCTAGGCACGATTAACATCAAGAAGCCACTGGTTGCTGTCCACTCCAACGTCAGTGGGCATAAATACATGAATCCCCAGCACGTCCGGAAGCTTCTGGGGCAGCAGGTGGTGTCTCCAGTAAAGTGGGAGCAGACAATGCACTCTATCTACAAGCGGAAGAAGGGCACCGATTTCCCCAGCACCTTTGAGGTGGGTCCTGGGCGGCAGCTGGGAAGCATCCTGAAGAGCTGCAATGGGCAGGCATGGAAGTCCTACAGCCACGTGGATGTGATGCAGACCAGCACGGATCCTGACCCCTGAGAGACTTGAATGGAATGACCCCAGGGTGAACCTCTGTACCTGCCCCTTTTCCTCAGACTGGAGGACAGTGGCCACTGCGGTCTCAGTTGTGGCTAAGGCTTCCCTCAGAGGATCATCCTTGAGTGCCGCATCACGTGACTCAACCCATCCCTACACCTGACGATATCTGGCTGCTGGGGGAAAGAATTCCTATGCTGACCACCTGCCCAGCCAGCACGCTGCTCTGCCTCTGCATACAACCATGCCCCTCAGTGAATCCAGGCAGGGCTAGCCTGGGGCAGCCTTAGACTTGCCCTGTTGGTGCTGTGGACATGCTGCTTGGCTTCAAATCAGGCCTGGTACCAGAGGGGCTTATCGTCCCCCTGTGTCATGCTGTTCACCCAGGGCCGAGGTCATAGCTCCTTTGACCTTCAATCTGTCCAATGGCCTTGGCAGCCACTTTGTCCTCTCCTCACTAGACAGCTGGGAGGTTGAGTGCCATATACTGCAGATATCCAAGAAGCACATATTAAGTGCCTGCTGTATGTCCTAGAGTGGGTGGTCCCTCATAGGAGAAACTTGGGGCATAGTGTAAGGTATGGATGTATCTGGGCAAGAAGGATGGGCTGGGACCCTGACTGCACCAGGCCAACCCCAGTTCATCCATGGAGAGATCCCCACCACCACCAAGCCGTCCATGGGACAGTGGTCACTGTAGAATCAGCTGTGTCTGTGGCTTCCCTCAGCACAGCTGCTGCTCAGCAGGAGTAGAGAGAAGTCTCTGAGAAGACACATAATAAATGTGAGTCTTTCTAAGCTGCCTGGCTGGCTTTCTCATTCACTGATGCTGGGGAATCTTGGGAATGGGGCCCTTGAACTTGTGTTGTTGTTGGGAAGGCCTGCACCTATCTGGGTAGCCTCAGCAGGGCTGTCAGCCTCTGGACAGGACCTGTCCTATTGCCCAACTGTCCCAGTCTTGTGCAACTGTCCTTGGTCCTGGCCAGTGGTACTTGCAGGCCTTGTGACCTATAGATGACCTGTGGATTTTAACATGTGTGCAAATGTAGTTTGCACCACCCTGAGTGAGCACATCTATCCTAGCTGAGGCAGGAGAATGGCTTTAGTTCCCAAGTTTGACATCAAGTAGGCAGAATAGCCTGTCTGTAATGAGTAGGATTCTGGAAAGCTGTCAGCATTTGCTTGCAGGGGGTTGGCTCCTGTGGTTGCCTCTTTGGGCCCCTGGTCTGGAGCACTGTGGCTTGGCTGTCTGCAGGGCAGGTGTCACCTCAGACACTTGGGCTTACCTCTCCTGAGCCCAGCATGAGGTCAACCTGAACCAGGGCATCCCATATGACATAGGGAGTGGTTAGTTCCATCCAGTGTGGTCACATGACAGGCCCCACATGCTCCCATAGCCTTGTCACCTGAGGGAAGTTGCCCCCTTGTCCCAGAACCCTCCATCCCTCCTTGGGCCTGCTTCAGGGGAGTGGCGTGTGAAGTCTCAGACGGAAGCTGCTGTGGCAAATGTGGCAAGTGTCCATCCCCACTCTTGAGCACTGGGGGCAATCCTAGTTCTGCTGTTACCTGGGACTGGTCTCACTGAAGGCTGAGCCTGGCAATGCAGCTTGGGGTTGGGCTCTGGTGTTTAGTTTTGTGTCTTGAAAGAGGAGTACCCAAAGCAGGTGGCCTTTGTTCTTCCTAGCAACATTCGTAGACACCCTATGAGGCCTGGGACACTGTGACAGGATGGGAGGTGACACCTACTGGGCTGATGCCAACTCACAGAAATACCCAAGGCTTTGGAGCTAAGGAAAGCCCAGAGAAGCTAGCTTTGTCTGCTCCCTGAGAAGGGAGTGCAGTTGCTCTGGGTGTGGTCTCAGGTTACCACTGCCTGGAGTGAGGGTCCAGCTTGAGGGTCATAACTGCCTTGTGGAAGAGAGGGCCTAGAGCCTGTGGCCACACAGACAGGAGGCTCACGGGGCGATGGTGCTCTGTGGGAAATCTGGTGGGAACTGGCACTAAGTGACATCTGCCACCTTTGCCCAGGCCAGGAAGGCCCTTTGCTCCCATCTCTAGAGCAGAGCTCACTCCTGCTGCTGCCATCTCTCCAACCCTGCTGGGGGACTCCCAGCCACAGTAGAGTTAGCTTCTGTCCCAGTAATGAGCCAGCCCTGACAGCTACCCCCGCCTGGTCACAGCCCTGCGAGCTGAGATCCCACCAGCCAGTCCCCCGACCCTTGGTCTGGATGTCAAGTTGCCCCATCCCCCAAACTGACTCTTCCCAGGAAGGTTTTGCTCTGTGGCCCCGTCCTCCCAGGAAGGACACTGAGGCTTCCAGGCAAGGCCAAGACGGTAGTGGGGACACAGTCTACAGAGGGACTCAACAAGCACTCCACCCAGACCTGGGAAATTTGGGACAGCTCAAGGACACATAATGAGAGCATTTGGGCGGGGGCCAGAGAAAGTGGCCCCTGAAGAAGTCACAGCCACTGGTAGCTACATGGGGCGGGGCACAGTTTGGTGTCTGATGGGAACAGGCAGAGTTCCAGGTGGAGGCCCTGGCTGATCTAGAAAGAAAATGGGCCAGGCCTGGGGGAGGTACTGAGCCCATGGTGGGAGTCTGGCCCTCCTCCATCCTTGTGCAGCACACCCCACACCCCCACAGGAGGTGCGCAGACTTCCCCATTAGGATTACAGGCAGAAGGGGACAAGATGACACTGGAGCTGGGCATGGTGGCACCGAGGCAGGCAGAGTTCGGGGTTAGGCCAACCTGGTCTACATAATGAGTTCCAGGACAGCCCAAGCTATGGGGGGACGGGCTGGAATGCTATTGCCCTTGGGTGCGGGCAGGATGCAGAGGGCTGGGGCAGAGGCCACCCCTCCCCCTCCCCCATCTACATCCAGGGTTGTGACAGTCCCCAGAGAACCTGGGGGGGAGGGGGCTGGCTGCAAACAGCACTTTATTGAACGCTCCTGGAAACAACACTTGATTTACTTTATTAAACTTTATTGAACTCTCCACCCCAAGGAATCTAGTCCAGTAGATTCTGTGCCTCAAGGCTTCACAAACAGGGGTGTGGCCAGCACTCCCCCCACTGGTGGCCACAGGACCAGCCTGCAGAGAGGAAAGTAGGCAGGGGTCAAGAGAGGGGCCAGCCAGGCCTCAGGGACATTTAGCCAGTAATGCCCCTGAGCTACAGTGAATTCATTTGCCTTACAAAAACCCAGAAAACCTGTAGGAAATCTCAGCACTATCCTGAGTTAAATATATAAAAAAAGGGACAGTTAGAAAACACCATAGTTAGGGTGCCGGCACCTCTAGGGGATGGTTGAGAGGCAGGGACCAGCCCTGCCCCCGCTGGGCTTCACTGAAGCTGCAAATGCAAGGCCTCCCCCAGCAGCAAGAGGACCAACAGCACCGTGGGAAACAGCTGTCCTCCGGCCTGGTTGGGTGACACCTGTGAGACCAAGAGGGAAGAGAAAGTGAGGTCCAGGGGCCACTTGGGTGAGGAGACAGCTCCTGGGGACTGGGAGCAAACACCTGTGCACAGGTGGGGGATCTGGGACAGTGTGAACACGGCACTCAGCCAGTGGGGTGAGCTGGGAGGTGGCTCTGAGACCGTAGCTGAGAGAGGGTCCTGTCTGCCAGAGGAAGGGTCTCTGCAGCGGAGAGCGGAGGTGCTGTTTTGTGTGTACTTAAACCTTGTTGAGTTCAGAGGTCAGCCCAACGGTTGTTGCTCACACTCAGGCTTCTGGGACGGGGCCGAAGTGGAAAGAGGTGGGGAAGATGCTACAGAGAGGGATGGGGATTGTGGCAAACCAGAAGCATGGCCAAGGAGCTGCTGGCTGCCCTATGGCGGGGTAATGCAGACTAGAGGCGTCAAGGCTCTTACCCAGGTGCCAGGGGTCAGGACTCTCCAGGACCAGATGCTTTCCCTGAGGTTGGTGAGGCCTTGAATCAGGCTTCTGAAAATCCCCCTGACACCCATCTGGCTGTAGGTGACAGCGAGTCTGTAAGACATGGGATGGCCAAGTTGGTTACTGTAGCAGTAGGCGCTGGACACCTACATGTGTGACTCATTTCAGCATGGTGCATAGAGCCTCTGTGCCCCTCGGACACCCTGCTCTCTCCACTAAGAAAGCCATCTCTTCCCAGATAGCCTTCTGGGTCTCTGCCCAGAGCGGGCCACGAGGAACGTCCACCCTGAAGGCCCCTGAGTAAGTCGCTACCTACATCTGTCTTCCTGGGAGACCAACCGCGGGGCTGCCTCTGGGGTTCCCTCTGGGGCCAAGCCCACACTGCCCTGGCAACTGGGACCTCTCAGGACTGTCCAGCTTGACGAAGGGCAACAGAAAGATCCTAGGTGATGCTTGATCTACTGCTGAGGCCAGAGGGAAGGTTTGGGGACCCAGGTGGGGGCTGGGAAGCGAAGGGTTTCAAGCTTGCCTGGGGACTCCCACACTTCTTCAAGGTTTGCAGGGTGCTCTTAACCCTATGCTGGCTGTGGCTCCGCCTGTCCACCTGGGCAGCTGGTTACCTGTGCATGGCAATCCCAGGCAGCTGGGCCAGACGGGGGCCCCGAAGACACAGGTCCATCTCATCACCGATGTAGGCCAGCCTGAGGGCCACCTGGTCTCTGCAGGAAGACACCAGGAAGTTTGGTGGGGTTGTGCTGAGGGACCATACCACCCACTCACCCAGCCCAAATCCTGTGGGACTCAAGGCCCAGAGACAGGAGGCAGTGGAATACTGGGGGCCAGCAGCAAACCTAGGTGTCCCTCTCATCCTTGAGTACGCTTTGGAGTAAAGACCATTTCAAATGTGCCCTGCAGGACAGGCCACAGGCTACTGAGACATCAGGTGGAGGGGCAACAGGGGACTGCCTCTTGGGGAACTCTGACATGCATTAATGCTAGGAGTATCTCATGAACCTGCCTGGAAGCCAGGGACAACTTAGCCCAGAAAGACCATCACCTGACCTTCCCTCTAGAGGACCTGGTGGGGGGGGGAGCTGCATGGTGGTAACAGTGGATGGTAGGGAGGAGCACTGGGGGTGCTCTGAGTCCCCTTCAGTTGGCTTCCTACAGGGTCTCAGCTTATCTTCCCGCTCCAAGACCTGCTCCTGGTTCCCAGTCCTGAAACATTTGTATCTGCACCCTCCCCAGATGGAGAGATGCTAGCTAGTCCTTGTCTAGCCACAATTGCTAAACCAAATCCCAAGTGAGCCAGGCACTGGAGATAGCTTGGCAATTAATAAACGGCACTTGTTGCTCTTGCAGAAGACCCAGGTTCGACTCCCAGCACCCATGTGGTGGTCTACAACCACCTGTAACTCCAGTTCCAGGGGATACAACACCCTCTTCTGAGTTCTTCAGACACCAGGTATTACATAGTGCACAGACATACCTGCAGGCAAGCAATCATGCACATAAAATAAATCTTTAAAAATGTAAAAGCTCTCCTGCAAAATGGGAGACTCACTAGCGAGGTGAACACATGTACACTGGGCTGGCTGGTTTTGTGTCATCAGAGAGGAAGGAGCCTCAGCTGAGGAAATGCATCAGTGAGATCCAGGTGTAGGGCATTTTCTCAATTAGTGATCAATGGGAGAGGACTCAGCCCATGGTGGGTGGTGCCATCCCTGGGCTGCTGGTCCTGGGTTCTATGAGAAAGCAGGCTGAGTAAGCAGGGAAGCAAGCCAGTAAGCAGCTCCTCTCCATGGCCTCTGTATCAGCCCCTGCTTCTTCCAGGACCCTGCCCTGATTGAGTCCCTCTCCTAACTTCCTTGGGCGATGAACAGCAATGCTGAAGTGTAAGCCTAATGCACCCTTTCCTCCCCAACTTGCTCTTTGGTCATGGTGTCGGCAATAGAAACCCTAACTAAGACGTACACACTGAAACCAGCCTGATTAAGCCCTTTCTGAGGTTGGCCTGAACATTCCACACCAGTGACCCAACAGCTCACTGGAAAGTCCCTACAGAGGACATCTCAGGGGCTATCTGCCCTGCCCGCTCAGCCCTGGCCACCTGCACCATTGACCCAGTATTCCAGATTCTAACAGTGACAACAGTGGGAGGAGCCTGGAAGGTCGTCTAGCAACTGGGTGGGGAAGTTTTGGTCCCACCTATACCTTGGGAGACTCCAGGAAAATACTGTCCCAGGCTTCACCTCGCTCAGGAATGGAGCAGGAAGTGAGGCGACAGGCCCATCTTAACTCCGCAATCAGAGTGACAGAGAACCCTGAAGCTGAGAGTACACATGGAGAGACAGTTGCCCTGCCTGTGTGCAGGACTCGCCATGGCCAGGATGACTGCTCTTCTGCTGCTGGAAGTGAGCAGTGGGTCTCACGGCCTGAGCAGGAAGGGACCTTGCCGTCTCTCTCTGGACATAGTGGCAACAACAAACATGCCCCCTGCCAGTGAAGCTAGATGGCCCAGACTGCAGTGTGCTGGTCCTGAGACCCAGAAATCACTGTCAGAAACCCTCCTCAAGCCCCACCCCACTCCAGCTCTGTATAGAAGCTCTCAACCCCTGTCCAGAGGAGGGCACTGGTCAGTGGGCCCTACCTGTCCTCCAGGCACTCCACGAGGTCCAAGTCTCTCATAGAACTAATGTTTTCTTCCTCCACAGGCTCCTTCACGCTGGGAGCCCCAGGAGCCACTGGAGGTTGGGGGACCTGGTCATGCAGGACAGTCTTGATGAGGTCTCTGGCCATGAGTCTTGCCTCTGACATGTCCTCTGTGGGATAAAATAGACTCGGTGTGACTAGATTGCTCAGAACTATGCAATGGAGGCTACTAGGGCTCAGAACACCAAACCAAAATAGGCACTTGGCATGCGGGGTACAACGGAGCTCATAGGGACTGCAAGGCCCTGGAATTTCAGTGTTCCTGACCCTCCTCTGCCCCCAGCAGGTATCACTGATCCTTGCTCTGCATCTGCAATCATCTGGTGATCGCTTCTGAACACACAATTTGCAGCAACTTTTGCTGCCCAACTAAAATGAACAAGTTATTAACTTGTAAGTAGTTGATACCATCTTGCAATAAAGTGACAATTCAATCAGAAGAAAAAAGGGAAGGAACAGTCCAGGACAGGGCAG
Source organism: Mesocricetus auratus (assembly GCF_017639785.1). Lineage (NCBI taxonomy): Eukaryota > Metazoa > Chordata > Mammalia > Rodentia > Cricetidae > Mesocricetus > Mesocricetus auratus. The sequence continues at coordinate 81,590,635 of NW_024429194.1, forward strand.
CCCCCTCCTGACTGTCATGAATGCAGGGGTGAGGGCCCAAGCTGCAGCAGCCAGTCAGAGACAGCGGACAGGGCAGCAGAGAAAGCCTGGCCCAAGCAACTGCATGACTGGAAGCCACGCCCTGCCTAGGGTTCAATTCCCAGTTTCCAATTCCTGTGGTCAGAGGCTTCTGGAACCCCCACAGTGGTGACTCACACTTCAGTAATGGTTCCATCTCTACTGAGGCAGGCTGGGTGGGACTCGGTGACTGACTCACCACAGTGAACCCCACACAGGACCAGATGGCCTTGCGGCCATGGCATCAAGGCAATGATACTGTAGATCTGGACTAACAGCCTAACTCAAATGCTGGTGCACAAGCAGGAGTTCAAGGCCAGTCTAGGGGACACAGAAAGTTCCAATGCAGCCAAACACAAGAGACCTTGTTTGAAAAAAAAAATGCTGGTTGGTGGTGGCACACACCTTTAATCCCAGCACTCAGGAGGAAGAGACAGGAGGATCTCTGTGAGTTTGAGGCCAGCCTGGTCTACAGAGTGAGTACCAGGACAGTGAGGGCTACACAGAGAAACCTGTCTTGAAAATACACCAAACAAGTGGGTGGCATTGAGCAGCTCTACGTAAGAATCCAAAATTCAAAACTTTGAGCCCCAACATCACACCACATGTGTGATGGCTCGGAGTATAGGAACTTTATCCCATGTACAGAATCACTTAATATTCCATATAAATCACCTTCACCTCATATGTGAAAGTGCATAGGAGAGGTACCTGATTTTCATAAATAGAGTCTGACCTCATCTCCAAGACAGCTCTGTGTGTGTGTGTGTGTGTGTGTATTTGTTCAAGTGTGCATGAAAAGGTCAGAGGTCAATGTTGATGACTTCCTTGATTGTCCTCCACCTCGTTTTTTGAAACAGTATCCTTCACTTAGATCTGGGGACATTTCTGCTAGCTTGACTGACAGTAGGCCCCAGAGATCCTCCTGTCTTGATTGCCTCTGAACTATGACTGCAGGCAAGCACAGCCAGGTTCGGCTTTCTGTGTCAGTGTTGAGGATATCAACGGCCATCTTCCACACCCTAGCCCTCAATATATTTCATTATATATAAGCAGATGGTATCTCAAATCCAAAACAGACTGTAGAAAGGTCATGCTGGCTTGAGCCTGCTTCCCTACCCCGCATTAGGCTGTGTTCAGAGTGTGTGTGGATGCCTTTATTTCACCTCCCAACAACCGGGTGACAGGTAGAGCACTTGTCTGGCACGCACAAGACCCTGGTTTCATTCCCAGCAACACACAGACACACAAGAACCAACCCAGACATGATTTTCTGTTCAAAAAGAACACCGGCTCTTGGAAAAGTTCATGCCTGAGTTAGATGGACAGTGATCCAAGACTTCCCGTGCCTAGGCCAGGACAGACCAATGACCATTGTAAAACGGACCGACTGCAGGAACACTGCACAAAGCCATCCCCCTTCCCCCCCAGCACACCTGAGGCTAAACTCTGAAGCGCCCTACTGATCACTCCCTAAAGAAAGAGACGCTGGAAGCCTGGGCACTCAGGGAGTTAGAACATAAGCTGGGACCCTCCAGGTGTCTCAGGGCTGACCTTAGGCAGATGACTGTCAGCAATGCACCCCAAATGGTTGTGATCAAGGAGTTGAGTGCACATGAGATGACATCATCAGCTACCACAGCAGGTATGGGGGTGTGGTGAGCTCCAGGTTTTGAGAAGCCATATAAGGACAGCATTGTTCTTCCTTCCAGAAGTGGAAAAAGAATACCCGTCCAGAGTTTCTGTCTCAACAAAGAGGTGGCTGTCTCCCCTCCTAAGAGGAAGGCACAGGGGAGGTTGACATCTGTTCCCAACAAAGACAGCTCAAGTCTCACAGGAGCCGGGCTGCAAGGATGAGAAGCATAAACACAGCCACAGCAGCCGCACCTGCCAGGCAACACCTTTGCCTGGAGGTAGAAGCTGTGGGCTGCAGCGGGAGGAAAGGGGGCTCCACCTGCTCGGTGCACCTGCAGGCAGAGCTGCAAAGCTACAAAGTGGGAGCAAGCTCCCCCCACCCCGCACCCCATTAACCTGGTGAAGAAGCCACGCAGTCACCTGGTATCACCCATGTGCTCACACGGGTTCCTCAAAACTCTTGACATATTTGTCCCAAGGTGTGCTTGGCAGCAGTTTAAAAACAACAAGGGAGATCAAGGATTTGCAGTGTAGAGAAACCAACAGGCCTTTAGCCAGCTCGGCTGGAAGCCTCTCTGAGCCGGGATGGGTCACGATAGCCCCTTTCCCTTTCCCAGCCTGGACTTGCATTTCATAGGAGCCATTCCCAACACTGGCCAGCAGTCAGCAATGTCACCATCTCCTAGGGACAGTCTGACCTCACTGACCATGTCACTGTACTGCCAGTTAACTGGAGAGCAGAGAGGGGAATTCAGGGCTCACACAGAAGGGAGGATGCAGAAGCAAGAGATGTCCTCCACTGGGGTCTCTGAGGCAAAGGCAATGCTCAGCATGAGCACCCAGGGATACCTTCCTTCCCCCTAAACCTTCAAAAAGTCAGCAGGTATGTTTGTCTATGCAACATCACAGACACCCACTCATGGTACTGTGGAATGTTAGAGTGGACAGACAGAGGCCAATATGCAAAAGTCACTAGCTCCACACGCCAGGCAAAAATGACATCACTGGTCATCGTGGCATTCGCCTTTAATCCCAGCACTCACGAGGCAAAGGCAGGAAGATCTCTGTGAGTTCAGTATGGCCAGCCTGGTCTATACAGTGAGTTCCAGGCCAGTTAGGGCTACAGAGTGAGATCTTGTTTAAAAAAAAAATACAGTTGAACATGAGAACATTTTTACAGTAACACCAACCAAAGTAAATAAATAAATACATTTTTTAAAAGAAGGTTTCGGGTCAAGTTATCCTAGTAAAAGCTTCAAAGAGGAATGCTAAAACCCCACCTAAAGGGTGGGAAGGAAGAAGCAGGGTGATGACACAGCCGAGATCCCCATTCAGGAGGTGCAGGCAGGCAGATCAAGAGTGAAGGCTAGCCCGGTCTACATAGCGAGTTAAAGGACGTCCCGAGTTACCTGAGGCTTCATCTCAAAACACTAAAAATAAAACAATAAACAAGTACAACATTAAAGATGCAGACAAAGAGAGACATGAACTTGCTTATGGCCAAGATGTCTTGGCATGGTACAGACTAAAAGCAGTATGTGCAAATGTGTGGGTGTATGTGTGTGTGTGTGTGTGTGTGTGTGTGTGTGTGTGAGTGTGTGACTGCTTGAGTGGGCACACACATGCATGCATATTAGGTGGTCCTCATAAAACTGTGTCCAGAACCCCTGCTACCCAGAGGCTCCGGCCAGGGTTGACTCAGCATGCAAAGCCATTTCCCTGGGAAAGCAGACCAGGCCCTCATTTGCATCTGTCCCCTCCTCCTCTCCCTTGTCTCCCCAAACCCAGCCTCTACCTCTACTATCACCTCCACAGACCCCGTTCCCAAGCTGCTCCCAGGCAAGGGCCACAGTGGGATGGAACTTCAGCCTTGAAGCTGGACACCTGGCCTTCACCTTGATCCTTGGTTCTGACAGCCTGAATTCCCAGCATTCCCAGCACCAGATGGCGGCTGACACCGGAGGCCTGGGAGAGCAGGCCCTGCTGGAGGGTCAGGCACCCATCTGTCTTCCTTAGAACCCTCTTGGACTCCGCTGCTCTCCCATCTTCATGGGCCTGGGACAGACCCACTCTTATCTCAGGTTACCATCCTAACCCCAACGTTCACCTTTCCCATCCTTGAGACTCAGTTTCCCTACCTGCCGTTGAGTGGAGATAATGCAGCCACACTGCTGGGGCTCCTTGTCCAGCCAAGGGTCCCACAGCTTGCCCCTGTTAGATGTTGTTGGGTGTGTAAGCCGGGACTAGTTCTGTGTACAGATTAGCTGCCTCTGTGTCTAGTGTAACCCTTCCACCACCATCAGAAATCAGCTCACCTAAGCCTTTCCCATGAGCCTCTGTGTCCACCTGAGGTCAAGTATCAAAACGGAGACGGTAAACACATGTGGCTCTGAGGCTGGGAGAATCCCCCTGCCAGGGTCCTGCAGTGGCAATGCCCTGCTGTCAGTCACCCTGCCAGCCCCATCCCCACCCTGGCCACACTGTCACTAGCAGACCTCTATCAGACAGAAGCCTCAGGGCTGCCTGCCACAACTGTGTGGATCCCTAGACCCCAAGTGTCATGCTACGACCACCAGAGGGTCTTTCTTCCAGCAGGCCACCCAGTCTTGGCCCCTTTTCTGACCACACCCAGAAACCACGAACTGAGACATGCTATGCGAAGCCAGTGCCCATCACCTGGGCATTCTTGGGAAACTGGTTAACCATTCCTAAGGGTCCCGAAGAGCTCATTCCAAGCGTCACAGTCCCAGACACTAGGAGCCCTCGGAGTTCACAGCCAGTCTCTGCCTCCCTTTACAGGATATTGCTGCTTCCTTGGCAATTTAGAACCCAGGACTGGGTGTCCTTGGACAGCCTAGTAAACTTGTCTGAGTCTTGTGTCTTCTCACTTCTAGGTTGGAGATACTGTTGTGGGGGCCAGTGACACAATCTGTGTTGATGAACCAGGCAGAGGATGAGCAGCTGAAAACGGGATTGCTATTAGTTTCTGTATCCCACTTCCAACAGCGGGCCTGACATGCATGGAGCAGGTGTTTGAGTGAATAAATGAAGGCCAGGTATTCCCAGGAGACCCAGCGTGACCCCAGGAAACTGCACCAATTTTCATCGTCTAGGTTGCTTGCTCTTTCCTTCCAAGAAATTTACAGGTGAGTACTGGAATCCTTCCATGAAGGGGGAACACACATATCTATGTCCCCACCCAGGCTGCATCCCACAATGACCTTACTACATCCTCGTGGTAGAAGAACCTGCTGCCATAAGTGTGTCAGGATGCAAATTTAAGTTCTGACAGTGCCATGCCACGGCTTAGATGGACAACACAGTGAACCTCATGGGCCGGCCTGTGTTTGGTGACCTCCTATGCCCTCAGGCTCATCTGGGAAACGGGGGATACTCTCTCCCTCCCAGGAGCAAAGGCAGATATCTGGCCAGTGTGGCCTGCAGGCATTGGGGCTTCAGTCCTGGCAGAGACCCCCATGCTATAACTTATCTAGTGCCCCCAACATCAATGTTCAAACTAAGAGCAGATGGGACCAGGCTGGGACATCCACCTGGGTGGATGTAGCTGGGTGGGACCAGGTGGACATCCATGGTCTTCACCATCAGAGCTCCCTGGACCATGAAGCTGGAATGACACAAAGTACCAGTAGCGTACCCAACTTGAGAAAAGTCCTGAACTTATGGATGGACAGACAGATACACAGACACACAGACAGACCCAGGCTCCAGTTCCTACTCTTCCCCTGTTTTGTGACTGCAGATCAGTCACCTGAACTCTCTGGACCCAAGTGACACCAGTATCACCCCAGGGCTTCAAAGAAGATAAGATGACACATGCACTGTTACCCAATGTCTGTCACCATGCAGGGCCTCCATTGAAGCTGGGCCATTTAACTGGCAGACTCATAAGGCAGCTATAAACCCAGCCAGTGAATGGCCAGAGCCCCCAGACTCTCTCTGAACAGGCACAAGCCCTCTCTCAGGAGGGATCAATCAACAGCCACCAAAGTTGCACATGCACTTTCTGAGTTGTGGGTATGTGTGCCATGTGACCCTGGAGGCACCCAGCAGCCCTGGGGAAACTGAGCGGGCAATGAGTTTCAATTCTCAGCATCCATACAAAAGCCTTGTATGATGGTGCTTAACCTGACTCTTGACAGAGACAGGAGGATCCCGGGGCTCACTGCCCAGCCAGTCTAGCCAAATGGGTGAACTCCGGGTTCAGTGAAAGACTGTGTCCCCAAAACTATAGGGAATGACTGAGGATGACACTCATCACTGACCTCTGACCTCCACACACATACACACACAGGACAGACCGATACAACTACTAGGACAAACTCCTCTCTCAAAGGAGGAGGGATAGCAGGATGGGGAGCACGGTAGTCATGGGAGGGACATGGCTTTTTTTTTTTTAACCACAGATGTCACCTTACATTCTGACTCCATGCCTGTGATTGGCAACACCAACGCAAAGAAAAAAAGAAAACTCTTGTTATTGGCTCAAACTGGTGGGAAATAGAGATGTTTACCTTAAAGTTTTTGTTTTTTCAAGGACATCAGTGCAAGCCCCCAATCCTCCTGTAGGGGAAGCCACAGGACCCCTTTTCCCAGGAATCTGCATATGTCCAAAACAGCTTGCTAGGGGTGGGGTGGGCTGGGCTGGGCTCACTTCCCAATGGTGACAGAGAAACAGTGGAAAAAGGAAGGAAGACAGGGAGGAGAGAGAAAGAGGGACATAAAAAGGGACATCCGTATCTGTGGATATTGTCCAACAACTTGGAAAGTGGTGGCCTGGAAGTAAGCCTGCAGGTTCAGTCCGGGCTCACCTGCACATGTTGCTACCAACCTCAGTGCCATCCCTGAGCAACGACACCGTTAGATGTTTTATTCTGTGCGTTTTGCTTGTGTATGTGCACCCTGCAGGTACGATGCCCTTGCAAGCCAGAAGAGTGCACTGGGCCCTTCTGGAACTGCAGTTACACGTGGTTGTGAGTTGCCTGCCATGGATACAGACACTCACATTTCCCAGATCATGGAGATGTTCATCATTATCTGTAAATGAAACCTCATGGAAGAAAGATCTAGAAGCAAACCTTTGAAGAAGGCAACGGGAGTTATACATGTGATTGGCAGGGGATGGGGAGCAGTCTGGAGCTTATACAGACAATGTAAACTTTTTTTTGAGACAAAGTACCCTGTGTTTCAAAGCTGGCTTTGAACTCAAAATGTAATTTAGGATGACTTTGAACTTCTGATCCTCCGCCTCCTGAGTGCTGGGATTCCAGACACACTCTACTATGTCCAGTTTGATTCAGTACTGGGAAAAGAACCCAGGCTTCCCAGATGCTAGGCAAGCACTCTACCAGATGAGCCACATCCCCAGCCTTTAAAAGTCTGACAATTAGCCGGGCGGTGGTGGTGCACGCCTTTAATCCCAGCGTTTGGGAGGCAGAGGCAGAGGATCTCTGTGAGTTCGAGGCCAGTCTTGTCTACAGAGCGAGTTCCAGGGCAGCCTCCAAAGCTACAGAGAAACTCTGCCTCAAAAAAAAAAAAGTTTGACAATTGTGTATCACACCTGACACCAGCACCTAGCTGCTCTCAGATCTTTAATTTGAATTGCAGGAAGGAAAATTCGTCTGTGTATAGGGGAAAATGCCCACCTGGGTTCTCTTTCCTTCTGGCCGGGCATGTGACAGGAGACTCCCAAGTGTTCTGATTAACATATGTTTCTCTGGTGTAAACTCCCTTGTCAAGACTGGCCCTTTGGACCCGTGGGCTATGTGTGACTTTGGACAGATTCCTTAGGCCTCCTAGACCCCTAATTCTTCATTAGGGAAGAAAGAGAGGCTCGGGGTATGTTTGCCTGGTTAATCCTCCCTGAGAATACTGCAGTCTGAGGCTGGTTAATCCTCCCTGAGAATACTGCAGTCTGAGGCTCCAACTCCATGGTAGAGCACGTGGCCAGTATAGTCAAGGCCCTGAATTCCACCCCCAACTCCACCATAGAAAAGTCCTAAAAAGTACTCCAACTGGCATAGGAAGTATGACGACATAAAAATTCTCCTGACCAAGTCTGGAATCACCAAAAACAAAACAAAACACACACAGTCAAAAACAAACCCAGAACGCTGTGATTTTCTGTCTCCATTAGAGAAGGACAGAGTGACAAGCTACCACCTCCCCCTTCAGCTTCTAAATTCTTCATATATTTTGGAATGTTCAAGCCAGAGCATGAAGCACCAGACCCTACTGGGCTCCTCTGGGAGGCGGACTCCATCCTCCCCCTTCCTTCGGATGGTGCTGGGCTCTTACTCAGCCCCTTTCCTAAGCCTTCAGCATCCCATGCTCCAGGCAGGCCAGGGAACCCGCTTGCTCCCCAGCCCTCCCATCTCCAGGACAGAATTCCACTTCTCCTCACTCTGTTGTCCCAGAGCCTTGGGTCAGCTGACCTGGAGTGGGCACTTGGCCCTCGATGGCCTCAATAAATGTTTACCTTCTGTCTGCCCAGGGAGAAACACGACAGCACGCGGCAGCAGAGAGAGTTCTCTGCAAAACAGGGAAGATGAGCAGCGCACAGGGACAGGGCAGACAACTGTCCCTGTGTGGAGGATGGACATGCACCCATGCTGGGCCACGGGGTCACCTGTCAGGACAGGAGGAGAGCCTCCCTGGAGGTGCGCCCTAAGATGGGTATGCACTCATTCATGGCCCATAGGAGGAATGTCCTGTCCTACTGACCGCCTCCTGCCAGCTGGGTCTAGTTACCATGCAGCCTTTGTCCACACCTGAGGACTGATTTGGCCATCCCAGTTTATAGCTGGTCTTGCCCTGGGCCCCATATGTGGTGCTGCTCCATTCCAGTCCCCTACTCATGAACGCGTTCTCTTCTGGAGAGAAAAACACTTGATCAACACCCCAACTTTCACCATCTCCAGCACACAGCCTTTCACCAGACAGTCAGGGGGGGTCTCCTTCTCTGCCCTTCGCCAATGGTAAGCCTCCTCTTGGGCGGAGTAACTGGCCACCAAATTTTCTCCCGTCTCCAGAAAAACAGGTTTGCTTGGCAGTGCCCAGAGGGTGTTTTGTATTGTCACAACCCAATGTTGACACTAGGTAAATCAGCTGCCCTCTCTGCGCCGCCCTGTGCCCCAGCCACCTTGCCTGCCCCTCTCCTGCCTGCCTCGAGGCCAACAAGAAATGGGCCAGGAATGTATTTGCTGACACCGTTCCCCTAAGGCTTGGCTTAAGCCAAGCAAGCGTAGGACAAAGGGAGCAGCCACACACATCCAGTCCAGGCCCACTGCTGGCTTCCTGGTGGCCACTACCAACAAAAGCCGGGCATCGTTCACAACTTCCTTGAAACAGTTTCTGAATTGTTCTAGGCAGACAGCAAAACAGTGACTCTCTCGTGGGATCCATGCAGTCAGCTGCCGGGGAAGCAAGAGCCATCAATTGTCCATGAATGTAAATGACTCACTGAAAACAGGATGCTTTCCAGGGAGAGGGGGAAATACTGTCTGTGGCAGGGACAGCTTGACGTCTCATGAGCCAATATGTCCTTCCAGCTACCCCCTCCCTGCCACTAAGAGAAAGGTGACGGGAAGGGAACATAAGACAGGATAGCTAGCTGTACTGTTTCTCTCCTTTCAAAACAGGGTCTCCTGTATTCCAGGTCAGCCTCCAACTCAATATGCAGCCAAGAATGAATGACCCTGAACTTTGCCCCTCCTGTTTCTTCCCAAGTGCTAGCCTAGCAGAGTTGCTGCTGGTGGTAGTACACACCTTTAATCCCGGCACTCAGGAGGCAGAAGCAGGTTGTATGTTCGAGGCCAGCCTGGTCTACGGAGTGAGTCCCAGGATATCCACTGTTATCCCAGGTTTATTCGGTGCTGGGAGTTGAACCCAGGAATCTGTGTATTATCCAGCCACTCTACCATTTGAGCTACATCTCCAGCCCTCAGTCTCTGGTTTCTTTACTTCCAATGAATCCAGCAGTAATTTCATTACTGTATGTCAACCACGTTACAGCAACCAGCATACAGCCAAGCATTTAGAGTTGCTTATTCCAAGTGTCCAGGCTACGATGGGCACCAGGAACTTACCATGTGATGTTCCTTGTTTCACAGAGCCTGCAGGCTACATAAGTCAGGACACAAATACATGAAGTCATTTCAGACAGCCAAGGTCAGAGCCACTAACCAGTGAGATGACAAGAAGGGTAGTCATGGAGACTTCTCAGAGAAGGTGTCCAAAGATGGAGATGCATCTAGACACCCACAGGGACTGGGCTGTATCATTCTGATGATCTCTTATAAACCTCCCAGGGGTCGGGCAGTGGTGGTGGTGGTGTCACATGTCTCTAGTGCCGGCACTTGGGAGGCAAAGGCAGGTGTATCTCTGTGCGTTTGAGGCCAACCTGGTCTAGAAAGTGTGTCCCAGGACAGCTAAGATTACACAAAGTATCCCTGTCTTAAAAAACAAACAAAGCAAACCTCCAGGGCCTGAAGAAACGTCCCTACAAAAAACGATCAGCTGTGGCTGGGGTGGAGCTCAGAGGCAAAGCGCTGCTTAAAACACACAAAGCCCAGGGTCCCAGCCCCAGGACTGGAAACAAAACAAAAGGAAACTTTAAATACTAACTAGGGGGCAGCTTAGCAGATTAGTTAAATGAGCTCATCACCAAGTTGGAAAATGGCACTCTGCATTTTCAAGGCTTGGGCTGGAAGCCAGCATCCTCTGGCAAGGTACACATTTTGAGTTAAGAAAAATAAAAAAAAAATAATGGTGCCATAGGTCCATAACCCCAGCACTTCAGAGACAGGAGAATCAAGAGTTCAAAGATAGCCTGGACTATAAAGTATGAGACCCCGTCTCCAAATATAAAAAAGCAAAACCAAAGACAATCTTTAAAATCTAACTGGAGAAACAGCAGCCAAGGTCAGCATCAGCCCTGTGCCCTTGAAGCTCACAAGGTGAAGGTGCTGTGGTTAGGTGAGACCTGAGGGTCCCCCAAAGCTTGTACTGTTGAAATATAATCCCCATTGTGATGAATTTAGGAGGGAACCCAACCTCACCATGGTATTTGGCAGGTGACTAAAATGAGACAAGGTTGAGAATGTAGGAGACCCAGAAGTGTCACAAATACAGGCACAATGTGTGTCTTCTGCCAGCAAGATGGCCATTGCCTACCGTGACTCGTCAGCCCCACATGAACCCAGAATCATGAGTCAAAAGAAATGTCATTTCTTTATAATTCTTACTCCATCTGAGGCATTGTGTTATTAGCAACAGAAAACAGATTGAGTCAACATTCAAGAGGCAGAGGCAGAAGGATTAAAGATGCTAGGCTAGCCTCTACTGCATAGTGAGGCCTTCCTTAAGAAAGAAAGAAGGTGCTGGGCGGTAGTGGCACACAACTTTAATCATCTCAGCACTCGGGAGGCAGAGTGAGTTCGAGGCCAGCCTGGTCTACAGAGTTAGTTCCAGGACAGCCAGGGTTACACAAAGAAATCCTGTCTAGAAAAATAAAAAATAAATAAGGGGTTCAGTTGATAGTGCTGGCCTAGTGTGCACAAAGCCCTGAGTTCCACCCCTAGCTCCAAATAAGCTGGACACAGTGACAACACCTGGAATCCTAGGACTTAGGAGGTGAAGGTAAGAGGATCAGGTGTTCAGGACCATCCTCAACTACATAGTGAGCTCGAGGCCAGCCTGGGCTACATGAGACACTGCCTTAAAACAAACAAAAAAGAGCACCTCAAACCCTGGGGAGTAGAGGGGGAGAAAATAGGGAAGCAGGGAAAAGCGAGAAGGTGGGAAGGAGCGCAGAGAGGTCAGAAGTACAACACCTGCCCCAATCAGGACACTACATCCAAAGCCAGCCAACAGATGACCCTTCAGTGGATACTTGTAAAAAACGGCAACAATAAACATACAAAGTGCTGGGGGACCTCCTTCAAAACATGCCCAAATGGAGTGGAAATCAAGGTAGCAGCAGCATTGCTGGATAGCTCTGCCACGTCTTGGGTGGGGTTCCCTCCCACCAGATTAGATGGGAATTTGTTTCACAAACTCAACAAACTGGGGTGCAGAATGGTGGAGGAGCCCGTAGGAAGCCACACAGCCAGGAAGTGACCACTGGGACATAAAAACCTGTTCTTCTATCTGAAATGAGACCTCCAGCTCCCCAGAGATTAGGTGATTCTTCAGCCTAGAGCAAGGGCCACTGCCCCCTTCCCAAAGTGGGAATGAGACTGGAAGCTGCAGCTGGCTCGAGGCACAGTAACAGTGTTACGAACCACAGTGACAACAACAACAGACAACAACACCTTGCAGGGCGGCTCAGTGCACTTCAGAGCAGCAATTAATAATTTGCAAAGCTACATGCATCTGCAAGACCACAAGGCTGGAGAGGACAGCAAAAGTGATACAAGCGCTGAGCCCCCAGTGCTGGTAGCAGCTTGTGACCCGGGCAAGTGCACGGGCCACCTTCCTGAGCGGCCCCCCACCTCCCAATGTACGGAGCAAGGCAGGAGCCTCTGCGGTGTCCAGCCCACCGGGCCCCTGCCCCTGCGCCTGGGCGTGGGCAGGTGGCGAGGAGCTTCGTGGAAGTACTGGTTTGCACTGGAGTCGCTAGGAAGACCCTCTGTCTCCCCCTCAAAGACGTGCGCCCACGGGTCCCAAGCGCGCGCACGGGGGGGGTGGGGCAGATGCGAAACCTGAATTCTGTCGGGGACAGGTGTGAACCAACAGGTCGCCGTAGGGACCGTGCGAATCCTAAGATCCCCGAGGGAAGGACAGATGCGAACTCCCAGGTCCTCGCGGGGACAGGTGCCGACGCCATCTTTCGCCTGTGGCCCGGGCTGATCCTGGCCGCCCTACACTGGTAGTGCCGCGCCCTGGTCGCAGCCGCACAGTGCAGAGTCCCGATTCGCTCCCCCTAAGGTTTCGATACCGAAGGAGCAGCGGCAGCGAGGGACACTAGCTCACCATGTCTAGGACTGAGACGCAGGGACCCACCCCATTGCACAGACGCGCGGCGAGGCACGCGGATGCGGCTAGCACCTTCTGTGGTGGCAACCAGGGAGGGGACGTTTCCGAGCCGGAGCCACCGAGGGACCTGGACTCCGGTCCCCAACCTTCCAACCACTTGGTTTGGGGCTTCCCGGGCGCTTACCTGCCCGGCTGCGCTGGCGTAGCGGCGGGCGAGCAGCCCGAACACCTCTCGATCTGGCGACTGTGGCAGAGTCGGGGGCGCTGGCCGGAGGCGGGTTAATGTGAGCGGCGGGCTGAGCCCTGATAGGTGGCCGCGCCCGCCCCGCCCCTCTCCCCTCCGACCTGACTCGGGATCCCCAACCCCACCAAGTGGCTTACAGAACTACTGAAAGAGCACCGTTAGCTTGCAGACGCCCCTCCGTCGCCTGCGGACCTGCCACGGCGTCCAAGCCTGTGCGCTTGCGAGCGCGCGCGCTCAGTACCGGAGTATCCACAGACATTGCCGCTGGCCAGGTCTGCATGTATCATCCAAGCCCTAGCAAGGGCTGCCTGCTTGGTCCTAAGGACTCGATGCTTTTAACTCTGAACTCTTACCCATGTAGAAACTGAGGCTCAGCCGGGCGTTGGTGGTGCACGCCTTTAATCCCAGCACTCGGGAGGCAGAGGCAGGCGGATCTCTGTGAATTCGAGACCAGCCTGGACTACCAAGCGAGTTCCAGGACAGCCTCCAAAGCCACAGAGAAACCCTGTCTCGAAAAACCAAAAAAAAAAAAAAAAAAAAAAAAAAAAAAAGAAACTGAGGCTCAGAACGGACGACAGCTTGATTGATAAGCGAGTTGTGCAGCCAGTGTTTAAAACTCTGAGCTCTTTAGGTTACCCACACTTGGGAGTTAGGTGTCTTTAAATCTTCACGAATGTCAAAAGTTCTTCCCAGAAATCAGCCATGAAGCCCATGGTTTCCCTGAGCTCCTGCCCGCTGCACCTCCCAGCACCCCCCCACACACACACACATACACACGCACACCTTCGGAGGTCGGGTCTACTAGCCTAGCCCTCCAGCGAAGGTTTACAGTGAAGGAGGGGATCACTGGGAGAAATCTAGAATTACAAACGGAGTGGGAGGAGTTGAGTCTCCAGTTCCCTGGACCCGGAGCTCCAAAGTGTGTTGACCGAATTACAAAGTAACCATTATCTAGACAACAACAAAGCATGTTTACCCTAGGTCAGCTCTTATGGGGTCGCAGGGGTCAGGGTCTGGGGCAGGTGCTTCCTACTGGGTGGCTCGCCAAGCTGTTGGCTTGGCTCCTCCCTCTCCTGTCAGGAGGGAGGTGATACTTGGGGCTCCCTAAATGTTCTCCTGACATGGGACGACAGCCCCCATATTTGGAGGGTCCCAGAGACCTTCTTAACCTGTCACTCTGATCCTTCCAGCTCTGTGATCCTTCCATCATCTCCAAGCTCAGAAATGAATTCAGCCCTGACCTTTGCTTATAGGGATTGCCACAGCCTGGAGTGGGGTGTCGTGGGTAGGAAACCCCGAGGCCTCTCTCTGCCGCACCATTTTACAGATGAGCAAACTGAGACACTGAGGAGGGAGGAAATGACAAGAGATCTCAGGCCATAAAGGCCCGGCGTGTTTGAAGATGAGTGTGAGGGCATCTGGAGGAACCGGGCCAGGCACACAGTAAGTGTTCCCTAAACATGAGCCGAGGAGATGAAAGAAGGACACCAGTTTGGGGTCCCAGGGGACTTAAGGACCCAGGGGAGGGGTGAGTGAAATATTTAGAATATATTAAGCCTGCAAGATCCACAAGACAGCATCCTGATCAAACGGAGAGGGTGGGCGGGTACACTGGCTCATCCCTGCACACCCTGCCACTGGGCAGGCTGGGAAGTTGGGTGGGTTCTGAACAATGAGAAACCGTTTCTTAAGTTAGAAAGAAAAGCTGGTTGTGCTGATACACTCCTGTAATCCCAGGAAGCAGGTGGGTCAAGGAGTTCAAGACCGTCTTCAGTTATACAGTGAGTTCCAGGTCAGCCTGGGATACATGAAACCCTGTCTAAAATGGATTTTAAAAAGAAAAGGAGACAAATGAAGGAAAATGGGGGCAAAACTGCTTAAATATGAGTGTAGCTCCCAGTACTCATGAGGCAGAGGCAGGTAGATCACTCTGAGTTGAAGGCCAACCTGAACTACAGAGCAAGTCCCAGGACAGCCAGGGCTACACAGAGAAACCCTGTCTCGAAAAACCTGGGGGGGGAGAATGTGGCTTCCTGTTAGTGCCCCAGAGGCCCTGGGTCATCTGCAAGAAATAATAACGTGATGATAATGGAGACTACCACTGTCTGTCCCCAGGGTTCAGCACTTTCCCTCTTGCCTTCCACATTCTTTTGAAACATTTGTTAATTTTGTTGGGGAGAGGAATAAGCCTGTGGAGGTCAAAGGATGGCTCTCAGGAGTCAGTTCTCTCTGTCACCATGAAGGTCCCATGTTCTGTCATGGAGCCACTAGCCTCTGCGTCCTGTGACCTGAGAGGACCATGACTCGGGGACTTACCCCTTTCTTCTCTGAGGGCCTGGATCCAGAGGTGCGGCCTGCAGTGCCTCGTGGCCTCGTAATCAGTCCGGCTGCTTTCTGTGCCCATGACCATGTGTTTGTTTGTTTCTCTGTGTAGCTTTGGAGTCTGTCCCGGAACTCACTCTGTAGACCAGGCGGAACTCACTCTGTAGACCAGGCTGAACTCACTCACATCTGTCTGCCTCTGCCTCCCAAATACTGGGATTAAAGGCGAGTGCCACCACCACCCAGCTGCCCACGGCCACTTGTATCCATCCAAGGATCAGAAGCCCAGCTGACACTCAACAGAAGATCACTGACTTCAGGCCTCATTTTGGCCTTGGGCTGACTTTGGATCCTTTGGTTAACAAATAATGGTAGCATCTAGTGCAGTGGCACCTGCCAATTCACATTTTACAAACTGAGACAGAAGGATTGAGAGTTTCAGGCTAGTCTGGGCTACATAATGAGGCCCTGCCTCAAAAAAAAAAAAAAAAACAACAACAAAAAAAAAAACCAAAACAGATTCTGGGTTGATAGAGCGCTGATGGATAGCTTGCCTTTTACTGGGCCTGTCTGGACCTGTCATTCACCAATGCGGCTAGATTGGCTAGCCAGTTATGCCCAGGGATCCCTCTGTCTCTGTGTTCCCAGCACTGGGATCAAGCCAGCACTGACACCCAGATCTTTAGATGGGTGCTGGGATTGAACTCAGCAATGCTTTCCCAACCAAGCTGTCTCCTAGACCTGTGGTTGCTCTTACATGAAACTCGTAGCAAGGCAAAGCTCGTCTGTGGACAGAGGGGAAGACAATGGAGACAGGAATTGGGGGAAAGAGGGCACAAGAGACCTTCTTGGGTGACACAGATGATGCCATTCGGCACACACACACACAGCCCACCATACACAGAGTCACCTGCGTATCACTGTGATGTTTTGGTAGGGAAATGAAAAATCAATACTAGATAGAAACCAAGCCCACAAAGGACAACAGATCAGGCTCAGTATGTGAAAAGATGAGGGTTTTTCACCGAGATCCAGATTGACAGCTGCCGGGGAGACTCAGCCACCTGAGTCCATGGTGGTCCAGGCAAGGCTAGGTTCACCGGTGACAAAAAGAACATCGCAACTGCAAACAGTCCCAGCAGAATAGGCACTGTGACTTGCTCAGCCATGGCTATTTAATAGCGATTTAATATAGATATGCATCAAGCCAAAAGCCAGTGGCTGGAGTGACTTAAATAACCTGTTTTGGCATGCATGACCTGTCAGGGGATGGAGAACAGGCCTCCACTCTGTCGGACAATTCCAGGAATCCAGGGTCCTGTGATAGCTGGCCCTGCAGCATCGTGGAGGCCTTGAGCAACAGGCTGTGGACGTTCCCTGGTTATCATTCAAGTCAGGTCTGGTGGGAGGCACTGGACCCACATGGTGCAGACAGGAAGGAGCCCCAGCCCTGCAGAATCTCCGCCCATCCAGAAATAACATCCTTTGACAGGCAGCTTATGGGCGTGATAGCAGGGTTTCTCCAAACAATTACAGCCCCAGAAACTCATCATGCACCTTCAGAAAGCATGGGGCGGCAGGGCTGTCCACATGTCTGCTCTCAGGCCAATCCTGAGACAGGCCTCTTCTGACCCAGCTCCCCTCCTCTCTGACTGGGAAGGCAGGGCCTGAGAACATGTTTGCTTTCCTGCATTCACAAAAGGCCCTAAGCAGAGATCTGTCTCATAATGAGAGATTCTCTCCCATGCTCATATCCCTGCTGTCCCTGTGTCACGGAGGAAGACCAGATCAGGCAGGTTACACGAAAGAGCCCATGGGAAGCAGGAACCAGCTTGTCATCCCTAGCCCCTGGGCCTCCCTTCCTTAGCCTTTCTCAGTCACTGCTTTTCCTGCCTCAAAGCACGAAGAGAACCAAGAGGGACAGAAGTGTTTCTGGACTTTTCCTCTCACGGGAAATCATTTATTTGTCTTTAAAGTTCTGGCAGGCATGTCTTTTCCTCCGGGGAAGTTTATTTATATGTTCCTGTGTTCCCCTTAATTTTGAAAGAAAGGTAGATAGAGCTTTACTATATATTTTGTGGTGTGTGCATACATGCAGGCACGTGTGCATAGAAACCAGAGTGGGATTTCACATGTCCCGCTCCATGGCTCTGCCTTATGCCTTTTTAATCGAGGACTCTCACTGAACCAGGGGCTAGGCTAGTGACCAGCAAGCCCCAGAAATGCTCCTGTCTCCACTCACCACAGCACCAGGACTACAGGTGCATAGGCGACTGTGTCCAACTCTCCACAGGGCACTGGGGTCTGAACTCGGGTCCTCATGCTTGCACAGCCAGTGCTCTTACCACCGAGCCATCTCCCCAGTCCTAAGAAATGTAAATAAAGGCAGCCGTGGTTCCAGCCAGAGTGGATGACACAGGACTGGCAAGGCAGGGCACAGTCACAGCCCGTTCTCTAAGAGGATGTGGATGCCACCTTTAGTTTGCGTATCCAGAGATCATCTGAAACGTTTGGAATATTTGTGTTCATTGACCTGTGTGTTTCAGTTACTTTCTCTTTTCTTTTTCTTTTGAGACAGGGATTCTCTGTGTAGCCCTGGCTGTCCTGGAACTCACTCTGTAGACCAGGCTGGCCTCGAACTCTGCCTGCCTCCTGCCTTGTGAGTGCTTCGATTAAAGGTGTGCACCACCACCACCACCACCACCAGTTTAGTTTCTCATTACTGTGACAAGATACTCTGACAAGGGCAGCTTAAGGGACAAAAGTTGCTCACAATTGCAGAGGGACAGAGTTGGGTGGGGACACAGTCAGGCACACAGACATGGCAGCAGCAGGAAAGGCATGGTGGCAGGAGGACGGCTCCTCCTGCATCTGCACTCAGGAAGAGTACAGTCCTCATTCTCCATTTACACAGCCCAGGACCCCAGCCTGGGAGTGATGCCACCCCCATTGATTGACAATCACCCGGGAGCTGGGTCAATTCTGTAAAAGTGACATTTAACGCTATCAGGACTTGGGAAGAAGTCATGTGAACAAGGATAAGAATGTTAGAACCCCCAAGTGTAGGCAGGCACTTCTCAGGAAATGCTAATCTCGGGATTGGAGAGACAATGCAGCAATTAGAGCTGCTGCCCTCTACCCTTGCAGAGGATCTGAGTTTGGTTCTCACCACCTGGTTCCCAACTACCTATAGCTCCAGCTTTCAGGGGATCTGGTTTCTTTTCTGGCATCTGAGAATACATTCACACACACACACACACACACACACACACACACACGATGGGGAGGGGGCGCGTCGGAGACAGACTTTCTCTATGTAGCCTTGGCTGTCCTGGAACTCACTCTGTAGATCAGAGAGATCTGCGTGCCTCTCCATCCTGAGTGCTGAGATTAAAGGTGTGCACCACCACTTCCCTGCTGAGAATACACTGTTTTAAAGAAAGAAAGGAAAGGGTGGCCTGGTACTTTGCCTGTGATGGAAGCCATTGTCAAGCACAGTACTGTCTGTCCTCGGCGAGGCCTGGGCCAAGCATGAGCATGTGGTGTTCGGGGCTCTGGCAGGACAGTCCTAAGGAGGCTGGTTGGACCCTGTGCTGGCTGGTTTTTTATCAGCTAGATACAAGCTAGAGTCATTTTGGAAGACTCCCATCAGAATGCGTTGTGGGCAAGCCTCTGGTGCATTTTCTTGATTGATGATTAATGTGGGAGCGGCCAGCTTACTGTGGGCGTGACCTAGGGCTCTGTAAGAAAGCAGGCGGAGCAAGCCATGAGGAACAAGGCAGTAAGCAGCACCCCTCCATGACCTCTGCATCAGCTCCTGCCTCCAAGTCTGGCTTGAGCTCCTGCACTGACTTCCATGGATGACGGGCTTAGTAAGGCAAAATAACCCATTTCCTCCCCAAGTCGCTTTTGGCCTTTTTTTTTTTTCTTTTTCTTTTTTTTTAATCACAGCAGTAGACACCCTGACTAACACAGGCCCTGACAGGCTGGCCTTCTGCCTTCAGGTGCCGAGTTCAGTTGCAAAGCCTGAAGGGTGTTACATTTCTTTCTTCTCCATATCCTGCCTTAAGTCACGTCACAGCCTAATTTCAGAGGTGAGGAAGTTGATGGCAGAGGGGTTTGGCTTTCTTGCAGAGCCCTCCTCTGAACTCATCAGTTTGTGACTTACAACACCTAGGTCCCTCATTGGAGAACATACTCAAAGCTCCCTCCACATCCTCAGTGTGACTCTGGGGACACATGGAAGACCTGTTACTCTTATGCCCAGTGAACACCTGATCTAGAGGAGCAATTACAACAACCAGTGTAGGGGCCAGGGTCCTTTTTACTTTATTTTTAGATTTATTTTATGTCTGTAAATGTGTGTGTGTGTGCCTGATGCCCGCAGAGGTCAGAAGAGGGCATTGGATCCCCTGGAGCTGCAATTACAGGTGGTTGGGAGCTGTCCTGTAGGTGCTGGGAACTGAACCTGGGTCCTCTGCGAGAGCAACAAGAGCTCTTACCCACTGAGCCATCCCTCCAGCCCCCTGTGCTCTGTGTTTTTCTTTCTCCGTCTTCTTTGGGGGCTTCTGAGAGAAGGAACAAAATGGAGATGCAGCCTCTTAAATAGAAGGCACCTTAATTGGAACCCTTAGCCAAGGTTTTCCATGGGCCCCAAGGCTAATCATGTGGGGCTCAGGGGAGCTGGGGACCTGACCCCGCCTCCTAACCACTGCGTGTTTCCTCTATGCTCCACAGGGCTGGGGCATGGAGCTTGGAGTGCCATGGGGAAGTCCTGTGGAGAAGGCTCAAATCTCATCTAACACTGCCCAGGCCTCATGGCTTACTCGATGGCAAGATGGGAAAGATCACTTGCCCAGCTGCCTGGTCTGTAAGAACCTTCGATGCGGCTGGGTGGTGGTGGCGCATGCCTTTAATCCCAGCACTCGGGAGGCAGAGGCAGGCGGATCTCTGTGAGTTCGAGACCAGCCTGGATTACCAAGCGAGTTCCAGGATAGCCTTCAAAGCCACAGAGAAACCCTGTCTCGAAAAACCATAAAAAAAAAAAAAAGAACCTTGGATGCTGTCTACAAGCAGGAGGCGTGAAAAGTGCAGGGGCTGAGGGGAGAACAAGGCTTGTCACAGGCCAGAGCCACATGCCTCACAGGGCTTGTAATGGTAGAAGTTTTAATTGCTGTAAAACTCCTTCCCCACGACAGCCCAAGACCCAGGATCCTGGAGGACACGCTTCATGGGATTCAGAGAGGGTCTCTCACTACGTCCTGGGAGGACCGTGGCACTGGGAGAAGAGGGTTGGGTGGTGTTCCTGCATACTCCTTCCAAGAAGCTGGTCTTCCTTGGGCCTTCACAGTCTTCTATTGTAACTCTCTGGGACACAGACGAACGGCTTTGGGCAGGCCAGGGGGACAAACATGTGGCAGGCTGACTCCAGAGGGCAGGTTCAGTGATACCTAGATTCCTGGGGCCTCTGTGGTCTGCATGCTCTTCTCAGCCTCCCTCCTCTTTTAACCATCCACACACAGCCTGCTTGCCTCCACCTTCTACAGAAGAAAGGAGGTCAAACAAGGAGCCGGCTCCTGACCAGGCTTGAATTTCCTCTGGTACCTGCTGGATCTCTTGACTTGCAGTGAGTGGTCCAACCCCAGGCAATACGGAAAAAAAAAAAAAAAGAACAGGAGGCCTTGGCAGTAGGTGAGGTGGGGAGCAGTGCCTGGCTCTTGGGAAGATCAGCTTCATCCCTCACAGCTGGCTCCTGCTAGCTTTGCTGAAGGCAACAGGCTGCGGTGGGTGTGGCCAGAGGACTAGAAGGTAAGGAGTTAGGTCAGATTTCCCAGTCTGATAGGGAGGATCCCCACTCAACAGGGAACCTGAACCTTGAACCTTGGTCTTGCTCTTGGATGAAGAGACAAGCTCTGGGCAGTGGTCCATACTGGAGATTACTCTTGCATTAATAACAAATGGTGTCTTTCGAACGCCATTTTAGAGGAGGGCCATGCAGGGAGGTAGTGTCCAGTCACTGTTTGCATGGCAGCTATCCAGGACACAAATCCATCCTGTTGCCGGATTTCTGTGAGTTCAAGGCCTGCCCGGTCTACAGAGTGAGTTCCAGGACAGGCTCCAAAGCTACAGAGATACACTGTCTGGGAAAAAAAAAAAATCCATACTGTTTTCATTCTTTCCTCCTCACAGACTGAACACCCACCTAGCTTTACCCGGTAAAGAAACGGGGCTAACTCAGTGTGAGGGCATAAGGGTGGAGCCCCTGGAGGGGCAGGAGTCAATAAGAACGGGGTGGGGAGAGAAGGAGGGAATAGACAGCCAGGCCCCCACCAAGGAGCAGCCCTGTCAGCTGCTGTTCCTGGAAGACTGCCAGGTGAAGGCCTGCCCACTCCCACAACACTGGCGATACAACAGCGCTCGCGTATTTGAAATGTGATCTTGGTCCCTCAGTCCTAGGGAGCTCACCCTGACTCTACAGGGTTTGTGAGCTGCTGGTTGGGAGGTGGAGAGGGGATCTGCACTTATGCATTCACTCATCCCTGACAGATCTGTTCCCAGGGACTGGTCCCCCACCTGCCAGCCTCACAGTCAGGACCACAGTACCATTCTGAGCCTCTCTGGCTGTCCGTGGGCCATGTTCACTTCCGGACTCCAGACTGTCCTAGAATAGCGCCCGCACGCGAGGATTTTCAAGAACATCTTTCTAGACACCGGGCTCAAGCGCAAGCCTGAGCATCTGCCCGCTGCAGCAAGTCTCATCCGCAGGGCAAGGTTGGGGAGCGGCATGCAATCTTCTCCCTCCACCCTGCCCTGAGACACAAGCAAAATCCTCACTCAAAGGAGCTTTTCTTCTGGGCCTCGCGACAACAGGAGCTGATTGTATTACATCGTTCCACTAGGTGGTGCTAAAGGTAAATGGTTAGGAATGGAAAAGGCACTGGTGCCTGGAGGTAGTTGGGGGAAGGGGATGAGATGTTTGTTTGTTTGTTTTTGACAGAAAGCTCTGTAGCATGAATGGTCAGATTTTAGCGCTTCAAATCCAGGCGCTTCTGTTGACAAGTGGTACTCACTTTTACAACTTCCTTTTTTCCTTTGTTTTTTTTTTCTAAACTTTATTTATTTTTATTTTACGTGTATGGAGTGTTTTGTCTACAGGTATGTCCGTGCAATGCCAGAAGGGAGCATTTGACTCTCTAGAACTAAAGTTACAGATGGTTATGAGTTGCCATGAGGATGCTGGGAACTGAACTCCCATCCTCTGCAAGAGCAGCAAATACAGAGCCAGTTTTCCCAAATGAAAATGGAAGAGTAACTGAATACAAAACGGGGGTCATACAGCTTTGCAATGAGATAAATAAGCAACTCCCATCCCCCCACACACACACCACAGGTCCTCCAGAGATTAAGCTCTGCACATTGTATGTACATGCTAAGCATGTGTTATTTGATAAAACTCCGGGGGGGGGGGCAGTGCTACACATAGGTTTATTCACCCCAGATAGGGAGTCATTGACAAACCAAAGTGTAGATACCACCAAAGTCCAAACTTGGTGAGCCATGACTTTTTTTGTTTGTTTGTTTGTTTGTTTCAAGACAGGGTTTTGTGTAGCTTTGGAGCCTATCCTGGCGCTTGCTCTGTAGCCCAGGCTGGCCTAGAACTCACAGAGATCCGATTGCCTCTGCCTCTGGAGTGCTAGGATTAAAGGAGTACAATGCCTGGCCTGTACTCCCTTTTAAATTGGGATTTCCACACTCATCTGGTTTTTAATCTTCCAAGAATTTCTTGGTGTTTTTGTTTGTTGGGAACATTGTCTAGCTTTCTAGTCATGGCACAGATTTAAAGCAGATGGTCTTTTTGGGCAGAAAGCCAGATCCAAAAGTGGAGCTGTCCCTTGGTTTAGGCATCTTAACAGTGAGAGAAAGCTGTGCTCTTCAAAATAGCTTTAAAAATCTGAGTAACAATTCAGATCATGCCGGGCAGTGGTGGTGCACACCTTAAATCCCAGCGATTGGGAGGCAATGGCAGGAGTATCTCTGTGAGTTCAAGGCCAGCTTGGTCTACAGAGTGAGTTCCAGGACAGGCTCCAAAGGTACAGAGAAAGCCTGTTTCTAAACTTAAAAAAAATCAGATCATTTAAAAAAATCAGGTATATTTAACCAAATGTGGTACCACTGGCCTTTAATCCCGGCACCTGAGAGACGTAGACAGTTAGACCACTTCATCTCCACAGACAATTTCAGGCCTGTCAGAGTAACATAGCAAGATCTTGTCTCAAAAAAATCATATTTAGCTGGGTGGTGGTGGCACATGCCTTTAATTCCAGCACTCGGGAGGCAGAGGCTGGCAGATCTCTGTGAGTTCGGGACCAGCCTGGTCTATAAGAGCTAGTTCCAGGACAGCCTCCAAAGCCACAGAGAAGCCTGGAAAAAAATCACATTTCATTAAGATATTAACATAATACTTATTTGCTTGCCTGTGGTTTTGAGAGAGGGTCTCATGTAGCCCAGGCTAACCTCAAACTCAGTAAATAGCCAAAGATAACCTTGAATTTCTTTTTTTTTTTTTTTTTTTTGATAACCTTGAATTTCTAAGCCTCCAGCCTCTGCCTCTCATGTGCTGGGGTTATAAGATTGTGTCAACCACCATATTCCATCTTGCCTGGTACTAAGGATTGAACCCAGGGCATCATACTAGGTGAGTGCTCTACCCACTGGACTACACTTTCAGCTTCTAATTTCTTATTTGTCAGAGTTGCTCAGGCCAGTGTGTGTGAGCCATTGTGCCCAGCACAATATTATTATTATCACCATTACTGGGCTCTTACACACCTAGGGCCTCACACATTGTCCTAGTCACTTTTCTGCTGCTGTAAGGAGACACGATGACTGAGGCAACTCTTACAAAAGAAAGCACTTAATTGGGGGCTGGCTTACAGTTTCAGAAGTTATCATGGTGGGGAGCATGGGGGCATGCAGGCAGACTTGGTGCTGGAGGAGCTGCTGAAAGTTTTACATCCTTCTCTGTAGGCAGAAAGAGAACCTGGGTCTGGCACGGATGTTTGAAACCTCATAGCCCACCTCCAGTAACACACTTCCTCCAACAAGGCCATACCGCTTAATCCTTCTAATCCTTTCAAATAGTGCCACTCCCTGGTGACTAAACATTCAAATATAGGAGCCAGTGGGGCCTCTTATTCAAACCATCACACATATCCTGGACAACTGTTATTTTATGAGCAAGAGGGAGGGAAAGAAAAAGAGAAGGAAGGAGAATGAGACCCACAGAGAGAGTCATCAGATTTTGGCTCAAATAGTAGATCGAGGTTTGTTTTGTTTTGCTATCTAAAGATTTATTTTTCTTTAATGTGTATGAGTGTTTAGCCTATGTCTGTGTACTGCATTTGTACAGTGACCATGGAAGACAGAGAGGGTGACAGATCCCCTGGACCTGGCGTTACAGCTGGTTATGAGTAGAGCAGCCAGTGCTCTTCACCACAGAGCCGTCTCTTCACCCCTCTGCCTATTAAAAACAAAGAATATCGTGTGTGTGTGTGTGTGTGTGTGTGTGTGTGTGTGTGTGTGTGTGTACGTACACCAGCCTGCGTGAAGATCAGAGGGCAACTTGCAGGAGTCAATTCTCTTCCTCCACCATGTGGATCCTGGTGTACGCAGGTCATCAAGTTTGCTAACAAGCACCTTTACCCACTGAATCATCACGTAGGTCCAGTTGCCTATTCTGTTTGTTTTTTTTTTTTTTTGCTGACCTTTGTGTATTGTGTATGCAGATGTATGTTATTTGTGTGTGTGTGTGTGTGTGTTGTGTACGTGTATCTGTGTATAGTGAATGTGTATGTGTGTACTTTGATTTTATTTTGAGATAGGTCTCACCATGCAGCCTCATCTGGACTCAAAGTCCTTGAAGCTTTTTTAAAAACTAAGTTTACATAATTAGATTAGCAAAGAGAGGCAGTCTGTCCTTTCTGATCTTTTACTGCTCCCAGCAAATGCTCCACATTGGCTGACCTGTCCCTCCCATTACCCTTCTTCTGAGCAGTCTCCTCCTCCCTCCCTCCCTCCCTCCCTCCCTCCCTCCCTCCCTCCCTCCCTCCCTCCCTCCCTCCCTCCCCTGTATTCTGGCTTCAGGTGAATCCAGTGGGGCCCTGTAGGCTGCATGCAAAGGAACTGGTCAGACCTGCCAGGCGACCTTTCTAGGTGCTCTTCACAAGGGGCTTAAGCATTTTCCCTGTACCACTGAGGAAGCTGCAATGGGGGGGGGGGGTCAGGACTTTGCCCGTGCTCACACAGCTGCCAGAACTGAGATGCAAGTCTGTGCATACAACTTTTCCTTCTGCCTGTAGTGTGCTCTTTCACAGGGGAGGCATGGCTGCGTACATACGGCTCCTTTGTTGTGAACTAACCCAATAAGTATTTGAGCAGCTCCCATGTGCCATGCCAAGGACACGACTCTTTCTATTTGGATAAGGTCTTGATATGTAGCTTAGGCTAGCCAGGATCTCCACATTTTCCACCTCAGCTTCTCCATTGCTAACATCACAGGCAGGCTTTCAACCAGCTATGGCTTATTTGTTTATTTACTTATATATTATTCTTTTCAAGAATCTTTCCAACGCCCTTCATTTCTAACCTGGACCAGTTTATCTCCAGTAAGTGCTGATACCAAACTTAGTGAAGATGCTTGATTGGCGTAAGGCACTTTAGTCCAGAACTCCTGTGCTGCGGCAGACCCAGCCGGGGCCCCTGAACCTGGGGAGAATCAGGGATCCGGTACTCAGGTGAGCAAAGAGTCGGCAAGTGACAAACAGACAGGAACAAGAGAGAGTGCCGAATCTGAGTGTAATTTCTCAAAGCATGCATCAGACTTTTATAATCATCACATGAGGAAATAAGGAAGTTAATTTTGTGCATATGTCAAGGTACATTGAAGTCAGCAAAACTGACACATAAGGCACATCATAAGACTAAAAGTTCAAAATAGAAAAGTTAATTTTTGAGTCTTCAGTGTCTTCTGGTCCTTTCTCGGTGCTTAAGGTAAGTGGGGGCCCTGCTCTGAGCCCCAACTCCCTACATCCCCGGCTCCATCTCCCTGGGCATTTTCTGTGCCTAGAGAGAACCTGCACTTCCCGGAAGGATCACCTTGAGTCTGCCCACACCTCAGTCTTCAGTGTCTTCGGGTTCTTTCCTGGTGCTTAAGTCTTTAGTCCCCTCTGGTCTCCGCCCTGTGCTTGAGAGTGTCCCAGACCAACTTGCATCCATTGAAGTATTGAACCTGCTTGAACACACTGGAAAGGATCCTTAGACCCAAACCCACCAGGAGAGGAAGAGACCCCACGAGCTCCCACTGAAAGAAAGGATGGGAGGAAGGCAATATAAAAACACAGCCAACAACAGAGGAACCAGTATGACACCACCAGAGTCTAGAAACTACACCAGCAAGACCTGAACATATCAACACAGATGAAACAGAAAATAATGACCTTCAAAACAACCTCCTGAAAGTGATAGAGGCCTTCAAAGAGGATATGAAAAAATCCCTTAAAGAAATGGAAGAAAACACAAACCAAAAAATGCAAGAAATCGGGGTTGGAGAGATGGCTCAGAGGTTAAGGCACTGGCTGCTCTTCCAGAGGTCCTGAGTTCAATTCTCAGCAACCACATGGTGGTTCACAACCATCTATAATGAGATCTGGTGCCCTCTCTGGCATGCAGGCATACATGTGGGCAGAACACTGTATAAATAAATGAATACATAAAATTTTTTAAAAATGCAATAAATTGGGGCTGGAGAGATGGCTCAGAGGTTAAGAGCACTGACTGCTCTTCCAGAGGTCCTGAGTTCAATTCCCAGCAACCACATGGTGGCTCACAACCATCTACAATTCAATCTGGTGCCCTCTTCTGGTATGTAGGCAGAACGCCATATATGTAATAAAAAAATCTTTTAAAAAATGCAAGAAATCAACAAATCTCTTTAAAAAAGCAAGAAAAGCCAAGAAAAAAGAATCAAACAGATAAAGGAAACACTTCAAACAGTTCAAGACCTGAAAACCGAAATGGAGACAATAAGAAAAACACAAACTTAGGTAATGCTGGAAATCAAAAGGCTGAAAAAACAATCAGGAACTACAGATGCAAGTATAACTAACAGAATACAAGAGATGGAAGACAGAATCTCGTGCATTGAAGATGAACTAGAGGAAATAGATTCATCGACAAAAGAAAGTCTTAAATCCAACAACTCCTTAACACAAAATATCCAGGAAATATGGGACACAGTGAAAAAAACCAAATCTAAGAATAATAGGTATAGAAGAAGGCAAAGAAGACCAGCTCAATGGTGCAGAAAAGATATTCAACAAAATCATAGAAGACAATTTTCCCAACCTGAAGAAGGAGATGCCTATGAAACTACAAGAAGCTTACTGAACACCAAATAGACTGGACCAAAAAAAAAATCCCCTTGCCACATAATAATCAAAACACCAAACATACAGAATAAACAATGAATATTAAAAGCAACAAAGGAAAAAGGCCAAGTAATATATAAAGGCAAACCTATCAGAATTACACCCGACTTCTCCATGGAAACTAAGAAAGCCAGAAGGTTCTGGATAGATGTTCTACAAACACTAAGAGACCATAGATTCCAGACTACTATTCCCAACAAAACTCTCATCTCTATAGATGGAGAAAACAAGATATTCCATGACGAAACCAGATTTATGAAATACGTATCCAGAAATCCAGCCCTACAGAAAGTTATAGAAGGAAAACTCCAACTTAAGGAAGTTAACTACACTCAAAATATAAAGGACAATAGATAATCTAACTTTACCAGAAATCAGAAATAGGAGAAAAACTCACACATAAAACCACCACCAAAAACGGATCCAAAGCAAACAAGAATCAATAATCAATGGTCATTAATATCCCTGATCATCAATGGTCTTACTCACCTATAAAAAGACACAGGGTAACAGAATGGATAAAAAGACAGAATCCATCCTTCTGCTGCATACAAGAAACACACCTCAATTTCAAAGACAGACGCTACCTCAAGGTTAAAGGTTGGGAAGAGACTTTCCAATCAAATGGACGTAAGAAGCAAGCGGGTGTAGTTATCCTTATATCTAACAAAATAGACTTCAAACTAAAATTAATCAAAAGAGATGAAGAAGGTCATTTCACATTCATCATAGGAAAAATACATCAGGAAGAAGTCTCAATTCTGAACATATGTGCCCCAAATATAAAGGCACCCACGTTCATAAAAGAAACATTACTACAACTCAAATCACACATTAAACCCCACACACTTATAGGGGAGAGAGACTTCAACACCCTACTCACACCACTGGACAGGTCCACCAGACAGAAACGTAACAAAGAAACAATGGAACTAACAGAACATTCCACCCAAACAAAAAAGAATATACCTTCTTCTCAGCACCACATGGAACCTTCTCTAAAATCAACCACATAGTTGGCAGTAAAGCAAACCTCAACAGATACAAAAAAATTGAAATAACCCCCTGCATCCTGTCGGACCACCATGGCTTAAAATTAGAATTCAACGTCAACACAAATTGCAGAAACCTTACAAACTCATGGAAATTGAACAATGCTCAATTGCATCACCCCTGGGTAAAGGAAGAAAGAAAGAAAGAAAATACTTCCTAGAATTAAATGAAAATGAAGGCCTTTGACAAAATCCAACACCCCTTCATAATAAAGGTCTTGGAGAGATCAGGTATAACAGGAACATACCTAAACATAATAAAAGCTATATACAGCAAACCAACAGCCAGCATCAAACTAAATGGAGAGAAACTGACAGTGATTCCTCTAAAATCAGGAACAAGACAAGGCTGTCCACTCTCTCCATATCTCTTCAATATTGTACTTGAAGATCTAGCTAGAGCAATAAGACAACAAAAGGAGATCAAGGGGATACAAATTGGAAAGGAAGAAGTCAAACTTTCTCTATTTGCAGATGATATGATACTCTACATAAGCAAGTTAAGGAATTCTACCAGGAAACTCCTACAGCTGATAAACACCTTCAGCAAAGTAGCAGGATACAAAATTAACTCAAAAAAATCAGTAGCCCTACTATATATGGACAATAAAGGGGATGAGAAAGAAATCAGAGAAACATCACTCTTTACAACAGCCACAAACACCATAAAATATCTTGGGGTAACTCTAACCAAACAGGTGAATGACCTGTATAACAAGAACTTTGAGTCTTTAAAGAAAGAAATTAAAGAAGATACCAGAAAATGGAAAGATCTCCCATGCTCTTGGATAGGTAGGATCAACGTAGTAAAAACGGCAATCTTACCAAAAGCAATCTACAGATTCAATGCAATCCCTATCAAAATACCAGCACAATTTTTCACCAACCTCGAAAGGACAATCCTCAACTATATATGGAAAAACAAAAGACCCAGGATAGCCAAGGCAACCCTGTACAATAAAGGAACTTCTAGAGGCCTCACCATCCCTGACTTCAAGCTCTATTATAGAGCTATAGTCCCAAAAACAGCTTGGTATTGGTACAAAAGCAAACAGGTAGACCAATGGAATAGAATCGAAGATCCTGATATCAACCCACACACCTTTGAACACCTGATCTTTGACAAAGAAGCTAAAACAATACAATGGAAAAAAGAAAGCATCTTTAACAAATGGTGCTGGCATAACTGGATGCTGG
The DNA here is from genome assembly GCF_017639785.1 of Mesocricetus auratus. Classification (NCBI taxonomy): domain Eukaryota; kingdom Metazoa; phylum Chordata; class Mammalia; order Rodentia; family Cricetidae; genus Mesocricetus; species Mesocricetus auratus. Next base: position 81,620,622 of record NW_024429194.1, read on the forward strand.
CATGTAGAAGAATGCGGATAGATCCATGTATATTGCCATGCACAAAACTTAAGTCCAAATGGATGGAAGACCTCAACATCAATCCAGCCACACTGAATCTCTTAGAGAAGAGAGTGGGAAGTACCCTTGAACAAATTGGTACAGGAGACCGCTTCCTGAACATAACACCACTAGCACAGACAGTGAGATCAACAATTAACAAATGGGACCTCCTGAAACTGAGAAGCTTCTGTAAGGCAAAGGACACAGTCAGCAAGACAAAACGACAGCCCACAGAATGGGAAAAGATATTCACAAACCCCACATCTGACAGAGGGCTGATCTCCAAAATTTACAAAGAACTCAAGAAGCAAGTCTCCAGAACACGAAAGGATCCAATTAAAAAATGGGGTACAGAACTAAACAGAGAATTCTCAATAGAGGAGTCCAAAATGGCCAAGAGACACTTGAGAAAGTGCTCAACATTTTTAGTCATTAGGGAAATGCAAATCAAAACAGCTCTGAGATACCATCTTACTCCCATCAGAATGGCTAAAATCAAAAACACTAATGACAGTTTATGCTAGAAAGGATGTGGAGAAAGGGGTACACTCCTCCACTGCTGGTGGGAATGTCTGTAGAGAGAAGCCTTTTCCTTGCTAGCCACTTTGGTTTTTCTTCACCAGTCGCCTGGGCTCTGCTGCGTTGTAGTCCCCAAATGAACACCCAAAATACTGTATTAATTATGAAGCTGTTGGCCTTGCTTGTTTCTTACTGGCTAGCTCTGACTTAAGTATTTAACCCATCTAAGTATTTCTCTTACCGGACAGACATCTTACTTCTCTGTCGGGCTACATGATGACTCCCTGTGTTTCTCCTATCCAGAGTCCTCCTGGACTCCTAGTCCCACCTATCTTGCTTCCCTATTGGCCAACAGTGCTTTATTGACATATACACAGGACTTCCCCCATCAAATGTCAACTTGTGCAGCCACTTTGGAGATCAGTATGGAGATTCCTCAAAAAAAATGGAACTCAGTCTACCACAAGATCCAGCAATTCCACTCTTAGGCATATACTCAAAAGATGTATCCTCATACAATAAGGACATCTGTTCAACTATGTTCATAGCAGCATTGTTTGTAATAGCCAGAACCTGGAAAGAACCTAGATGTCCCTCAACTGAAGACTGGATAGAGAAAATGTGGTACATTTACACAATGGAGTACTATTCAGCAGAAAAAAAAATGGAATCTTGAAATTTACAGACAAATGGATGACACTGGAAGAAACCATCCTGAATGAGGTAATCCAGTCACAAAAAGACAAGCATGGTATGTACTCACTCATATATGGATTTTAGACATGGAGCAGGGCATTGCCAGCCCATAATCCCACTGCCAGAGAGTCTGGGGTGCAGGGAGGACCCTAAGAGAGATATGATGGTAACCCGGAGAAGGGTTAGGGGATGTGATCTCCTAATTGGATTGGGGGGAGGGGATAGTAGAAGGAGATGGGAGAAAGAGAGGGAGAAAAGAGGAGTGGAGAGGAGGACATGAGAGAGCAGAAAGGTTGAGCCAGGGTAAGAATAGAGGAGAGCTGGGCGGTGGTGGCACATGCCTTTAATCCCAGCACTTGGGAGGCAGAGGCAGGAGGATCTTTGTGAGTTCGAGACCAGCCAGCCTCCAAAGCCACCAGAGAAGAGATCTGGCACTAGTGAGATTTTCACAGATCTACAAGAATGACACCAACTGGCATTAAGGCTACCCTAAATGCCCTCCCATGATGGTGAGAATGATGACTACCTTATATGCCATCGTAGAACTCTCATCCAGTGGCTGATGGTGGCAGAGGCAGACACCCACAGCTATGAACCGAATTGAACTCCTGGAACCCAATTGCAAAGAAGAGTGATGACCAAAGGAATCAAGATCAGGCTGGCGAAACCCACAGTGGCCACTGACCTAAACAAGGGGGAACACATGGACCCCAGACTGAAGACTGAGGGGCCAGCATGGGACTGATCCAGACACCCTCCCTCCAAACCTGGGTGGCAGAGAGGAGGCCTTGGCAATCTGTGGGTCCTTGGAGAGGGGAGCAGTATTTATTCCTGGCATACAGAAGGACTCTGGGAACCCATACCATGTGGAGGGATGCTCTCTCAGCCTGGACACATTGGGAAGAACCTGGGCCCTTCCCGGGATGATGTGATAAACTCTGAAATTCCCTCATGGAGGCCCTTGCCCTCCCTGGGGAGCGGAGTGGGGATGGAGTGAGGGTGAGGGGTTGGGAGGGTTGGGGGGTGGGGGAGGAGGGGAGGGAGAGGGAACTGAAAAGTGACATGCATAAAAAGTTAAATAAAAATATATTAAAAAACTAATACAGGTGAAGGTAGGATATAGTGTTGACCTCCCCACCCCCTGCCAGTAGAGCAGGGGCTGAAGAGGGGAGAACAAGGAAGTGTCACATACCTAGGATGAGGAGCCACATAGACTGTGACTTACCTAGACTAATAATTAAGAAAAACTTTGTGTCCCAGAAGCTAGGCTACTTCAAGTTCTTTTCATCTTAATGTTGGGAGATGTGTTCACAAGTTTCAGTGTGCATCATAGCCAAAACAAAGCTTTAAATAATGGCTTAAGGTTAGGTTAAGATGTTTTTAATGGCATTGAGGCAGAAAATCTTGGGAAACAGTTTAAAATTTAGAAAGACATACTTAATAGTTGAGTGAGGGACTGACGAGATCAGGGAACCAAAATGATGGCAGCCTGATTATTGCTGTCTGACATACCTTCCTCTTTTTTTTTTTTTGCCCAAAACAACTGGAACTCACTCTGTAGACCAGGCTGGTCTTGAACTCACAGATATCCACCTACCTCTGCCATCTGAGTGCTAGGATTAAAGGCGTGCCCCACCATTGCCCGGCTTGACACACCTTTCTTGCTAGGACCGGTTGGTAATCAAAGGTAATGATTAATTCCTTGTACCCATTTCTGCCCTCAGCTTCCTGATATGATTTAATAAAAACTGTTGATGAATGAGTAGGCACCCTGACAAAAAAAAGAAAAGTTAATTTTGTATATATGTCAAGATACATTGAAGTCATCAAAATCGGTATATAAGACACATCATGAGACTAGAAATTCAAAATAGAAAGTCAAACACATAAGAACTGGCAGTAGCCAGAGACAGTAGTTACAACATGATAACATCAGCTCAGTCTGAGATCAACCTATTCTTAGAATTACTTCCCCTGTCTTATGAGCACACGCCCCAGCCATAGTCCCAATTCTTGGTCCAGTGCTTAACCAGCCATTGGCTTGCCTTTTAAACTGATTATACTGTTTTATTGTGCCTTGGATAATAGACCAAGGGGGTCTTGCTCTGGCAAGCCTTTCCATGAAATTCAGGGTGTAGTACAGCACATGTTCTCCTATTATCTTCTTCATCATAAATTCTAGTATAAGGAAGGGCAGCAGCCGTTATCCTAAGCATTTGGGAAAACTCCCTATTTACTGGGGGAGCCCACCATCGGCCCCTGATTTTGTTGGTTCTGTTTCGGTCAAGGAAGTTGGAACATCAGTGGTGGCCAGAGGAGGAACATCCAATTTTACTGGACCTTCAATCAAATTGGACCCTTGAGGCATACTTATTCCTACAAAAAAAAAAAAGAATACCAAAAAAGATAAGATACAGAAAACATCCACTGGTTATTGCTAGAACAAATCTGGAACACATCCTTGATATGGGACACCAGGGACCTTCCAGGAGACCAGTTTCCATGAAACTTTTGCCTCAGGCCTGTGACCAAGGTTTTAGGCTTGTCATGCGGACACCACTGGAGTGGGTTTGGCACTCCTGGGCTCAAGTAATCCTCCTGCCTCAGTCATGAGTCCCAGCCCCCAAAACCTTCTATATAACCACTGTCATTTCCGATTTACTGACAAGAAAACAGAGGCTCTGAAAAGTGAAGAGACCTGTTTAGTGGTGGGCTCTCTCTTCCTAGAGGGAGGGATTTCTTTTTAAATAACTTTTATTATTTCATTAAAATTTTGTTGCCAGGTGGTGGTGGTGCACGCCTTTAATCCCAGCACTGAGGAGGCAAAGGCAGGCGGATCTCTATGAGTTTGAGGTCAGCCAGGTCTACAGAGCGAGCTCCAAGACAGCCAGAGATACACAGAGAAACCCTGTCCTGAAAATTTTTTTAAAGTGTCTGTTTTGCCTTCATATATGTATGTATATCATATGCATCTGTGGTGCTCATAGGGGCCATAAGTGGGCACCAGATCTCCTGGAATTGGGGTTACAGATGCTTGTGAGAGTCTTGCTTTGTGGGTGTTGGGAATCGAACCTGGGCCCATTGGAAGAAAAGCCAGTGCTCTTCAGCCCTGAGCCATCTCTATAGCCCAGCAGTTCTCAGCCTTCCTAATGCTTCAACCCTTTAATACAGCTCCTCATGTTGTAGTGACCCCCCAGCCATAAAATGATTTTCATTGCTGTGAATAACTGTAATTTTGCTATTGCTATGAATCACATTGTAAATATCTGTGTTTTCCTATGATCTTAGGTGGTCCCCATGAAAAGATCATTCAACCCCAAGGGGCTCGAGACCCACAGGTGGAGAACTACTCCTCTAGTCCCTTGTTTTTGTTTTTGTTTTTCTTTTGAGACAGGATCTAACTATGTAGCCCTGGCTGTTCTAGAACTTACCATGTAAACTGGGTCTCACAACTTAAAGAGCTCAGCCTGTTTTCATTGCCCGAGTACTGGGATTAAAAGCATGGGCTACCATGCCCAGCAAGAAAGGGATTTTAAAATGTCCAGCTGAGGGGCCAGTGAGATTGTTCAAGTGGTAAATGTGTTTGCTCCCGAGACTGACAGCCTAAGTCTGATCCCTAGGTCCCACATGATAGAAGATAATGTCAAGTTTCTTCTGATCTCTACACATGGCTGTCACACCATGCACCCACATGCCCCCCATACCATAAATAAATAAATAGCTTAGTTGGTAAAGTACTTGCCGTGCTACCAGGAGGACTTGAGTTCCACTCCAGAACCCATGTAGAAAAGCAGGGCATGGGGGGCTGGAGAGATGGCTCAGAAGTTAAGAGCACTGGCTGTTCTTCCAAAGGTCCTGAGTTCAATTCCCAGAAACCACATATAATGAGATCTGGTGCCTTCTTCGGGCCTGCAGACATACATGCAGGCAGAATACTGTATGTATAATAAATAAATAAATCTTTGAAAAAAAAAACGAAAAGCAGGGCATGGTGTCATGTGCTTGTGATCCCACAGTTGGGGAGGCAGATACCCAAGGATGCCGTCTGTCCTATACACACACACACACACCCCAGCTCATAAAACGCACTGTCAGAAACAGGAGTTAAGTCTCATCTCCGTCTCCTGGATGGTAAAATGAATGACAGTAGGAGAGACAGCAGGAGACAAAGGAATGACACACCCTGCCCAGAACTCACTTGGCCTCCAGCTGCCCGGTTGTCTGCCATCTTGAATTTAAATTTAATTTTTTGTTTTTAAATCTTATTTTATGTGTTTAGCCTACATATATGTTGGTGCACCACATGCATAGTTAATAGAAGGGTGTGAGCCACCTTGTGGGTGCTGGGAATTGAAGGGTTCTTTGGAAGAACAGTCAGTGTTCTAAACTACCAAGTCATCTCTCAGTGCTGTATTTATCTATTCGTTTGTTTATTTGTGTGTGTATATGTGTGTGTGTGTGTCACATGTGTGCAAGTGCCCATAGAGGCCATCGGCTTCAGGCTTCGGATTTTGTAGAGCTGAAGTTACACACAGGAGGTTGTGTACGTGGGTACTGGGAACTGAACTCGGGCCCTATGCAAAAGCATAGCAGGATCTTAACTTCTGAGCCATTTCTCCAGACCCATTTATTAAAAAAAGAAAAAAACATTTATTGTATGTGTGCATGTGTGCGCATTCACTACGGCACACAAAGTAGAGATCAAAACACTACTGTTTTCTCCTTTCACCACGCAGACTGGTCCCAGAGATAGAACTGAGGTTATTAGGCTTGCCGATAGCGCCTTTACCCGCTGGCCTACGCCCTTGAAGCTCTCGTTTATGCATCCCGAAGGGTGAGCAGACAGGATGCCCTAAACTTCCTAAGCTCTAAGCCACAGGCACCCAGCTGGAGAAGCCAGATCCGGAAGCAGTCACGGCACGGGTAGTTGAGTCCTCGGTTGCTAGGACGTCTCCGGAAGTGGAGTGCGCAGAGTTGACTGGTTGCCGTAGAGAGACCAGGCGGAGTCCTGTGCGCCGTGGGCGTGGCCGCGCGTGGGAATTGCGCACGCGCGGACGGGCGCGACGGTGGAGGAGCAGGGCGGTTTAGCTCCTGCTGTCCAGTGCCGGCCTGCACCGCTTAGCATCCCTCTTCTGTTGTAATTGCATCGTTATCCTTCTTACCGGCAAGTCCAGGCTCGAGGGCTTCTAGGCTTTCAGTGCATTCGCAGTCTGTATTGTTTGCGGTGGCATCTGTTTGGGGAGGGGGCACTTGTACGGGGTGCTCAGAGCCGCTCCACTTGCTGGTCTGAGACTGTATCCAGCCGAGGTGTTGCCGTCTTTGTTAGGAGGGGGGATTAGGGAGTGGTGGTCCTCTGTGGAGTAGCGGGAGGCTTTGCAGGGCCTGCGTCCCCAGTCCTCAACTGGAAGTATAGCATTGCAAACCGAGTTGGAGTTGATAAAGCAGGCTTTGTCCAGGAAACATTTAATGAACATATTACAGTGCTGGTATGTATGTGACAGCTCTAAAAGAGAGCCCTGATTGCTCTCAAGGAATTGGAGACACTGATAGGCAGCCACCTTGAGGCATAGCACTGGCAACTGACACAGGTGTGGAGAGGGGTGCAGGTCACGAGCATGCAGCATTATATACTACTTTCTTTATTTAAATATTCTTCATTATTTAAAAAATTTTTTTGAGAGGGGGTTTCTCCATGTAGCAGCCCAGGCTGTTCTGGAACTCCCTTTGTAGGCCAGACTGGCTTTGAACTCATAGAGATCCGCCTGCCTCTGCCTCCTGATTGCTGAGATTAAAGGCGAGTGCCATTGTGCTTGACTTCATTATTTAATTTTTAGTGGGGGGTGGCGGGTGAGGGTGTGTGCATGTGAGTGCAAGTACCAGTGGAGGCCAGAAGAGGGCGGATGTGAGCCCATGGAGCTGGAGTTACGAGAGGTTGTGAGTGATGGGAACCAAACTTAGGGCCTCTGCAAGAGCAGTGCCCACTTTTACAGCAAAGCCATCTCTCCAGCCCCTTAGTTTTATTTTCTTAGAGACAGTTTTTTCTACTTTTCATTGAAAGCTTGTTGTGAAGAATCTAGAAACTGGGAATCCTGGTGGTTTGGGGACTTTACCAACACTAATTTGTTTTTTGTTTTTTTTTTTTCCAACACTAATTTGTAAAAAAAAATGTCAAAGTGTGGGAAGCAGAGAGGGTTCTTGTTATCTGAGACACAGAGGGTGATGAGATTTGTAAGTTCTCTTCTGCTCGCTTTTTCTAGGAAGGCTGTCTTGTCTCCTGTGTCTAGGCCTGTAATCACAGCAGGTAGTGAAGCTCTTTGGCCTGTGTGTGTCCTCCTGGAGCTGTGGGTGTACTCCAACAGGCAAGTGTTCTGAGTGCCACCTTTGCCTGGTAGCATTCCGCATGTTTCTGGAAAGCCAAGTCTTTATGGACTATTGTTGCTGGTCTCACAACCCCGTAGGAGGAAAACCCACCCCTAATAGGGCTGGACTTCCTCTCATTTACTGATTGGCCTGAGTAGCACTTATTTGATCCTATACAGGGAGAGTTTATTTTTTAGTTTTATGAGATAGGGCCTCATGTAGCCCAGGCTGGCCTGGAACTCCCTATGCCTGAAGATGGCCTTAAACTTCTGATCCTCCTGCCTCTACTTCCCAAATGCTGGGATTGCAAACCTGTGCCACCGTGCCTAACCCTACCTACTTCTTTTATTATTTGTCATTTTTTTATTATTATGTGCATGATGCTTGTGTGTGGGCCTGCCTGTGTATCCACATGCATGTGGATGTCAGGGGGTAACTTTGTGGCATTGGTTCTCAACTTCATGTGCCTTCCAGGAATCAAACTTGGGTCGCTAGGCTTGTGTGACAACTACTTTTACCCACTGAGCTGTTTGCCAGCCCGCTTTTTTGTTGTTGCTTTTGAGACAGGGTCTCTTTGTATAGTCCTGGAACTCACTTTGTAGACCAGGCTGGTCTTGAACTCCCAAAGCTCCCCCTGTTTCTACCTCCTCGGTGCTGGGGTTAAAGGTGTGTCCCGCCATGCCTGACATCATCAGGTACGTACTAGGCACCTACTGTTGCTAGACACTGTTGTTCTGGGGCTGGGGATTCAGCAGGAGGTGTGGTGTGGTGTGATAATTCGGTGAAGACACATCTGTGTGGCGATATGTGGATTTCAAATTTGAGCATCGCGAATGTGCAAATCATCCCTGGGTCCCCCTCCAGAGAATCTGCATCAGTACATTACTGGGGTGTGAAAGGCAAGGGCCAGTCTTACTCCCCCTCCGCCTCCTCCTTGGCTTCCCATTTTCCATTCCATTCCTTGTGCTGGGGATGAGTTCCAGGGTCTCCTGCATGCCAGGCAAGTGCTTTGCCATTCAGCCTCAAAAGGCTGCTCTTCTGACCTGTTCCATGTGATGCTAGGCTGCTAGTACATGGCACCTGAGTAGGAGCCATACTGAGCCAGTGGGCAACGTGCATGTCACAGAGAAAATATAGACACTCCCCATGTCTGTGGTTTCACCTTCCATGACTTCAGTTCAGAAGGTTCCAGAAATAAGCAGTTTTTTAAAAAGAAAATAATGGGTGTTTTTGCTTACATGTGTCTTGTGTACCACATGCATGTAGTTCTGTGGAGGCCAGACAAGGGCATCGATACTCTGATACAGAGTTAGACAATTTTGAGTGGCCGTGCAAGTACTGGGAACCAAACCTGGGTCCTCTACAAGAGCTACCAGTGCTCTTGACCGCTGAGCCATCTCTCCAGCCTAGAAAATATATGATTTTTTGAGTTGTGAATGGCCCATCATTCTGATTACTGTTATGAAGTTTTACACTGTAGTGCCCGTCCTGCCTGGAACCTAAGTAATCATTCTTTGTCCAGCATAGCCACTGCATATATGCTCCCATCCCAGTGGTCAGTCTCTGTAGGAGGCGCCTCAGTGACCAGATGGACCGCAGTGCTTCTACCCGGATGATGGGCCTCACGATGTAGGAGGGATGACCCCGGCTGTTTGGAAAGTGCTTCCTTTAAATGAGGATGTACAAGTGCATGGATGGGAAGAAACACAGTTTATATAGGGCTTAGTACTCACCATAGTTTCGGGCATCAACCAAGGTCATGGGATGCATCCTCTGTATCCTCTGTGGACAGTGGGGGGAGGGGAACTGCTGCAAAATGACTGTGACACTGTCGAGGGAGGGGGAATTGAAGCTGGGCATTCAGGAACAGCTACTCGTGGGAGAGGACATTGGAGAAGGGGCCAGGTCTTGGGAAGAACGCAGGCTCCAGACATTCCGTTTGGTGGGTGTGGGATAAAAGAAGGTATGAGCTGGGGAGGGTGGAGTAGGGGTGATGGGTGATAGGGCTGGGAGGTGGTGGCGCAGGTAGGGCCGGGCTGGCCTTGTGGGTCATGAGCAGACTGCTAGTTCTATTCTGAATACCACGGCCCAAAAACTGTAGGCTTAGGAGCTGGTAACTTCGATTGATGTGTGTCTAAGAACAGAGTGCTGGGTCACACTAGGACACGGCAGAAGCAAGGAGGCCATCAGGCCTGCTGTGCTTGTCCAGCACAGCTGTGGGCTGTGGAGAGCCTTGTATGGACTTGGGAGTCTGCTGGGATACAGCTTACACCTGATTTGTTTCCCCCAGTTTCACAGCTGAGCTTTGTCACAGTGTTATTAAGTCACCTTGCCTTATGTGTAGGTCACCTACTCTGGGACTGGTCACCATCTCAGCTCTCTTCTGTGCCAAGTGACTGTCATTATCTAGTGGATGACTAAAAGCTAGTCTGTGGGTTGGCATCGGGAACTTTGTTTTCCTTACAAAGGCCATACCCAAACCTGGGACAGGGGAGTAGCATATTGTCTTTTGTAAGCACCCAGTAGTCTGGCTGTGGTTGGTCACCTCAGATGGCTTTGTCTTGATCTAGTTTTCATGGTGTGCCGGTGTCTTAAGATTTAATTTTTATTATTTGTGTGTATGTGCCTCTGTAAGTATATGGGCATATGTGTGCCCAGTGATCATGGAGGGTCTTTGTTTTTTCGGTTTATTTTTTGAGATAAGGTCTCACTTTATTGGCACAGCTAGCCTGTATAGACCAGGCTAGCCTCAAACTCCTAGTGATCCACCTACCTTTGCCTCCTGAGTCCAGGGGTTGAAGGTGCCTGGCTATGTTTTCTTTTGAGACAGGGTCTCACTATATAACCCAGGCTGGCCTGGACCTGACGTATAGACGAGGCTATCCTTGAACTTGCTGGGATCTTCCTGTTTCTTCCATCTGCATGTTAGGATGACATGTGACTCACCATGAGTGACTACTCTAAAACCATTATCATTTGAGAGCCTGTTCAGTGCACATTGTTTAACCAAGATACCATCCCTGGGTATCTATGTGACTGATCAAGTTTTGCTCCATAACTGTAACTCAGTTTTGTGTCCCTTTTGCTTTTTATCAGTGAAGCTGAGAGGCTGTGAGCACTCCAGGGACGGCAGAAGGACCTATGGTAAGTGTTAACATTCGCATGGCTGGGGACAGAGAGTGTGTGTGTGTAAGATGTCTGGGAAGAGCACTGGGTGGGTCTTCATGAACATCTGATCTCCCAATGGTTAGGCTTGCTTCCTGCCCAGCGGGATGAGGGTGGAGGTGGAAGTCACATCCAATAGCACCTGCCCATGCCCATGCATGTAAAATAAAAATAAATAAAATCTCAAAACAAAGTTTGTTTGCTTTTTTTCTTCCCAGGCAGGGTTTCTCTGTGTAGTCCTGGAACTGTCTTTATAGACCAGGCCGACCTTGAACTCACAGAGATCTGCCTTCCTCTGCCTCCCGAATGATGGGGTGAAAGGCATGCACTGCTGCCACCTGGCAACAGAGTTTTTTGTTTTTGTTTTTTAAATTTTTATTTATATATATGGTACCCTGTCTCCATATATGTCTGCAGGCCAGGAGAGGGCACCAGATCTCATTACAGATGGTTGTGAGCCATCGTGTGATTTCTGGGACCCGAACTCAGGACCCCTGGAAGAGCAGCCAGTATTCTAAATCACGGAGCCATCTCTCCAGTTCCTTGTTTTCTTTCTATTTTTTTTTAAAGAGCATGGTTAGAATGAATGAAGTAAAGGAGAGGCAGGGAGCTAGGCAGTGTGGGACAGGGAATGAAGATGCCCAGAGCAGGGTGGATGTGCCAACCCTTGCCACGTCATCATAGGCTCACTTAGGGCTCCACTTCCCAGAACAGCCTTCCTCACCTGCTCTGAACAGAGCCCCTCCAGCCCTCGTAGCCCTTGGTGCCTCTCCTGTGGTTCCCGGCACAGGTGCCACTGGATGCTTGTGAGTGACTGTTAAACCAACCCCTTAGACCTGGTTGACATAGGGGCAGGGGGATTTATGGAAGGATGGAGGTCTGTCTGCCTGTGGGATGTTGACCAGTGTCCCGACCCCTCATACTAGATGCCTGAAGCAGCTCCTCCTTTCCCATATGTGCTGTCCAGGATGCCTCTAGAATCACCAGAAGTCCCCAGGGCTGGATTAGCCCAGTCTGGAGGCACCCCATGTGAGCTTGAGGGTGTGTGTGTATGGGGGTGTATGCTTACTTTGTGATTAGGGGATCCCTTTTGTTTGGAAGAACGTGGGTCGCTGGTGACGTTTCCTAGTGTAACGACATGCATCTCTTCCAGGATCATGGCAGGAAGGGTGAAATGGGTCACCGACATTGAGAAGTCGGTGCTAATCAACAACTTTGAGAAGAGAGGGTGGATCCAAGTGACGGAGAATGAAGATTGGAATTTCTACTGGTGAGAGGAAAAAGCTGCGTTTAGTCTTTTTCTTTAATTGAATACGTTTGAGTTTTCCAAATGTGTTGTCAGTTGAGCCTGTTGAGGCATCTCCACCTTTTGTGTCTCTGTGTAAATAACCTGAGCTCAGTGCTTGGAACCACTTAACTAAGGAGCTTCTGGGGCACTGACCGGGCCAGGGACCGGTGACATGGGGTCAAAGCCACCCTGTCCTTGAGCCTGGCCACAGCCCATCCCTGAGTACACATTCCATGCAGCAGCCCCGGGGTATGCTGGTAGCCAGTAAGGACTCCTGGAGACAGGGCTGTGAGCAGGCATTCTCTTGGGTGACACGGCTCTAAGCCCCTGTCCCTTCGGTGCCTCTGTTTCAGGATGAGTGTGCAAACCATTCGCAATGTGTTCAGCGTGGAAACTGGGTACCGTCTTTCAGATGACCAGATTGTCAACCACTTTCCCAACCACTATGAGCTGACCCGCAAGGACCTGATGGTGAAGAACATTAAAAGATACAGGAAGGAACTGGAGAAGGAAGGAAGTCCTCTGGCAGAAAAAGACGAGAATGGAAAATACCTCTATCTGGGTTGGTGCCTTCCTGCTTGCCCTGGGTCCTGAATCAGTAGCTGAGTGACTTTTAGTGAGCCTTTCTGTTTCTGTGATAGAAATTATGACCAGGGGCTGGAGAGATGGCTCAGTGGCTAAGAGCATGTCCTGTTCTTCCAGAGGTCCTGAGTTAAAATCCCAGCACCCATGTCAGGTGGCTCACAACCATCTATAACTCCAGCTTCAGGGAATCTGAGGCCCCTGGCCTCCTTAAACACCGGCACCCATGTGCATATACCTCCCCCAACACACATGCACATACACATAATTAAAAAGTAAGTCGGGTGTTGGTGACGCACACCTTTAATTCCAGCACTCAGCGGGCAGAGGCAGGCAGGTCTCTGAGTTCGAGATCATTCTGGTCTACAAGAGCTAGTTCCAGGACAGCCTCCAAAGCCACAGAGAAACCCTGTCTCGAAACCTTCCCGCAAAAAGTAAATACATATATTTTTTTATACTTTTGGTTGTGAGCCTAGTCTTTAAAGGCTGAACCCATAAATATTAAAAAAAAAAAAAGAACTCTTGACCAAAAGCATCTAGGGAGGTGAGGGTGTGTTTCAGTTTACAACTCTTGGGTCACTGCATTATTGAGGGAGTCAGGGCAGGAACTCAAGGCAGGAACTGAGGCAGAGGCCATGGAGGGGCACTGCTTACTGGCTTGCTTCCTATGGCTTGCTCAGCCTGCTTTCTTATATGATCCAGGACCACCAGCCCAGGAATGGCACTGCCTACGGTGGACTGGACCGTCCCAAATCTACCATTAATCAAGAAAATGCCTTACAGACTTGCCTACATGCTGATCTAATGAAAGCGTTTTCTTAGCATTTCCTCTTCCAGCAGGGGCAGTGGTGGCACATGACTTAATCCCAGCACTCAGGAGGCAGAGGGAGGAGGATCTCTGAATTCGAGGTCACCCTGATCCGCAGAGCCAGTTCTAGGATAGCCAGGGCTACATAGAGAAAGCCTGTCTTGAAAAAAAAAAAACAAACAACAACCAAACAAGCAAACTGAGGGATGGCTCAGTGGTTAAGAGCATTGGCTGCTCTTCTAGAGGACCTGGATTTGATTCCCATGGTAACTCACAACTGTCTGTAACTCCAAGATCTGACACCCTCACACAGCCATACATGCAGGCAAAAAAAACAATGCACATAAAATAAATTAAAAACAAAAAAGAATTTTCTCTTCCCAGCTATGTCTAGGTTTGCATCAAATTGACAAAAAACTAACCATAACTAACCATATACTGAGTTAATCATTTCAGGAACACAAGGCACTGAGGCATTGGTTGGCTTTGCCAGGTGAAGGGATTGGGGTGGGTTCTGTGGGCATCTGTTTTAGCTTTGGTGTGTCTCCTGGTGGGTGGGCAGGGTTGAGCTTGGTTTAGACTCTTGAGTTTCTGTGACCGTGGAGTTATTGAGAGACAAACTTAGTATGGACAAGGGTGTGCCCAGTGTCACTACTCTCTTGAGCCACACTCAGGGATGGTGTGTGCCCCTGGTTTACCTGGGGATCAAAGCTAGTTGCTTGGAAGGTCAGGATCTCACACCAGAACAGAATGAAACAACTTTTTTGAGATATTAGTTATTTTTATTTTATTTATGTATATATATATATACATATATATATATATGGGTGTTTTGTCTGCATGTGTGTCTGTGCACCACCTGTGTGCAGTGCTCATGGAGACCAGAAGAGAGCATTGGATCCCCTGGAACTGGAGTCACAGGTTGCTGTGAGCCACCACGTGGGTTCTGGGAACAGAACCCAGGCCCCCTGCAAGAGCAGCCAGTGGTCTTATCTACTGAGCCATCTTTCCAGTCCCTAGGCAGAGCTTTGTCACCAACTTCCCTGACTAGGTGGGAATGGTAGCTGCCGAGCAGACAGCTTGCTTGGAGTGTAAGTGATGTATGCCTGTAAAGGTCCATGCACACAGTTCAACAGGGTCCCTTCTTAGCAATCCTCTCATGAAAGTTCATGGTTGAGGTGACAGGGTGCTGAGGAGCCCTGAACCGTGGTGATGTTTTCTTGCCCCTGGTCCCAGGCAGGCAGCCGCTCATGGCAATGGTGTCTTTGCTTCAGACTTCGTTCCGGTCACCTACATGCTCCCTGCTGACTACAACCTGTTTGTGGAGGAGTTCCGGAAGAGCCCATCCAGCACCTGGATCATGAAGCCTTGTGGCAAAGCCCAGGGAAAGGGCATCTTCCTTATCAACAAGCTCTCACAGATCAAAAAGTGGTCCCGGGACAGCAAGACATCCTCGTGAGTTGACAAACCCTGGACTGCACGTAAGGCTCCGGTTAGTTGTGCCCTGCGTCCTGTAGCCTCAGTCATGGGCTGGGCAGCCTTTGCCTGCTCTTCCAGCTGTGCCCTTGTTATGTGGTACTCCGGCTGGGCTCTGTGGCTGAAGACATGTAATTAACCACAGACTTCCCCATGGTAAGCCATGGGTGGGTGAGGTATAGGTCCCAGGCAGAGGCCTTGTAGGCCACTTGGTTCCCAAGCTGGTTGAGGCAGGCAGAGTTGTGACAGAGCTGGGGGCCCAGTCGGTGCCTCAGTCTGTGTCTGAGGGACCTGAGAACAGTAACAGCACCTGTCCTGGTGGAGCAGGTTGCCAGGGTAAAGCCTGGGGAGAGTAGAGAGTGTCCTGCTGGGGGCACCTGAGCGGGCAGCAGGTTGGTTGGCAGGTGGACTCTAGTTTGCCCCTGAGTTTGCCAGCTTTCTTCTGCACTTGAGGAGTCCTTAGCTGGGGAGCCTGGAGCAAGGCCTCAGTATGATAATTTCCCAGGAGCCACGGTGACTTGTCCATCAGGAGTCCCCAGAGTGGCAGAGGACCCTTCTTGTATAGAATGTTTCAGTCTGATTACACTTTGCTCCAGGATCCTCCTTGGGCGGGTTCCCGGGGGCTGTCCTTGCAGCTCTTGCCATGGCTTCTAGCTGAGAAATCCCCCATGGTTCCTTTGTCACCCCCTGTCCCATCTCAAGAGAGGTGCACATGCACAGTTTATCATATGTGCCAGGGCTCACTCTTGGCCATTCTGTGACTGTGGACAGTGCATGGCGATGTTTCTACCCACACAGGGTCACACACAAAGCAGTTTCACTGGGCTCATATCCTCCGTTCACCTCTCTCTCCCACTTCCAGCCCATCCTCTGGCAACGGCTACTCTTCTTACCGATTGCCTAGTTTCTCCTTTTTCAAAATGTCATCTGGCTAGAATCACACAGTATGGAGCCTTTTCAGTTTGGCCCCTGTCGCTTTTAGGAGTCTCCCTAAGTACTTGGCATACATTACATTATGTCATCTGACTTGTTCACTCATTTCTTTCTGTCACGGAATAAATGGTTCTGTTATCTGACAGTTTACCCACTCACCTACTGAAGGCCGCCTTGGTTGCTGGCAGCTGTGACTGATGCTGTGTAAGCATTGCTTTGCAGGTGTGTGTGTGTGTGTGTGTGTGTGTGTGTGTGAGAGAGAGAGAGAGAGAGAGAGAGAGAGAGAGAGAGAGAGAGAGAGAGATCAGATCCTCAGCTCCTTTGGGTGAATGCTAAGAAGTGCGCCACCACACCCAGCTAACATAGATTTCTAATTGTAATGGCTGTCTCAGTTTGATTGCCGTTGCTGTGATGAAACACAATGACAAAAAACAGCTCGGGAGGAGGAGCTAATTGATTTTAGCTCTCAATTCCAGGTTACATTGCATCACAGGGAAGTAAAGGGGACATCACACCCACAGTCAAGAGTGGAGAGAAATTAATATGTGCATGCCCTCTTGGTTACTTGTGCTCAGTAGCTTCTTCACGTACTTCTGGGTCCCTGGTCTAGGGAATGGTGCTGCTCACAGCAGACTATCTTCCCACATAGGGCTGGAGAGATGACTCTGTTTAAGGCTAAGGACCCTTGCTAGTCTTGCAGAGAACCTGGGTTAGGTTCCTAGGACCAATGTGGCAGCTAACAACTGTATGTAATAACTATAGTTCGAGGGAGTCTTATATCTCTCCTGACCTCCATGGATACTGCATGCATGTGGTACACAGAAAAAAAAAAAAAAGTCACCCACAGACATGCTCCCAGGCCAGTGTAGAGAGGGCCTCGCGGATACTCTTCCCAGCTAATTCTAGGATGTGTGAATTTGATAATTGAAGCTAATCAGGATGGAGAGATGGCTCAGCTATTAAGAACACTGGCTGTCTTTCTGGAGGACCCAGGTTTGAGTCCCAGTCACATGACAGCTCACAACCGTGACCCCAGGCCCTCCACGGTACTGCATGCTTGTGGTACACAGATGTGCATTCAGACAAAACACCCATACACATTAAATAATTAATTAAAAAAGAAAGCCAGGTGGTGGCGCACGCCTTTAATCCCAGCACTCGGGAGGCAGAGGCAGGTGGATCTTTGTGAGTTCGAGGCCAGTTTGGTCTACAGAGTGAGTTCCAGGACAGCCTCCAAAGCTACCCTGTCTCAGAAAAAAAAAAAGCAAACTATCACAGTGGCCAGCAAGTTATCACTTCTCTTCTTTGCAAGAAGTGCCTTTAATCTTGTATCTTTTACAATCTAATTGTGACTTTCTCTGATATGCATAGGTTTGTGTCTCAGTCTACAAAAGAAGCTTACGTGATCTCGCTCTATATCAATAATCCATTACTGATCGGTGGGAGGAAGTTTGACCTGCGTCTGTATGTCCTGGTGTCCACATACCGCCCACTGCGATGCTACATGTAAGAGTCTGTTCCTGCTTCATAGTGTTAGCTTCAAGGCTTAGTGACGCAGTGGCTTGGGGGATGCACAGTGCCTGGCTCAGGGTGGGTAGGTCTTGTTTAAGAGCAGTTGACCTAGAAGCTTCTGTAACTCTTACAAATAAGAACGCCGCTTTTTTAGACATTTGAAGCAAGTGGGGTGGGGTGTGCACACCTGTAATCCCAGCACTCGGTAGGTAGAGATGGGAAGGTTATGAGTTTGAGATCAGCCTGGGCTGCGTAGTGAAACCGAAAGCATTGGAAGCTAACAGCTGCTCTTCTCTCTAGTGGTGTCCTGTGTCTCAGTCTGAGTTCCCTCCCAGGTACAAGCTTGGCTTCTGCCGTTTCTGCACAGTAAAGTACACCCCGAGCACCAGCGAGCTGGACAACATGTTCGTCCACCTTACCAACGTAGCCATCCAGAAGCACGGGGTGAGTGGCTCCTCTTTGGACATCAGGAAGTAGGCTGGCTTTGTGGGGTTTTCTCTCCTATTCACAAGAGGGGACCGGGCTAGTTCTAGGAGAGCCATTCACAACCTGGTAACCTGAGGCCCAGACTTCGAAAGGACTCAGAGTAGCAGGTATGACTGTCCAGGCACATTACTCAAATGCCTGCTTAGGGTTGGCCTAGAGGTGAGGGTACATAGAGAAGCAGGAGTGTAAGTTCAGGCCCCGTCTTTCTGTTTCTGTGATCGTGGACAAGTTGGCTCAATGCTGGAGGCCCCTCTAGTAAAAGAAGCGGACCTTGATCTGGGATGGGTGGTGTCCTGATAATCCTCTGTTGGTTGTTGTGCTGAAACTGGCCTGAGGGCCTGGTGCACTGGTGCATGCTGGGTAAGCCCTCTACCACTGATCCATATTCCCAGCCTCTTCTTAATTTTTACTTTGAGACAATATATCACTAAATTACTCAGGAAAACCTTGAACTCATGCTGTAGCCAAGGCTAGAGCTATATTATTATTGTTATTATTTCTTTTGTTTGTTTGTTTGTTTGGTTGGTTTTTTCAAGACGGGGTCTCTCTGTGTAGTCTTGGCTATCCTGGAACTCATAGAGATCTGCCTGCCTATGCCTCCAGAGTGCTGGGATTATAGGAGTGCACTACCATGCCCAGCCCTCTTTGTTTAATTTTTTTTTAGATTGACTCTTGCTAAGTAGCCCAGGTTGCCCTCCTGCCTCAGCCTCTCAAATGCTGGAACTATTAGCACACACATTTTTCCTAGTGAGGGCTACTGTAGATATGATAAAACACCACGACCGAAAGCATTAACCTAGAACAGTTTCCGGGGAGGGAGAAACGAGTGCCTTGTTCTGGAGGGGACCCAGGTGGCACTCCACGATGCGGCCTGCTGAGTGGAAATAGTTGCTTTGAGGCTGGTAGGGAGTTGAGCATCTAAACAGTGTGTGTAGTAAACGGCACAGACCCCCCCACCCGGGGCAGGGGTCCCCTCTGCCTTGCTGCTGGGTAGCTGTTTGTACCCAGGAGGCACTTGAGGGCAAGTGGCTGGGTTCCTCCAAGCTGTGTCCTGAAGGTCTCTTGCCCTCCTCCCTCCCTCACCAGGAGGACTACAACCATATTCATGGTGGCAAGTGGACCGTCAACAACCTTCGCCTCTACCTGGAGAGCACTCGAGGCAGGGAGGTGACCAGCAAACTGTTTGACGAAATCCACTGGATCATCGTGCAGTCTCTCAAGGCCGTGGCAGTGAGTGGCAGGTTGGGGACAGGGCAAGTGGGCCCTGAAAGCCCAATGGGAGGCCCTGGTCTAATCAGGGGTTCTCAAGAAGTGTTTCACAGTCTGGAGTTCTTCTGTTTGCTCGTCGTGCCCATGTGTCAGCCAGGGGCTGAAACAGTTCTGGGAAGGGGTTGGAACCACTTTCCAGTGAGCCTGCTCAGCCTCTGATGTGGACACAGACCCCAAAGCCTCTGCAGAATTTAGAGTCCCACTGACACTGTCTCTTTCTCCTTTATCCCTTCCTTTTTATTGAGACATGGACTCACAGCATAGCCAGGGTTGGCCTGGAGAACGTTACTGGGGTGGTTTGGAGCTCACAGAGATGGCCTGCCTCTGCCTCTCCACCGTCAGCCCTTGTTGGTGGGTATTTTGGCATGAGCTGACACTCCTCAGGGCAGGGGTTGCAATAGCCTTCTCTTCAGGCAGCTTGACGTTGCTGTTTCATGGCTATTTAAGGTTGGAAATAGCCTGTTTCTTTGTTCTTAACCTCCAGTCTTTGATCTGCGTGCTGGGTTGCAGTTTTCAGGCAGGTGCACTTCTATTTTTTGCGTGATAAGAATAAGCAGTGGTGTGCTGGCCCCTGTTTTCAGGGCTTGACAGATGGTGTCTCTTAGGTGTTTTTGCTTCCCCATATAACTCACAAGAAAATGGGGGACCTGACCCCAGAGCGAGGAACAGAGGAAAAGGCTCCTAACCCAAAGCCAGTCTCCTTGTCTCCCATCCCCTCTCTCAGGAGGAACAGGGAGAAAGCCCGTCCACTGCTGAGCTCACTTGCAGGACAGAGTTCCTCAGCTCGCCCTCTGAGGGCAGTGTAGTCTAGCCTGCTACTGAGCTGGCCACTGACAGACCCACCCACTTGTGTGAGACCTGAGGACACAGGCCTGGAGACATGGGATGGTGTTATGTCCCCATGGAGATGCAAGACATGCAAAATTCCCAGGCTGTGCCCGTCTTCCTCCCAGAGAAGAGTCCCTTGTACACATTTGCCTCATAGAAGGGGATTCTCCTGGCCCTCTGTCTGGATGGTGATCCTCAAGCTTTTGAGTAGGCAGGTTTTTTTGTTTTGTTTTAATGTTGTATGTGTGTGTTTATGTGTGTAAGTCGGCAGTATGGGAGAGTCCCTCTGTCTTTATCTTTATTTGTTTTTTGAGACAAGGTTTATCTGTGTAGCTCTGGCAGTCCTGGAACTCACTCTGTAGACCAGGCTGTCCTCAAACTCACAGAGATCCGTCTGCCTCTGCCTCCCGAGTGCCGGGACTAAAGGTGTGCTCCGCCACCGCCCAGCAGGATGTGGCTTAATAACCTGTTGGTCACTCCACAGCCAGTGATGAACAATGACAAGCACTGCTTTGAATGCTATGGCTACGACATCATCATTGACGACAAGCTGAAGCCCTGGCTGATCGAGGTAACTCACAACCCTGCCGCCTTGGCCAGCAGTGCCACGGGGGAGGAAACGTTCTTACTGTTCTACATTGTGTATTAAGGCATGGTTTGGAAGTGGCTCCATCTGCCTATTGAGGAGGGTGTGGTGGTGGCAGACCTAGAAAGGATAGGATGGACACATCCTGCCAACTCCTCGGGGCTTTTTCCTGGCCACAGCCCCTGTATCAGTTGCCTTTCTTGGCACTGTAATCAGACACCTGACAAACAACCTCAGGGGGGTTTTATTTGGTACGTGCGTGGTTTGAGTGTATGGTCCGTCATGGTGATAAAGCATGGTGGGGGTGTGTGAGGCAGAGTCAGATGAGTGCTGGACTCCACTGGCTTCCTTTTTCCTTCAGCCTAGGGCCCCACCCATGGGATGGTGCCACCCACATTCAGGGTGGGTCTTCCTTCCTAAGTGAAGCCTCTCTGGAAATACCCGCAAAGTTCCTCTGAGGTGTGTCTCCTAGGTGACTGCAAATCCCATCAGGCTGATGGAGATTAACTATCGCAGCCTTTTCAGAGAGGTGGGCACTGGTGCCCCTGTCTGAGAGGTCATGGTTGCCAGGAGGACGAGGATGGAAGGTGCCCTAAGCACGCAGGAGCCCCCATTGTGTCATGTCACTCTGTGTGTCACTCTGACCACCCGCCTCTCAGCAAGTTCATTTGGAGACCGACAGCTCAGGTCCTGTAGTTCCATTTCAAGCCAGAAAGCCTAGGATTCTTTAAGTGCAAAGAGTAGAGCTTGGCCCCCTACAGGAAAAGTCAGAGGGAACCTCAGTGGGGAGCTTGTGGTACTGGAGTTGTCTAGAGCAAGCTGGCTCCACAATGGGAACCTGCTGATGCTGCTGGAGTCAGGGGCCAAGGGGAGATGTACCATTTCCCTCCCTCGGGGTCTTGTGTAGCTGGTTTTGAACTCATGCTCCTCCTATGTCAGGCTTCTAGGTTAGAGGTGGTGGCTTACTGCACCTTAAATACAGTAACTTGAATGGAAGTCACACTTCCCTTGATGAACTAAGATCCCAGTTACAGCTATTATTTCTCTTCCTTTCTCGCTTAAAGATTTGTTTTATTTTTAATTATGTGTGTCTCAGGTGGGGGTTCGATGGTGGGGTGTTGATGTGCACATGAATGCGAGTACCTTTGGAGGCCAGAAGAAGGCATCAGATTCCCCTGGAGCTGGAGTTAATAGGCAATTGTGGTCCTGTCTTTAAATATTTTTTATAGTTCATCTAACAATCGGCAGAAGCAGATGACATGATGCTTCTGTCCTAGTTTGCTTCTCTGTTGTTGTGATAAGCTGGTTGGCAGTGGCGGAGCACACCTTTAGTCCCAGTACTTGAGAGGCAGAGACAGGCAGATCTCCATGAGTCTGAGGCCAGCCTGGTCTACAGAGCTAGACCCAGAGCTAGACAGCCAAGGATACACAAAGAAACTCTGTCTTGAAAACCCAAAACCAAAACCAAAACCAAAACCAAAACTGATCAAAAGCAACTCGGGAGGCAGAGGCAGGCGGATCTCTGTGAGTTTGAGGCTAACCTGGTGTACAGAGTAAGTTCCAGGACAGCCAGGGCTGTTACACAGAGAAACCCTGTCTTGGGGGGAAGAAAAAAAGCAACTTAGGAGGAGGCTGGAGAGATTGCTCAGTGGCACTGGCTGCTCTTCAAGAGGACCTGGGTTCAATTCCCAGCATCTACATGGCGGCTCGCAACCATCTGTAACTCTAGTTCCAGGGCATCCAACACCCTCTTCTGGCCTCCATGGGCACTGCACACAGGTAGTACACAAACATAAATGTAGGCAAAACACCCATGCACAAAAGGTGAATAAATCTTTTAAAAAAATTATACAACTCTGGGGAGGAAAGGGTTCACTTGGCTTGCAGGCTATGGTCTGTCATCCAGGAAAGCCAAGGCAGGAACTGGAGCAGAGGCCATGGAGGAACACCGATTGCTGGCTTGCCCCCCTGGCTTACTCAACTATTTTTCTTGTCCAGCTCAGGCCCAGGGACTGCACTGCCCACCCTGGGCTGGACCATCCTACATAAACAGGCTCTGAAGAAAATGCTTCACAGGGCCAGCAAGAAGGCTCAGTGGGTGTTCAGGCACTCGCTGCCAAGCCTGACAACCTGAGTTTGATTTCCAGGACACATAGCACCAACTCCCACAAGTTGCCGGTTGACCTCCACCCGTGCACTGTAACGTGTGTGCCCACACAGATACACACGCATCACACACAAATAAGTAGATGTGTAAAGAAAAATTATCAAGAGAAGAAAATGCCTTGCAGCCCCATTTGATCCGAGCAGTTCTTCAGGCAACTCTAGGGTGTGTCAAGCTGACAGCCAACTCTGGCAGCTTTCCATAGGAGGTGCTTGGCAGGCGTGAGATGTCTGTTTAAATGATAAGTGCCTGGAGCGCATGGCCCATGCTGGCTCCTGCACCACTCATCCCGGAGGAGGAAGTGCCTCAGTGAAGGACCTGTTTTTCTTCTTGTAGGTTAACGCATCCCCATCTCTCACCTCCAGCACCGCCAACGATCGAATTCTTAAGTACAACCTGATCAACGACACCCTCAACATTGCGGTCCCCAATGGTGAGATTCCCGACTGCAAATGGAACAAGTCTCCACCCAAGGAAGTTCTCGGCAACTATGAAATCCTGTAAGTCTGTGTGTGGCTCTGCAGGGGGCGTGTGTTCTGGTCGGAGGCTTACTGAGATGCCCTTAGACTATTCTGGTTGAGGGGGGCTCACTTTTCCTGGGCAGCGTGTCCATCGATATGATGAGGGCTGTTGATGAGACAAACGTAGTTTGGGTCTGTTCTGTGTAGCAGATGCCTACCGAGTATCCGCCTCATGCCAGGCACTGGGCCAGGTGTGAGCCCCACTGCTTGGCACCTGTGCAGGTTGCTGAGGTGCTAGGGGCAGAATGCCCACAGCACGGGGCTTGTCTCCTACCTCCACCTGTGTTGGTTTGTGACAGTGAGGTGCTTTGTGTGACTCCGTGAGCCTCAGTCGCAACACCGTAGGAAGGAAAAAGCGATTCTTATGGCTCACCTCTCAGGGCTTCCCATGTGCTAGGATCTGTGACCAGTGCTGTAGGCCCTCCATCCTTTTCCTTTACCCCGTGCGTGGTGAACGGAGCAGTAGCTTGGCTCTGTCTTACATATCAGAAACAAATGGACCTATTGAGGGTGAAGGGGGGTGTGTATATAAAGTGATGGGTCAGGAGGACAGTGGTTGACCGAAGTGTAGTCTGTTCATACCATGGAAGGCTAGATGGCCATTAAAGACGCTGGCCTAGTGATGTGTGTACTGTGGCCTAGGCGGTTGAGTGAGAAAAGTTTCAGGTTCCCCAAGATAGACGGTGACCTCCACAGCCCCTGCCTGCACATAGCAATTTTTGTTGGTTTTGGTTTGCTTTTTGAGATACTGTCTCACTATGTAGATCAGACTGGCCTTGAGTTTGTAGAAATTCTACCCTGCCTCTGCCTTTCGAGTACTGGCATTAAAGGTGTGTACCACCTCATCTAGTCTTGCACATAAGCATTTAATTTGAAAATTAATGGCACACTCCTTTGATCCCAGCACTCAGGAGGCAGAGGCAGGTAGGTCTCCGTGAGTTTGAGGCCAACCTAGTCTACAGAGTGAGTTCCAGGACAGTCAGGACTACACGGAGAAACCTTGTATTGAAAAACCAAAACCAACAACAACAAAAAGTTTATGCACGAAGGGGACATTTGGTGAAGTGCACTCTCACACACAGGGCTCAGGTGGAGGCGCTGAACGTAGGCCTGCACTCTGGAGTCCCTGCGTGGCCACCTCCCACCCTGTGTACAGTTGCAGAAGCTGGGGGGAGGGGCAGGTGGAAGGGTGCTCAGGAGGGAAGTGAGTGGGGCTTCCGAAGCTCTCAGGGGCCTTGGAGGGTGGTAGTTTTGGTCCCCAAACTAACCGCCCAGTGTGACTGATTGTCCTCTGGAGGTCAGCAGCCTGGGATGTGGACAGCAGCCCAATCAGAAGAGACCAGAAGTAGGAGCTGGCAAGGAAGGCAGGAGAACTGGCTGCTGGTGCTGGGAGCGCAGCCGGCACTGTGGTGGGAACCCAGGCTGAGGCAGTCAGGCACGCTCAGGGCGTGTCAGAGACTGAGGGGTGGCGCGTGAGCGCCAGGGGATGCAGGCACTGACCAGGGCAAGATTGGGGCTCGGCGTCATAAGGGAGGCACTGAGATGCATGGGTGTCAGGGTCATCAGAGGTCAGAGAACTGGCCATGGCCAAGGGAATCGTCAGCAAGACCCTGCAGGACTAGAGCTGACACATAAGGAAGGGCCACAGAGGATTTCTGCTGACCTGCCTTGGGAGAGGCTGAGAGGGTCTAGAGAGCAAGCCTCTCCAGACCCAGGGTTCTTAGAGGAAACAGTTCTCACTCCACAGGGCTCCGGGGAGAGCCGGGCCGCTTACACAGCCGGAGGTGAAGGAGCCGGCGAACGGCTAGTAGAGGGCCCAGGTGTTTCTAATGATGAGTGGAGAGCCCCAGAGTGCACAGCATCTATTTGGGGATGGGCCCTGTTCTGAGGCACGTGGGGTTGGTAGTGTGGAAAGTAAGGGCAATATGAGAGTGACCCTTTGGGTTCGGTCCTGAGGGGGAGCCTTGCTAGAACCATGAGGGTCTTGGTAGGTCCCTCTTTAGTGTGGTAGGATGTGACAAGGAGGGTGGCTCAGTGGGAGTTTGTGGGGCTTTCTATTTGCAGAGCGGGCCATATGCTCATCTTCAAGAGGCAGAGGCCATAGCCTCACCCCTAGTCCCAACCCATCCTCTCACACTTCCTTGAGGGACCAGAAGGCTTTTGGCTGGAACTGGCAGCTGGCAGGTCTTTCCCACATGTCTCAGTGCCCCTGATGCTTCAGATCCCTTTAGGTTGGGTCCCAGTGGCGGCAGTTGGGAGTTGCTGCTGATGGGGTGGGTGGGACTTCCATCCCTGGAGGTGCTGTCCTGGCCCTGTACACAGCCAGGAGTACCGAAAGGATGGTCACAGCATCCCTTCAGAGTATACGAGTGTGGAGAGAAGGGAACTGACACTGCCGCTCTTACGTCCAAGGTCACACTGCTCAGAAATGGCGCTCTCGCCACCAACGCCATGTCGTCCCTGTGGCCTTGGTGTTCCGATCATGGCCAGCCTTGTTCACCCTGGCTCAATCAACTCTTGGCCTTTTTGAAAAAATGCAGTTCAGAACTCAGTGCCTAGATCCCACTGTCAGAACCCAGGAAGGAAAGTGTTCCAATAGGAAGAGCCCTTAGGAGTGCCCTTTCGACTGTTTACGTTAGCTGCCTAACCGGCAAAATGCTGTCTCAGAACTGAACAGCCCAGCCACATGCCCCTCTGTCAGAGCCACACAGAGACCGCGTGTGTGCGTGCGTGGCGTGGCGTGCGTGCGTGCGTGTGTGTGTGTGTGTGTGTGTGTGTGTGTGTGTGTGTACAAGTGTTCCTCTTCCAATTTATCCAGATCCTGCCCCTCCCCATCTTGAGCTAGAAACCGGGGCAAGCCCAAGCCTGACAGGCAACATCACTCCACCCTCAGTCTGTGACAGAAGCACAGTTCAGGCCAGAGCGTGATGGCACATGGACGGCTCCTGGAGGCAGGGCCCAAGTTGCTCCTTAGCAGAAGCTCTTGTGCCTTGAGGGAGCTCTCTATGTAGCTTTCTTCTACTGGAGGAACTGGCTGTGCCTCCGTAGTCAGGCTAATGCTGAGACACATCTATTGCATTTGCCTACATTGTTCTAGTATTAATAAAAACTTAGGATTCACAAATTGAGATTAAAAACCTGATAAATCTAAGGAACAGTGGAGGGATGATCAGCTGACCCTACTTTCCACGTTTTCCGATTCCCAAAATCCTGGAAATCCCCTCAGTCCCTCCTTTCTTTCTTCCTGTCCCTCTCTATTCAACTTCCTCAATCCTCCAACATCTCTGTGGCTAATCCTGGCCAGTCAACCACTGACTCGTCTTTGATTCAATGCGGCTTTACTGGCACAGTGGGGTGGCAGTGCCAACAATTCTCCCGCACACATCCATGTGATGATACAGTTCTGACAGTCCACAGCAGTGCCAGGCTTAGCCTCAGCCGAGAGGAAAGCTGTCAGCACATTAGCTCTGACACTCCCCGTGTGTCAGTCTCTTTGCCACCAAAGGCACCATTCAGAGAGTGTTCATCTACCTGAGGACTCCTAATGCAGATCCCACACCACCACCCACAGAGTCTGGCTCTGGACCAGCACAGAAGTCAGGAAAATTCAGTTTCTGCAACAACAATGCATCTTGGTACTTGTTTGCTTAGTGCAAATGTCTGCACATAACTCAGGGTCCTCAGGCAAAATAGCAGCAAGCCAGTGCCTAAGAAAACACCTTATGTTTTGGTTTTTTAAAACAGTTTCTCTTGATACTCAGAGATCTGCCTGCCTCTGCCTCCTGAGTTCTGGGATTAAAGGTGTGCGCTGCCACTGCCTGGCTAGAAAGCACTTTAAAATGACCAGAAAGAAGTCAGACATGCAGCTGGGCTTTGGTGGCACATGCCTGTGATCCCAGCACTAGGGAGGCAAAGGCAGGCAGATCTCTGTGAGTTCGAGGCCAGCCTGGTCTACAGGAAACCTCTAAAGCAATACAGAGAAACCTAGGCTCAAACAAACAAACAAAAGAAGTCAGACATGATAGTGAATGCCTTTAATCCCAACACTCAAAAGGCAGAGGCAGGTGGATCTCTGTAAGTTTGAGGTCAGTCTAGTCTACATGGCAAGTTCCATGACAGCCAGGGTTACGTAGTGAGACTGTCTCAAAAAAAAAAAAAAAAAAAAAAAACCTGAGGGCTAGCAAGATGGCTCAGCAGGTGTCTTAGGGTTTCTATTGCTGTGAAGAGACACCATGACCATGGCAACTCTTATAAAGGAAAACATTTAAGTGGGGCTGCCTTTCAGTGCAGAGGTTTAGTTCATTGACATCATGGCAGGAGCATGGCAGCAGGCAGGCAGACATGGTGCTGGAGAGGTAGCTGAGATTCTACATCTAGATTGGCAGGCAGCAGGAAGAGAGTGGGACACTAGGCCTGCACTTTAAATGTCAAAGCCTGCCCCCAGGTCACACTTACTCCAACAAGGCCACACCTCCTAATAGGGTCCCTCCCTGTGGGGGCCATTTTCTTTCAAACCACCACAGTAGGCAAAGGCACTTACTGCCAAGCTTGATAACCTAACTTTGATTCCTGGAACTTGCATGGTGGAAGGAGAAATCTGTCTTCCACAAACTTCCCCCGACCTCTATACGCTGGCACATGTATGCCCTCAATCAGTCATCAGTCAATGTAATTAAAAAAGAAAATTAAGGGCCAGAATGATGGCTCAGCACGTAAAGGTGCTTGCCGCCAAGCCTGATGACATAAGTCCTATTTCAGGGACCCACGTGGTAGGAGAGACTGATCCCTGCAAGTTGTTCTTTGACCTCTACATAATAAATAAAGTCCTCCCGAATTAATAAATAAACTGCAGCTTAAAAAAATTAAGTGTCCAAAACTGCTCTTCTCGCAGCTCAGCTGCAGGGTGAAGCCTTGGATGGGGAATCAGGAGGCCCAGCATTAATCCTGCCTCTGCCACATCTGAATTTGGAGCCAGGGGGTGGTAGGAGAGGTCATGGTGAGGAGAGGCAGTCTCTTCTGGGTAATGAGTTTCACCGCTCTCAGGAGTCTAAAGGAAGGAGCCCTGCTAATGGGCACCAACGCTGTATCCGGTTCTTCAGATATGACTGACGTCCAGCCTGTTCCTCAGCATTGCACTGGGCTGAGGTACACACATCAGCTGGAAAACAGGCCATGAGAGGACAGTGGCGGAGCAGTGACATCATGACGGAGGAGTCCCAGCCCAACCCAGCCCTTTCTGGCAGTCCGTTGACACTGGTTCCCTGTCTGAAATGGGATTTGGTCCTCTGCCACAGGGTGTGTGGAGTGTTTGCAGGCAGTCGCTCTCTCCCTCCCCACCCTGGGCTGGCCTACTAGTTTCTCTTTCACAGCTCCTCTGAGGTTAGTGCCATATTCTGCCTGGAGGCCTGCGAAAGCGATGGCAGTTTAACTGGTTTCTCTCAGGGGCTCTGTGGTCTTGTGTTGTATTCAGTGGAGTCCCTTGTAGGCTGTGGGCTGGAGGGGGGAGAGGCTTGTCCAGAATCTGGAGCTAGCTGGCCCTTTCCACTGATATGTTTGTTCTGCAGCAGCCCAGGGGGCACTCTGTCACCACCACCCCTGAACAAGACCTCCTCGTGATTCTCCAGTGATCTGTTTCAGGTACGACGAGGAGCTGGCCCAGGGTGACGGGGCTGACAGAGAGCTCAGAAGCCGCCCAGGCCAGCCAGTGGGGCCCAGAGCAGGCCGCTCGAGAGACTCAGGGAGAAATGTTCTCACAACTTGGAAGTGACCAACAGTGGAAAGAAAGACCCCCAGCCTTCCACGGTTGTTCCATCGGACTCTGCTCAACACATATTTTGAAATTTCCTTTTTCTAGAGTGCTTTCCTGAGCCCTGGTAAATAAAGACACTCTGCAAGGTAGAAGAAGAGTCATGTTATCACATACGCTCATGAAAATGACAGCGCCAGTGTGTGACGTAACATCATTTCTTAAAGATTTACTTTATTAATTTAATTTTTTGAGATAGATGTTCCTGGCTGGCCTGGAACTCGTTATGCAGACCAGGCTGGCTTAGAACTCTCAGAGAGCCACCTGCCTCTGACTCCCAAGTGCTGGGATTAAAGGTGTGTGCTATCACATCTAGCTTTGCGTGTGTGTGTGTGTGTGTGTGTGTGTGTGTGTGTGTGTGTGTGTGTGTGTGTGTGTGCAGCACCCAAGGAAAACAAAAGAGGGCACCAGATTCCCCAGAGCTGGAGTTATAGGCTATCCAAAGATCCCAAGTCAGTCCTGGGCTGTCCTGGAACTTGCCCTGTAGACCAGGCTGACCTCAAGCTCAGAGATCCACCTGCCTCTGACTCCCAAGTGCTGGGGTTAAAGGTGTGTGCCACCACTGCCCTGCAGGACAGCCTCTTTCTCAAAGTCACATCTGACACCTATGGCCTGGTATGTTAGTCACTATCTGGAATTTATGTTAAAAGATCCCTGTGCTTAGCTGTGTTAGACAATAGATGTCACATCATGTGTGTCTATATCTCCCTGCACATGTATGCATGTTTTTAATGTGTCATTGCTAATAAAATAAATGGCTTCTTCAATGTGTCCAGGGCCATGTAAGGTGAGAGACAGTCATATAGCAGCCAGTTGGGGCACATGACTTTTCCATGTGACTTTCTGGATGGGCAGGACACACTCTGTACCCTGTGTTGCTGCATAGTGCAGTGCTGTGTGTGCTGGTGACAGCATCATGAGAACTGAACTTTGAGCCTGCCTCTGTGTTTCTTAGCTGTGATATGTGTGGTCCCATTGACTCTTGGGACTTTGGTTTCTTACAATATAAAATGAGAGAACCTGGTGTGGTGACTGTCAGGTCCCAAAGAAACTCAGGACAAATAGCTAACTGTGGTGTCTGTTAGCATACCAAAGCTCACCTGGCTGCCAGGCTCTCAGTACCCGCAGCCTCTCTCGGCCCTTCTCACCTTGCCCCTACCGTAAGCCTCTCCAGACCGGGGGCTTCGGTTTCTGTCCCCCAGCTTCTCCTTCCTATATAGCCCTGCCATTTCAGCTATATACCCCCTCTGTCCCCACCCCCTCTGTCCCCTTGGCCCTCTCTTCTCTCTCGTCTCTTCCTCTCTCCATCACCCACCCATCCACCCATGGCCCAGTTCAGTCTACTGACCAAGTTCAACCTACTGTTTTCTCTCCCTGCTCTGGACTTTTCCAGATGCCTCTGGCTGTCCTCTCCCTCATATCCACAATAAAAACCTTACCCGGGAGCAGTCATGTCCTCATCTTCATTCAGTGACACAAGGCTGTAATCACACACTTGGGAGGTTACGGTAGAATAGCTGTCATGCATTCAAAGTCAGCCTGGACTACATAGCTAGAACCTGTCTCAGATTCCTCAACTGCAGAATGGGGGTTAGCTGCATTTTCCTCAAAAGTAACAAGGGCCACTGGCGATACCTGGATCATTTCCCTCGTGCTTTGGCTCCAACTTGCTCCTCCTCTCCTGAGCCCGTAAGTTGCAAGGCTCAAGGCCCCACCTCCCCCCTGCACGTGGTGGTGATGTGACACCCACTGAGCTTCACCAGCTGTGTGCCTGCTCGGTTCTTACAGTCTCAGGAGGTCTGGAGCGGGGGATTCCCTAGCCAGGCAAGCTGCCCTACTGAAGGGCTGAGGATGCTCAGCTGTTTTGAACATGTGGTAGGCGATTGTTGATGACTCGGTTGCTAGGTGTAAGTAAGGGCCCTGCCAAATGGATTTGTGTCAAAGACACTGTTGCCATGGCGATATCACATTTTGGAGCAGATGTTTCCTCTGCACACTTGCAGAACACACACCAGGAGGAAGTGTATGGCATCAGAGTGGGCCTCGAGGAACCATGAGACGGGAAGGAAACAGTGCTGTGTGTCACCCACCCTATGGTTTGGAACTGTCCTGGATGACAGTCCTCTTACTTTCCCCTCGTGAACATGACCAAATACATGTGAACTGTTCCAGGGCTAACCCACTGTCTACCCACTTCCCGCAGGGCCTGCTTCCCATCAGCAAAGTGCTTGAGCTGTGTGCCCCACCCCAGGCCCTGAGATAGCCCCTTCACTCTGCCTCCCTTCTCTGATGCCCAGGCCTCTGCTGGAGTAACCATTTGTCTTGGGACTGCACTCATCCGGCTTTTTCTACTGTATGACTCTGCCACTGTCCTGTGCTTGGGTCAGTGCTTGGTCCTCTGGTTCAGGCTCCTGCCTGGCTGGCTGCCTACACAGTGTCATCAACCTTGGATTTACCCACCTCTTCCCTGCATTGAGTGATGGGCCATCCTTCTCCAACAAAATAGCATACTCCCTCTGGGTGACACTGTCACCTCTGTGTCAGGTCATGTTCAGGGTACAGGGCGGGCGAGGTGCAGGCTGGGTCTGCTGCAGAGCTGAAATGCCCTGCCGTTGGGATCCTGGACATCCTGCCCCTGGCCTAGCACCTAGGTATTATTCCTCATGTTACTTAATGTGAACTGTGCCAACCGAGTGCCTGGGACCTTTAGGACCCCTGTGAGGCAACAGTGGCTGTTTTCCCTTGTGCTTCTTGCCAGCCTCACCTGGCTCTGCAGTGCTTTGAAGTTAAAAAAGCATTCTCCAGGAACACGTTCTACTTTATGGAATAAAGTATTCCCTAACCCAGAATATAATGTAAAACCAATCTAAGGTCTTACAAAAAAGGAAAAACGAAAGATTTCTCCTTTTTGACCTCAAGAAAGGTACCTGGAGCTGTTAGCAGGAGCTAGCCCTACCCCCTCACCTCCGAGGCTGTAGCATGCCCTGCACATAGCCAAGGCTTGCCTTGCCTGCCACAAATGTCCCTTGCCACAAGGTTTAATTAATTTTATTTGTTTTCACTTCAGCACTTTTTGAGGGTCAGGGCAATGGAGCTTGAGAAAGTTTATAGTCCACATTGGCTTTAAACTTGCAGCAATCCTTCTGCCTCAGCTTCCCAAGTGTTGGGATTACAGGTGAAAGCCTCCATGCTTGGATGACTTTTCTTACGTAAAAATGCCTTGTGACTTAAAAAAATTATCTTTTAAGGACTGGAGAGATGGCTCAATGGTTAAGAGCTCTTACTCTTCCAGAGGACCCAGGTTCAGTTCCTAGCACCCACACAATGGTTCATGACTGTCTGTAACTCTGGCTCCAGGGGATCTGACAGGAGCTTCTGAGCTCCACAGCACATGTGGTGCACTCTCATACATGCAATCAAAACTCTTTTACACACAAGATAAAACTAAAACAATTAAACATCACCAGCATAGTGACACACATCTTTAATCCTAGCGCTTGGGAGGCAGAAGTAGGAGGAACTCTGTGAGCTTGAGGCCAGCCTGGTCTACTTAGTGAGTTCTAGGGAAGCCAGGGCTACAAAGAGAGACCTTGTCTCAAAAAGAAAAATTAAAAATCTAAAAAACATTTTTTTTTTTTGTTTTTCGAGACAGGGTTTCTCTGTGGCTTTGGAGGCTGTCCTGGAACTCACTTTGTAGACCAGGCTGGCCTCGAACTCGAACTCACAGAGATCCGCCTGCCTCTGCCTCCCGAGTGCTGGGATTAAAGGCGTGTGCCACCAACGCCCGGCTTCTAAAAAACATTTTTAAGGGGCTGGGTACCTCAACAGATAAAGGCGCCCGTGTAAGCCTGATGACCCGGGTTCAATCTCTAGAACCCTCCGGAAGGTGGAAGGAGAGAACCAGCCCCACAAGGTTGCCCTCTGACAGCTTTTATGGGACCGTGAACTCTGAGCAGTGAACAGTGTTTGTTTCTAGGGGTCAGAGTGAAGATCTAGCCCAGGAGGACACCAAGGGTGCCCAGAACAGTGGCCTTGTGGCTGTGCAGCCACTGAATCAGCTTCTTGGGGTGCAGGAGGCAGGGGAGTCAGTCCACCTGATGTGTCCCTCACACAGAGCTAGGTGACAAGGATCACCGGGGCCTTTCCGTCTCCGTCACCCTGCTGCACAGGGACACTGGAAGCCTGTTGAGGACAGAGGCCCCATGGATAGTGGCAGGTATATTCTTTTACTTTTTTTTTTTTTTTTTGAGACAGGGTTTCTCTGTGTAGCTCTGGCAGTCCTGGAACTAACTCTGTGTGTGTGTGTGTGTGTCCAGTGAACAACTTCAGACGTCCTTCCTCAGAAGTCACCTACCTTGGTTTTGTTGTTTAATCCACTCTATTTTGTGTGTGTGTGTGGGCGTGCTCATGCCAAGTGGCTTGTATGACTGTCAAGGGGCTGCCTTCTGGAGTCAGTTATCTCCTTCCACAGTGAATTGAACTCAGTTTGTCAGTCTTAGCACTAAACTTTGCCAGCAGAACCATCTCACTAGTCCCAATTTGGGTTTTGTTTGTTTGTTTGTTTTGTTTTGTTTTTGAGACAGGGTCTCTCTCTGGGACATGGGGCTCACTGGTGAAGCTAGCTTGGCTGGCTAGCAAGTCCCAGGGATCTGTGTGTCTCCACCCTCCCAGAACTGGGATTCTAAGCTCACATTACCATGCTGTACTTTCCGCTTTTTCCTATGACTTTACTGGTTCAAATTCAGGTCATATGCTTGCATGGCAAGTGCTCTACTGAATGAGTTCAGTCCTCAGCCCCAGTCACTTCTTTTCTCTTCCTGAACCTTTGAAGACCCTGCTGCACATTCTCCTAGAGTTCCCAGACGTCTGTGGACAAAACAGACTCCAGGCCAGAGTAGCAGGAGCGAAGGTGCTCCTTCCTTTCTGATGTGGGCTGTCTGGGGAGGCTTCTGGATGCACTTGGTTTTTCAAGCTGTGCCCTGCGTAACAGCGAATGGACAGAAAGAGGCTGGGAGGCGAGAGAATAGCAAGGTAGCATTTCATAAGGATGTTGGGGGCAGGTTATGGAAGATGCTAGATGCTGGCTAAAGAATTTGGACCTTTCTGTAGGTGCTAGGCCCCCAGTAAGGAGGAGCAAGAGTGGCAAGATTGGTTTCTTGGAGAAGTGAGTGAGGGTGTGGCTGCTGGTCCTGAGGATGCCCCTCAGTGAGGCAGCTGGGGAATGGAGGGTATGAGAAGGGAGTTCCACCCAAGGATGCCCCTCAGTGAGGCAGCTGGGGAATGGAGGGTACAAGAAGGGAGTTCCACCCAGGGAGATTGCAGATATAAAGAAAGCAGGGAGCAGCTGCCAGCAGAGGGCAGGCATGGGAAAGGGGTTGGCACCTTCAAAGAAACGACTTTCACAAAGGCACTTCCTGTGGTGAGGTCGTTGGCTTGGGGTAATAAAATAATGATGAGGAAATCACCAGCCAGTCTCAGTTCCCAAATCTTCTAATCAAGATGAAATTGGTACTTTCAGTGTGAAATGAAAGGAGGTTTAGGCTGAGCTTGGTTGCTGGCACATGCTGGTGATCCCAGCCCTCCAGAGGTGAAGACGGAAGTTCCCAGTCATTCATCCTTAACTATGTAGCAAACTTGAACAAAACAGTCTATAGGAATCTGAACTTAGAAGAGTTCTTCCCCAAGCAGAGGAATGGGGCTTGGTTTTTTGTTTGTTTGTTTTTGTTTAGTTTTCATTTTGTCAACCATGGCGCAGGGTCATTCATTACTTGGCCATTAAGCAGCCGGGTCTTTGCTTCCTAGACTCTAGGGTCAAGGGAACAGGTGAGAAAGGGACAGCTCAGAGGAAGGAGGGTAGGGAAGAGACCATTCCTGCTGCTGAGGACTCAGGGTGTGACAAACTGTGTGTGGTAGGCTAGGCTGTCTGCTGGATGCAGGTGACTCCTCCCTGTCTGGAAAGGACATGTGCTCCCCAGTGCCAGAACTATTGCAGGATCTCACAGGCTGAGTTGTTGAAGCTTAGTCCATTCTAGAAGGAAGGCTGCTGAGCCTGTGGCCAGGGCCCTAGCTGCCCAGAGCATCCCTGATCCTTATCCTGACCATCAGTGCCTCCATCTGTCACTCCATGCCCACACCAGCAGAGGGCACCAGATCTCACTCAAGGTGGTGGTGAGCCACCACGTGGTTGCTGGGAATTGAACTCAGGACCTCTGGAAGAACAGTCAGTGCTCTTAACCGCTGAGCCATTTCTCCAGCTCCCTCATCTTACAGCTATCTTATAGTCCATCATGCAGGACAGGAATCTGGAGGCAGGAGCTGATGATACAGAGGCCATGGAGGGGTGCTGCTTACTGGCTTGCTCCTCATGGCTTGCTCAGCCTGCTTTCTTATAGAACCCAAGACTACCAGCCCAAGGGTGGCCTGTAATAGAATAGTACTTAAACTATGTAACGGTGTGTTGCTTTTGTTTATGCTGCATTTGTTTAATTATGTAAAGATGTGTTGCTGTTCCACCTTGCCTGACTAAAGAACCTGATTTCTCTATAATAAAAAGCTGAATAGCCAATAGCTAGGCAGTAGAGGGATAGGCCAGTTGGTGGGCAGAGAGAATAAATAGGAATCTAGGCTTGGCAGAAGAGGGAGAATGGAGAGAAAGTGAGGGAGAAAGAGAGGGAGCTTCCTAAGGCCAGCTAGCCAGACATGGAGTAGGACATACAGAATGAAAGAAAGTTAAAAAACCCAGAGGCAATACATAGATAAAGAGAAACAGGATAAGTTATTAGAGATGGCAAGGAATGAGCATAAGCTAAGGCTGAGCATTCATAACCAAGAGGTCTCCATGTCGTGATTTGGGAGCTGGTTGATGGCCCAAAAGAAAAATCTGTTACAGTGGCCCCACCCACAAGGGGCTGGGCCTTCCCCCATTGCCCGCACATAGTAGTAGATGTTCAATAAATGTGACTTCAAAGCCTGAACCCTGAAATTAGAGTCCCCCAAGGAATCTCCACCACCTTACTGTGTGACCCCATGTCAATCTGAGTTCTCTGAACCTGTTTGCTTGGGGAAGGGCAGTGACATGAGAATGACAGTTATATCCCTGCCTGCACTTGTACATGTGGGCCTGGGTCTAGGGTTTGTTGTCTCGCTGTTATTCTTAGTAGAAAAAATGACACACTTGCTGGTAGGAGCTGCCCTCTCCCTTCCCATTGTCCCCTGGGCAGGCAGTTTCTTGATCCTGCCCACAGCCCTTGGCTTATGAAGAACAGCCGGTATGGTGGAGCCAAGAGAGGGTGTGCCCTGAGCTGGGAGAGCCCTGGGCTGGGTGAAGGCTGAGTCATAGCCATAAAGCTGGGGGTGTGTCCTGGTGACACCAAATACCCACATCCGGCTTGGAGGGAGCTGTATCTCCTGTCTCACCAGCAAGGGAGCTCAAACAGAAAGCCTTTGAGGGCTGCAGGAAACAGGGAGTCAAGTGGAAATTTTTGCCCGGCAGCTGTCCTGACTTGGCGTCAGCCCACACCTGGCCTGGCTGGTCATTTGGACTGGAGTGGCTTTCCCAGTCACAGATACAGCCAGCTCTTATAACATGCATGACCTTCTCTACCCATCCATGTCCCCAGCACCCCTTGATGCCCTGCCCGAGGGCCCTGGCATGTTCTTCCCTTCCCCCCACAGAAGCCTGCTCTGCCCTAAGACCCCATTAAAACATACCTTGCTACTGAGGCTTTCAGCCATCTTCTCTGAAAGCAACATCACCATTTTCCCCACCCATCCTTACCATTCCTGACCTTGGAAGTCCCTGGCGTGCCAGGGTCCAGGCCAGACTTGTCTTTCTGTCACCTTTCTCTCCTGCCAAATAAGTCAGCCATCTTTCCCTACTCAAGCTTGAAGAGTTTTAAATTTTGTTTTTCCTTTTATTATTTTTTAAATACATTATTTATTGTGTGTGGGGGGTGGCTCTCGAGTGTGTGATCAGAGGAGAGAGGACAGTTTTTTATGTTAGTTCTCCTTTGTGTCTTCCTGAAATCTAATTCAGGATGTCAAGGCTTGCACAGTATCTCAGGGTTTCTATGGCTGTGGTGAAATACCGTGACCAAAAGGAAGCTGGGGCGGAAAGGGTTTATGTGGCTTACACTTCCACATCATCGTTCGTCACTGAAGGAAGTCAGGAGGAAGTCAGGACAGGAACTCAAGCAGGGCAGGAACCTGGAGGGAGGAGCTGATGCAGAGGGCATGGAAGGGAGCTGCTTGCTGGCTTGCTCACCATGGCTTGCTCAGCCTGATTTTTTATATAGAACCCAGAACCACCAGCCCAGGATGATACCACCCACAATGGGCTGAGCTCTTCCATGTCAATCATTAGTTAAGAAAATGCTCTACAAGCTTGCATATAGCCTGATCTTAAGAAGGCATTTTCTCAGCCGGGCGTTGGTGGCGCACGCCTTTAATCCCAGCACTCGGGAGGCAGAGGCAGGCGGATCTCTGTGAGTTCGAGGCCAGCCTGGTCTACAAGAGCTAGTTCCAGGACAGCCTCCAAAGCCACAGAGAAACCCTGTCTCGAAAAACCAAAAAAAAAAAAAAAAAAAAAAAGAAGGCATTTTCTCGGGCTGGAGAGTGGAGAGATGGCTCGGAGGTTAAGAGCACTGACTATTCTTCCAGGGGTTCTGAGTTCAATTCCTAGCAACCACGTGATGGCTCACAACCACCTACAATTCAATCTGGTACCTCTTCTGGCATGTAGGCAGAACATTGTATATGTAATAAATAAGTAAATCTTTAAAAAAATAAAGAAGGCATTTTCTCAATTGAGGTTCCCTCCTCTCATGTTTTTAGTATGTGTCAAATCGGTATAAAACTAGCCAGCACACACAGTAACTGTTACCCACTGAGCCATCTTACTAGTCCATTTTAGGATTTTTGTTTTTTGGGTATTTTGTTTTATTTTGTTTTGGAGACAGGATCTTAAATAGTTCAAAGTAGTTTTACTATGTGAGTAAGGATGACTTTGAACTCCTACTTTCCTGCCTTTATCTCCCAAGTGTTAGGATTAGAGGCATGCACTAACACATGCCTGAGTTTTAATTCTCAGTTTTACTTTAAAAACTGTTTTTGAAAAAAAGTTCTTACTATGTAGCCCAGGCTATCTTGGAATTCATGATCCTCCAGCCTCTGCCTCCCCAATACTGGGATTATAGTTGTGAGCACAGAGTACAGATTTTTAGAGTAGTTGAAGGACTCTGTAGGATAAGGTAAAGGTAGACTCATGAACTGGGCAAACTCCATGGAAAACAATACAAACAACAAACCCTAATGTGTGCTGTGCACTTTAGTCAGTAGTGATATACTAGTACTGATCAGTCATTTGCAACCGCTATGCCCACTACCCTAAGATCTAAGCCATAGGGGCAATAGGGGTAGAAGGAAGATAAGAGGAAAGGAATGCAGGCCTGTGGGAAATCACCTCTATATCCCCCTCTCCCTACAACTCCCACCCCCATCAGAGACAGGGCCTCATGTAGCCTGGGGTGGGATTGAATTTGCTATTGCTACCTAACCAAGGGTCACCTTCAAACTGTTCCTCCTGCCTTTCCTCCTGAATGCTAGGATTGTAGATGTCTACCAACATGCTCAATTTATGAGATGTTGTAACTTGAAGGCTTTGTGCATGTAAGGCAAGCACTCTACTGACTGAGCTATGCTCCCAGCAGATCTGTGAGTTGGAGGCTAGCCTGTTCTCCATAGTAAATTCCAGTATAGCCAGGGCTTTGTAGAAAGACCTGTGTCAAAAGACAAAAACCAACAACCAAAATTAAAAAATGATTTATTGGGGCTGAAGAGATGACTCAGCAGTTAAGAGCACTGACTGTTCTTCTAGAGGACCTGGGTTCAATTCCCAGTACCCACATGGCAGCTTACAACTGTCTTTAACTCCAGTTCCAGGGGATCTGATACCTTCATCCCAATGCATATAAAATAAAGGTTAACTATAAAAATGATTTATTTTATTTTTTAAAAGATCTATTTATTCATTATGTATACAGTGTTCTGCCTGCATGTATCCCTGCAGGCCAGAAGAGGGCACCAGACTTCATTACAGATGATTGTGAGCCACCATGTGGTTGCTGGGAATTGAACTCAGGACCTCTGGAAGAATGCTCTTAACCCCTGAGCCATCTCTCCAGCCCGATTTATTTTACTTTTAATTACATGTATATGTAGTATATATATGTGAGTGTTGGTGGCTATGAAGGCCAGAAGAGAGTGTCTCCTGGAGTTACAGGTGTTTGTGAGCTGCCAGACATGTGTCCTGGGAACCAAACTCTGGTCCTCTACAAGAGCAATAAATGCTCTTAACCGCCATCTCTCCAGCACCTTGAGGGACCTTTTTTTTTTTTTTTTAAGACTTATTTATTACATATACACCAGATTGAATTGTAGATGGTTGTCAGCCACCATGTGGTTGCTGGGAATTGAACTCCAGACCTCTGGAAGAGCAGTCAGTGCTCTTAACCTCTGAGCCATCTCTCCAGCCCCGCTTGAGGGACCTTTTTAAGAAATATTTATTTATTCATGTTTTATGTATATGCGTGCTCTGCCTTCATGCACGCCAGAAGGAATCTGATCCCACTATAGATGGTTGTGAAGCAACATGTGGGTGCTGGGAATTGAACTCAGGACTTCTGGAAGAGCAGTCAAGTGATCTTAACCACTGAGCTATTTCTCCAGTCCCCTGTTAGTGGGTCTTTTGTTTTGTTTTTTGTTTTTCGAGGCAGGGTTTCTCTGTGGCTTTGGAGGCTGTCCTGGAACTAGCTCTTTTTTTTTTTTTTTTTGAGACAGGGTTTCTCTGTGGCTTTGGAGGCTGTCCTGGAACTCACTTTGTAGACCAGGCTGGCCTGGAACTCACAGAGATCCACCTGCCTCTGCCTCCCGAGTGCTGGGATTAAAGGCGTGCGCCACCACTGCTCGGAATAGTGGGTCTTTTAAAAGCGATTTTAGGTTTACAGAAAAATTAATGAGAGGGACTAGGCTCAAACACACAGAGATCAGCTTGTCTCTGCCTCCAATGTGCTGAGATTAAAGGCACGGACCCATCACATCCATCTATAAGTCATTTTTTAAAATGTCCAGTGATAAAAGAAACATCGCCTGTTTCTCTATGGCATGGAGACTGTTTGTTCTAGCCATGCCTGTCTTCCTCTGAGGAAGACAGGCATTTTCTTCCCTCCCCAGAGGCTTTAGCCATCACAGGAATGTGCTTTTGTTGAGTCTCCTATCGTGGAATTCCTAGGTACTAAGCAAGCTGATCATGAGTGACAAGGAACAAAACCGTCTTTAAAACATCATTTGGATGCTGTGCTAGGTTAGGAGACTGCGGTCAAGCTTAATGATGGCACAAGGGGCTCTTTAAGGCCAGGTCAGTGCTAGCTAGATTCACTTTTTGTGGGGCTTTGTTAAGGAAATGTCGGTTGCTTTGTGTGACGCTCTGTCTGTGTGGGCTGCCATATGGATGCTGGGTCCCAGGCAGTCCTAGGCAGAGTCTGGCACTGGGTGTTAGCTCTCTGGGCAGACTGTAGGAATGCCCTGACCTATGATTAGCCAGACCAGGCTTGGCAGCGGCGGGCTGTCCCTGATGCCCACATGATACTCCCATCCGCCTTAATGAGAGCACGTGCTGCAATCTGAAACCAGAGTCACGGCTGGAACCAGTTGCACAGAAAATAGAGCTGTTACAACAGGAAGGGCACATCCAGAGCCTGCCAAGGGACAGCTGGGATGGAGGGAGTTGGCCTGCTCTTCGGCACCCCCCCATCCCCTCCCCACCCCCACCTCCCACCCCCCCGGCCACCTGTGAGCTTCTGGGAGTCAGAGACCTAGAGAAGGACTGCTGAGGTTAGATCGTGCTGGATTTGTGCCCTTCTGGTTTCCCCAGCCTTGGCCTTGCCCTGGCAGGAGGATTGTGTGCGTGCTGGAGCACCAATCCTTCACATTCCCATCACTGGCTCCTCAGACACCTTCCAGATCCTGCTTATCTCTGGCTTCTCCCAGGGCCAGATCTGCCCTGCTCCATCTTCCCTTCTGTTGTCCTAGCCAACAGGGGAGGTGGCTCGTGTAGCAAGGGACCTGGCCTTATGTGTCCATTGAATTCAATTACAAGGAGAGAGAGGAAAGAACACTGGAGGACTTGGGAGATGGGGGCAAGCTTGAAAGGGTCCGTGACTGCTGGGTAGGGACCCAGGGCAGCCCTCCTGATTTTCCCAGGCTTGACTTCCTCACCTTGGAAGGACAATAGGATCCGTCTGTCATCTTTGCAGTCTTTTGGCTTTGTGGTTCTGAATTCCAAATGTTGAATATATCTTTCTCCTGTCACTCTTTGTCACCGATTGCCCAATAGTGGCATCTGGTGTGAAATCTCACTCTGTGCCTTTTTTTAAAGATACATCTATTTTATTTATTTTTTAAAAAGATTTATTTATTTTGAATACAGTGTTCTGTCTACATGTATGCCTGCAGGCCAGAAGAGGGTACCAGATCTCATTATGGATGGCTGTGAGCTACCATGTGGATGCTGGAATTTGAACTCAGGTTCTCCGGAAGAACAGCCAGGACTCTTAACCTTTGAGTCATCTCTCTGGCCCATAGTTTTTTGTTTTTGTTTTTGTTTTTTTTGAGACAGGGTTTCTCTGTATTGCTTTGGAGGTTGTCCTGGAACTTCTCTGTAGACCAGGCTGGCCTCGATCTCACAGAGATCCACCTGCCTCTGTCTCCTGAGTGCGGGGTGGGATTAAAGGTGTGCGCCACCATCACCCCCCCACGATACATTTATTTTTATGTGTGTGTTTTGCCTGCATGTATGCATGTGCATCGTGTACGATGCCTGATACCCTCAGAGATCAGAAGAGGGTGTTGGATTCCCTGGAACTGAGTTATGAAATGGTTGTGAGCCACCATGTGGATGCTGGGGAACCCAACCCAAGACTTCTGCAAAAGCAGTTAGCGCTCTTAACCACTGAGCCATGCCCACTGTACCTGCACCTGAGGAGGAAGGGAGGAATCCACCAGCACTTGATTCTGACCACCTAGGGTGGGGCCCAGCTCTAGGTCACATGATTGAAACCCACCATCAGTATCCCATCCTACGTGGGCCCACTATCCTTGTCAGCAGTGTCTTCCTGTCCTCTCTTCCCCTTTTTTCCCCTTTCCTTTCTTTTTTCATTTTCTTGGGTAGCTTTCATGTACCCCAGTCTGGCCTTAAACTTATTTATCCAAGGATGACCTTGTACTTGTGACCTTCCTGCTTCCACCTTCCAAATGCTGGGATTGCAGGAATGGGAGGGAGGTCAGGCCTGGTTTATGAGGTTGGAACTCAGGCTTTGTGTGTACTAGACAAATGCGTACTACCAACTGGGCCATATCGTCAGCCTCAGAAATCTTTGTGTAACTGTATGTCCGTGGAGTGTGTGTGTGTGTGTGAGAGAGGGGGGGATCAGTCCTTGCTTTCCAGCTTACTCAAGACAGGGTATGCTTGTTATTTGCTGCTATGTTTGTGTCACTAGCTGGCCTGAGAGTGTCTATGCACTCTCCTGTATCTGACTCCTATAGGAGCACTGGGATTACAGATGCTCTTTACTATGTGCAGCTGGTATGTGGGATCTGGGAAATCAAACTGAGGTCCTCAGGCCATTGGGCCAACACATTTTACTCACTGAACCATCTCCCTGACCCAGGTCCATTATCTTCCCCAGACGAGAGTGGGTGTCATAAGAGGCATTCATATATGCAGAGTTGTTTAAACTTGGAGTGGAAGCTGGCATTGGTGGCGCTCACATTTAATCCCAGCATTTGGGAGGCAGAGGCAGGTGGATCTTTGAGTTCAAGTCCAGCCTGCTTTACAGAGAAAGTTCCAGGACAGCCGAGGCTACACAGAGAAACCCTGTCTCAGAAAAACCAAAACTAAAACAGAACAGAGCAAAACACCCTGAGCTTGAAGTGGAGTTGGCCGTGCTTGCTGCCCCCACAGGGCTGTTGGAGGTGGAATATAGGTGCTCGGTAGTCTCAGTCTGGGTGGAGGTTCCCAAGGGGAGATGAGGTGGGCAGGAAAGGAGCTGGGAGGGACAGAGGGCTGTGGGGGTGGGAATGCAGACGGCAGGGCAGGGCAGGGCAGACAAGCTGGAGGAAAGAGATGGATGAGATGGATGGTGGCATCTCTCTGTGGTGAGAGACAGAGAACAGGTGCTGCTGACTTAGCCAGGCCAGCTCTGTTCCCTCTTAGGAGGCATGGAATGTGGGTGAGAAAAGGGGGGGTCGGGGAACTCAGCTGCTTGCTCTGCCCCTGTACAGACCAGGAAGTGGCTCCGAGGCACAGATGCATCCTGGTGTGGGCTGGCACCCAGCACTGGTGGGTCTGACTTCACTGCATGGTAGGCACGGCACTAGGTAGGCACCTTCCATATATGCAGAACTGCATACAACAGCCACCCTGACAAGGAAGGCTGGGCTTTGCTCTTTCTCCTGATCAAACACGTCTACAGATGCTGAGACGTGACAGGCTTGCCCAAAGTCTCCTGGCCTAGAAGAGGAATGATGGGGGAGGCATTGAAATTCACCTTGGTTTTTTTTTTTTTTTTTTTGGTTCAAGAATGTCTGTTGAAGTATTGGGCATGGGTTTATTACACAATTTTTTTTGAGACAGGGTTTCTCTGTATTCTGGAACTGGCTGTTCTGGAACTCACTCTGTAGACCAGACTGGCCTCGAACTCAGAGATCCCCCTGCCTCTGCCTCCTGAGTGCTGGGATTAAAGTCGTGCGCCACCAACGCCCGGTCACAATTTTCTCTTACTCTTTCTTCTTCCCCTTCCCTGCCTTCTGCCTTCCTTCTGTAAGGTGTCCTTGCTCATTATAGAAAATGTGGGAAACGGCCGGGCGTTGGTGGCGCACGCCTTTAATCCCAGCACTCGGGAGGCAGAGGCAGGCAGATCTCTGTGAGTTTGAGACCAGCCTGGACTACCAAGCGAGTTCCAGGACAGCCTCCAAAGCCACAGAGAAACCCTGTCTCAGAAAAAAAAAAAAAAAAAGAAAATGTGGGAAACGAAAAAGTAGATTTGAGAACAAACACCTGGCCTTCCTCCTGTTGCCGTACTGTGACAATGTTACCTGGAACTGCCCGACAAAGGACCACAGCTTCCACCTGGGTGGCTTTAAAAAATGATGTTTGCTATTCTGCAGTTCTGG
This sequence comes from Mesocricetus auratus, assembly GCF_017639785.1. NCBI lineage: Eukaryota > Metazoa > Chordata > Mammalia > Rodentia > Cricetidae > Mesocricetus > Mesocricetus auratus. Next base: position 81,664,891 of record NW_024429194.1, read on the forward strand.
AGGCCTAAAATCCAAGTGCTGGTAGGGACAGTTGATACGGATCTACATGGGAGAGGGAGGGTGGCCTGCCAACACAGACTCCATTCTGAATCCCAAGTGCCATTTTACGACTTGCAGGTCCATATCGGATGGCCTGAAGAGCATCTTTGATTGCCATGAAAGAATACGAGGAGATTGTTCTAGACATTTTTTTTGAGATAGGGTGTCTCTTTAGCTTTGGAGCCTGTCCTGGAACTCACTCTGTATACCTCAAACTCACTCTGTATATCTTAAGCTCACAGAGATCCACCTGTCTTTGTCTCCTGAGTGCTGGGATCAAAGGCAGGTGCTACAACATCCTGGCTGACATTTCTTCCCCCTCAATATGTTTTTATTTAAATTAGAAACATGAATGCTTCACATGTCAATTCCAGCTCCCTCTCCCAGCCCTCTCCTCCATCGTCCCTCCACCAGTCCCCCAACCCCCCTGCTGACATTTTATAAAAAAAATGTGTGTGTACCATGTGTGTTTGGGTACCCTTAAAGAGGGTGTGGGGTCTCATGGAGTTGGACTCACAGGTAGTTGTGAGCTACCTAATGAGGATGTTAGGAATAGAACTCAGGTCCTCTAGAAGAGCAGGAATCACTCTTAATTGATGAGCTATCCCTCCATCCTCTGAACTTTAGTGGAGGGTGACCTTGAATTCTCGATCCTCCTGCCTCTGCCTCCCAAGTACTAGGACTTGACTGCTATTGTTGGAGGTCGAGTCAGGCTAAGGCGTTCAGGGTGGCTTTGAACTCTTGTTCCTCCTGCCTCCACCTGTGTGGTGCTCAGATTAAAAGGTGTGCACCACTATGGTTAGTGCCTCAGGGAATATATACATATATATGTTTTTGGAGACAGTGTTTCTCTGTAGGTTTGGAGGCTGTCCTTGAACTCTCTTTGAAGACCAGGCTGGCCTCGAACTCACAGAGACTCTGCCTCTGCCACCCAAGTGCTGGGATTAAAGGTGTGCACAACCACCACCACCACCACCACCACCACCACCACCACCACCACCACCACCACCACCACCACCACCACCCAGCAGAATTTGTGTCTTTATCTTTTATCAAGTAAAGACTGGGCCTTATTGGGTCTTCAAGTTTTACTTGGTCCAATTTGGCACATATGGTAACACTGTACTAGAGACCCTCCCCGTGGGTTTTCCACTTAGTAGAAGTTAGAATTTCCATCAGGATCTGTGCCCTGAAGTAGTCAGAGGCATGAGCAGTTGAGATGCACCCCTGTAAAATTCTCTGTAATCCCAGCTCCTGGGAGATGGAGGTAGGAGGATCAGGAGTTCAAGGTCATTCTTGGCAACATAGTGAGTTCTGGCCAGCTTAGGCAACGGGAGACAGTTAATTTTTGTTGTTTTTCCGAGGGCGGTGAGACTGCCCAGCAGGTAAAAGTGCTTGCTCTCTAGTCTGATGACCTGAGTTCCATCTCCATGTACCAGACAGGAGGAATGGACTTTCTCCAGTGGAGTGTCCTCCGACCTTCACGCTTACACTGTGGGATGCATATAAACATATAGATCAATGGGGGGGTGGAGAACCAATTGAGGATTGTGTGTAGGTGGAATGACACTAGCACATCAAGTGCTGGTCACACCTTCTTAAGGAAACCCCATTCATAGGCAGTGCCGTGTCCCTCCACCTTTGGGTGGGTTAGGGCAAGCAGCCTACAGCACGTGAGAGTGGAGTGTTGTACCTGCCTGTACAATTACGTGTGAGTCTGTGTGCACAGGCCAAAGAACAAAACATCTAAGCAAGCGAGGGCGGGATAACTGCCTCCTAATCAGTGACGCATTCATTCCACACATTTGGCAGGAATGTGCTTCATTCCTGGGTAGATCCAGGAATGGCTCCAACAGTTAACACTTTGGTGTCTCCAAAATCTTAACAATTGGTTAGTGGGTGCTGGAGATGGAGCAAGGAAGGCTCTTGTGGGCTGAGCCAGCCTCACTTTCCAATCGTCTGTGTGTGTGTGTGTGTGTGTGTGTGTGTGTGTGTGTCCCCATCCATGTGTGTATTCAAGTGACCTGACCTTTGTATGCTTGTATGGAGGCCAAGAGATTAACTCTTTCCAAAGTATTTATTTATTTATTTGAGACAGAGTCTCTCACTGAATCTGGAGCTTGCTCTTTCAATTAAACTGGCTGGCTTTAAAGTTACCTGGAATCTTTCTAACTCTCCTGTCCCAGTGCTGAGATCACACACTCATGCTACTCCATCTGGCTTTTTTTTTTTTTTTTTTTTTTGGTTTTTCCGAGACAGGGTTTCTCTGTATTACTTTGGAGCCTGTGCTAGAACTCGATCTGTAGACCAGGCTGGCCTCGAACTCACAGAGATCCGCCTGCCTCTGCCTCCCGAGTGCTGGGATTAAAGGCGTGTGCCACCAACGCCCAGCTTCCATCTGGCTTTTAGATGGTTTCTGCACCCTAAGTACTTTAGCACCGAGCCATCCCTCTTGCTGCCAATTCCAATTAAAAAAATGAAAAGTTGAGTGGAGTTTGGTAGTGCATACCTTTTAATCCAAGAATTTAGGAAGCACATCTCTGTGAGTTTGAAGCCAGCCTGGCCTGCATAGTGAGAACCTGTGTCAAACAAAATAAAAGTGGGAGGAGTTTTATAGTCTGTAGTGATCCTGGGACATATTCAGTATTCATAGGCCATCCTGAGAGCAAGGTAGGCTTAAACTCACTAGTCCTGGTTTTCCTGGACTTATCTGTTTTACAGTTGAGAAAATTGCGCCCCAAAGAAGGGAAGGCACTTGCAGGGTGGAGTGGCTGTTTGCTGCCAAGCTACCCTCCCTCCCCATGTGTCTTTGCTTCTTGCATGCCTGAAATGCTCCAGCCAAGAGGAACCTCTTTCTCTCTTTAGGGCTCACTGCTTTCTGGGAGGCTCTTTGTCATATTTTAGCCATCTTGGGCAGTAAAATATCACCTTTGCTCTTTGTCATATTCTACCCTTTTGAGGGAAGTAAAACGTTACTGTGCTTACTATTGTTGTCTCTCCCTTGTCTTTGCTAGGTTCACCAAACATTTGAGAGCTGTCGCATCCTATTCATTTGTTGGGACAATGTCTCACTATGTATCTCTGGCTGTCCTGGAACTCGCTATGTAGACCAGGCTGGGCTTGAACACACAGGCATCTGCCTGCCTCTGCCTCCTGAGAGCTGGGATTAAAGGCATATGCTACCATGCTTGGCTATCTGTACTTATTCTTAACTTTGGAGTTACTGGAGCTATTTTACCAGCAAAAGGGCTTCCTCTGGGTGTTTATTGAAAATATTTTGGTCACTGTGAAAATATGAGGGTTTTCTCTGGGGAGGGTTAAGACAAGGTCTCATATAGCCTAGGCTGGCCTTGAACTCGCTATGTAGTTTAGGATTACTTTGAACTCCTGCCTCTACCTCCTAAATGCTGAAACTACAAGCAGGTACCACTACTTGTTTTTATTTTGTTTGACTTTATTGCATTTTATTTATTGTGTGTGTAGCCATGCATATACTACAGTATACTTGTAAAAGTCAGAGGACAAGTTGTGGGGAGTCTGTTTTCTCCTTCCATGTGGGACCTGGGAATCAAAACTTAGGTTGTTGGTGGCGCACGCCTTTAATCCCAGCACTCGGGAGGCAGAGGCAGGCGGATCTCTGTGAGTTCGAGGCCAGCCTGGTCTACAGAGTGAGTTCAGGGACAGCCTCCAAAGCCACAGAGAAACCCTGTCTCGAAAAACCAAAAAAAAACAAAAAACAAAAAAAAACAAAACTTAGGTTGTTAGGCTCGGCAGCGAGTGCCTTTACCTCTGAGCTATCTTGTGAGCCCCTTGAAAATATGTTTTAACCTGGACTTTTTAATCTAAGCCATGTTGCATAAAATGGCTAATAAAGGACTAACTTGATTATCTTCTGACCCCAGTAGCTCTGTGACAGTGAGTTCCTTGTGTGTGGTCACTCTGCTCAGGCACAAGGCAATCCCAGCTGCGGACTAAGAGCCACTCTCCAAGTGTCTGCTCACAAACTCTGAGAGGCTGGCACTGTCTGCCATCCTGGCCATAGACCAGGACACAGAGGTGCTGAGAGCACCAGGGGCACAGGGAAAATCCTTTGTTTGGAGAGGGGCAAAGGCAGACCTGTTGGGTGTGAGTAAGAGAGGCTGGGGTGAAGCTGTGAGATGTCCGTGCAGGCGACAGGAGGCATCTGGCTGGTGGGTGGTGCCAGACTTGATGCTTCTTTGTGGCTTCCAGTGTCCAGGTGAGGCTAGAGTCACCAGGGCTGGGTGTGAAGCAAGACTATTCGAGCATGGCATGGGGACAGGTATGCTGATTGAATGGCGGTGGAGTGATTGCTCCCCTTAGAGACCCTGGGAGAAACTCTGGACTTCCAGAGACAGGAGTCTGCACCATCAGCTGACCTTGCCCAGACTAGCCTCAAACCCAAGATCCTCCTGCCCCAGCATGGGTGTTAGGGCGACAAGTGTGTGTGTACTTACTTCCATACAGCTGAGCCTCGCTGACGCTTTTCTTTTGTGTGTGTACATGTGGTCTGCACTTGTGTATACATGTGTATTCACATGTGTATGTGCACGCCTGTGGAAACCAGAGGTTGTCATCGGGTTATCGTCCTTGCTGGATTCGTGCCCCATTCACTGAGGCAAGGTCACCTGTTAAACCTGGAGCTTCCTGATGCAGCTAGTCCAGTCCTGACTCTTCAGGCAAGCTATGCCAGCTAGACTTCTGTGTGGACGCCTGGGGTCTGTGGAAAGTGCTTTAACCACTGGACATCTCCTCAGCCCGATTTATTTATTTATTATTATTTTTGTTTGTTTTGAGATAGGTTTTCTCTGTGTAGCTCTGACTGTCCTGGAATCCATAAACTAGGCTGTCCTCGAACTCAGAGATCCACCTACCTCTGCCTCTGCCATTAAAGGTGTAAGCAACCACTGCCCAGCTTATTTTCATTTTTTAAGAAATGGTCTCATATAGCCCAAGTTGGCCTTGGGCTTCCTAAGTAGCTAGGATGACCCTGAACTCCTGACCCCTCCTGTTCTATACCAAGCGCTAAGCTACCACACCTGCCTTTTCTGTTTAGTTTAATTTGCAGGGAGGATGAGACAGGGTCTCATTATGTATCCCAGGCTGATCTTGAATGTTCAATGAGTCTCCAGTCTCTGTCTCCCCAAGTGCTGGGATTAAAGGCATATATCACCATATGTAGCTTCATTTATTCATTTGTGTCAGTGTCTTTCGGTGTATCCCTGGCTTGCCTGGGGCCATTTCCTCTTTTTCTTTCTTCCAACTAATTCTGTCGCCTAGGCTGGCCTGGGACTCTCAGCCATTCTTCTGTGTCAGCCTCTTGAGTGGATTAGAAGCCACTATCCATGGCCATTTACTCTTTACTCCACATAGTATCCAGAAACTTACCTGCTGTCGATTTCTCAGATCCTCACTCGGGGATCTCTAGCAGTGTGAGGCAGTGGTTAGGAAGTTATTAGCCATTTTGATGCACTATCATTTCCCTCTGTTCCTGGAGCTAACGCCTTATCGGGCAGGACAACTGTGAACCAAAATGTCTGTGCATTGTCTGGTGCCCTGAAGGCCTGTCCTCTGGAGGGAAGTTTCTTCACTCCACTTCCTCTTCTTCTTTTTGTTTATAAGACAGTGCTTACTATGTAGCCTTGGCTAGCCCGGAACACACTGTGTAGACCACGGTGACCACGAATGCAAAGGCACCCGCTTGCCTATGCCTCCTCTGTGCTGGGATTAAATGCGTGCCCTACCACTCCTGGTTTGGAGGAAACTTTTTAAATAAAAAGAATTGTGTGTGTATGTTTGCTTCTATGTATGTCCTCGCCACGTGCGTGCCTGGTGCCCACAAAGGCCAGAAGAGGGCGTCAGATTCCCTGGACTGAAGTCACTGACCGTGATGAGCCGACTCATGGGTGCTTGGAATGGAATCCGGGTCTTTTTGTCCAGATCCGAGGAAACTTTCTCAAAGTCCACCTCATCTGAATTCGCAGTCAGGCACCGCAACGCTCCAGGGTGCTAGGAAAACCACAGAACTCTGGCCCGTCTAAGGAAGTCCTATAGACCCCAGCCTCAGGGCGGCACCCGGGGAGTGACCCACGCTGGCCTCTCAGAGGCTTAAGTAGGCGCTCCTCGTTTGACTGACAGGGGAGGCCGCTAATACTCACCCAGACTAGTCCGTTTGAGCGTGCTTGGGGGCGTGCTGCCTCTGCTTCGGTCTGCCCAATCCGGGGCGCCGAGGGGGTTGAAGGGCGGGGTCTTGATGCCGGCAGCCAATGGGGCGAGCACAGCGGGCGCGGCGGGGGCGGCGCGGTCTGGGCAGGCGGCAGAAGCGGCCGCGGCGGGTCTGGGCAGGGCCGGGCAGCTTGCGCGGCTGGAGCGGAACGGGAAGGGGTCGGAGTCGCAGCCGGGCCGAGGCGGCGTGCGTAGCGGGACCCGAGGCGAGCTGCGATCGAGGTGAGGGGTGCGCCGCGACGGTTGGGACGCGGGTCGGTGGCCGCGCCTACCCCTGTCAGGCCGCGCCGGGGCGGAGCGCACGGGGCCGCGCCGCTCGAAACTTCTAGTCCGCGCGCGAGGAGCCACGCACCGGCGGGAGGAGCCGGGGAGGCCCGAGGGGTGGCCGGAGCGGGCCGGACCCACGCGGACTTACTCCTGGGGTGCTTTGCGGACTCCCGTTTCCGTCCTTCCCACGCTTGGTGTCCTCGGTGGTGAGAGCCAAGCCTGCCTGGTGAACATGACCTAGGGGTGTGTGGCGAGACAGGAAAGGCTGGATGCTGTCCTTTTGACTTTCATAGTTTTCTAGACACGTTGGATCCGAAGTGTCAACTGCCTCTCTCCTCCCGTGGCGCTCAAAAGCCGCGTTCTTCTCTCCCTAAAAACTCTAGGCTTGCGGGGCCCCTCTCTGAGAAGGTCGGCTTTTCTTTTTTCAAGACTGGATCAGAGGGGTCTGGCTGGAGACCTTACGGCCTTAGAGATTAGACCTGGAAGTAGACACGCCCCAGGGATGCTGCGTTCTTTTGGGTCCTCAAGGGAAGATGACTTTGGTCCGGGGTTTGCACTCCATTCCTGGCTCTTGCCGTCTTTCTCCTTGACCGCAGATGTCCTGAGGTTTTGTGATTAAGGGGAGTAGATTGCTGACGGTCTCCAGGGCTACTCATTACGCTGTTTAACAAACACTCCTTCGCTGTTCTGATGTAAATCTATTTAATCCTGAGTGGTAGGTGTGAGCTCACACCTTCCTCCCCCACTGTAGGTTTTTTAGTTTGCTTAAGTTCTGTTCTTGTGCCCCGGGGCTTGACAGCTTGGAGCACCTCGCCAAGGGCTCATCCAGATGGGCAGTGTTCTCTGTTAGGGCTTTCGGAACCACCTTTTCAAAGCAGAAGCACTGAATGAGTGCCAGTGTAGCTGGGATTCTTTTGACTTACTTGGAACACTTTTGGTCTGTGCATTTACACTTAACTGCAGAGTTTGGCAGTCTCCTGGTGAAGCTGTGTTCCCTAAGCCATGAGGCCATTACATGAAAAACTTCTGCGACGTGTGTTTCTTTCCCTGTGGTCTGGAGAATTTAAAGAAACTGACCATTAGGCTGATGGATACTTATTACTTGGGAAAGTAACAGCACAAAGGACTAGAAGACTGATTAGATCTCTTCTCTCTGTGCAGGATTTTTTTTCCCCCTTGAAGACTGGGTTTCTCAGTAGCCCTGGCTGTCTTGGAACTCAATCTGTAGACCAGGCTGGCCTCAAACTCACAGAGATCCCTGCCTGCCTCTGCCTCTGGAGTGCTGGGGCTAAAGGCTTGCGCCACCACCACCCCGCAGCAATTGTGCAGGACTTTTAAAGAATAACTATTGATTGGAATAGAAATGGTATTTTAGTTCATGCTGTTTTGGGAGCTAGAACTTGTTACTTCTGAACACAAGAATTAATTAATGCAAAAGTGTGTGTATGCAAGATACAACATCTAGGTTTCCATGCTACCTGCTAGAGGTTTTCCCTTGGTCCAGAGTGCCAGCAAGGATTTCTGATGGCCAGGCATTTCTGGGGTGGGGATGGATAGGGACATTTGCCCTCAGTTTTGTGGGTTGTTTGTTTGTGTGTTTTCTTCTTTAGACACAGGATCTCACTATGTGAACCAGGCAGGCTTGGAATTTACAGAGATTAAAGGCATGTAGCACCATAACTGGCCACCCTTAATCTTTGTATTCCTTTCTCTTACCTGAAAGTCCATGTTGATGAGTTAAAACCTTAGGCTTCCTGCTTCTCAAAGGGGTCATCACTTGACCCTTGCCGGATGTTACGGAGTATGAAATAATAGCAGTACATTACTAGCTGTCTTGGCACCTTGTGAAGCATACCCAAGTGCTCTCTGGCCAAGCTCACCTGAAACCCAGGTGACTGAGTCTGGCCTGCCTTATCTACATCCCATTGTACTTGGCTTCCTGGAGGCCACCCTAAGTAATCACCATGTTCACCAGAGCTGCAGTGCCGGCTCAGTTTTTTTCCAGTTGTTTGGAACCACAGCTGCATACCTGAAGGCAGCAGAGGGAGGCAGGGCTTCATTACCTAAGCTTATTTGCATGCTCGGGTCAGAGTCCTTTGTGGCCTCTGCATATTCTCCTCACACCTGGAAGTAGGCCTGAGAGCAAGGTCTAAGTGGGCCTTAACTTGTTCCTCCTGAGGGCTCTCAGTGATGATCTCTGGGATGGGGATGACTGAGAGGTTTTTTTTTTTCTTCCCGATTTTAATATCCAGGTGGTTATGCTGACTAAAGACCATCTTAAAAGAATAGGTCTCCAAGGGCTGGGGGATCGTTCAGTCAGTAAAGCACACAATGTTCAAACTTGAGGATACCTGAGTTTGAACCCCCAAGCAAAAAAAAAAATGAGGCGGGGGCAGGGAGATGGCTCAGTGGCTAAGAGCATTTACTCTTACAGAGGACCTGGGTTTAATTCTTAGCACCCACATGGTACCATAACCATCTGTAACTCCAGTCCCAGGGACTCCTACATCCTCTTCTGACCTCTGAGGGCACCAGGAATGTACACGGTGCACATACATACATGCAGGCAAACATCCATATACAAAATTGAGAAATCCTGCTGAGCAGTAGTGGCACATGCCTTTAATCCCAGCACTTGGGAGGCAGAGGCAGGCACAGATAGTGAGTTCGAGGCCAGCCTGGTCTACAAAGTGAATTCCAGGAGAGCCAGGACTGTTACAAAGAGAAACCCTGTCTCAAAAAGCAAAAAAAGAGAAAGAAAGAAAGAAAGAAAGAAAGAAAAAAAAAGTGGTGCCTGATATCAATCTCTGACCTGCACTTACACACACACACACACACACACACACACACACACACACACACACACACATGGGCACTTGCCTTTGGGAGGCTAAAAGTAGGGAAATCTCTAGTCTGAGGCCTCCTTAACTGTGTAGTGAGACCCTATCTCAACAAAGGATAGTTCTCCAAATATTCTGCACAAGGAGACTTTTTTTAGCATCTGTGTGGTTAGTAATTCCTTGAGACAACTGGTTTGCATTTTTTGGGGGGGGTGATTTTGAGGCAGGGTTTCTCTGTGATTTGGAGGCTGTCCTGGAACTCGCTCTTGTAGAGCAGGCTGGTCTGGAACTCACAGAGATCTGCCTGCCTCTGCCTCCTGAGTGCTGGGATTAAAGGCGTGCGCTACCATGGCCCAGCTGGTTTGCATTTTTAAAAGGATATTTCGTTTGTGGTGTGTGTGTGTGTGTGTGTGTGTGTGCACGTGCACATGAGTGTATGCACATGCCATGGCATGCATGTGGAGGTCAGAGGACAGCTTGCAGGGGTTTTTTTCTCTCATCTTGTAGATAACAGGGATGGAACTCAGATTGTCAGGCTTGGCAGCAAGTGTCTTTACCTGCTGAGCTGGTCCTCTCTGTCCAGATTTTTAATTTTCATTTAAAAAGAAAAATTTCCATTAAAAAAAAAAAAGATAATACCTCAGGAGGCAGAAACAGGCAGATCTCAGTGAGTTTGAAGCCAGCCAGGTCTACGCAGTGAGTTCCAGGACAGCCAAGACTGGGTTCTGGGGACTGGACTCTGATTGTAAGGGTTGATGGTTCCCTTCTCCCAACTCCCGTTTTTTTTTCTTTCCCTCCCCTCCCTCTCCCCTCCCCCTTGGTGTTGGGGGTGGAGCTCTGTGTGCTACAGCCTATGCAAGCAGTCTACTACTGAGCTATGCCTCTAGCTCTCTTAAAAATTTCAGCTTAGAAACATTCACTCATTTCTTGGGTCTAGACACTGAACTAGATAGAGAAGGAGATACAGCGGTGGGATACAGTGGTAGCAGCTATCAGAGTCCTCAGCAGCTGCCTTAGAAAGAAACCTTGCTGCAACATTGAGGCAGGATCTGAGTCGGGACTTACAGTGTGGCCGTCCTTAGCCTCAGATTTAAGACAGTCTTCCTGCCTCAGCTCTTCAAGTGCTGATGTTTCAGGCTTGAGCCTTTACATCTGCTTTGATGTAATTTTCTCCAGATGGCAGAGGGGGAGATGGGGACCAGAAGCCCTGCGCTCTTTCTAGCCTTCCCTCCAGTAACTCTGAGTCTAGGAGGATATGCAGATCTTAGGGTCTCGTTATTTATATTTGTAAGATGAGAGCAGTTGTGAGATATCCTCCCCCCCCAGGAAAAGAAGCACACATGTAAACAACTTGGGACACGCATCCAGGGTAAGGACTGCCACACTCCAGCCCTAAGCTGTCTCCCTCCTGACGTGGTCTTGGGGCGGTGAGCACATATCTTCCTAAGCTGCCTCTCGCCTCAGAATCTGTAATCCTATTTTCCCTGTCATCTTGGAGCTAATAATAACGGTGACGTACATACATGGAGGACACACATTTTGAAGGATTGTCCCCTTATTATTTTTTACTCAAACATTTGAATGACATGAGTTGTGGTAAAGAAAGTGGTGTCAGGTCTGGCCATTGCTTTGTAGAATTCATCCTGGGTCCAGAACTTGTGCTCCTGGATGCCAGCTTGGGGTTTTTCCTTGGTTGTTGTCATGATGAATCGTTGGCATCGTAAATCTCCTAGATTGTCACTTAGAGAAGTTTTGTTTGCCTTTGAAGGACTGTTTTTCCTTTGGAATTTGAATCCTAAATACCTTTCTGTCTTGACGATGAAGATTAGTTTTAAACCTTTATATTTTATTCTATGTGAATGAGTATTCTACCTATATGTGTGTTGGATCCCCTGGAACTGGAGTTACAGTCAGTTATGAGCTGCCATATGAGTGCTGAGAATTGAACCCAGGTCCTCTGGGAGAGCAACCAGTGCTCTTAACTGGTGAGCCATTTCTAGTCCCCTTGTTTTTGTTCTTTAGCCTTTTTCACAGGGGAAAATTTGTAGGATGTGAGTGTTTTGGGCAGGCTTATTTAATGTTTATTGATTAAAGAGTATATTTAAATGATTATTTCTCAATTGCTTAGCACTTGAGAAAGCTGTGAAGTAAATAAATGTTAAGTGGAAATTAGAAATTGAGTCAGACCTAGTGATGCAAGCTTTTAAGTTCCAGCACTTGGAGGCAGAAGCAGAGGCAGGTGGATCTCTGAGTTGGAGGTCAGCCTGGTTTACAGAGTGAATTTTAGGACAACCAAGGCAACACAATGAAACCCTGTCTTGAAACAAAGAAAATCTAAAATCTTGGAGTTGACCTATCCAAACATGTTCTCATTGATGATATACTCCCTGAGTAGAATTCCCCAGTAATTTGAAGTTGGACATGAATTGTGTTGGTGACTGTCTTAGTTACTTTTCTATTGCTGTGATAGAACAGTTGAGAATTCACAACAGTTGAGAAAGTAGGAGGTGCAGCGAGAGAGGGAGAAAGAGAATGCACATTGTTAATGGTGTAATGGGCTTTTGTAAGCTCAAAGCCATCTCCCGGTGACACGTCTCTTCCTATAAGGCCATACCTCCTAATTCTTTCTAAGCAGTTCCATAAACTGGGTACCAAGCATTTAAATATAAGAGTCTAAGGGTGCCCTTCTCAAATAACCACAATGACCAAGGCTGTCCAACAGTGGCTTTTTGTGATTTTGTCAGGTTCCTAATGCTTTATGAATTGTCTGTTTATTAGTAGCACAGAGAGTCTCAGCTGTACAAAGAGCAAGTGTTTAAGAAAGGACAAGAAACTTAAAAACTGTGCAAGTTAAATAGCCTTTTTCCCCCTATTTTTGTAAAAGTATTATTCTGGGTATGCATGTGTATGCATGTCTGCATGAGCACAGTAAGTGCATTTACCTGCCAAAATTTGCCAAGCCGTCTGTCTGTGGTGGTTTGAATAAGAATGGCCTCCATAGGCTCATATAACTGGGTGTGTAGTCATCAGGGAGTGGCACTATTTGAGAAGACTTAGGAGGTGTTGTTGGAGTAGGTGTGGCCTTGTTGGAGGAAGTGTGTCTCTAGGGGTAGGCTTTGAGGCTTCAACAGCCAGTGCCAGCCCCAATCTCAGGCTCTGCTTGTGGATCAGGATGTAGCCTGTCACCATGCTCCCTACTAAGATGACAATAAGCCTCTGAAACTGTAAGCCAGCCACAATGAAATGCTTCCTTTATACGAGTTGCCTTGGTTGTGATGTCTCTTCGCAGCAATAAAACAGTGACTAGGATACCTTTTCACTGGCTTATTTCTGAAAATAATTGACCTGGTCAGATGTATTGGTTACTCAGGCATTGACTTTTGAAGTACCCTCAAACAGCCAGTGTGGAGAAGTCCCTGTCCTTCTATCATGTCATCCTGATGCATGTCAGGAGGCAGCCAACCACAGTTTGTGATTATGGCATGGAAAAAGTGTCTGTTCTTGGACTAGAGAGCTACCTCAGTGGTTAAGAGCACTGCTGCTTTTCCAGAGAACTGGAGGCCAGAAAATGATGCCAAATCCCCTGCAACTGGAGTTAATAAAAGGTTGTTAGTTGCCATGTGGGTGCAGGGAACTGAACTTGGGTCCTCTGGACGTGCAGTACATGCTCTTAACTGCTGAACTATCTCTTAGCTCTTTGTTTTGTTTTGCTTTGTTTTATTTATTTTTAGTCTTTTGAGAACATGCTGGTCTCAAACTCACAGAGATATGCCTGCTACTGCCTCCTGAATGTTGAGATTAAGGTGAGCACCACCATGCCCAGCGCTTACTTTGTGGGTTTTTTTTTTTTTTTTTTTGGAGACAGGGTTTCTCTGTGGCTTTGGAGGCTGTCCTGGAACTAGCTCTTGTAGACCAGGCTGGCCTCGAACTCACAGAGATCCGCCTGCCTCTGCCTCCCGAGTGCTGGGATTAAAGGCGTGCACCACCAACGCCCGGCTACTTTGTGTTTTTAATGTGTGTTTTCCTGCAGGCATGCATCTGTGGAGGTCTGAGAACAACCCTTGGGAACCTGGTTTTTTTTTTTTCCTCCCTATTATCTAGTGTGATCCGGTGATCAAATTCAGGTTGTCAGGCTTGTATTTAAGTTCTTTTGTGCTGAGCCATCTTAATAATCCCATTTTTGTTTGTTTTAATTATTTATCTTATGTGTGAGTGTTTTACTCACATGTATGTATATATGTGTACCACATGTTTGACTGTTGTCCAAGGAGGTCAGACAAGGGTGTCAAGTCTCCTAGAACTGTCATTGCACAGTTGTGAGCTGCCATGTAGGTCCTCTGGAAGAACAGTGTGTGCTCTTAACCATTGAGCCATCTCTCCGGTCCCAATAGCCCTGTTTTTTAAGAGAGGATGTAACCTAGGCGGAGTTTGAACTCATTGTCTTCTTGTCTTAACCAGTTTAGAGTTTTACTTGACTGCTCTCCTTGGACTGAGATCATTTGGAAAATATCTCAGTTGTCAGGATGTCAGTGTGTGAAGGAAGAATAGGCAAAGTGAATTGAAGGGGTGTTTTCTGGCCACTGTTAGGTAGAGACCTTGGTGCCTGGTTCAGCTCATAGTTCTAGGATTCCAAGATTAAAGTCTCATGCTCTGTAGAACAGCTGGGTCTAGAAATAATTGTGTTTCACCACGGCAGTACCAGATAGAAACGGGTCCACCTGTAGAGACACAGAGGAGGGCTGGTTTGGCTGCTCTCAGCACGCTGCAGAGCTTTATTCCAGGGAGGTGGCCTTTGGTAGAAGTGAGCTCCAGAGTCATCAAGAATATGGTTGCACGTGGTGTGTGAGGCTGTTGAGTGTGGTGGGAATGCAGCTTCAGGATGTGAGTGAGCTCTTTGTAGGCCAAGGTTAGGGTCTCAGCTTTCCTCTGGAGAATGAATTCAGTGGGGAGCCTTCCAGGGTATGAGCAGGACTAAAAGGTCAGTTGAGAAGTCAGGAGTGGATGGGATTCTGATTGTTCCTTTTCACAAAGATCACCCATGTCCTCAAGGCTTGAGGGTTGCCTTGGCAACTCCTAGGAAGCAGTAGTTTAATTTTGTAAGAAAGGGGCTTCCAGAGAGGGCTGGCCTCAGTCAATGATTGAGCTCCATTGTCTAAATGTTGACTTATGCTATTGGGGTGAGGAGGGTGTTGTCCTATAGCCTGTGTCCTGTTTTTGTTTTGATTGGCTTATTCTCACAAGTCTGAAAGGCTAGCTCCTGCAGATGAGAAAAGGCAATACAGCAGCAACAAACCAGAGGTCAGAAGCATGGGTTTGCACCAGACAGCCCTGGGTCTAGGTCCCAGGTCTACCACCAGGTGATCGCGTATCCACACCTGGTCAAATGTTCAACATTTAAGAGACTAGGTGTCTTATTTTGACTGCTGTAGCATAGTGCTCTAGGCATTTGCTTATGAAGAACAGAAATCTTTCTCAAAGTTCTGGAGTTTGGAAGTCTGAGGTGAGGGCACAGTAGTGTTGGGTCTCTTCTGGGTTATAGATCCAACTTCTGCTTGTACTCTCACACAGCTGAAAGAGGGTATGGGAGATCTCTGAGTTCCTTCTTAGGAAAAGGCACTAATCTCATTCTTGGGGACTTCACCTCCATGACCTAATTAGTGTCCTAAGGCTCCATATCCTAATATCATAATGACACTAGGATTTGAGCATTGGAATTTGGAGTGGGTCCCTTACTCTGGATGCGGTAGGTGCTGTGCAGTCACAGACCCAGAGCTCAATCCATAACACTTAGTTATTTTGTATCACTCTACATGATAATTAGGTGAGTTTGTAAATTAAGTAAAACCCTAAAGTACTCACTGGATTTATTTTACCCAGTTCTTTCTTCAGCCCGAGTACTCATTAGTACCTCCTTTGGTGACTCAAAGTCACAGGGGTGCTATCAGGGGTCACCAGTATGGGGGATTCCCTTTGTGGAATCTCATGACCCTGGCAGGACATATGTCCTCTTTTTGCACTATTCTGAGGTTATGTTTGCTTCTGTCTACTTAATGGGCGAGACTAGGAATCTGTATCCTAGCCAGGTGGTGGTGGCACACATCTTTAATCCCAGCACTGAGGAGGCAGAGATAGGCAGCTCTCTAAATTGGAGGATAGCCTACAAAGTGAGTTCCAGGACAGCCAGGACCACACAGAGAAATCCTGTATGGAAACAAACAAAGATGGGTGCATCCTGCCTATGCTTGAGGGCAGCCCTTCCCTGCCTCCTGGCTTGATGATGGTGTGCGTGAGTTTAATGTGATGGTCATGCAGGCCTGTCCCAGTGGTGAGGAAATGTTGCTGTGATTGTAACTAGTACATAGGGGGAAAGGAGCAGGTGACAGGGTAAATGGTACACCCAAGATGGAAAAGAATTTAAGGGGAAGGATTAAGCTGTGGGCACAGGGATCCATGGGGGAAATGGGAGTAAACTTACATGAAGCAGCAAGAGCTCAAACTGTGAAATCAGGGGTGCCCTTACCCTTTCACTTTCAGAATTAATATTTAGGTTTTAATTGGCTTTATAATTTAGATTGTTTATCAATACAACTTGACTGTGCAGGTATTGGTAGTTGACTATGAGCTTTCCTATTAGCTTTCATTTTGTTTTCAGAACAGCTGTGTTGGTTTCCCATGCTCACGGTTCAGAAGAAAGACAAAAAGAGGTAGAATTGGAAGGAAGGGTCTAGACCCCCACATGAGGGGTAGGTAGTTACAAGGTCTTTGCCTGGACCTGCAGGGTAGTCTGTGGTGTCTGGAGTCAGCTGTGGCTAGTTTTCTAAGTTGTCTCTTGAATGAAATGAAATTTTATTATTTTAAAATGATATTCAAATTGTAGTTTGTGAACATTTTCAGACTTCAAATTATATTTGTGTTTCATTATATCAAATTATGCTGTCTCTAGCTGAGTGTTCCAAGATTGTGAATTGTGGTCAGGCTCTCTTCCCACGCAGGCCTCCAAGCCCCGTTATTAGTGGATTCTGTAGCTCCCTGGTTTGCTGAAGCTGGCTTGCCTGAGCACCAGTTAGCTTGAGTGTGATGACGTTTTTAATTAAGCACTGTGACCTCTGTACCAGCAAATGTATCATCAGATAAGGAGGCTGGATATGTGCCATGGGAAGATTGGCATGCCTGGTGGCAGAAACAGTGATCATGGGGTACATTGTGTTCTGGATTTTCTGAGAGACCATGGATGTTTTACATTTCTGCCCATTGAATTCTTAAAACCAGTTGGTGATAACTCCACTTCATCCAGGAGTAATCAACCCAAAGGTCAGAGAAGTGACCTTCAGAGGGTTGCTGTCAGAAATGACCCTGAAGCCCACACCAGTGTCCCTTGATTTTTCCACCTAGAGTGCTTTTAGTTTAAGGCAGGAGTTATGTTCACAACTCACCCAATCGAGAATCTGTAAATTCGCATTGTACAAAGCCAGGGAGTTTGTAAGGGTAGGAAGGGAACTTACACAAGCTGGGACTGGGTCACCCGCATGCTTCTCTCCCAGCTGATGAGGTCAGAGGGTGGAGGAGCAGGGCTCTCAGTTCCAGAGGCCTGGTGGTTGCTATTGCTCCATCTTCCACAGAAGCCCTGAGGAGGCAGCTGAGGGAGAACCCACTCTGTTCTTTGTGACATTAGCTGAAGCTTATTTTAGGTGGATACCTGAGAGCAGATGTTCTGACTGTGTGGTTTTGTTTGTAAACACAGTTTCACCATGTAGCCCAGGCTGGCCTCAGACTCCAGATCCTGCCTAGCTCCCAAATGCTGGGGTTACAGGCTGTCCCATCACACTTGGCTCAGATACTTTGGTGGTTTTGCTTGGGCTAATTGCTGCTTTTTGTGACAAATGACTGGATATGAAAAAATTATATTCCCCTACTCCTCTATGTATGTGCATGTGTGTCTGTGCCATGGTATGCCATGGGAAGTTCAGATGGCAACTTGCAGAATTTTTTTTAAATCACGTGGGTACTGGGGCTCAAATTCCTATTTTCAGGCTTGGGAACAAGTGCCCTTATCTGCTGAACTTGTCTAGAATCTAGATTCTAGATGGCCCATGCCCCCCCCCATGTTTTTTCTTTTTGAGATTTGTGTCCGTGTCCCGTCCCCCCCCCACTCTGTCTGGCCTAAATGTCCTTATTGAGTATTTCCGTTGAAGTTTTTTCTTCCTTTGCAGTGTTGGGGGATCAGACCTAGAGCCTAGTGCATCCAAGACAAGCATTCTGCTGAGTTATGTGTCCAACCCCTTAGAAGATTTCCATTGTTACCTCATTGACTGTGTGAGATTGAAACATTCCCTGGTGCTGGGCATTTTAGGTTATTTCCACTTTTTTGCTAATTAGATGAATTTGTAGTTGACAATTTGACTTTGCTTACTTGCTTGCTTCCTTCCCTCCTGACTTCCTTCCTCCCTCCCTCCCTCCCTTTCTATTAGTTCCCAAGGAGAAATTCCCAGGAATGGCTTTAAAGCTGTAGACACTTGAGTGTTTTGAGACTTGTTTGAATTCTTCTAAGTCTGTTTTTCTAGAATTTTAAGCAAAAGAAAACCCTGGGGAATTCTTCCTGTTAGGTGCCTTGGTCTTTGGAACTTGCAGTATCCATGAGATAAACTCTCCTGAGGGTTTCTTGAATGAGTCACACTCCCTTCCTAATCTGGGTGGATTCTCCTCACAGGGGCTCCTTTCCTTTCCTGATCATGAAGCAGGGCCTTCCTGGGGCTGGGTTGTAGCTCAGTGCTAGAGCTATGCAGAGCATACTCAGGGCCTGGCTTCAGTTCCCAGTGCTAAAAAAATGGAAGTCATCTGACTGCCCCTCCTGCTTGTAACCAGTTAGGTGAGTGAGGAGTCTGTGAGTGGTCAGACTGCTCGGTTTGTGTCTCCACATTTGCAGTATGTGAATTGGCAAGGACTGGGCAAGGCTGTTGGCACTGGAATCATTCAGAGGTCATGGCAGCCTGGAGTCATGATCCTTTGGACTTTGCCTCTGTGACTTGGGGTGCCTGCCATTCTCATAGATGCTTCAGCCTCTACAAACAGGCACTCTACCGGAATTCTATATCCCATTCTTGTTTCTGTTGTTACTGTTTGCTTGTTTGTTCATTCTTTATTAGTCTACTGTGTCACTTCCCATTGGCTGACTCACTTTTTCACCTTTTACTGTCTGTGGAAGACTGAGCAGTGTCCTGTTTACTCATTTCTCAGGGTTTGCAAAGGACAAGGGTGTGTGTGTGTGTGTGTGTGTGTGTGTGTGTGTGTGTGTGTGTGTGTGTGTGTGTGTGTGTAGGGTGGGGGCTCCTGGCATGGAGGTTATGGCCAAGCTAGCCCACCTTTGCTCTTGGACAGTTGTGCCTCTCCCACATCCACCCCTCCCCCAGAAGCAGTTTGCTCTTCACATATCTGGCTTTACCTTGGACCAAACTTTCAATCTTACTTTCTCTTCTAAGAAAAACTAGTGTTCCAGGCTGAACTGAAGCAAAAGACTACTCCATATGGAGGTAGAAATGAGAGGAAACCATCTCAGACAACACATGGGCATAAGAGGCATTTGTTCCCTGGCACAAATGAGCTTTTAGCAGTCTGGATCTAGTCTGACTGTTAACTCTGCTAAGCACTAGGAGCTTCCTGCTTCCCCACCCCTGTTTATTCTGTCAATAAGACCAAATTTTAGAGTAATGCTTGGCTGTGTGCTTGGCAGCCTGTGTTTTTATCACAAGTGTGGAAATTGTACTTTGGCTTGGTTTCTACAGATGTCTAAACATGTCTGAGTCTCTGTTGCCTTAGCAACTAGCTGAACTTTGCTTGTGTATGTCAAAGGTTCTGGCAGGGGCTGGGTGGGAGCTTTTTAACTAAATTAGATGGCCAGTACCAAGCCCCAGTGGCACTCCCTGTGGCTGTCCCTAGAGTCCATTTTATTTTCTTGAGAAATCCCTGCTGAGCCACCCCAGCTCAGCAGAGTAGCATGGCATGGGATAGGGCTGACGCAGCCCTCCAGCACCTCCTAACTCAGGCTTTCCTCTTGGCTGAGGCTAGAGGCTTTGCTTTGCCCTGGGGTCAGGGCTTCTCCTGCTATTCTATAAAGTTGCTTGTGTTTCTTACACCTGGTCCTAAAGGCTGGGTCTGTCATGGAAACAGGGCCTCATAGAGGGCCAGAATGGTACATTTGAGTACCATACATTTTGAGGCAGTGAGTATGATGAGGTCATAGGAGTCTATGATAGATGTTCCTTTAAGAAGACCAAGGGAAGGGGATGGAGAGATGGCTCAGAGGTTAAGAGCACTGACTGCTTGCTCTTTCCAGAGGTCCTGAGTTCAATTCCCAGCAACCACATGGTGGCTCACAACCATCCATAAAGATATCTGGTGTCCTCTTCTGATGTGCAAACGTACATGGAGGCAGGATGTTATATTCATAATAAATAAATAAAATCTTTTTAAAAAATTAAAAAAAAGAAGACCAAGGGAAATGGTTGCTGTAATAAATATTATCCTTTGCTATCTTGTCCTGTTTTTGCATTTATTTTATTTGTTTGTGTATGTGTGGGTAAAGGTGTGCCAGGGCTCACATGTGGAGGTCACAGGATAGCCTGTAGGAGTTGGTTCTTGCTAGGGATCTAACTCAAATCAAGATTGACAGCAAGTACCTTTACCTACTGAGTCCACTTACATACATCTCTGTTATTTTATATTAATGTGGCTTTTATTTCCTTTTGAGTTTTTTCTTGCTCTTATAGGTGTAGATCGTTGCTTGATGGGAGCAGGAGCCGAGAGCTGTTTATCACCTTTCTTTAAGCTCATCCAGTCTGCCTTCCCTGAAGTACTTCTTTGTGTTCATTTCCAGAATTGCTAATTTGCACCTGAGCTGCAAATTAGAAATAGTTTAAAATAGCATGTGCTCTTATGAGTGTGGAGGGACTTCTAATAACCCTGCCTTCCAAAAGCTCACAGTGTGATTAGTTGCAGGGAGTACAAACTTAGCCTGCAGGGGACTGTAGGGATTCCGTCTTTGGCATGGAGTTGGCAAATTGCCAGTCTTGCCAGGACCTAAAAGGTTGCAAATCTTATTCCCACTTCCTTTGCACACTGCTGCTGTTGGGGGGAGGCAGTGTGGTCCTGATTGAGGGCCTTGGTTGCTCACTTTGAAGGAGGGCCATGTTTTCAAACAGTAATAGCTACCTCTGAGTTTGGGTCTTGACACAGCAGTGCTTTGGTGTATAGAATGTGAGGTGTCTCATTAGGATGCTCTGCTGCTAGGTTGCTCCAACTTCACCTTGACTCTTGACTGCTATTTGATGTGGGATCTATTTCTTTTTTCTTTTTTTCATTTTTTTTTTTTTTGGTTTTATGAGACAGGGTTTCTCTGTATGGGATCTATTTCTTTCTTTTTTTTTTTTTTTTTTGGTTTTTACGAGACAGGGTTTCTCTGTATTGTTTCGGAGGTTGTCGGTCCAGCCTGGCCTCGAACTCACAGAGATCCGCCTGCCTCTGCCTCCCGAGTGCTGGGATTAAAGGTGTGCACCACCACCGCCGGCGGGGATGTATTTCTTATTTGTATATTTGTATTTATGTGGACCTGTGTGAGTTTATGTGGATGACATTTGTGCAGGTGGCCAGGGAGGCCAGAAGAAGGCTGTGGGCCTCCTGGAACTGGAGTAAGAGGCAGTTGTGAGCTGCCTGATGTAAAGGCTGCAAACTAAGCCCAGGCTCTCTTCAAGAACAGTGGTGGTGGTGCATTCCTTTAATCCCAGCACTCAGGAGGCAGAGGCAGGAGGATCTCTGTGAGTTCAAGCCAGCCAGGTCTACAAAGGGAGTTCCAGGACAGCCAGGACTATTACATAGAGACCCTGTCTGGAAAAAAAAAATCCCAAAAGAACAGTAAGCTCTCTTAACAGCCAAGCCTCCTCTCCAGCCCCCACCTCCCTTTACAGTGGGGTGCTGATAGGCTTGTTGTATCGTTGGGTGAATGACTGCTGCACCACACTTCTTGTAGCACCCTGCCTGCTGGGTGGAGCACACAGGTGTATGGAAGTTTCCTGACTCTTGGAACCACGGTGTCTAGCTCAGTGCTGTAGTGATTCTTAGTGGTCCTGGCTCCCTGTGGCTAAGTGACTACCAAAGTTTTAGTCCCTCAGGGCTGTGCTCAGCAGCTACAGGTTGTGTCAGGTGGGTCCAACCCTCTGCTGTGGACTGTATGTCGCACACAGTGAAGATAACTGAATAATGTAGCCCTTCAGAGGCTGTGTGACCTGCGAGGAGTCCTCATAATTTCTGGGGCCCAGCTCCTCTGTCCAGTGAAGGATGAATCTGTGGGGGATGAAGTTGCTTCCTGGACCATGTGATGTACCTCCCAAGCTAGCTCTATTTTTGTTTAATTTAGTGCCCTTAAGGCTTCGAGAAATGTCATTAACCATACCACCTCACTGTCCAGCGACACTAGTCTGTGGGTACAGTGCCCAGGGCTGGTGCCCCACTGTTAATGCACCCCTCCCAGTTCCTGAAGTTGTAGACTGGGGAAATATATCTACCTGAGAGCTAAGATCAGACAGGGCTTCTGCCAACCTCAGGAGAGGGATTCAACCTCTCCTAAAACGTAGCAGTGTTCAAACTTCACATTCCCAGGTTGGATCATTAAAAGTCCCCCGTTTTCCCTGAGAGATCACCTTGGACTTGAGTAGTCCTCACGTTTCAGTTTCCTGAGTGTTGGGATTGTAGGGGGTGTACCATCACATTGATCCCGACCTGGTTTTCATTTCACTATGGTTACCACAGTCATTTTCAGTTTATATTTGCAGGGACTGATACGCCAGACCTCCCTGCTTCTCTCTGTGCATTTATGCTCATCCTCAGGACAGGTGAAGAAGCTGAGTGTAGGCAAAGTGCCAATATCTGGAAATGTGGTGCGAGCTTGAGATGTGAGTGCTATTGTGGAACTTGGAAGCCAGACCTGAGGACGAATCAGAACCCTCAGTAAGGGTGCCCTGTGTGTCTTTGTAATAAGGAATTGGCATATCAACGAGAGGGAATTTGTGAGACATGCTTCAGCCCTTTGTGTGGTGGACCTCACCACTTGATGCAGATATACCTGTTTGCTGTTTACAGATTTGGACAGTTTCTTTCTTGTTCTGAGTGCATTCCTTGCGGATGGTGTATTATTCCTTTCTTGGCTGCAGAGCTTTGGGTACTCACTGGCTTTTCTCCAGTGTTTTCTTGTTGTGACTGAGCATAGTGACTTTCTGAAAGCTGTTTTAAAAATCTCCTCTCCTCTGTGAAGGATGGAAGGAAAGAGCATTTGTGACCATGACTCAGCCCTTGATATAACAGTCATTCTGACTGGAAGTTTGCAAGCTGTTACCCTGCTGGCATCAGCAGCTGTGAGTTCTTTAAATATTTACATTTGATCACTGCTCAGCTCTTGTCTTCTGTAGGGAGGGAAGCAGTGTCCTACAATCCACGTGGTCATCTCTCATGCTTACCTTTCCAGGAGGGACTGTGGGTTAAAGATTGATGGGTTACCCAGGTGAGCTTTGCTCTGGGCCTTGCAAGGTGAGCTGTGTGTTTCTGCTCAGAGATCATGGTGTCCAGTGTGAGAAAATGGCAATGGAATCTTCAGTGTGTCTTAGAAGGGTTCTGTTTGAGGAGAAAATGGAAACCATTGTATTTTTGGATTCTTTATTTCTCTTCCCCTTCCTGCCCCTTCCCCTTCTCTTTCCTTCATTGAAAGCAAAGTGGGAGAACAGTGCAAAGAGGGGAGGTGGGCATCAGCCTGCACAGAGCTAGAGTACTGCTTGCCTCCCTTTAATTTGAAAATGCCCTTTTAACGTTGGTTTTTGTTGTTGTTGTTTGTTTTGTTGAGATTGGGTCTCACTTAGTTCAGGCTGGCTTGGAATTGTGTAGCTGAAGATGACCTTGAATTCCTGATCCCCTGCCTATAGCTCCCAAGTGCTGGGATTGCAGGTGTGTGGCACCATGCCTGGCTCGGAGATGGCTTTTGAAGAATGCTGTTATTGGATAGCATAAAAAGTTAGTGCTTTACCTTCTCACCCCAAATTTCAAACAACCTGAGTGGCAATAATGGACAGTCCTATGTTGCCTGTTTTTAAAGCGTATTGGTAAGCATACTGGTTGATATGGTAAGCGTACTGGTTGATACGTTTGACATGGGCATACACTGTTGCCATGTCCACAAACTAGCAACCTCTTCTTGTTTTGCAGCCCCTCCATTTATCACACCCCTTGTCTTCCCCAGGTAGGAAGCCATTACCATGTCTCCTGTCTTAAAATGCAAAAGCCTTAGGACTTGATGAAGTAGATGTTTGTAGGTTTGTGTGTCTGGGCTAAGTTTCATGTAAAATATTTGCTTAATTCAGGGTCACAAACATGTCTTGCTGGTCCTACAGGTCTGGGTTTTACAGTCGGGTCTGTGATCCATTTGAGCCACTTTTGTAAATAGTTGGAGGCATATGAGGACGGTCCCCTGTGGCTCCCCCATCTAGTTTTTCAGCACCATTTACTAAAATATTCCCCAAATTTTAAGGGGAAATTTTCTAATTGATCTGGGACTTGTGGTTCTGGGCACTTGAGTGTCTTCCTCCTGTTGGCTGCTTATCAGTGTCTGTGCTTCATGTAGCCTGGGTGTTTTTCTTTTGTGAGTAGATTCGACTCCTGATGGCAGGGGTCTTGTCATAGTGTAGCAAGTTGTAAAGGGGTAGGATGATGCTTGGCCAGATGTATGTGGGCTTTCTTCCTGCTCAGGGTTACAGAGCCCTGGACACAGAATCCTTATGGACATCTCAGTTGGTGGCTTCTGGGCAGAGGTGACTGTGGAGGCCTGCCAGGACAGAGAAGTGAGGGCACAATAAGTCTAGTGTGCCTGGGTACGTAGGGTGGCACCTAGGCTGTTTGGAGGCTACCGTATGTGGGAGAGGCCCAACAGTGGTGTGACCTGCCTGTTGGCTGAGGGAACGTGGCTCCTCCATGGTCTGACTAGTCTCTTCCAGTTAGATGTCTGTGAAGTTCTCGTGTTTGTTCTTGGTCACAGGCTCTGAGCAGTCTCTAGGCTGATCTGGTCTGTCTGACCCGTGCGGTGTGGTCCACTGGCCATGGTCTTGCCAGTGCCACCATCTGTGCTCTCTTCTGCTCTAAGCACTCTGCCAGCCTCATATGGCCCTGTGGGCAGACAGTAAGGAAACTGGAGCTTGGAGGAGTCCACATATCAGAAGCCTTTGGGCATGTGTTTGGCTGTTAAAGTTTAAAGAATTGATTGGTTTGCTATTCTTGAACTTCTCTTCAGAAGAGTGATTTCAAAGCAAGCCATCCTGGTCTTCATTGTCAAAGTGGGGAAGGGCCGGACTGTCTGGATTACAGTTCCTCATGGCTCCTGGTAGCCCTCACAGCGAAAGCCAAGCCTTGTAGAATGGCCTCTGCTTACCTCATTTCTTGCCACATCCCTGCATTTCTCCCTCCAGGTAAGAGGTGATTTCCTTCCTTCCTCCACTTACCTTTCACCCTTTGCCCATGCTGAGGAAGATGAGGGCCTGCAAGTTCTGTCTTTTTAAAATGCAACCCAGTTTTTAGTTCTGCAGTGGCATAAGCAGATGTTTATGGAATCACCAAATGCGTGTATGGGCACCGTGGGGACCCTTGGCTTGGGAACCATCTCACTGTATGAGAAGTGGTTGTCTGGATTGAGCTGTCTTCTTTGTCTTTATTTTTCTTTCTTCCTTCCACTTGCCTCTCCCCTTCTCTCTTTCCTGTTATTGAGACAGGGTCTTACTGTATTATAAGGTCTGACTCCTGGAACTCTCTCTATGTACCAAGCTGGCTTCACACTTGTGACAGTTCCTGAGTACTAGGGTTATAATTATGAGCCACTGTGCCCAGCTCCTTAGCTTTTTTTAGATCATGGATTTTAAGTTTATACATATTTTTTCTCACACCAATTAAAAAATTGGCATTCCTAACACAAACTGTCTATTTTGTGTGTATTTGTAAGTTCAGGAATTTGTGTGCTACAGTTTGCCTGTGGAGGTCAAAGGACAACTCTGTGGAGTTGATTCTCTCCTGCCACCTTGTGGGATGTGGGATTGAACTCATGTTGTCAAAGCTTCCGAACAGTGTGTCCACCAACTGAGCCATCTCACTGGTCAATATCTTTTTCTAAATGTGTCTACTGTTGAAAGTTTGATGGTAAGTTCAAAGACTAATTCGAATTTTTGTAGTATTTCTTTGGAACGTGGAGCCTGGGCCACAGTTGATTAGCATGGCTCAATACCGGTGTCTCTGGAGCTCACTGCTTCGTACTTTGGCTGGGAACGTTACACCTGCATGCTTGGCTGTCTGCATACTTGAGGCACACTCCTATAGGCTCTTGGGGTTCTGACCCTTGAACCAGATTATTTCAGTTCACTGTGTAGTATCTTCTTTTAGTTACTAGGAGATAGGAGTGAGCAATCTCATTTGACTGCCTGGTATTTGAGGGGAGGCTAAGGGCTTTAGGGGTGTAGAAGAGGAAGGGGAGGGACAAAGGGGGGTGGAGGGATGAAGAAGGTTGGGGTGCATGTACATGACTTCAAGTTTATTTCATTGTCAATTCTACCTCCAGCCATAAATAGTTGTAAAAAAGGAAAGAAAAACACCCTAGGGCTTTCTACTCTCCTCGCCCTCTCCCATGTTCTTTGAAAATGGGTATTTAAAGTACCATTCTTGGAGACTTAAGGTGTGACTACCACTGTCTGAACACAGTGGCAGGGGTGGGGGTAGTGTTTTTCCTAGAATGAAAAGTAGTCTATCCTGAGTAACTTGTGGTGAATGAGTAGCCAGTGAAGTCCCAGAGGAAAAAAGCAGCTGTGTTGAGGAGGTGGAGTTCTTCTATGGGACACTGAGCACCCTGTAGGCAGCCAGGAATGTTTGGGTTCTGATTCTCACTGTAGTTCTGCATGGTCAGTGTTGTTATTGTACACAGAAAATGCGGCCTCAGAGAGGTCATACGTACCTGGCCAGGGTTAGAGACACAGTTCAGCAGTTAAGAGCCTCACTGCTCTTCCAGAGGTCTCAAGCTTGGTTCCCAGCACCCACATTGGGCAGCTTATAACCACTTATAACTCCAGCAGCAGATCCAACACCCTCTGGCCTTTAGGGGCACCCTCACACATGTGGCAGAGAAGCATACGTGAACACATAAATGAAAATAAGTATTAATTTGCATGTCTAGTAAGTGAGAGTCAAGATTTGAACTTGGGTTACTCATCATGTTGTGTGCTGATTCAGGATTCCATCTCTCCCCATGCTTATGAATTAAGTATTGGGTGTTGTAGCCTTTGTGGGCCATAAGGGAGAGATGTGTTAGTCAGGGCCTTTGTGGAGGAAATTTAGCATCTATATTGTATATAGATGTGCATTTGTATTTATGAAACTCATGCAGTCTGTGTCTTAGTTGTCCAGGCTGTGGGAGTCTGAGAATTTCTAAACAGGAGAGTGGGGTGAGATCAGACCTGAGCCTCAGGAAGGTCTTCCCAGGGTGTGCAGCCAGGAATAGAGATGGGCTGCAGAGGCAGATGCCTGTGAGGGGGTTTCTGCCTATTCTGAGGGTCTCTCTGCACAGGTGCTTCTCTTTCCCTGGATTTACTTCACTGGATCCTCTCTTCCTTCAGGCCAGTGTGCCCCTCCTCAGGGCCTTGTCACTCCTTCCCTGATGTGGTCATCCTGCTCTCACTTGGGTTTTAGTGTTTCTTGAGTCTGTTTCCATGTCGCCTGTTCTCTGGAAAGTTCTTTGTAAGTCCATGGTTGTGAATGGGCAGCCCAGGTGTGAGCTGTGAGATCTTGTTCTATCAGTAAGCTGCAAGGAGTGGGAGCCAGGGGCATGGAATGAAAGGTCATTTTAATGTGTTTAATTTCATTTGACCAGATTAATGTTGCCTTTGACTCATACTTGTAGCTGTTTCAGTTGAGTGAACACTGCTTTCTCTGAACCGAACTGGGATGGTGGCCAGGGGGGGCCACTTTCAACAGCAGCATTGCTTTACTGAGCCTGGGTCCTTTTCCTCTTTTGTTGGGCAAACTCTTTTTGGCAGTCATCATTTCCCTCTTTCATAATCTCTAGGGTAGCTTCTGATCTTCCTTATCTAATGCTCACTCTTTCTTTAGTAATTCACAGAAAAGGGAAACCAGCTAGAGGTTGCTTGACTGAGACTTTTGGGCAAGGGATTGTTGACCTTGAAGGAAAGCTTCCAATTGGGGCAGATTGTGTGTGTGTGTGTGTGTGTGTGTGTGTGTGTGTGTAGGGGGATGGGAGAGTTGGGCCAGGTAGAAGTAGAAGGTGGAACAAGACCAAGGCTCTGGCAAGGTGACCTTGATGTTTCCTTTGCATTGTGCACTGATATGAGAGTGAAGCCAGGTAACCAGTGGCTCTAGAGCAATGGTTAGTCTTCTAGTCAGTAAGGGAGGGGGGGCAGTAGGGTGGGTCACTTCAGATGGATGGTGTGCTCAATGTGTGGAATCTGAGATGAGAATGTGTATGTGTGTGTTCTGCTCTATCATTCTCTGCCTTATTTCTTTGAGATAAGGTCTTTTACTGGAACGCAGTAGTTTTCTGCTAGAGTGTCTGGTCACCTAGCTCCAGCCATCTTCCTTTTGCCACCCCCTTCCCCGTCCACATAAGTGCTGGTGCTATGTGTACACTTAGCTTTTCCCTAGATGTCCACATAAGTGCTGGTACTATGTGTACACTTAGCTTTTCCCTAGATGCTAGGATCCCAGCTCAAGTTGTCGACTCCCAGCTGCATTATCTGTATATATTTTTATTTATATGTGGAAATTTACACTAACAAAACTGTCATAGGCTGAGGTTTAGGGACAACATGGCGATCTTGTTGTTCTGTGTGGTCTGTATGCTAAGGGGATTATGCTCACAGGAAGTTCCACGCCACATGGGCAGTGCCTGAAGTTAAATCTCTATACCACAAGTTTGTTAAGCAGATGCCTGAAGTCAGCGGTTCTCAACCTGTGGGTTGCTGTCAAAGGACCCTTTCACAGAGGTCATCTTAGACCATTGGAAAACACTTATTTGTATTATATTCATAACAGTAACAAAATTATGTTTATGAAGTAGCAACAAAAATAAAGTATATTATTGGGGGGTCACCACGACATGAGGAACTGTATTAAAGTGTCTCAGCATTAGGAGGTTTAGAACCACTGCCCTGTACTCCCAGCAGGAAGGGTCACAGAGCAGACTGAGGGAGGCATTTGGCCAGGGCCATTGATATCTCTGTATAGTTGACTGTTCTTATATTTAATTGAATATCATTTCCTGGGTAGAGATGTAAACACATGTTGCTATCCTTGGGCATTGGACAATGGCAAGAGCATTTCAGGTGCTTTAGGAGTTGTTGTTTTTCAGTTCTTTGTAGAGGCCTCTGGTCTGTACTCTAGTGCAGGGGGATTGGTCAAGAGGGTTGAGCATTCTATTCTGCCAGAATACAGAAAACTGGTAAGAGTTTTGTGACCTAAGTGAGTCTAAGCATAAAGCTAGTCCTTGGAAGATACTGGGTGTGGTGGCCTCGAAGATACAGGAAATCTGAAAAGGAGCCAGGAGGGACTATTGTTCCCAAGGGGTGGGGGATTCCCTAAAGCCCAACTGAAATGAGGAAGAGGAACTGTGTTGGGCATGGATCTACATTGGGGAATGTCATAGAGCCTCCTGCATAATGGAAATGTAACAGACTAGGCCAGGTTGTGTCCAGGATGCTAACCACCTTTGTACCATGTCTCAGGTGAGTCTATTAGAACTTCTTCAGGCCAGAAGTATAGTACCTCATCCTTAGGAATGCCACAAATGTAGCCAGACTGCATTCCTGAACTTACTGTCAGTGCATACAAGGAAACCTCCCTGAGTTCTGCCCTCTGTGGGTGGGTGAATTCAGGGCAGAGGAATGTCATCACCTGGGAGCCAGGAGCCCTGCTTTGCTGTCAGCAAGACAAAGTAGACTCTAGTTTAGCCACCAACCTGATGTGGTCCCTATGTCCTTTTTTTGGTTGCATGTAAACAAAGGCTATTTGTAGTGTTTCTCATTAGATTTCTTAGTTACAAGTTACTACACATATTACGATATGCTCATGCCAAATAAAACAAAAGATGAAGTTGGAGGTGGTAATGGTAATAAGTCAAACCAAGCTGACTGTGTAGTAGAACCATGGGTGTCTTTTGCAGGTTCTCACGTCAGAGCCGCCTTAAAGAGGAAACTTGAGTGGGTATCACTCTGAAACTCTATGGTTCCACTTCCCTTGAGTTTACTTGGCTGTCTCAGTTTAAGATCTCAAGAACAAAGATCTACTACCTATGCTCATGTAAACAACCCTAATTAAATCCAGTGGGTCACAATGAAATAAATAATAAATGAATGAGAGAGTCCTAAAAGTAAGTTGTCTTCTGACCTCCACACAATGGGGTGGATGTTCTCAAAATGAAAGAGGGAAGGAAGGCCTAAGAATTAGAGGGCTTTGAACAGATTGGATTGTCAGATTGGCCTGAAAATCTTTGGAGTGGGGGTGGGGTGGTGGAGGTGTCTCAACACTGTTCTGCATTTGCTAAACAGTTTTCTTTTTGTGTCTGTCTTGTGACATTTCTAAATAAAAATAAACTAAACCTCTAGTTTAGAAATGTCTTGTTTTGTTTTGTTTTTTTTCGAGACAGGGTTTCTCTATATAACAGCCTGGTTTTCCTGGAATTCTCTTTGTAGACTAGGCTGGCCTTGAACTCACAGAGATTGACATGCCTCTGCTTCCTGAGTGCCAGGACTATTTATTTTATCTTTCATGTGTATGTGGTTCTGAAGATAGACTCAGAGGAGTTGAATAAGGCAAGCATGCTTACTACTGAGCTATTTCTATAGTTTTTGGTAGCTAGGTTTTGAAGCATATTGGTGAGTTCCTGAGGGTCAGCCTCCCAGTTTGAGAAGGAAACCATTGTTTGTAATTCAGGGAAGGTGGTGCATCCTGCTACAGATAAATGTGGTCTAGATCTTTCATCATTCTCTTGATGTTCTTTTTGCTCTCCAAGAACACTATATATTTAAGTATATATGTGTGATTACTATGTTTAATGTTCTTATGTGCTTTATAAAGCAGGACTCAAATGATCTTCAGATAAGTTCAATTTTACTTGCTAAGTAATTGTCTTTTGATTTCATTTGTATTAATGTTCTGTGTAGAAACAATTAATTGTGTGAGTGCACCCTTGTGCATGCCTGCAAACATGCATTCTCACACGTGAAGCTCATGTGTTTATGGAATTTATAAAGAATGTGATCATGCATTTATGGAGGCAAGTTCTCATGTGCACTGCAACTCAGGAGAGCTAGTAAGGCAGTTTCAGCCTGAAAGTGGGCAGGCTGTGATCTTACTGTTTCTGTTCTGCTCAGACCTTCAGCTGATTAGATGAGTCCTACCTAAACTAAGGGGTTGATCTA
This sequence comes from Mesocricetus auratus, assembly GCF_017639785.1. NCBI lineage: Eukaryota > Metazoa > Chordata > Mammalia > Rodentia > Cricetidae > Mesocricetus > Mesocricetus auratus. The sequence goes on from NW_024429194.1 coordinate 81,695,774, forward strand.
AGGGGGCTGGACAGATGGCTCAGAGATTAAGAGCACTGGATGTTCTTCCAAAGGACACAGGTTCAATTTCCAGCACCCACATGACAGCTCATAACTGTCTGTAACTCCAGTTCTAGTGGATCCAATACACTCACACAGACATACATGCAAGCAAAACACCAATTAAAAAATGCACATTAAAAAAAATCATGCCAAATAGTGGTGGAGCTTGCCTTTAATCCCAGCACTCTGGAGGCATATGTAGGTAAATCTCTGTGAATTTGAGGCCAGCCTGGTCTACAGATCTAGTTCTAGGACAGCTAGGGCCATTTCACAGAAAAATCCTGTCTCAAAACAAACAAAGAAACAAAAAGAATCATTAAATTTTTCAAGCCGGGTGGTGGTGGTGCACACCTTTATCCCAGCACTTGGGAGGCAGAGGCAGGTGGATTTCTATGAGTTTGAGGCCAACTTGGTCTACAGACTGAGTTTTAGGACAGCCAGCGTTGTTATACAGAGAAACCCTGTCTTGAAAAAAAAAATGCTAACGTCATCTCTTGTAGAAGCATTCAGAATATTTAACCAAATATCTGGGTATCTGCTGGTGAAGTCAAGTTGACAAAAATTCACCATCACATGCCCAGACCACAGTGTAGTATCCTGTCAGCAGTCCAAACATGATGAACACTGTGGCTGTGAGCCTTCTTAATGCATATCTATTGGTACATATATACATGTGGGGCTTTTTTAGATTTTACTCAGTTGCTTGTGGTGTGTGCTCATCGTATAAAGGATGTATAGAGTATAACTTAGCTGCAGTACTTGTAAGTGGGTTTGCTCATCCTGGTATCCACAACCTAGGCCCAGGCTCAGTCTTCCCAAAAGTCAGCTGGTCTGCAGAGCTGATACACTGGTTCCACATGACTGCCTTCATTGATGGTGGGTGAGGAGGGAAGGAAAAGAGGCTGAACTCATTGCTTAATGACATCCCCCCAGTCCCCCCTCCTGTTCTCTTTTCTTTTCTCTTTTGAGACAGGGTTTCTCTGTGTAGCAGCTAGGGCTGTCCTGAAACTCACTCCTGAACTCACAGAGATCCACCTGCCTCTGCCTCCTGAGTGCTGGAATCAAAGGTGTGTGCCACCATTACCCCGATACTTAATGACCTCTCAGTTGGGTGATCCGAGCTGCTCTCTGCCTTCACCAGGAAGAGCTCTACAACTTTGCATTGAGGTGTCAGACAGAGCACGGACAAAAGAACTTTCAGGGATAAGCCTCCATATTGAAATGGTGACAGGAGCAGACAGCTTTCTCTATCATTTGGAAGTAGGTGGAATACAGATACAAACCACATCCAGTTAATAGGGGAGTTTGTCAGGCCTGGTGCGTATCACCTGGCGTTCATAGGAAAGTTCTGTGTGTGAGTTGCATGTGGTGGCTTACATCTGTAATCTCAGCACTTGGGAGACTGAGGCTCAGATGCTTCAAGTTGAAAGCTAACCTTGGAAACGGAAACAAAAGGTGTTGGATCCTTGGTGGAATTGCTGTATGTCATTCATTAGGTGGAGCCATTAGTGGGTAGGAGTGACTTATTTTTGGTGCTGTGATAAAACACCATGTCCAAGGCAATTTACGGAAGAGTTTGCTTTGGCTTACTGTTCCAGAGGGTTAGAGCCCATAGTGGCAGGACAAAGCAGCAGGTGGGCATGGATGTTGAGAGCTCATATCTTGACCCACAGGCACAAAGCAGAAAGAACAAACTGTAAACAGCATGAGTCTTTAAACTCTTGTAAATGACATATTTCCTTCAGGGCTGCATCTTCTAGACCTCCCCACAAAGCTCCACCAACTGGGGACTAAATGTTCAAATCCCAAGCCTGTGGGACTGTCTCCTTCAAACCACTACAGTGGATTAGGTGGAGGACAGACAGAAGCAGGTAGGCACATGATTTGGAGTGATGGAGGTTTGGCCCTCAGCTGGTGGTGCTGTTTGTTTGGGGAGAGTCTAGTGGGAGGAATTATGTCACAAAGGACATGTCCTTGGGGGCTTTATCTTGTCCTGTCCCCTTCTTGTTTCTTTGCTTCCAAGCTACCATGAGGTAAACAGTTTTGCTCTGCCATGCCCCCTCCCCCCCATCATGATGTCCTGCCTTCCCACAGGCCCAGAAACAGAGCCAAGAAGCAGAATCCTTTGGAATTATGACCTGAAAATCTCTTCTTCCTGACATTTCTCAAGAAAAATGTAGTGTCTGTGATGAGAAGCTAACTAACACATAGTAGGCCGTTTCATCTAGGAACCTGAGAGGTAGGAGAGACTGGTCTTTGTGATAGTTGAAGAAACAGGCTCACTGGTGAATCTGCTTAGGAGTTCACACTAGTAATGTGTTTGCTTACGTTCCAGGAAAGTGGTCGACAGTTCTGTTATTTTCTGTCCTGACCTCGGCCACAAAATGACATTAAATCTAAGTCAGAGTGAATTCACTCCTCTCATGCTGTTCGCCACTTCAAAGTTCAGGTGTGTGCTTCCGTGTCTAGAAGTATCTTATTTCACATGTAGGAAGGTGCTTTGTGAGAAACCTGACCAAGGCTACTTAATTAAAAGCATGACTGAATTCCTAACCAGTTTGAAGTAGCTGGTAGGCTTATTGGTTCTGAGCATGCTCCATAGGTCAGAAAGAGCAGAGGGGAAGCATAGCTTGAGCGCTTCTCTCTCCCACGGGGCTGTGGCTGCAGGTTCCCAGTGCATAGTGGTCACAGTTCATCTTCCCTTAGTTGAAAGCTGGGTGTGGGGCACACTCCTGTGATCCCAGCTCTCTAGAGGCAGGAGGGATTGTCCATAAATTCAACATAGTGAGTTCTAGGCCAGGCGGAGTTCTAGGACCCTGTCTGAGGGAAAAACTAAAAACTAAAGAAAACAGAAAAAAAGAACAAAATACTACTGTTAAAAAACAAAAAACAGAACCCTAAAAAACATTGTGTTTGTTTGTTTGTTTCAAGGCAGGGATTGTCTGTGTAGTCCTGGCTGTCCTGGAACTCACTCTTGACTAGGCTGGCCTTGAGAGATACACCCTCCTGAGTGCTAGGATTGAAGGTGTGCATCACCGTCACTCAGCTCTAAACAAGCTTTTTATAAACTAGATGGCATTTAGTAGTTTGAGGTACCAACTCCCTTTTCTGTTTTCAGCTTAGTGTTAGCTGAAACTCTGGTGAAAGAGATGAAGACCGCTGTTGTAGGGACAGGTTGGAGCAGAGCACTGTGGGGAGGCTTTGGTGAGGAGGACTGGCGGGGTGGGGCTGAGGGAGATGTAGGGAGCCACCACCGGGGTGCTGCTTGGCCATGCCTGTAGACTGCAGATTGGACCTCATGCTTTGGAAGCCACTTGCTGTCATTCTCATCAATTACTAGTTACATGCAGTTGTTTATCACTTTTTGTATGATTGAGTTTACAGAGGGACCTCCTTCATCTCAAGGTTCTTGCTTGCTTTGAGATTTTTTTAATAGATTGTTTTCTTTTGGGAGCTAGAGACACTGGCCAGCATGTGGTCATCACTAACCATGCTGAGTATGCCAGTCTGCTGTCCCACTGCTCATCCAGTAAAGTAAGACTTATTTATTAATGGAATCTCCTTTTCATGCCTACCCCTGATTGGGATCCCTTCATGCTGTTGAGATTAGGGAAGCTTCCAGTAATATGTCCAGTGCCACATGTGAAATTGCAAGTTTGTCTGGGTGCCTCTGCCTTTGGGTGTAGCTGAGGGTTTTATACTTCTTCCAGAAGGGGTCATAAAATCTCACACTTGGCTTTTTGGAGTAAATGGTATGGAATGACCTTGTTCTTTTCCCAGTGAAGGTAACATAATCAGGAAAGCCAGCTGTGGTGACAGGCCTCCCTCTGGAACAAGAGTTTCAGAATGGCAGGCTTATGTAGATGGAAGTTTCTGTCCTGCCTGGTCCCACAGCCATTTAGTCCCAAATAAACAAACACACAGAGGCTTATATTAAGTATAAACTGTTTGGCCGATGTCTTAGGCTTCTTATTGACTAGCTCTCTCTTAATTATTAACCCATTTCTCTTAATCTGAGTATTTCCATGTGCTTACCGGCTTGGCTTGCCAGTGACCCCCAGGTCTCTTCTTCCTCGGCAGCTACATGGAATCTCCCTGACTCTGCCTGCTTCCCTTCTCTATTCCTGTTTGAATTTCCCACCTGGCTAAATCCTGCCAGTCCATTGGCTGAAACAGCTTTATTCATCAACCAGTAAGAGAAACATATATTCACAGTATACAGAAGGACATCCCCCACCAGGCTTCAGTTGGTGACAACTTGTCATTTGTCATCTGGAATAAAGGATACTATGAAAGCCTGTGAGTGGGGACTGGCCTGTGGGCTTTGAAGTGAACTGGTCCTGGCCCCTCAGCACAGCAACAAGCTTGGCCTTTGTCTTGGCCTCAATGATGTCTGTCTAGTTAGAGGACTCAGAAAAGGACTCTGCTTATTCCTCTTCTTTTTTTTTTTTCCAAATTTTTTTTTGGGGGGGATTCAAGACAGGCTTTCTCTATGGCTTTGGAGGCTGTTCTGGAACTAGCTCTTGTAGACCAGGCTGGTCTCGAACTCACAGAGATCTGTCTGTCTCTGCCTCCCTAGTGCTGGGGGTAAAGGTGTGTACCACCATTGCCCAACCATTCCTCTTTTCTAAAGCTTGTAAGTGCATGTTGTAAAATACAAATGCAGATGTTCAGAAGAAAATCACCGTAGCACTTCATCATACATTTTCTAAGTCTGTATAGTCACACATATAGACATGGTTTAAAAAGTTATTTCATGTTAGTAATCATGTATGCATGCACTTTAGCACATGGAGGTCAGAGGACAACTTTCAGGAATCAGTTCTCCCGTTCTATCATGTGGATCCTGGGAATTGAACTCAGGTCAGCAGGCTTGGCGGCAAGTGCTCTTTACCTGTTGAGCTTACTCTTTGAACCCAAAATGTTTTTATGAGCAAGATCTCTTGGAAGATGAAATATTGGGAGGTAACAGGCCCCCAACCCCCAAGGCCTCCATGTTCTTAGTGGGCTTAAAAAAAGTTGGCTGCTTCCCTGCCTCTGTTAAAAGGCACTAGCTGTTATAGTCAGGAGCTCTGCAGATGGCCAGCTCTCCCTTGGAGGTAGCTGCTGAAGCTTAGGGAGTCACTTTTCTGGGGAGTTGTCTACCTTTCTTCCTTATTTGTTGGCCTAGCTTGGTCCCCTTCCTGTGAGGTCCCTAGATACAGTGCTTGTCATTCTGTGTGACCCTCTTGGTATTTGTCCATCTACCCTCCAGACTTGAAGCTACTTAAGAACAGGAATAGTGAATTACTTAGCCTGTAAGTCTTCATTAACTCTCCATCACTGTGACTGTTAGTGTGGATCGCCAACTTGATAGGCTCTAGAATCACCTGAAAGACAAACCTCTGGGCCTGTATTTGAGGGAATTTCTGGATTGCGTTATTGATGTGGGAAGACCCCCACATGGTACCATACCATGGGTGGAGTTCTGGACTAAATAAAAGAGAAGTGGGCCAAACACCAATATTCAATTTTCTCTGCTTCTTGACTGGATATGCAGTGTGACTTTGTTAGGCATTTCGTTGCAGCATGGAGGAAAGTAACTTACATAATCACTATTACATCTATCTACTATAGAGAGGAAAGGGTGATTTTGACTTAAAGTTTGGAGATTTCAATGCACAGTTGACTGACTGACCCATTGTTTAGGCTTGTGTTGAGGTTGTACCTCATGGTGGGAGTATAGTAAAGCATAAGGTAACCTGATGACTGGAATTCAAAAGAGAGAAAGAGACCTGGGTCCCACAGTTCCCTCTGAGGACTGTCTTTAGTGCATGGCCTTTAGGGACCTTAACAGCCAAACTATAGCAGATGGTGGATTTAAATATAAGTAAATGGGTAAAAATCATACCAGTAAAGCATTTGTGCAGCATGACCACTTTTAGTGCTGAAAATGTCCCTAAACTCACTGAACCTTACCTGGTGTTTGATTTTTTTTTGAACTTCAGATCTTCCTTCTTGGATTGTGTTCCATTTTCAGTATATTGCCCAAAGAATGCATACTCTTTTCCCAGGGTCATAGGCGATATGACATTTTTTGGGGGGGGGCTTTGAGACAGGGTTTTCTGTATTGTTTTAGAGCCTGTTCTGGAACTCACTCAGTAGACCAGGCTGGTTTCGAGCTTACAAAGATCTGCCTGCCTCTGCCTCCCGAGTGCTGGGATTATTGAGCCACCAACACCGGGCACAATATGACATTTTCACCTCCCAAAAGACATTTTTATTTCCAAGATGTTAGTTTAGAAATACAGATGTTGGGGGCTGGAGAGATGGCTCAGAGGTTAAGAGCGCTGACTGCTCTTCCAGAGATCCTGAGTTCAATTCAGCAACCACATGGTGGCTCACAACCATCTATAATTAGACCTCATACCCTCTTCTGGCGTAGATGCCAGAACACTGCATGCATAATAAATAAATCTTTTAAAAAAAAGAAATGCAAGTGTTGGGATGAGATGATCGCTCAGTTTGCAAGCTGAGAGCCATGTGAAAAAGCTGGATGTGATGGTACATGCTTGTAATCTCATTGCTGGTGAAGTGGAAACAGGCTTATCTCTGGGGTTTACTGACCGCTTAACCTAGCCTACTAGGCAAGCTCCAGGCTAGTAAGAGCTGGTGCCTCAAAAAAAGAAGTCAGACATGGTGGTACACGCCTTTAATCCCAACACTCAGGAGGTGGAGGCAAGCAGATCTCTGTGAGTTCGAGGCCAGCCTGGCCAGCCAAAGTGAAACAGTGAGAGACCTTGTCTCAAAAAATAGACAGTGCCTGATGGTCTCACAATGCATGCACACATACACATATTTGCAGACATTTGAACATATGTGCATCTATGCATACACACAACACCCTGAAAACCCAAGTATCGCTTCTCTTGATAGGGGCAACACGTTCTATCTAAACTAAAGTTGGGCTTTCAGCTTTAATGAGTTTGGTGTTGCTGCTTCCTTTTTCTATTTTTTCCCTCTTCCCTCTCCTTTTCTGTGTTTGGACAACTGCCAGAAAAGCAAAGAAGCTTATGTAAGAGATTTTACCTTTTTAAAAAACTTTGCCAAAGATAGTTCAGCTTTGTTCTGGTGCATTCTCTGATAAAGGCTGTTAGAAATCTGGCATAGATGTAGGAGAAATAAAGCCAGATGACTCATTTCGATCTTGGTTCTTGAAAAATAGGAAAGACTAATATTAAGATTTGAAATTAGCCATTACCCTCCTCTCTCTCCAAGTGTACTAACACCGCTATGCTTTATTTAGTAATATAGTAAGTTTTTGAAATTGAATATTTACTTGGTATTCGAAGACAAGAACTGATCACTTTGTTGCCAGCCTAGTAGCAATTGAACCTGACACTGAATTCTGCCACTGCAAGGCACTCTTGTGACAATATAGAGAAGCTGAGTGATGCTGGCTACAAAGTGGACCATTTGGTCCATCAGAATCATTGGTGTGTGATAGAGTCAGTCACCTTAAGGTTTGAGTCTCAATAAAATATACTTAGGCTAAAATGTTACAAAGTGTCTTCTTTGACTTCAGTACCTTGTGATGCAGTCATGGTCAGTGTTGTCTCTAGTGTGCTGCAGAAGTGGCCTGGTGGGAAGTTCTGTTACTGGAGTTATGCTCCACCTGATGGCAGAAGCCACGCAGGAGCCCACGAAGTGCCTCCTACTTTCACAGACTTAACTGTTAGGTTTCTGTGTATCTGCAAAAAGGCAGATAGATACCAGTGTTGAGGCAGAAGGATTCCAAGTTTGGGTGCAGTTTGGGCTGTATGGCTAGATTATGTTTCAACAACAGAAACTACTCTTTAAAAACCATAGATCAGTGTTTGCCAAGCCAGGGAATGCTGCAAAGGGCACAGGCAACTTGAGGGCTGGAGAAATGTTCTGTCAGTGCCACTAAGTGATCTCTAAGTCTATGCAAATCAGTATCTCATGAAAGAGAAAGAAGGAAGGAGGAGGAAAAGCAGATAGGGAGGAAAGAAGAAGAAAGAGCAAAAGGAAAGAAAGATAAGACCACCGGTCTCAGTTCTTCTAGAGTAGAGGTTCTCAACCTTCCTAATGCTTTGACAGTTCCTCATGTTGCTACTTCATAACTAATTTTGCTACTGTTATAAATCATAATGTAAATATTTTTGGAGGTAGAGGTTTGTGGAAGGGGAAATGACCCACAGGTTGGTAACTACTGTTCTAGAACAGCTATATCCCGGTGGCCTCTGCTGGGGTAACTGGATTGATCTAGTCTCCTTTCTGTAGATGTGGTGATTGGAATGCTAATGGTTCTACTACCAGCCCAGCTGAACTACCTGGCTTTGTGTCTTTGGCTTGCTGAGTTCGGGACCCAGATATGTGGGAGGTATGTCAAGGTGGGACTGCCAGGTATCCTTGCCTCCCCTTCCTCTTCCACTTAGGTTGAGTGATAACATCTGTTGATGTGGTCGTTTCTGATGGTTTCCAGTATAAGATTTGAGAGAGAGAGAGAGAGAGAGAGAGAGAGAGAGAGAGAGAGAGAGAGAGAGAGAGAGAGAATCTTCAACTGCTTTGTACAAGTTGAGGCTGCGTGACTTTTGAGTGAATAGTGACATCAATACTGACAAATACCCGAATGTTCAAGTGCACCGTTTTCCTTTGCAATGCATTATTTCGTCAGTCACCTAATTTAGTTTTACTACATTCTTCTTGGCTCATATTTTAAGGTAGAAACTGTCCTAAAGTGACCCTTTTCTGGCCACTGCCACTTAAACATAGTGTCCTAGCTGGCTGTATGGAAGGGATAGAACTTGTGTGGAAGAGAAGCATGGGGCGGAGCGGCTGTTTCCCCATCTGCTGAGCCATCTTGTATATAATTTAAAAAATCTTTATTGGAAAATAATAAGTGTACATAAAAGTGTCCAGACATAAGAGTACATGGATTTTCACACGCCCAGTGTGTATGCAATTAGTTCAAGACCCAGAAAACAAACCTGGGTCGATGTCCCTTGTGAGGCCCTGGTTCTGTCTCAAGTACAGGGAGAGGAAAAAAAAAGAAAAGAAAAAAAAAAAAGAGCCAGAAACTCATAAGCCCTCTGCAAAGTCTGTTCTTCCCACTTCCCTGTCCTGGTCCCCACAGCCCAGTTTGGTGGGGTTCCCCCCTTGTGCTTTATCTATCTAAGGGGTTCATGGCTGTGTATTCTTGTATACACAAAGTACCCAAACTTTTAACATTGTTTTTCCTTTTACATTTAGTTGTTTTTGTTTGTTTTGTTTTTTTCGAGACAGGGTTTCTCTGTGACTTTGGAGGCTGTCCTGGAACTCTCTTTTGCTGACCAGCCTGGTCTCGAACCCACAGAGATCCACCTGCCTCTGCCTCCTGAGTGCTGGGATTAAAGGCGTGCGCCACCACCACCCGACTTAGTTGTTTATCAGAGTAGAAGAAATAGGGGTGGCTTTTGGTTTTTACTCTGCTCACCTTGCATATTTATTTGTGTACCTTTCTTCTTAGGAGACTGTTGTCCCCTACCTGTCCCCTTCCTGTCCCCTACATCCCCATTGTCTTCTACTAACAAGCTACTTTGTGTTGGAGAGTACAGCATAGGAGTGGAGTTCTAATGTTCAGACACTAAGGTTAGCCCACCCACCGAAACAAACCTGGGGAACACAGGCTACATTATACCTGCCCTGAGATACAGAGTATGCTTTTTTCTGTTCTAAGTGGCAGGACCCTAAAGAACAAGGCGAGTCTGTAATGTAAGTTGGGGAGCACACACTTTGGTTTGAAGGAGCAATATGACTTTGTTGCCAGACCTCCTTTCTCTGGCTTTTAGGGAATGCTGAGATTCCTGGGGTCTCTTTTCTGAAAAGAGAGCTGTTGTGTGATGGCCCAGGCAGGCAAGAGCCAGCCGCAGTCAGAACCTGGTGCTTGGACTGTGAATGCAGCAGTGTGCCGAATGACCTTATCTCAGCAGCCAACAGGAAATGATGAAATGTGCTGGGAGAATTCGGCTGGGAGAGGGAGGTCAGACCTACCAGCAGGGTCGGAAGGAGGCAGGTACTGACTGAGTCGATCTGCAAAGTTAGGCGGTTGCAGCCAGCGCCTTACAGAAAGTGAGTGCTCTTTAAGGTAGACCTGTCTGGAAGTAGAATTTCTATACTTATTTTTGTCCGTGTGATTAACAGCAGTCTCACCTTGTAAGGAAGCCTACCTAGTTTGAGAGGTTCTTGACGGAAGCGTTCATCCAGTTCCACATTAACCAGCATGGAATGTTTTGTCCTGCATGCCCTGAGAAAATGACAGTAAGTGCTTCATTCTGCTGTGCTAGATTTTGACCCGAACAAAAAACGACGGTTGTGCTTTCTAATCTTTGGCTCTGGCTGGAAACATGAACGCATGGTTCCTTTCCCAGTGGGTTTCTCTGAACTGCTTCAGTGGGGTTGCCTCCGGCTTGCATACCTCTAGTGGAATTTTTTTCCTAACTGCCTAGCCAAATGAGTTACCTGAGTTAACTGTTTCTAGAGGGCTCTTTTTTCCTGACTTTCAGACAGTGTGTTTATTATGTATGCTGCTTCTTTTCTTAAAAGCCAGAGCTAATCTATAGGCACAGAGAAAAAAGCCAGCAAATAAGCTTTTCCAGTTGACTGTAATTGCTGGGAGGGCTCCCTGAATTAGCATGCTGCCCGCTCCTGGCCCGAGTCAGCTCTTTTCTCATCTCTCAGACCCTGTACCCTGTCTTCATTGCTAGAAACTTAATGTTTTTATCGGACAGCAAACGTTCTATTTTAAAAACTGAGCAGCCTCATACACATTTAAAATTATTTCTTACCTCAAAAATCATATCCTGGAACTGAAATTATGACTCCTCTCTCCCTTTATTTTTGTAGTACTGTAATTGTAATTAAAAGCTAAAACAAAAAACCGACTGCTTAAGTGGCCCCCGCTGCATGACTTGTTCTTACTGGATTACCTATTGCATGAACATTGAACCAAGCAGTGGCCTAGTATGGTTGTAAGCGCTCTGCTGGTGCAGGCTGTGCCCCCACACAAACATGCTTTCTTGTTAGAGTGTTACCTGCTGTGATCTGTGCATATGCCTAGCACTTTTGGGTCACAGGGAACTCTTCCACAGTATATAGCTACATGCCCATCAGTATTACTTTTGCTCTTGTAGCTTTGAATAGCTCTTTCCTCAAACCTTCTGGATCATGGAGTATTTTACTGGATATTCTTTAAGTGTTGCATTTGTGAAAATAACGAAGAGGTTTCATAACTTCAAGCCAAGCATTCCTTGCAGGTATGAGAGCTCCACCAGAAAGTGAGAATACACCTTTCTTTGTTGTTCCTTCTTTTTATTTGGCCCTTGCTCACCCACATGCTAAGTTATTAGGTAGCTTAGTTTCAAAGGTAGGAGCTTGGCATTTACAGTTGGAGGGCTCTTAGAGCTGCTGTGGACAGGCCTCTTATTTTGACAAAGGAATTGAGACTTTAAGAAGTGTAATGACTCGCTCAAGGTCACACAGCTGATTAGCTGAGTCTGGAAGCTTAAGGTGCCCGCTTTCTAGGTCATTCCTTTTGTATGATAGGTGTCTGCTTTCTCAACTTCATATCTTGGATGGCCCCTCTTCTCTTGGACGGGGGCCTCACTGAGCCTTAGCCCTGACCCAAAGAGTTCATTTTCTTCTTTTCATTTCCAAACACTCAGCTTTTATTAAATAACAGGTTTTGATGAGTACTGTTTGGCTTAGATGCATAATGAAAAAGTAGATTAATATAGAATATAATGTATAATGAGGTCATTATCAGTACAAAGGGTACCGACAGTTCTGCCTCTGAGAGATACTTTTTCTTAAAAATAAAGAGTCCTCTATTTCAAAGTTTTTCCTGCCTCTCTCCTAAATTAGGTCCCAGCCAAGTGAGCCCCATTATGTGTTATCTGTAGATGAGACTGCCAACCCTATTTAGATTACATTTAGTAAAAGAAATGGACAAATGCTTAGTTCTTCTTTGAAAGAGGAAACATGACAGGAAAACCTCCGAACACAAGCTCCTGTTTCTTAGTATTTGTGTGTTTCAGTTCCTGCATAGGAATACTAGCAGCTTTTAAATCTTAAGACAGGTCCTGCTACATGAGAGACTTAAAAAAAAATATAATGTAAACAAAGAGATGATTTAGTTAATAAAATAGAATTTATTCACTACTTTAAACATAGTTTCTTGGGGTAGATGAATGCTTGGAGTGTGTGAGGCCCTGGGTTCAGTCTCTAGCACCCAGCCTTGTCAAGGTTCTCTGTAAAAACTGAGTTCAAGCACAGACTGGCTGAGGGAGGGTATGGCGCCCTGCTGCTGTACAAAACCTACTTCTAGTACCCTGGAGGAGGTTTATAGACAGCATGTGTTTTTCTTTTCTAAAATATTTAGAGTATAATCCTTTAAAATTTTCTGAAATAGACTGGGTATAGTGGTGCACACCTTTAATCCCAGCACTCAAGAGGCAGAGGCAGGTGGAGCTCTGAGTTCTAGGCCAGTCTGGTCTACAGAGTGAGTTCCTGAACAGCCAGGGCTACACAGTGAGGTCTGTATAAACATTATGGTTAAGGGGAAGGCTTTTACTGTAGAGAGAGAGAGAGAACAGCCAGAGGATCTGGAAGAGTCCAGAGCAAAGAGAGAAAGAAGTAGACTGGACACGGCCAGCAGACTGGACACGGCCAGGGCTGCCTGTGAAAGAGGGGAGGACAACAGCAGGGGATAGAGAATGAGAAAACACAGGGAGAGGAGCAGGAGCCGAGCAGGGAGAAAACAGTGAGAACAGCAGGGTTATAAGGAGAATGGGTGCCAGGCGTTGGTGGCGCACGCCTTTAATCCCAGCACTCGGGAGGTAGAGGCAGGCGGATCTCTGTGAGTTCGAGGCCAGCCTGGTCTACAAAGTGAGTTCCAGGACAGCCTCCAAAGCTACAGAGAAACCCTGTCTCGAAAAACAAAACAAAAACAAAACAAAAACAAAAAAAAAAAAAAAAAGAAAAGGAGAATGGGTGGGGGGAAGGGGAGGAGAAGGGAGCCTGCCAGCTGCAGGGAGGTTGGGGGAGGGGAGGAGGTGAGAAGGGCTAGGATGCTAGCCTGGACTTTGAATGTGTGACAGGTACATGTGATAACCTGCATGAGCTTTGATATGCTGATAGACTCCACATGTAGCTGCAGGCCCTTCTGCCTTGAGGTAAGGAAATGACTCCTTTTGGTAGAGGGGAATCGGCTTCACAAGTTCCTGAGGAATGCTGACTTTTTAATCTTACTCCAGAAATCCTCCTATAGTCCAGGTTGAGCTATTTCTGGATAGTTAGATTATCTTTGGAGTTTGGGGAATTCGAGTTTCCTTTGGATCTGACAAGGAAACAAACAAACAAAAAATTCTGAAATATGTACACTCCAGGAACATGGATGTCTTTTTTGTTTCTTTGTTTTTTGTTTTTTAAAGACAGATTTTGGAGCCTGTCCTGGAACTCACTTTGTAGACCATGCTAGCCTTGAACTCACAAAGATTCACCTTCTTCTGCCTCCTGAGTGCTGGATCAAAGGCGTGCACCACAGCTTGAAAATGGATGTCTTTATAGATATCTTATTTGTGCTTAAAGTTTAATTTAATCAATGTGTACCTACTGTAATCTATAAAAGCAAAGAATGAAGTGAGTTCCGTGAGTGGTATTTTCATGCTGTAGGGCTGAGCTGTGACTTCCCCTGCCATTGTAATGGGCACCTTTTATATCCCTGAAAAGGCTGTTGCTTTTGGACTGAGCCTGATGGTAACACCAGAAGAAGGCATGGATCCCCTGGTATGAGAATTAGATGATTGTGAGTGAGCTGGGTCCTTTTCCTAATAATATAATTGATTCATCTCTTTCTGGAGTCAGCTAGTACTATCTGACAGGCATTCTTCCTGCTCCTAGCTTCTGCTTACTTTGTCCTAGGAGTTTTGTTGAGAGGGGTTGTCAGGCAGAAGCAAACCCAGAGGGAACAACATCTTGGAGGTCAGAAAAAAATAATTCACCATGCTTTATTTAGTGCAGTGATTCTCAACCTGTGGGTCTCAACCCCATTGGCAAACCCCTACCTCCAAAAATATTTACATTACGATTTATAACTGTAGCAAAATTATAGTTATGAAGTAGCAATGAAAATAATTTTATGGTTAGGGTCACCACGACATGATGGGCTGTATTTAAGGGTCCTAGCCTTAGGAAGGTTGAGAACCACTGCTCCAGAGTTTAGTATGTGCTTTAGGTACCCACCTCCTATTTACCTGGCCCAGAGCAGTTATTTTCCATCTTAAGCTACTTCTGTGTTCTTCATTTCTCTTTGAGGCTTTACCATCTGTTGTGCTATTAGCTTCTTGTGTCTGTGATGTTAAAAGTGTCAAGTCAGTTTCTCATTTGAGGAGCTGGTGAGTAGTGCCATGTTGGATGACCCAAGTCCTGAGGCTGGGGATTGCTCTCCACTCTATCCATTGGCTTCAGATCTAGTCCATCTGTCCCCACGGCTGGCTCTGAAGAAGGTCCAGAGTCCTCTTTAGTATGCTAGCTAAGGCTCTTGGGTTTGGTGGCCTTCTTTTGTCTCCTAGTATCTAGCAGCTCCCCTCACCATTCTCTGCCACTCAGTTTTAATCATTCCCTCTCTACCTAGAGGGGACCATCCTTACTGTCTCCAGAGTGACTTCCCTCTCCTAAGCACGCACCCAGGAGAATTGTCAGGAGCACATCCTATAGGGTCCTTTCTGCAGGGCTTTTGGGTAGTGTACATGTCTGAAAGGTCTAACTGATAAACTGGGTTGTCTGGGCATGGGTTCTTACTGAGCTGTTGTCATTGCTCAGCACAGTATGTCTCACTCCAGTTTTTCTGGATTTCACTGTTGCTGCTGGTCTAGTTGGGACTCTGAGAGCAAACTGTCGTTTTCTCTGACTGCTTTTGTGATTTTTTTTCCTGCATTTTCATGGTTCTGCAATTTAAGTTGACTCTGTGCAGCTATTTTAAAAGTCTTGTTTGGGCTTATTTGGCATCCATAATCTGTAATTTAGTGTTTTTGATTATTCTGCAAAATTACTCTTAAATATTGATTTCTCTTGCCCTTAAATGTATCTCTTTCTACTATTGCTGCCCTTCTATTTCTCCCCTTATTTCTGAGGGTCTCTGTGACTTTCATAATAAATTAAAAAAATAATTTATTTAACCTTTTCATGCATTGGGGTAAAGGTATCAGATCCCCTGGTATTAGAGTTGCAGACAGTTGTAAGCTGCCATGTGGTGCTGGGAATTGAACCCACGTCCTCTGGAAGAACAGTCAGCGCTCTTAACCGCTGAGCCATCTTCCCAGCCCAATACATGAAAATTTTTATTGAAAATATGTAAAAAATGGGGTACAGGCTATCCATCCATCCATCCATCCATCCATCCATCCATCCATCCATCCATCCATCCATCCATCCATCCATCCATGCATCCATCCACATAGCCCTGACTTGGCTGTCCTGAAACTCACTATGCAGAGCTGCCTGCTGTTCCTCCCCAGTGCTGGGATTGAAGGCATGTGTTACCATGCCTGGCTCAGGCGGTTTCTTAAACCAATAAATTTTTTATTGAGTATGGGGGAATGAGTAGGGAGGAGGAGGAAAGAATTGCTGTGTATTGTAATTGAGGTTGTAATAGACTCCTCAGATATTACTTGGTAAGGCAAGTATGGTAATTAGGCATTTTGCTGTGGATAGAAATGGGATTCCTTTTTCTCCGTCGTACTATGATTGATCACTAGAAAATGTTTACTAGAGAGGCAGTGTGTGAATTGATGTCTTGTGTCCTGGAGTTGTCATTGTTAAGTAACAATTGTGCTTTAAAGAAGATAAGGAAATTCTACTCATAATTTCCCCGTAAGGGATGCTGGCTCAGGAATGAAGCCAGCCTACACTGGATGCCATGTCCCACTATGAAAGAGGGTACCTAAGCTTGTATAGTCACAGAACAGTACATTTGCTGGTTATGTTGGTAGGAGCATCAGGTAGGCAGCTCACAGCCAAGGTAGGAAGTCTCTTCTGTAGGTTCTAGATGTTATAGCATCATTAATTTTAGGCTTGGAGGCTAAAGGTTAGCCAAGCCATACATCCTGAGAAGTCTATCTGTGGTCAGGTATGTTAAGTCAGATGCAAAAGTTAAGAGAGACAACCACTAAAGGATCTAAATTAGCTCTGGGCCTTCCTATAGCATCTCACCAGAATCACGGTGCTCCAGCCAGCCAAACTGAAGCAGTCCGCACCAGCTTTAGAGTGGATCTGTGGCTACAGCTTCTTCAGAGAGCATTGTGCAATGTGCTTATGCACTGCTTGCAAAGTGACATCTGTGGCCAGTTATGCTAAGGACTAGTAGATTGAGAGCATGAGAGACCAGCATTTGGGGAGTGCCTGAGACATGTAGGCATTCACACTTAATGTGCCATTTAAACTTAAAACTTTCTCTATGGAATAGCGCCCTGGTCTCCATCCCCGGCCCCCCCCCATTTTACAGATGGGAATGAAGCCCAGAAGTTAAACCTTACCTGATCACTGCTATTGCCAGGACTCAGAGTCCAGTTCTTCTCACTTTTCTCATGGAAAGAGGATTTTGCTGCTGATTTTTGCTTTGCTTAGGCTCATTTCAGATTATTGCTTATACATGAGTTTCCTGTTGTCTCAAACTGCTGGTTTTTGTTTGTTTTAACTAACATCAATATGAAGTTAAAACTCCTCCCCCTCCCCTCCCCCTATCTCTTTCTCTGTGTCTCTTCTCTCTGTCTCCCTCCCTCCTTTAGTTTTCAGTATGTTGCAAGTACCAGGTGTAAACTCCCAGCACTCTTCTCTGGGGTGGGATGCTGCGGCTTCAGTTGGTACGTGCAGATGAGCAGAATGTGTTCTTGAGAAAGTGACATTGTAGTAACATTCAGACAATGTCTACACAACATTTAAAAACCAAGTGATTCCCCCACGTATCCGTGTGTGTGTGTGTGTGTGCGTGCGTGCGTGCGTGCGTGCGTGCATGTGCACAAGCATACGCTTGCACAGACTTAAGCTTCAAAAGTATGTGGCTAGAGAAATATTTGAGCAGTTCCTTTCTGGAGACAACTTCTAAAAGGTGTGGTATTGCCATGATTTTCTGGCATTTTCTATCATTCTTGAGGAGGGGGCTGTGAACCCCTCCCCACCAAATAGGCTTAAAAACCAGCTAAACTGTGTGCTGCACTTTTGTTGTCACACACCTTCCTTCTCCTGGGACGCCCACCCACTCCTTCAGCCTATGGCTTCCCAGTGAGACTCCTGCTTCGAACACGGTGTTTTTGCACAGCTCTTTCTTCATTGGAAGAGATTGCCCACCGTGCTAGAAGACGTCCTTTCTGTGATTGTGAACCCTGTAAGAACAGAGCCCTCAGTGCTAGGGACCTGGCCACAGGCATGATTATCCAGTTGCCACCACTCAGGAAGCACACCCCCTCTCTCCCCCAGCAGAATGCTGCTGGTTCCACACAGTCTCCAAGGCAGACTGGATTCCATTTTTCAGATGAACATTGTCTTGGGCCTCAGAAGTATTTTGCCTGATGTGATCAGATCACCAGAAGGTATGGTCTTGTGGAGAATCAGTCACAGATTTCAGAGACCTTGCCTGGTCATGTGCTGTGGAATTATCCTTCTCTTGCTCTTTCTAATTTTCCACTAAGCAACTGTCACCTCTCAGGCAGAGCTGCAGCTCCTAGAGGCATCTGCTTTGTCAGACTTTTCTGTGGGGCAGGGCCTCTGAAACTGCCGCCTGTGCACAGGAAAAGCATCTACTCCTCCTCTCTGAACACAGGCCCACAGAGGCCCTTTGTGTTACAGGAAGTCCTGCTTCTAGAGGGGTTGTCTCAAAGTGGAGGGGTTGGAAGGAGCTAGAGGGGCTGACCTGGGACACTCTGACTCATGTGTTGTTAATAATGCCCTTTGTCTGCTCCTGGGAACCTGCCTCAGCAGCCACCAGCCCTTGGTGAATGTTCCCATTTTCTGTCCCTCTGAATAAAGGACAACCTCCTGACCCATTCTATATTTTTTCCCATTTTGGCCAAAAGAGTCCTTCTGACTCATCTAGGTCCATGTGACTTTTCTGGGAGTTGAAGTGTAGCCCTTGAGTGGGAGCTGACAGCTTACGGAAGAGGTCACTGACTAAGCAGGCACCCTGACTGGAGTCTCCAGGGAAGTGTTTGATGTAGCTTGACAGTGAGCTGTGGTAATGCCTCTCAGAGGCTGGGGCAGAGGGGAGCCGAGGCACGGGAGGAGTACTCAGAATACTTTGAAACGCCAGTACCCCCATTGGCAACCCAGATCTCTACCACTTTGTGACACATGTCTCTTGTGTACCTGTAGCCATCTGTCTGTCACTGTTGATTCTGATCTTAAGATATCTTAAAGTGAGAGGAGCATCATGCAGATCGAGCTGAGCTGATATATCCTGTGTGCTCTCCAGCTCTGACCCTTAGCATGCCCACAGGTGTGCTTCCTAGTGAAAGGACCCCCCCCCCAGGGGTTCTCTCTGTAACAGCCTTGGCTGTCCTGGAACTCACTTTGTAGACTCTGCTGGCCAGAGGTCTGCCTGTCTCTGCCTTCGAGTGCTGGGGTTAAAGGTGTGCACCACCACATTCTGTTGAAAGGATTCTTTTTGTATAAAAAAGATCTATTTTATTTATTTATTTATTTTTGTTTTGTTTTCTTTTTCCAGACAGGATTTCTTTGTGTGATAGCCCTGGCTGTCCTGGAACGTGCTTTGTAGACTAGGCTGGCCTTGAACTCACAGAGATCCTCTTGCCTCTGCCTCCTGAGTGCTGGGATCAAAGGTGTGTGCCATCACTGCCCAGCAGATTTATTTTTATTTCTGTGTTTATTAAATGGGCCATGTATGCTGGTGTTCCTGAAGGCCAACTGGAGTTAAAGGCAGTTATGAAACACCCAGTGCAGGTACCGTGAGCCAAACTCAGGTTTTTTGGGAGAACAACAAGCGCTCTTAACCCCTGAACCATCTATTGAGCCCGGACACACAAAAAGTTAGGAGTTGTCATTTTGTGTGATGAGTACATGTGTACTGTGGTGTGCCTGAGACCCACACTAAGAAGAATGTGTTGAATCTCCGGGAATTGGAGTTTACCTATGATCATAAGCCTTCTTGGAGTTGAACCTGGGTCCTTTGCAAGGGCAACAAGTGTTATTAACCTCTGAGCCATCTCCCCAGCCTGCTGGTGAAGGGATTCTAATACCGTTACAATACCATCTCTTCATTTTTTGGCACTGCTTTGTACACATTGTCACATATGTGGATATGGGAGTAAGCCAGTAAGCAGTTAGTTCTTCAAGCCTAAAGCAAGTCTTTGTTGAATGTGACCACTTGGACTGTTTGTATAGGATACTTATATTTGGGGTAGAAACACCCCATCAGTCAAGTATGTTCATTGAAGATAAGAAAATATGGCATTTGGAATTTGGTGCCCTAGCTCAGAATACTTTGCCATATTTAAAGCCATCAAAACTGTAGAAAGTCTTATTATCTAGCCTACCCTCTCCTTGTACAGAAGTGTGAGCAAGGTGTGGGTGTGGGAAGAGGAGCTTCTGGCTTGAGCAGCCTACAAGTGCTGGGACCATTTCCTGATGTGGGATTTCCAGACTGGCCTACTGTCTGGGACAGAATGGGGAGACAGGGTGTACAGGAATATGGGAGGGTTGAGTGGAAGTCTGTGGGAGACAGGGCCTGTGACAAGAGTCTTTGGCCAGAGAAGGTGGCAGTGAGGAGTGAGAAGAGCAAGAAGCTTCCGATTGCTGTTTGTCTTCTGCAGAGAGTGAGAGCTGGAGTAAGGGAGGGAGCTGGAGGGGAACTGTGGGGCAGGGGTTATGGACTGGCCATCTGCTGGTTGACAGTACACAGGCAGGGGGGTCCCTGGAGAGCCAGTTCTCCAGGGTTGCCAGTAGGCTGCTCAGAATGAGACAAGAAGCTAACAGCTGGATCCGTAGCTTCTCGCTAGGTAGGTGATAAAGAACTGGCATAAAGGACCTGGCAGTCTTCCTGCTGTACCCTGGGGGTGAAGCTGTGGCAGTGGTTAGCCCAGGACTAATGAGAAGAAATGTGGCTGATTCAGGCCATCACTTAGAACACTGAGGAGGGTCTGTCTGATGAAAGAATTTTTACATCACAACCCTTTGAATTTCTGTTGACTCTTCCTCAAGAATGTGAACATTAATTCCATAGAAGAAAACCTGTTTCTTGGGTGACAAAAGCAGGCTCTGACTATCAGCAGGACTCTCCGGAAACAAACACTGTGGAATGAATGTGTGTTGTTTGTATCCAACATTCTGGGAAGTACTTGACATTCATAAAGCAGGTACCCATGGGAAGACCACGAGAGTCCCACCCTGATTTTCCCTCCCTACGAAATACTGACAGGTGGACTGCCAGCCTCATGAACCACAGGCGCATTTCTCTTTGGAAAGGCACCCAGCTTTCTTATTCGAAGGAAGACTATGGTTTCTCCTGTCTTTTGTAAGGCACACTCTGAGTCATTTTCTAGGACCTAGGCTAAGTAGCCTTAGTTTTTTTCCATCTGTCTCCACCAGCCCTTGTCACTCACAGACTGAGCTGACTTGTTCATGTATTGATTCAGACATGTAATTGGCTAATATTTAAGTGTGTTCCTCATGCCAAGCACTGGGGACAAGGATGAAAATGCACAGCCCTTGCTCCCAAGTAACAGGTGTCTGTACTGTTCTGTGTGTCCAGTTTGAAATGGAAACCACTTTCCCGCTGTCCTTTTTGGTGGCTGTGTGTATCAGTCCTGTCAATTCACCATTGTTTTCTTAGCTTTTGGGTATTTGACTTGTCTCCAGTTTTTGTTGTTATAAATATTACTGGGATGAACATTTTGTTCAAGCTATTTTTTCCTATGTGTTTATTTGCTTGGGGCATATTCCCCAGAGTAGGACTAAAGAGTCAGAGGTTGGTAACAGTTACCACCCTTGTTCTGTATTTCCAGATTTTTCTATAAAGCCTTTTGGCAATGTAAGAATATATTCCTGTTTCCCATAGCTCCATCCCAACAAGTTATTGACCTGTTTCAAGGAAGCCCCGCTCCTTCCTCCCATAGTTCATTGTGTTCTTTCTGTATAGGTTATGCCTCACTAGTGAGCAGTACCAGTTTTCAGGGACTGACCATGACAAAAATGTTGACTTTTCTTACCACTCCCCAACTCTCCCACGTGTTCCTGTGTGGTGCCTGGGTGTGTAGTCCATCCAGTACACAGTGACCCTGGGACCAGGTTGGTCTAGGAGACCCTGCTCCCCCCAGCTGCCAGTTGAGGCCTCCTCAGTGGTGGACACAGCAGAAAGGGCAGCATTAAGACTTTGTACTTACGTGGCCGGGAGGGCTCATGCCGCCTGGTTTAGCAGATGCCCACGAGTGGTCTGCTTCTGTCTGTTCCAGCTCTCTAAGCCACTGATGCCAATGTAAAACGGTGCAGTTGTCAGACTGGGTGACTATGGGAAGCCATTTCTCAATACAACCCAGCAGTTCCTAGGTGTCTGCCCTAGAGAAACGAAGATGTACATAGAGCTGTGCAGAGACCTGTACATATGTCGTCACTGCAGTACTTTTCATAATAGACCAAGAGCAGAACGTGTTAATCCTAAACAAATTGGAGTGTGTTGATACAATGGAATGTTGCTTAGCATTAAAAAGGGATGAAATACTGCTATGGGCTACCACTCATGAACTTCACAGACGTGCTTAGTGAAAGAAGCAAGACCACATCGTGTATGGTTCCTTTAATATGAACTACAAGAGAGGCCAAGCCTGAGTGATCAATTAATTGTTAGGGGATAGAGGGGACAGATATGGCTACTAAGGGTCATGGGATGTGTTTGGTGTAATGGAAATGTTCTAAAAATTGACTGGTAATGCCGACACAACTCGGTGAGCTTCATAGAAATCACTTTGTCCATTTTAAATGGGTAGATTATGCGTAAGTTCTATCTTAGAAACGTTCTGAAAAATAGCTGTTTTCAGTAGTTAAGCCTTTTTGTCGCACCCCAGCCCCCTGCTAAATAATTCCCTTCATTAGTCCCTCACCCATGATTCTGGAGATCAAAGCTAGGGCCTTAGCTAGGCAGTCTTTCTACCTATCCTGACTTTGGTCTCTGCTAGACAGATGTGTGTGTAGGACCTTTTAGTTTATATACATAGAATTCCATTCTTCTTGCACTTCTCAAATTTCAGTTTCCAGTATTAAACACAAAGTTCCAGTCAGTGGCACTAGAAGTGGGCTGGGCTTTGCATTTCCAAGGGAGGCCACTAGGACTGATCTTTCAGCCCACATGGTGGAGTGGATCCCTCGCCAGGCCATGCCACTATTAGCACTTACTCCTGTGCTTGGACAGAACTCTGGTCTTACTTCCCACTGACTTGCTGACCTTGGAGGCCATCCTCTTTTCCCTTTCCATGGCAGTAAAAGGTGTAGACATGAGGAGATGGTGTGTGAGGTGGCTGCTACCTGCAGGGTAGTGGTGGAGGTAACTTACCTCTACAGCATATGCATTTTCATTAAGCAAAGCCTGTGCCGCCAGGAGTGAAGACAAATGGGCCCACAGCCTTGTGACAAGCTCTCCTTTGCAGAGAACAGAAGTGTTTTTAGAGGAAAGTGACTGTCCTAGCCACTGAGTAGTAGCTGAGGTTTTAAGTGAGCCTGTGCTTCTCGTTTGTTTTAGCCCTTACTCTTCCTAGCTGAGTAAGCATGGTAGCACTGGGTAGTAGGTGTAAAGCCCATTCATAAGCATTGCTTTGTGTGAGCAAAACCTCCATCTTATAAAAAAAAATCACTATTGTTCTGCTGCTAAGCAGCTTCCTGTAGTATATCAAAGGTCTAGTAAATGCTCAGCTCATGCCTAGGCAGTCTCTAAGAAGGCAGGCACTCAGGAGACAGTACTTAGTGATGGTGAGTGGTGAGTTCCTCTCTACAAGAGGCAGTGATAGTGACCTTCTGTTTATATTAAGAGAGCTGGGCAGGGCAGGGTGCATTTCTTCCTCATGTAGGAGGTGAGGAGTCTGAGGCCGGTGGGAAAGTGTTTTACATAGGAGTTACTTGGCAGTTTGGGAAAGCCAAAGAGAAGCCCTGGAGTACAGACTTCCTGATCCTCTCCACTGTGGGTTCTAGTTCCTTTTAACCTGGAGAGCAAAAGTAGTTGAATATTTCTTATGAAAGCACAGTCTAGAGCGCATTAGCCATTTCTTCACGGGCATGGCTTTTCAGGAGCTATGGCACCCATGGAGTTAAGTTTACTTACTTAGCCCTAACCAGGTCACACCTCATCATTTTCTTTCCATGAGATTCCTTCTGTGTATTTTCTTATATTACTGTTGGTATTCTTGTATTAACACTAGATTTGAAAATGTGTCATTTTTGTCCTTTTAAAAGTAGCTCTATTTTGCCGGGCGTTGGCGCATGCCTTTAATCCCAGCACTCGGGAGGCAGAGGCAGGCGGATCTCTGTGAGTTCGAGGCCAGCCTGGTCTACAAGAGCTAGTTCCAGGACAGCCTCCAGAGCCACAGAGAAACCTTGTCTCGAAAAACCAAAAAAAAAAAAAAAAAAAAAAAAAGTAGCTCTATTTTAACCCTGGTATTCAGGTCAAGAATATCTTCAGCTGAATGTCCACGTTCCATTCCTAGGGCTCTTGCCAGCCAGAGGTATAGAATACATTGCTGTGAGAGCATTCTCTGACCTGTTCCCATTACAGAATAAAAATGCCTTTGGGGGGACCACATGTAACCCGCCACCCAGACCTTCCCTGGTGACATCCTGTGGGTGAGCTAATAGCTGACAGCTGGCCTGAGACCTTCTGGTTTTTTAACTTTCTCCTACCTTTGATTCCTTCTCTTTGACCTGAACAGGCCATCTAAAAATGACCAAGATACCTGGTCCTCAGCTTGTTTTATTTGTACTGTTAGGATACAAAACACTCCAGGGCAAAACACGTTACTACAGGAACCCACAATTTGTTTTTGAACTGAATCCCACAACTTCTGTAACTTCTGTCTCCCTCCTTGTTCCGTTTCCTAAATTCCTGGTGATTTGTGTCCTGCACAGATAAGCTGGGCGGAGCCAGCTCTTCTCCAGGTGCTGGAATGAAGACAGGCTGCAGGGTACCTGGGCAGGCATAGCCCAGAGGTGATGCCAACCATGACAGGCTGTTAGGAGGAGGTAGCTGAGCCTAGAGGAGCTGGCAGAGCAGGGCCATTAGTGTTTATGAGCTCTCTGCTTGGTGTGAGCCTTGGCACATAGCACAGTCTGGCAGAAGGAGCTTCGCTGATGTCCTCTGAAGCATGCTGTGCAGAGAGTGGCAGCTGTCGTGTGTGATACCTCCTTTCCTGTAAGAGTCAAAAGGGAAGGTCTAGTCTTTCTTCCATTGACTGTGGTTCCAAAGTAGCAAGTCTTTCTGCTTCAGACTTTCCTCCTGTAAACAGACTGACATGGCTTTCTCTGGGCTTCAGATCCATCTTTGTTTTCACTCTAAGGCCCGGCATTCTCTCAGCACATGTCTGCTGCTTTCTGACAGGAAACCACTTAGAAACTGGAGCTCTACTGCAGATATAGAGGTGACAGCCACAGATCTTCCTAGAGCTACCTCCAGTAATTATTTGGTTGGTTTAAAAAATACTTGCGATTCTATTCAGTTTAAATGCCATCGGTTCTTAGGGTTGATGCGAGACAAGCATTTGGCAAGGTGAAGTTGTGTGTTCTCTGCATGTGTATGGGTCGAGGAGGGTGGGTGAACTGAGCAATCTGCTGGGTGGGTGGACGGACTTTGTTTTGAAGGGATTGGGAAGACTGAGGAAGTTCAGGACTGCCTAGCTGAGCCAGCCCCATACCTGTGACTGGTGTCTGAGGTGTGCTGAACCTTCGTACTGCTTGGATCTGTGGGTTGGGTGGGGTGTCTGTCCTACCTTGGCATTGGCTCTTCATGCTGGTGTGGCTCCCACCTTCACTGGGATGGTAGAGGAGAGATTGACCCTCATACCAGGCCTAGCAGGGTGAGTAGGAGCTGACTAGGAAGAGCAGTCTCGGGCAACAGTGTGTCACACTAGTTGTTCACAGAGGCTGAGGCCACTGGAGAGGTAGGATCTTCTGTCGTTGAAAACAGTTTGAGAGCATGAAGGTGAGGGATGTGTACATGGCCAAGAAGAGGTCATTGTGACAGTGAGCATATGAATGCCAACAAGGTTCCACCTTCTGGCTGAGCCTGGGCTGTCAGATGCAATGCCATGGTATCCTCGGTGTAACTCATGCAGCCCTGGTTCTGCTTTAGAATTTTGTCTTTGCTGAGGTTCACTGCATGATTCATCTCTGCACTCTTAACTAAATATGTAAGATCTTACTCATCTGGTAAAATTAGACAAACCTTAGGCTTCTCTTTACTCTGCCTTGTTTCTCTACGGGGGAAGAAGCCCAGGAGACAAGTGTGTCAAGGAGCTGCTGTTCTCTCACACTGAGGACAGTGTGAGTCACTGTAGCTCTGCTGGTATTTCAGTACCAGTTTATTTTTAAACAGTTCTGTGCAAGCAGAGCTTCCTCATGGTTTCTGTTACTAAGGCTCCATAATATTTCCTTAGGTCTGTGTGCCTGTGCTATCACACACTGTGGGCTTTCTAGTCCCTCAGGCTGTCTCCTGGTCAGGGTAGGAAGCAGTGTTTCTCCAGCTGCAATAGCAATTCTCTCTGATTTGGAAGAGAGTTCATTGTTGCTTGTGAATGTTGGAAAGAAGGGGCTGGTCAGTGGAAGGTGCTGTGTGACTCAGGGCTGCCAGGCCTCCCATCTTGGGACTGAGTGAGCAGATGCTCCCTCTGCCTTAAGGCCTTAACTCCAGGTCTTCTGGTTGAGAGTACAGGCAAGTAGGTTGGCTTGGGAAGTGTTGGTGCTGCATCCTCTGGCAGGCCCTTGGTTCTTTTTTTTTCCCTCTTATACTTGGTTTAGAGGCAGCCTCACACTGTAGTCCAGGCTGGCCTGGAACTCATTACATAGCCAAGGCTAGACTCAAGCGTTTGGAACTTGTAGTGGTCCTCCTCGGCTTCTTGAGTGTTGGGATTGTTGGTTATGAGCCCCTGTTTCAGTTACTTTTTTTTTTTTTTTTTTTGGTAATAAAACACAGAACCTATTTCTTCCTCCTTTGGCATGGTATTGTCTGGACATGAGTAGACACAGACCCAAGGACAAATCAGAAGTGCCCACGTTGTACACATTCAGGATTCCTACACCAATCTCTTTCCTCACCTCCATGCTCCTGTCTTATTTCTCTTGCTCAGCTCCTCTGGTTTGTCAGCAAGGACAAACTGACTACTGCAGAGGGAAGGCAGCTCATTAGCTTTCACTGGACTCCAGTTGCAGCCCTGGGAAATGCCTCCTCTTAGGTTACTAAGCTATTATCAGATAGGAGCCATTCTTAATCTCCCTGGCTTCCTTTTCAGGAGTGTTTCAGTTACTCTTATTGGTCATTTATCTTTGGGGGAGGTTCTTTGTTTCGAGACTCAGGCTAATTTAAAGACAGTCTGTTTACTAGTCCTGGCATTCTGGCCAAATTTACTTTGTCCTCCAGCCCATGCATTTGGGATTATTCTGTAAGGCTCTTCTCTGCTCTTGGAGAAAGTGTATTTCCTAGATGATTGTCCAGGGTTTAAGATAGGCCCAGAGAACTGTACATGGAAAGAGGCAGTTTGTGGCTACCTCAGAGTGTGGTACTTTAGAGTTAACTAGTATAGGGATAGCACACGAAGTCATCTCACACTAGGTTCTGATCGTATGCTTGAGTCCTCGGGAAACTGTGCTGGCTAGGTATCTTCAGGTTCTGCCATATGCATGATGACAGGACTGTTCAGTACTAGGGGGCTGAGAGTGTAGCATTAACTGACTTAGCTCCTTACAAACCCTTGCTCTGATACACAGTAACTATCAACTGCTGCTGTTTCTGTTACTAAGCAGAACATAACAGCATAACAAGATGTATAGGTGCTCTGGGCATGCCCATAAGATTCTGGTTATGGGACATTGTTTTAGTTAGGGTTTCTGTTGCTGTGAAGAGACACCATGACCATGGCAACTCTTATAAAAGAAAACATTTAATTGTGGCTCCATTACAGTTCATAGATTTAGCCCATCATGGTCATGGTGGGAAACAAGGCAGCATGCAGGCAGACACCGTGCTGGGGAGGAACTGAGAGTCCTTACACCTTGACTCACAGGCAACAGGAAGTGGTCTTTGAGACACTGGGTATTGCTTGAGTGTATATGAGCTCTCAAAGCCCACCTCCACAGTGACATAGTTCCTCCAGCAAGGCCTCACCTCCTAATAATGCCACTCCCATGGGGGGCAATTTTCTTTCAAACTACCACAGATGTACTGCTGACTTTGGATGGATGAACAGACCATGAAAGAAGAATTGCTCCTCACCTATTTTGTTCTCAGCTCAGGACATTTTTGGTTAATAATCTAAGCAATTAGTTTTTTTCCCCCTTCTTTCCTGTGTACTGTAAGACATGCTAGTGTGTGGCCTTCATGAATGAAATCGAGAGAGTCGGTGCACTCAGATCCATCAATATCTTCTAGAGCTGGGACCCTGGCAGGTATACCAGCTCTCTTTAGCCCTTCTCCCCTGTCTTGAGTCGAGCTCATTGATTTGCACCTGCTCCTGCCTCATCCTGAGATTGTAGCCTGGCTTTCAGACTCAGTTCTTTTCCTTCCTGGGGGACCTGAGCTCATGATACACAACAGCATCTCTGTTTCTTCATCTTTCTCTGCCTTGCAGGGCTGTTGAAGAGTGGGTATGCCTAGCACTGGGGCTCACACACAGTAACTATCAACTGCTGCTGTTTCTGTTTTTCAGCAAAGGCAGGAAGTACACCCCACAATAGCCCTCAGGGCTCACCTCACCAGCTTTATTGTGTGTTTTACTCAGGATGTGAAATGCCTATGTTAGTTTTTAGCATAGGGGTTAGGACAAGGATAGGATGCTGTGTCAGCAGCAGCATGAGTAACTTCTGTGATATGAATGGGCTTGGGAAACAGACTGTGGCTTGATTTACTGCAAGATCTCGAGAGAAGCAAGGTACTTCCTGTTCTTCCAGAGGACCCAGGTTCAGTTCCCAGCGCCCATGTCCAGCAGCTATAACTTTAGCTCAAGGGAATCTGATACCCTCTTCTGTTCTCTTAGGACACTAGCTTGCAAGTAGCATACATTCGCACAGATGTATAAATAAAATCTTAAAATATGATTTTTGACTCATCAGAATTATGGTGGGCTGGGTGGTGATTGGTACATGCCTGTAATCCCAGCGCTGGAAGATTACAGAAGTGGGGAGGCAGAGGCAGGTGGATCTCTGAGTTTGAGGCCAGCCTGGTCTACAGAGCAAGGTCCAGGACAGCCATGGCTACACAGAGAAACCCTGTCTCAAAAAAATAAAAAAAATAAGAAAGAAGTTATAGTGGTTTTGTTTTTCTTTTGTTGTCTATTTATATTCTTAAAAATTATTTTTATATGCATAGTTGTCTTACTTGTATTTATGTCTGGAACACCATGTATGTGCAGTGCCCAAGGAGGCTAAAGGATGTTAAACCCCCTGAAACTGAAGCTACGGACATTTGTGAGCTGCTATGTTATTTCTGGGACTTGAACCCAGGTCCTCTGAAAGAGTAGACAGTACTCTTGACTGCTGAGCCATTTCTCCAGCCCCCAGAAATTATGATTGATATAGATTTACTGGTTCTGTTTATTTGAGGGTGTATGAATGTCTGGGCGTACTTTTCTTTTAAAATTGGTGTTCAAGCTGTGCATGATAGTGCATACCTGTAACCCAGTATCTGGCATGCTGAGGCAGGAAGATAATGAGTTTGAGGCCAGGTTGGGTTGTATAAGTGCATTACTTGCCAGCCTGAGGTACATAGTGAGACTATGTCCCAAAACAAATGTAAACTTGACATTTGAGACAGGGCATATGAAATGATCCCTTTCAGCACACTGAATAACTCCCATGACCTACATGAGTGTACATAGTTGTTGTGTGGACAGTCCAAAAAGTTGAAAGGATAGTAGTTCTTTAATAAGCATAGTGTGAAGTACTTTGGCAGTTTTGAACTAAAGATGGTTCACAGTTAAAAATTGTGTGTCATTTACTTGAAGTTCCTTAAAAACAACCTGATTTCCTCCTCTATGTTATAGGCAGTGAAATAGGAAGAAATTTTAAAAATGTGTGTTTTACTTACATGTATGTACATATACCACATCTGTGCAGGTGCCTATGGAGGCCAGAAAAGGGCATTGGATTCCCTGGAACTGGGGTTGGACACAGTTGTGAGTCTCCATGTAGTGCTGGGAGCTGAGCCTGGGTCCCTGCTAGAGTAGGCAGTGCTCTTGATAGCTGAGCCATCTCTGCAGCCCCTAAAGTAAGGCTTGCTTATTAAGAAGGCTTGCTTACTTTCTCCCCTTTCCATCCAACCTTCCTCATCTATGTTAGCACAGGTATACTATCTCCTGTACCTTCTCTGATGTTCTCGGCTTTATTTCTAGCACAGGTAACAAACAGCAGATTACAGGTAGTGAAAGGCTTCAGGGGCCCAAGAGACACCAGCATTTTTTTCTCTTCTCTCAGGGTGTTTTCTAGTCCTTTATCCTGCCAGTATTATCTACCCTTCAAATACAAATGGAGAATGTTACTTAGAGGCTTGCCCCTTAACTGTGTCTGAGACATCTGACCACAATGTGGAGTGCTGAAGCCAGAGCACCTGGTGAAGGAGCAGGTCAGAAAAGGGAAGCTCCACCAGCTGGAACTGTCCCAATCTTGGTTCTGAATTCTGTCTGGGGATGACCTGAACTGTGAAGACCTGGTGGGGTCAAGTCTAAGACCACAGGGATGATGTTTTAGAACATCTCAGGGAGAAATGCTGGTTTATACAGTTGAGAATGCAGACTAGGGTGGCTAGGTGCTTGTGATTTGGCCGTAGATGGACTGAAAGGGCCAAGTACTGAGACTGGAGGGCCTCGTGTTGGTGTGACCGTTCCATGCTAACCAAGGATTGTCATTTGGAGTTAGAGCTATCATGGGCCTAGCAACATGGCCATGGGGAAGAGCAGGGCTAGAGACACTGGGTTTCTGAGTGGGAATTGCATGCCTGATAGTAGGACACCTTCACTGGGCTTGTCGGGTTAGGAAAGTATGATTTTCTCACCTACCTCCCCTGTGGGACAAAGGCCCCTGCAGTGTTGAGTGAAGCCAAATAAGACAAGCTCCACCATTTCTTCTTTTAATTGGGGTTCTTAAGAGTGTTTATTTCCAGGAAAATGGTCCCACGCCCTTGTGGAGCTCCTAAGATCTCCTACTTCTTACAAGCCCACTGTGCCTGTGTCACATGGTAACTCGGAAGCCTCGTCTAGCCAACTTGGGTTTTCAGGTGATTGTTTCTATCTAGGACAATTACAAGTTTTTGTCTTCAGGGAGATGCAGAGAATGAAAAAAACTATGCTCCCACCTTCATTATTTAGACTGGCTAAGCACTGGACCTCAGGTCCCTGAGAAGCAGCCTTTAGAATCCAGCATGTTGTGATGGACACAGTTTCCCACTCATTGTTGAGTTGAGTGCTCTACACAGCATTCCAGAGAGAGAAGTGACTTTATTTGCTGATCTCTATCACTTCCTTTAAGGAATGTTCCCTTTTCCAGATGAAGTCATTGGAAACAAAATAGGCTGTGGCAGATAGCCAAGTTGAAACATGTGTCTCTGCTTATTAACCAATGTTCGAGGCCACGTGTTAGCTCTGGCCTGAGCACCCTTTGTGTGCAAGGTGGTTTGAGGGCTAGAGAGATGCAGGAGACCTTGTCCTTCTTACCAGGGACTGACTGGACACACACTGAACCTGGCAGCAGAGGGAACCCAGAGGCCAGAGGCCTCAGATGGGCTGTAGGGCTTCCTGTATGGCTGTAGTGAACAGGGCTTGAGCTGCCTATTTTTCCTTGAGTTACCAAGCCCACTTGAGTAGAGTAGTCCTAAGCTCCAAGAAAGAGCCCAAAAGCTTTTTAGAGGATTTGAAGGAAAGAACATATAATAAGATGGGAGGAGGTATTACAGTTGTATTAATAAAAGAAGTCTCTACTTTAGATAAAGGCTCCCATTAGTTTCCTCCTGGGATCTTATCTCCTTGAGTCAAGATCACTCAGACTCTTGAGTTCAGCTTACCCTAAAACCTCCGGCAAGTTTTAAAGGAGTGACTGTACCCAAGGAAATGTGGATGCAAGAGTCAGGGCAGTGAACAAAAGAGGGCAGTGACGCAGACTCATGCCCTCTCAAGAGTTTCCATTTGTGGCATGGTAGTGCAGGCCTTTAATCCCAACACTCTGCTGGCAGGGGCAGGGGCAGCTGGATCTCTGTGAGTTTGAGACTAACCTAATCTACACTGAGTTTCAGGATAGCCAAAGCTATGTAGAGAGACTCTTGTATCAAAACAGATAGACAGATAAATAAATAAATAACCCAAAATACAAAAAGCCAACTGTGGTGTTAGAACTTGAAAGCACGGTAGAGTTGGAAGTGCTAGGATGCTGCCTGCCTTGCACAGGTCTGTAGTGCAGGAGGAAGGACGTTCAGGCAGAGGATGCGTGAACTGACCGCAGCTGACAGTGCCAGTGTCAACAGAGTACCTGCCTGATTGGAGTTGTGTGCCGTGGGTCGTGAGGACTGGACAGTTTGATGGGCATTGAAGTGATTTCATTTTTTAGTTCTGTTTTCTGCCGCAGCAGCATTCCCACAGTGAATACCTGCTCTTGGCTGAACTCAATCTGTAGAATAAATTTAGAGCTGAGACAGACTTTGGGATAGATGGTGACTTCTCTCCTTAGAGGTTTGGACACTGCAGAGCTAAGGACAGATACAAAACACATAGGTGCTTGGTTTTTAAGATTTATTTTTAGTTATGTGAATGTATGTGTGAGGGGAGGGGGCATGTGAGTGTGGAGACCAGACACATCGGATCCCCCTGGAGCTGGAGCCCAAGTGGTTGTGAAGTGCCTGATGTAGATTCCGGGAACCAAACTTGCATCATCTGCAAGAGCAGTACATGTTCTTAACTGCTAAGCCATCCCTAGCCACATGCTTGATTTTAATAGATTTTTAAAAACTTTTTCTTGTTTCTTTCACATCATGAATCCCGATCCCACCCATCTCCCACCCCCTGCATCCACCCTCTGTCCCTGCAACCTCACCCGACCCCAAATAAAACAATAAAAATAAACAGGAAGGGGAAAATCTTGTCATAGAAGTTGCAGTGTGACACAGTGAGTCACTCAGTGAGCCCTTTTATCCATGCATCTTTAAGTGCAGGCTCATTGCAAGAAACCGCTGGTCTGGATGAAAGTCCTTGCTCTCTGTTAATAGCATGTGTTATTGTGAGGTTTTAGTTTTGAAAAGCAGAGCACAGAGGTAATGTGAATGATACTTCATTGGTCCTCTCTGGAGCTTTTGGTACTGATCTCCCTGTTCTCCTGTCCCGTCCAGTGCAGGGCAGGTCTGTCACCTTCTACTGTCCCTCTACTAGGAAGCACCTGTCCCTACTTCCCATCTTTCCAAGTCCTCAGAGACCATACTTAATCACAATAAGCCCCTGCCCCTCAGACTTCTTCCTCTAGCACCCACATATCCACCCTTCCTTCCTTCCTTCCTTCCTTCCTTCCTTCCTTCCTTCCTTCCTTCCTTCCTTCCTTCCTTCCTTCCTTCCTTCCTTCCTTCCTTCCTTCCTTCCTTCTTTTTAGGAGACAGGGTTTCTCTGTATTGTTTTGGAGGCTGTCGGACCAGCCCGGCCTCGAACTCACAGAGATCCGCCCGCCTCTGCCTCCCGAGTGCTGGGATTAAAGGCGCGCGCCACCACTGCCCAGCACACCCACATTTCTTCTATCCAGAATTTAATACACTATGTGGCTGTATCATTTAACTGCATGCCAGGATGATCTCAGCCCCAGAAGGGCAGGGACTGAGTTTGTCTTGTTTATTGCTACTGTTCTGTCACCAGTTTAGGATAGTTCCTGGTGCATGGTAGATGTTTGTGGAATGAATGGGTAAATGGTTTCCTTGTTTAAAGAATGGTGGGTGTCTCCCCACCCTACCTTTGAGGCTGCATAGTGGCTTAGAAGTTGCAGTCAGCTGGACAGTGGTGACACACACCTTTAATCCTGGCACTTGGGAAGCAGAAACAGGTGAGTCTCTGAGTTTGAGGCCAACCAGGGCTACTCAAGAGAACCCCTGTGCAGAGAGAGAGAGAGAGGGAGAGAGGGAGAGAGAGAGAGAGAGAGAGAGAGAGAGAGAGAGGGAGGATGGGGGGGGGATAGGGGAAAAAAGAATTTGCAGTCATTTCCTAGTAACTGAAGACTTTTCTGTGCAGGTAACGAGTAAGAAAGAAACCTGTTTGAACCATGGGACCGCATAACAGCCTGGGAAGGCCATGTGGGCACTTCTGCTTCCCTCCATGGTTAGTGTTTAGCAAGGATCAAAGAGGAGGACTTCCTGCTCTTCTTTCAGGGGAGACAGGCAAGCACAGTACTTGGATGGTCTTACTTTCTACAGTAGCCTATCGGCCTCAAGAACGGCCTCTTAGTTTTCCTTTTGGAGTGAATTAAGGGGATTAAAGATAAGCTAGAGTTCTTATGTAATACATCCTTTGTTTACCTGGTACCTGTTAACAGGCCAGAAATGGTAGAAGGAGGTTGTGCCAGCCTCCACTGGGGCCAAGGGCAACTGTAACATCCTCTGTTAACCTCTAAGCCTCTGTACACAGGCAGAAAACTGGCTCTGGAACAAGTGTTGACCTTGTGCAGCAGCAGAAGTCACACGAAGCAGGGACCTAGACACTCTTACCCATCCTTATTCCTGGATTCCTAAGGATACCTTTTAAAATAGGTTTGTCTAATGAGTATCTTTGGAGGACTTGCTGTGTGCTTGCTGGCTTTGGACAGGGTCTCACATTGTGGCTCAGGTGGCCTGAAACGTTCTACAGCCCAGGCTGCCTTGAACCCAGCAGTCCTTTTGCCTCAGCCTCCCAAGTGCTGGGATTACACGAATTGGCCACCAGCCCGACTTCTATTACTAGGATTTTCTTGCTCTCAGGTTGCATGTTTGTTGCATCGTCATTGTCAACTTGACTGGATTTAGAATTACCTAGGAGACGTTTACATTTGTCTATAAGGATATACTCAGGATTAGTGAGAAGGGAAGGCTCACCTTACATGGGGATAGCGCCATCCACTGGGTGGGGGTCCTAGACTGAATAAAAAGGAGAAAATTGACTGAGCTCCATCATTTGTTGCTCTCTGCTTTCTGGCTGTGAATGTAGTGTAACCAGTAACTCACCCTGGGGTATCTTCCTTACCATAATGGATTATATCATCAAACCGTGGGCCCAGATAAATCCTTCCCACCTCAAGCTAGTTTTGTTTGGTATCATGTCACAGTAAAAAGAAAATTATCTTCTTTGAGGGGGCAGAGAAGCCTGTGCTGTCCTTGTTCCTTAATTAACTGGGATGCTAAGGCCTTTGGGAGGAGCTGGACTGAGGCTCTGCATCCTTCTAAGAGAGGGCCAGAAGAGAGAAGTCCTTAGTTGAGAGTCCTCACTCACTCACCTGCCTAACTTGTATTTAGACTCTTAATGTAGAGTGTGTGTCTTTGTCCTCCTGGCCGATGCGATGGGAGAGCCTTGTATTTTCCTCTTTAACATTGAATTACTGGAGTAACCTTCTCCCTCACCAGCAGCACTGGGGAGTTCTCAGAACTCTGTACATTCTGTTCAAGCATTAGAACTCAGTTTCTTTAGGAAGAAGTTATCAGTTTCTGAGTGCCAGGCAGCGTGAATTGCACAAACTGCCAGGCTCAGCCCATCCTTAGAACAGTGGTGGCTAGCTTGTCATTTTGTGCTTTTCCAGAGTTCTTTGCTGTTCTGCACCTAGGACCTCACTCTACCATTCAACCATACCTTACAGGCCACTTGAGGTGCCTCAGGAGGTGGTCTGTTCTACCCTGCCCCACAGAGGAGGTCATGCAGGGCATGCTTTCGAGATCATTGCCAGTAGGGAATCCCCAAAGCCACTGCCTGTTTCTGAAGGAGTCACCTCCCAGGCCTGCAGCAAGTTGAGTCTGAGCAGGATGGGTAGAGATACAACAGATATTGAGAAGTGAACTTTTGCCAGATGCTGGACTGTGTTAGGGTTTTATCTTGGTTTTCTCCCCCTGCTTGCTTCTGCCACTGTGACAGATATCTGAGAAAACAATGTAATGGGAGTAAATGTTTGTTTTGGCTCGTGGTTTCCGTCCATGTCGTGGCTGTGTCTCTGACCCTGTGGTGAGGCAGAGCATCACAGCAGAAGGGTGTGGTAGAACAAAACTGCTCATCTCCATAGAGTTTGAGAAGCAGAGAGAGCAAGGGCCAGGGCGTGTTCCTAGTGACCTTCTTCCAAGTAAGGCCCACCTCCCAGTGATGCTGTTATGTTCTCAATATTACACAGCAAAACAGTTGCGGGGGGGGGGGTTACTCCTTTGTCATCAGAGTTCTGTGGTGATTGGAACCATCAGCTGAGTAGCAAACCTTCAACACAAGAGCCTTTGGTGGATAACATACAATATCCAACCACAGCAGGTGTTGGACCAGTGTTTGAATCCTGGATACTCAGTTTTCTGCCTGTAAAGTGATGATAGTGGTATATGTGTGTATTTTGAGGAGCAAGAAACATGCCTAAAGCTCAGCATAGACTACCCGCTGGTAGTATGTAAGAGATGTGTAGAACGTGGCAGTTCCATGTTCTTACCATGCACTCCCAGATTCAGATCTGGCAAAAGCAGGCTTGCCATAAATGTGGCAGCCTCCAGAAAAAGAACCTTTTTTGGGGGCATAATTTAGCCATTACTTAGTGACTGAATACCTATGTGACATCATCAGGCAGCTCTTTTAGTTCCTTCCTGGATGGTCTTTGACTATCCATGGGGTTGAGTGTGGCTCTTTTTTGGATGCAATCTACCTGTCCTTGTTGATAGCTGGTTCTCACCCAGGAAGGAAGGCTTTTATATTAGGGACCATACTCGAAGAGAGAGCCAGAGTTTTATGCTGGAAGCCCTTTTCTCTTCGAGTATGGTTATGTCATGTGCCCTCTCCT
The DNA here is from genome assembly GCF_017639785.1 of Mesocricetus auratus. Taxonomy (NCBI): domain Eukaryota; kingdom Metazoa; phylum Chordata; class Mammalia; order Rodentia; family Cricetidae; genus Mesocricetus; species Mesocricetus auratus. The sequence continues at coordinate 81,732,053 of NW_024429194.1, forward strand.
TTTACCTTAGAACCCTTTCTCTGTAGCTCTAGGTGTCCTCAGTTACACGTCTCTCTATGAAGTCCACCAGAAGGGCTAAGGCCCACAGCTGTCTCCTAGGGTAGAATTTCAGCTAGCTCCTCAGGGCACAGTACCTGCAGTTAGAATTATCCAGGATGTTCTATGTTCCTGAGCTAGACAAACTCCTTGCCCTTTCTGTGTTCCTGCTCTTGTGAGACATGTGATGACTGCTGCCTTGTAGTTGTTAGTCAGGACTAAGTGCAGGCATGAGGAGCACATGAAACTCCCTGACAGCAGGTGGCCACCAGTTCCCTCCCTGAGTAAGAGAAGCTAGCAGCCTCAGAGAAAATGCTTGTCCCTGAAGCAATAACCAACAACAAAAAGTTCCAGTCCATAGTGTTTCTCTCACTTTCTTTGGGGAGCTTGCTGGGTGGACACTTTTGGTGTGTTGGGTGTGTGTGCCAAATATCTCTTACTTGTCCTTGTTAACTGTATTAGGATTCTCTAGAGGAACAGCACTTATAGAATTTATTAGAGTGGCTTATAGGCTCTGGTCCAGCTAGCTGTCCAACAATAGTATTTCCCAATGAAAAGACCAAGAATCCAATAGTTGTTTGATCCATAAGACTGGGTGCCTCATGGCTGGGTGTATCTGTAGTATACACCGGAATCCCAAAGAAATAGGCTCTGATGCCAGTGAAGGAATGGATTTGCCAGTGAGAGCAATGGCAAGCAGACAGTTTCCTTTCTCCGTGTCCTTTATATATCCAAAGATGTGGCCTAGATTAAAGGTAGATCTTCCACCTCAGAAGATCCAGAAGTAGGTCTTCCTATACTTCAACCATTTAATTAAGAAAAAAATTCCTCATAGGTATACCCAGCCCCTTGGATTTTAGTTAATTCCAGATGTAGTCAAGTTGACAACCAAGTAACTTAATGCAATGTGAGTAAAGCGCCCCATCCTTATTTGACTAAGGCTGTCTGACTCTCAGAAGAGCTTCTGTGGTGTCACTGGTGACACTGGAGTCAGTTGAGCTCCAAGGCGTCTCTGGGAGGTACTTGCAAGCCTCAGTCTCAGTGAACTGAGACTTGAGTGGTGGGACAGGGAAGAGAAGCTGGCCTATGGCAGAGTAGGAGAGACCAATGTGCTGAGATTGGTGTTGTGCGTTCAGTAGAGACACCTTGCCTTTTGTCCTCGAACGGGAAAACTACAACTGTCTATGTTTTTCTCTCATAGGTGTATCTGCAAGTTTTGAGCATCTGAAGTGGATTCCTGAACCTGAGTATCTGCTGCCATCCCCTCATCCTCTGCAGAAATGTCTGTCACCTACGATGATTCTGTGGGAGTGGAAGTGTCCAGTGACAGCTTCTGGGAGGTAATGCCTTCCCCTTTGATGAATGCAGATCCCAGGTCTTTGGCATCCAGTGTACCATTGTGGGTTTGCTAGAGTCATGAGGAGCTCAATGTAACTCAAAATCAGCTGAGGATTTGCCATCAAATGGGTGGTGACAGAGATAGGACGGTGTTTTTTAGGGTGTATGGGAATGCTCCAGCCCTCAGTGGAGGTGGGAGCTTACTTGCCTGGAAAGTCTGATCCCTCACGAGCTGAGGTGTGTTTGTGAAAGGTCTTGATGATTTTCCTTCCAATGTTCTTGGGTGTCTAGCAATAACACACAATAGACAGGCTCAGTCTCACAGGTTTTATGCATGACACGACATTATTTTGCATACTGCAGGCAAGTGGCCAGAGGGCTCCACAAAGGGCTGGGATCCTGGTAGAGCATCTGCCAGCCAGCCTGTGTCCTGGGAACTCCCTGATGAAATTATCTTGTGACTGGTTTTATTTTCGGAAGTTATTCTCCCCTAACCCACTTATTTTTCCAAGTAAAGTCTTGACTATATTTTCCCTCACGGAAAACCCCCTGGAACTTTCTTTTCATTCTGGGCTGCATGGACGGGGTGAGAAGGACTGGGCTTGCAGCGGTGGTGTATCAGCTCTGACCCCCGCTGTGCGGTCACTAGCTATGTGATCTTGGGCAAGTTGCCCCGCTTATCTGAGCCTCAGAATAAAAGGGGCTAATACTGGCCCCCAAGAGAGGCTGCCAGATGAGATGGAATGTAGTCTTCAGCACCCTCCTTGCTGACAGGAGGCTCCAGGGGAGGAAAAGGTGAGTGTGCTGTCCTGGTGTTTGCTGGGACTAACGTGTCTGAAAACTGTCATCTGCTGGTACAGGCTAATGGAAACTGATCACTAGTGCCCCGATTTTAAAAGATAGCAGAGGGTTCAAGCTTCACTAGCACTTTTCTTTCCTGTGCTCCGAGTGAGAGGACTGTAATTGACTTTTAATCTGTTAAAGGTACTTACTTAGCTAGATGCAGTGGCTAATGCTCGTGGCCTCTAGGACTGGGAAGGCTAAGGCCAGAGGATTGCTTCAGCAAGAGTGGGAGACCAGGCTGGACAACTCAGCAAGATTCTGGCCCCAGAACAAAATAGAACGGGACATGTATTACTAGCAGATACTGTGTGTGAGGTCCTGTGAGATCCTGTGAGGGCGTGTAGAGAACAAGTCTGGGACTTAAGGGGCTGCTCCTATAGGTACAGTGTGTGTGGAAGTGAGAGAGCAGGCGTGCTCTTCCCAGACTGACTGGCCGCAGTTGTCTTGTGAGGCTGGAGGCTGGAACTGGATCTGGATGGCAAGAGGCAGGGCTGCCCTGGAAGGGAAACATTTAGGGCAGCAAAGGTCACGGGGGCAGACATACTGTCAGCTGCTCAGGAGCAGGGTATGTTGGAAGGGTTGGAGCAAAACTAGGGGAAGCCGCCTTAGAGCTGTGGCTGTAGATGTCAACTGGAGTAAGGGTGGGCTGGCACTTGTCCTCTGCCCTTGCAGACACAGGTGTGTGGGCGGGCAGGCCCCTCTTGCTGAACCCCAGAGAAGCTGTGGCTCCCCTAGAGGCACAAAAGCACCCGTGAAGCTGTGTTGTCTGTGCCTCTGTGTGTTCTGCACCAGCCCATCAGGCATATGCACAGAAACTGTTAAGATCTCTTTGCTTTTCTGTAACCATGCTAGACTACCACAGAACATTTAGAAATCACAAGTGACTGCCCGAGCCTTGCTTTCAGTCTTCATAGCTGCCTCCCTGGTGTGAGCTCTGCTTACAAGCTTGAATGGGTATGAAAATAAGCTCCAAATGAGTTAGAACTGCCAGGCTTCAGAGTAGAACATGGCAGGGAGGGGATGTGGGCACCAGGATATAGGGCTGTGCCCCTGCCCTGCTTGTGGCCTCCTGGAACTCTGTCCCAAAGAGCCTTGTTCCTCCACACTCTCTGGGGTGTTGCTGCTTTCCTGTGAAGAAACAGAGACAAATGAGACGTGGAGATGAAGATGACAAGAATAGTTCTTATCACAGTGCTCTTGGCTCACATCAGTAATGGCAGTGCTCTCGGGCCAGCTCTCAACACCCCTGCCACACCTGTTGGTGCCTATTCTTTAGCTTAGTAGAGTCAGAGTGACCCTGTTTGGCTTGTGTTGCCACCATCTAGCACTGGGCATGGTGCATGGAGAGACTTTGTAGTCGAGGACCTGATGGTAGCAGGTGGTCAGATATAAATGGCTGAGGTCCTTCCAGGAGCTATCATTCTGCAGAGCCTGGCGCGCCCTCTCTAGGAACCTGCATCTGGTACATGAGAACTGACTGTTTTCAGCAAGCTGATGCTGGCTTTTCGACCACTGGCTTTTCCACATGCTTAGTAGATGGTAGAGTAGGACAACTGCAGCTGCTTCCAATCCTGTTGACCTCCCCTCTTAAGAAGACTGCAGAGTTCTATCTGAGTAGTGTATTTTGACTGGGTGCCACCTGACATAGAAATCTCCTTTGGTCGCAGGACTGGGACTTTTATGTATATATTGCTGATGCCAGAGCAATCCAGTAAAGCGTCTGATACAGAATTGAGTGTGCATGCCACAGATCATGATGCCCAGCCAGTGATAGCGTTTCTCTGATTATGATGGGTTACCAGTGCTGGACGCTTCCTCACTGTTGGTGCTGTCTGGTGTGCTTAGGATACCTGGAGCCCTAGGGTCACAGGACTCTTCAGGGGTTGGTAGGGCCAGGGCCTCCTGAGCCATAGTGTCTCTGCATTCTCTGGTCCTCAGCTGCACACATGAGCATTGCACACAGACAGATGGGGAAGTAGGCTCCATCTTGTTGCTGACAGGTCTCTTCACTATCTAGACATGGTTCTGAATGCCAGACAGCCACTTTTGTGGGGGGTGGGAGGGCCATCCCTGGGTTGCTTGTCAGGAAGTTCATCCTCCTTTTGTTTTGTCTTTGGGTCTCAGTCACTTGATTAAACTGTTAGAGGCACACTTTTCCATGTGGAATAGCAGAATTTGAGTGGTCTTTGGTATTAACCCTCAGAGCATCCTGGCTCCATGGGACTTTAAGGACAAATGTTGGTTTGAGCTGGCAGAGCAGGAAGGAAGCTGGATGGCCAGATACAGCCTGAGAGCACAGGCAGTGAGAACTGCAAACCAGGCTTGGACATGAGGGACCAGGACAAGAGTGGATCACACCAGAGTTGGGGTAAAGGGACTGGGAGTGTAAGTCCCTAAGAGACAACTATCCCAACCCTAACCCCACCTTTCAGTCTGTTGATTTCCTTCCAGGGCACTTGGCTTTTTATGACAGCCTGTTTCCACATGGCTCTTGACTTGATCCCCGGGGTCACAGAACTCTGAGGGTGTCTGTCCCTCTTACACTGGAGTGTTTCTGGGTTTCTCCTAAGAGCTGCTGGTCTTTAGCAGCTCATGGCAGCAGCTGTGACTCATTCTTGCCATTTTCTAGTTTGTCTGCTGAAGGATGAACAAGGGCTCATATCTCTATGTGAAAACCTGGAGTTCAAGGAGGGGCCTTGGGGGCAGTGGCATACAGATCTGGTCCATGTTATGAGCACAGATGCCTATGGGACACTGCGGGTCCTGCCTTCCTCCACTGTACAATACACACCACATGCACTGAGAACATGGGTACAGCAAACTTTGCCAGCAGCCTGTGGAGACGCTCAGTTAAGAGTAGGTTCATTGGGACTGAAGCTCAGTGGTTAAGAGCACCTACTGCTCTTCCAAAGGACTCAAGTTCAGGTCCCAGCACCCACACTGGGTAACCATTGTAACTTTTAGCTCCAGGAATCCAGTACCCTTTTCTGGCTTCTGTAGGCAGGCGCACACGCACACACAAACACAAGTGGATGCACATACACAACCCTCCCTCACTAAAATAAATATTTAAAAAGGGTTTGTTTGAACACAATCTTCCTCCCTATTATTTCATGTGTTCTGCTTTTGGATTTAGGATCCATCAACAGAGAGGTAGGGGTTCCACTTTATCCATTTTTAAGTTGTCAGTTTGAATATTTAACATTGATAATTCAGTTATCTTTAAAGTTTTTCTCTGATGTGTGTACTTTTAAGCAGTCAGAGCAAGGGGTACCTTTACTGGGCAGTGAACCCCATTTCCTTCCCTTTCCTTTGCTAGGCAATGAATCTCATTGTTTTCCTTTCCTCTATAGAATAGTGAACCCCATTTCCTTCCTTTTATTGGACAGTGGACTCTGTTTCCTTTGCTGAGTAGTGAACCCCATTTTATTCCCTTTCCTCTGAAGACCAGTTCCAGAAACAGGATGGCAGCAGTCAGTGTGGGGCTGTTACCAAACACCTGGATCTGGGACAGGAGTGAGGTCCTAGGCTTTGTCATGCTTCAACAGAGACTGTTTGTAAAACAGTAGAGGCATTGGCAGATCCGGGCATAAGCTTCAGCCTTGGGCTCTCTTGGGCTCTGCAGGCAAGGAGCATCATCCCATTCAGGTGGGGAGCCCAGTGGGTGTTATGCAGGCCAGTGGTTCAGGGAAACATCCTACTAAGGTGCCCCTAGGTTCTCTGCTGCAAGGTGGACATTACAAGAAAGTTGTAGAATTCATAGAAATGAGGTGAAAGCAGAATTCATAGAAATGAGGATGATAGAGCACTAATTGGCCCCAGAAAAGCAAAACATAGACATGAAATTTTTCAAGAGATACCTCCTTACATTTTGGTTTCTTTAAGCACAAGTGCCACAGAGTTAAAAACCCAAAATTGAGTAGAAGATGGTAGGAACAGAAGACCCAGAGGACTCATCCCTGTTGCAAGGGTCAGAATGGGGTTTTGATGGGTTGTCGGAAGTTGCTGAGATGAAGGCCCATGCTTTACCAGAGGTTGCCCTGTAGGTGTGTATATAGTGTTGCATCTGTGACAGGGAGTGATGCTGCAGGCTGTGTAGTCTTAGGAGGAAAGACTGTCCTGCAATCCTCCCGGCTTCACTGAGATACTGTGGGTTTGGGGTAAAATACTCAGGCCCTGGATATCACTAAAGATTGTGTAGGTTGCAGCAAGGGATCTGCAGGGCCCTCTTACTGGCCTGTGCCTTCACATCCCTTCTAGAAGTATGGAGGCTGAGGAGTGACTTGCTCCCCTTCATGGATGTGCTGGCTAGTTCTATATAAACATGACACATACTAAAGTCATCTGCGAGAAGAGAGCCTTAATTAAGAGAATGCCTCCGTAAGATAGGACTGTAGGCAGATATACTGTAAGGCATTTTCCTGTATGGAAATGCAGGCATGACCTGGAGGCCAGTCTTCTTGGCACACTGCACTTCTGAATAGGAAGCATTGCACACCATGCCCCAGATGTTAGAACACTGAATTCTGAAGTAGTGTGAGTAGTGGGTAGCTGGCCTGCAAATTAGTCTTCACTCTCCACTCTCCTTTTTGTGTTTCTTCAGCATAGGGACCCTGGTGGTATGAGTGCTCACTGACTGATCTGAGGTAATGTGCCAGCCAATCATAGTCTATAAGCTTCTGCTGTAAGTGGTTGCTCACATGCAATAAAGCAGCATAGTTCCCCCAAACCATCTCCAGAGCGGTTTACCTCTGCACCTTTTACTGTCATTGCTATCTTGTCGGGGCACAGAGTGGGTAATTTGCTGTCTGGTCAAAGAGCAACACAAGCATAGGTGGTAAAGTGCCTGCTCAAAGAGAAAGGAATTAAGTTTTGGTCTGAGTTACTACAGATAAATCCTTGGTTTTTGTTTTCGTTTGTTTTGAGGTAGGGGTGGTTTCAAGGCAGGGTTTCTCTGTGTAGCCCTGACTGGCCTTGAACTCTGTGCTGGGATTAAAGGTGTATGCCATCATGCCCAACAAATCCTTGGTTTTCTGTAGACAGATGTTTAGATCTAGAATTGTTGCAGAGAGCTTTAAACAGTGCACAGAGAAAGGGTTAGGACTGAATGTTCTGAATCTTTCTATTTGATTATGGCTTTTCTGGTAGCAGATAGAGATAAGGACAGTGAAAAGGAAAAAGAACAGGTAGGAAATTAAGATGACGTTGCTAGAAATTCTGCTGTGTCACAAAAGAGGACACTTCTGGCAAGAAGGCCTCTCAGCTCTGTCTTCTTTATGCCCTTCCTTGACTGCATTGCTTGAACATCGTAGCTTAAAAAGTGAAGGCTCTCAGCTGCCACCACATTTGGAACCTTTTCCAGCTTTGTGCTAGTCGTGATGATTGCTGGCCAATGAGCAACCCAGAGTCTCTGCTTTTCCAGTGAATGCAAATCCTACCCCTCGGAGACCCTTGAGATGGTATCCACATGACCTTAAAGCATCCAGCAGTTGCAGGCTGCTTATCGAGATGATGGATGTTGGTCTTTATATGTAATGCAATTATTAGAACCCATAAGAATAAATTTAAGCATGCCAGAGGGTTACAAACACCTGGCCTGAACATATATGAGCCCTCAGGATATTTTTTTTTAAGAAGGTACATTACTATGATCGATGTGAAGCTCAGGTGTAGCATCAAATGTGGAGATATTCCAGTCAGAAGGAGCATTCTCATCAGATGCTGAGCAGGCCTTCCTCAGTATTTTGACTAAGTTCTTCTGTGTACCTTAAGACCTTGGAAGGCTGTACCCTCTTCAGGGGACACAACAAATTTCAGAGATTTAAGACAAGTACCTACTGGGTGTTTTACTACATTTCTGGCTCAAGTACAAAGCTCGTGGAATGGGAAGTGCAGCATGCTGAGGTGGATGTCATACTGTGTGTGAACTTGCTTATGATGGGCCACAGCAGAGCCACAGAGGGCTAGACCATAAACAGTTCCTCTCCAGATGACGGGATCCTGACATGTCAGGAAATCGGGACCCAGACACATCAATGCCAGTGCCTTTGCAGAAGCTCTTGCAACATTGAAATCTTAAGTAAGGGGCCGTTGTTTCACTCTCAGTCCTGTAAAAATTCAATGGAAAACAGATGAACCTGGATGGATGGAACAATGGCCTTTAAGAGAAACTGCAGCGTGCTCAGGAAATAGCTGAACAGAAGCACCTGGAACATACCGAACCAAACTTCAGTCCCTGCAACTCTCCTATTTTTGTCATTTAAGAAAGTCAAGGGAAATTGGAGATTATTACATGACTTAAGAGCTGTTAATTTACAGTAATCATTCTTTGTTTCAAGTTAATATTTTTGGTTACTGGAAAGGTCAAATAATCATTATCCCCCATGGAAGCCCATATAAGTTTTAAGACCAATCACTGTGAAGAATTTTTCTCCTGTTCAAACTCTGTACCTGGAGCAGATATCATACTGATGTCCAGTTCCCATAGAGAAATGGCTTGTGTAACACTCAATACTACTACCCAAGAGTTTAAAATTTCGAAGGTCATTCTAGGGAGAGCTTCTCCAGAGTTGAAAATTGTTTGTGTAGCCATAAAACCCAATCCTTTGCCTATTAACCTGTATACTGACAGTACTTAATGTATTCACCTTGTTCCAAAATTACCTACCGCTTTCATAAAGACTAAAATTGCATCTTCCTATGATTTTGCAAGCTGTATTACAACAGCAACTACATCCTATCTTTATATCATATCAGACCCCCATAATTCTCTGGAGACGCTAAATAAAGGAAATGCTCTTGTTAATGAGGCATCGTGGCCTCCCTCTGGCAGGACTATGCACAATCACTTTCATCAGTCTGCATGGTCATTAAGCGCCTCTTTCCCACTGTAACTCATCAGCAAACAAAATAGATTGAGGATGTAATGCCTGTGCCCATTTCTCCCTTTAGGTCCTTTGCAGCCAATAGGGGTCAGTCCCTGGGGATTAAAGTCACTCGCATTATGGCAAGTGGGTATCATGCATGTTACTTCAATTGGTAGGCATAAATATGTTCATGTCATGGTAGACACTTAGTCTTACTTTCTTATGGCCACAGTAGTGACAGGGTGAAGGCCTATCATGTCATTACTCACCAAAATGTTTTGTGATAGCAGGGGTGCCCTGTACTATAGGAATAGATAATGGCCCTGCTCCTGCTCATCTCTCCTGCCTTTAAACAATTTTGTCTCCATGGAAAATTCCACATGTTACTGGAATTCCTTATAATCCCCAAGGTCAAACTGTAGTGGATAGAGCACACGAACAGTTCAAAGAACAAATTGATAGGTGGGGGTGGGGGTGAGTCTGAGTAAGGCTCACCCTCAATATCTTATTAATATGGCATTATTTACTTTAAATCCTTAAAAAACAGATGACAAGGGAAATACTGCAGCTCATAAACATTGAGCACCTTTGTAAGGACCTACAAGGTTACCTCTGGTGCCCTGCAAAGATGTAATAACGGGTAAATGTCAATCATCAGCCCCATGATTTACCACTGGGAGAGATTTCCTGTGTATTTTTCCAGAAATGGACTGCAGCCCATCTGGATCCCAGACTGGCTCCCCAGACCCTGGACAGCTGAGACCAGCAATGAAGCAGATAAAATTGGGCAGCTGCAAGAGACAGCGGCAAACACCTACTCTGCTCATGTGTTTACTTATTGTACTGACTCTAAGTAGTGCCAGAACTGAAAATTAGTATGCAGTGGTACTTAGCCCACCCTTGTTATCAGGGGTGGAGGTCAGAGGACCTTGTCCATAGCTGTTTGCCATTGGCTCCAACCTATTTCCTGATATGGGTCCTATAAGAGAAGATTCTAAAATTTAGAATGGATACCCTCTTTGCTTTTATAATGGTTATAATCTGTTTGCCTTTGTTATTTTCTCTTCAATTGTAATATTCTACTCATTGATCAGCTCATCTGCTCTTAGAAAAGCAAAACAATATAGAAGGAACTGTAGGAGAAAATACAGGCGTGTCCTGGTGACTAGCCTACTTGGCACACTGTGTTTCTAAATAAGAAGCATGGCACACCATACCCCAGAAGTCTGAATACTGAATTCTGAAGTAGCTTGAGTAACCATTAGCTTATCTCCCCGTCCTTTACCAACCCATAGGCATTGTTGTCTTGTCGGAGACTGCCCCAATAATGATGGCATTTTCTTAGTGATTTATGGGGAGACCAACCCATGGTGGGTGGTGCCATCCCTGGGCCTGTGGTCCTGAGTTCTATAAGAAAGCAAACTGAGCAACCCAGTAAGCAGCACCATCCGTGGCCTCTGCGTCAGCTCCTGCCTCTGTGTTCCTACCCTGCTTGAGTTCCTTACTGCTTTTGATGATGAACTGTTACATGGAACTGAAAGTTTTGGTCATGGTGTTCACCACAGCAATAGTTGGCGATGCCATCTGCTGTTGAAGGGCTCTTACAACTTCCCTGGGTTGAGAACTTTGTGAATAAAGGACTCCAGACTGCTTCAATGTCCATGATGGGAAGTATCCTAGCAGCTTTACAGACCTCTCCCTCTCCATGTGGAAAAAAGAATCTGGATCTAACTAACAGCCAGGTTTTGGCTCTGAGAAGACATTATGGAATGCCTGGTCTATAGATATTGAGAACAGAGAGTAATGACACTATGTTTTGGTGTGTAGCAGATGTCCACACAAGGTAACAAGGGTGACTTGAGCTGCAGGATAGATGTCAGAAGAGAGGTGCTGTGCATAGCTCGTGCTGTCCCCCTGACCCAAGCCTTCCTGAAGTCTGAGGCCCTTTCTTCTTATCTCACATGTCTCTAGACCAGCTTTGACCACTTGGAAATTCCTTTCCAGAACTATGATATTCACCAGAAGCTGAGAATTAGGGATGCCTGACTGGTTGCTTGCAGTTTGCTGGCTAGTGGCAGTGGCAGACTCTGCTCATTTCACGATTCCAGAACCATGAAGGACCTCTGGAGGTCACCTAAGCTGCTTCGCACTCCTTCCCTGTGTGGACAAGACAAAGACATAGCCGGAAAAGAACTTAGGTCCTGCCATGCAACTTAAGAGAATAGCATTGGCAGGGCGGAAGCCAGCATGCAGTGTGAGATTCTGGGACACTTGGCACAATAAGTACGTGCTCCGTTCTCAGCCCCCTTCCAGCTCAAGAGTCAGAAATGCAGAGAAGAGGCCTGGCCACATCACATGTTTGGGGCAGAGCCAGATCTGTGCTGCTGCTCTTGTGAGATAAAGTAGAAGGAAGAGAGCCTAGGGGCTTGAACACGAAGTCAGAAAGCCTTTTAGTTCATCTTGTGGCTACCTCCAGAGCTGTAAGCACCAGCCTCCAAAGGCCTGCCATTTCTTATGTCTTCCAACCCAGCAGAGAAGGCTGCAGCTTCTAAGCATCCTTTATCAGTGTTGGGGTAGACATTTGAATTTCAGAGCATGGACTTGCCTGGAGGGACATTGCCAGCCTTCTGCTGAGCAACTTGGCACAGGTACTTTCCTCTTCCAGGGATGAAAAAGGGCAGTTGTGGTTCTTGAGCCTGCATTACAAGGGTAAAATCAAGGTTACCCTTGGCAAGTTGTCTTAGTAGCATCTAAGCTCGGGGTTCCTGGGGTGAAGCGCCATTGGGACACAGTGGAAGCAGAAGTGGGGTCTGGCCCTGCTCTGCAACTCTTTACCCTCCTGATTGATCCAAGAGGAGCATGGTATGTGGGCCTCAGACTGTCTCTTTCTATCTGAATGATCATGAGTGACCATACCTCTTCAATCCTATTTCTGTATCCGTTAGATGGGGACACTAATATTCCCACCCACTGACCATGCATGGGATGGGTTGTCACAGTGGGACTGTCACTCCCTGCCTGGCAAAACATAAACATTGTGATGTAACGCACAATGGCAGGGTGTGACACTTGTTGCTAAGAGTCTAGTCCAGCTAAGGGCCAAGGCCAGTGTGCCTGAGGGGACTTAGTGAAACTGTGGCCATGGGCACCAAGTTCACAAGGGCACATGTGACCCCCAGCTGGAACATTTGTCTGGATTCGGGTTGGAGAAATCAGTTCCAGCAGCCGAGGGGTTCAGGCGATGCAAGTACCCACAGGTGGTCTCACCAGGGAGGCATCCATGGGGAAGACTGGCTGAGCCATTTCTCAGGCAAGGTACTATGGACTGGGCAGTGCAGGTCCCGCTCTGCCCCCTCTACTTCCCATTCATGCCTGTTTGCCTCCCCCCTTCCGGTGGTGCAGATTTGAGCGTCATGGTTCTAGAGCTTTTTATCCCTGTTCTATGTACAAGCATTTGTAATTTATATAAAGTTTCTAATTTTTGAAGAGTCTACCCTGACCTCCTACCTTCCAGTTCATTTCTGTGCCACACATCTTCTCATGCCATCCCCAAGGAATAGTCTCTTACCTGCCTGGAATGTGATGGTATTACACCAAACCAAATTGCTGGGTGGATCAAAGTTACAGGCATACTGGTGCCTAAGGACTTCAATATCTCCTGGTTGTTGACAGAAGTCTGTTTTCTACTAGTTCACGCAGTAAGAGCCTTTGCCCTACCCTAGCCTGTACTTGAGATTTCTCTCTCTCTCTCTGGGGTTTGCTAGTCTATGGGTGTAAAGAACTCCCTGAGTACTGCTTGCAGCAGCCCTGTCTTTTCCAACATGATATTTAGGACTTAGTTTAAGTCCCTTGCAGATTTTTAAGAGAGAGACAGTCTCTCCCTCGCCCTCTCCTTCTCCACCCCCCAACGTGTGTGTGGGGGCGGGTAGGTAGGTAGGTAGGTATGCATACATGAGTGCATGTCCCCACAGAAATCAGAGGGAATCCCCTGGAGCTGGAGGTAATCAGTTGTGAGCCACCTCATGTGGGTGCTGGGAATTGAACTTGGTCTTCTGGAAAGAGCTCTTGACAGCTGAGCTATCTCTCCAGCACCCCCTCTTGATTTTGGACATAACAGGAGATAGTGCTTATAGTCTGCAGTTGTTCAGGATATCTGTTATGAACAGACATCTTTAGTTTTTGAGGGAAGAGGGTGTGCATTCATGTAGCTTTAAGCTGTGAAATGGTACTTAAAGAGTACCACCTTTTTTTCTTTTCTTTTCTTTTTTTTTTTTTTTTTTTTGGTTTTTGGTTTTTGGTTTTTAGGAGACAGCGTCTCTCTGTATTGTTTTGGAGGCTATCGGTCCAGCCCAGCCTCGAACTCACAGAGATCCGCCTACCTCTGCTGGGATTAAAGGCGTGCGCCACCACCGCCCGGCAAGAATACCACCTTAATTTGCAGAGGTGTATTGGCCTACATGCTCTTCTAGTTGTTCTGTGGTTTTGCTGTTAGTGTTTTCATTGAAACCCTGGTATGTGGATGACCTAGAGAAGGCAGAATGGACAGATATTAGTCTACATGCTGTAGGCTATAGGTGCTTCGTGCATTGTGAAGCTTTTTTGTTGCCTGTATCTACCCAGGCCTGATTGCAGAAAGTGAGCTTGGCTGTGGAAGAGACAAGGGTAGCCATTGCCTCGCCAGAGGAAAACAGGGTAGTCTAGGACATGGATCCAGGAACACTGTCCACAAGAGAGCTTCTTTTCCTCTCATTTGGGGATCCATGGGTCAGCCTCGTGACTGTTGAACCTCTGGTGTATCAGGAAGTGTTGTCTGTTTGGGTTCCTTGTGACACCGAGGACTTCCCTGAGGAGGACAGGGTAGGAATTTCCTCACAACCTCAGGACCAAGGAAACTCAGGTGGGAACATGAGGTTGACAGTAGTCTTACCTGATTCTAGTCACACTAGGGTCACAAGTTCTTCCTGCCACTTGTCCTGAAATGTCTGCCTGCCGAGGCAGCTTCCCGCACTGGGAACTCAGGTGGCCGGAGTTCCTGTTTGATTGTGACTGCAACTGCTGTGTGCTATGGGCCTGCGCAGTTTGTGACTCATTAGCAGATGTTCTTTCCCTTCCTGAAATCTTGTCTTCTGGGCTTTGAACTTTGAGGAGGTGAGCAGGTTTCCAGATGCTAAAATACACATCTGGATAGTCATCTCCAGTCAGCACTACTGTGAAAGATGGAAACTGTCTCTGTGTGGTGGTTCCATGGGGCTACTGAGGCTCAGTCAGGTTGACTCTCTGTTCCTCTTGCCACCAGTCCTCCTCCTCCTCCTCTTCCTCCTCCTCTTCCTCCTCCTCTCCTTTTCTTCTTCATTTCTGAGTGACCACAAAGCCCCATTTGAAGAGGAGCAAGTGTGTTGGTGTTGCAGGGTGTGTTGTGGAGACTGTTTTTGTTTTCCTGTTTGTAGTAAGGAAAGGGAAAAGCTAGGTTATTAAGTCACTGCTCCGTTTCAGCCATATATACATTAATAAACTGCTGAACTTCCAGCCTTGCTGAGGAGACAAAACAGGCTTTGCCTGGGCTGCAGGGACTTTGTGCAGGGAATATAATTAACAATGGGTTCAAGAGTCCCACCCTTTAGTCAGTAGCCACAGTGATGCTGGGCCTCTGACCTCCAGGGGTCTTGGCTGTCAGCAGGATTCTGGCTACTGCCAGACGAGGTCATTTCCTCAGATGCCAAGAGCTCTAGCACTAGGGATAGCCTTTCCCTGGAGCTATTGTAGCCACCATCTCTCACTCCTTTTGCGTCTGCATGCAGTGGCTGCCTGCTTGTCCCTTTGCAAGGTGTTGTCTTTCTCCCTCTCGCAGGTCATCTCCAGCACCCCTCCTCTCAGCACGGGGAAAACACTGTGGAAGTACCACAGCACTGCAGAGAGGGCTGCCCCCTGTTCAGAGCAGGCCCAGGCATGCCTTGCTCAGAGGCTTTCAGACTGAGCAATGTCCTGGAGAGTCAGTGGGTAGAGACTTCCTAAGAGAGTAGTTAAGAGTTTTGAAGACATTGGTAGGAAACAAATGAGAACGTACTCGATCCTTTTTCTGTGCTGTTCTCCATGGACCCTCCCGTTAGCACTGGTTCTCTTTCAAGGCCATAGCTGAAGGATGGAACAGGCTCAGTTGGTAAAGTACTGGTGCGCCAAGCATGGTGACCTAAGCTCGCTTCTGCAGCATCCACAGAAGCTGAGTGTGACTGCACACGCCGGGAACGCTATGCTGGCAGTTGGAGACAGGAGGATCTCTGGGTTTGATATCCAGCTAATATAGCCAGATGTATGAGTGAACGCCAAGTTCATCAGAACCTTGTCTGAAAAAATAAAGTAAGAACAATGAGGAAGGTGCTTGACGTTGACTTCTGGCCTCCACCTACATGTGCACATGTGTGCATACACCACAAACACAGAGGGTGAAAATATTTTCATAGCTACTTCTAATTTAAATAATTATTTTCTCTCTTTGTATGTGAAAAGGGGTAGCCAAAACTTGCCCTTGACAAAGCAGATTAGAATCTGAGCTTTGTCATGCAGGCTGTCCCAAAAGTATTTTGAAAACTACCTTGAGCTTCAGCCCAGGCAGTATGACTGCAATCTTAGCCACAGTTCTCAGCTACTCTAAGCCTCAGATTCTTCATCTATGAAGTAGGGGACAGTTGCTGCCACTTAGGGATTAGGCAATGTATGCCTGGTGCATATTAGGCACTCATTAGGCGGGAAAATATATAATACTGTCATTGGGAAGTGAGTAATTTAACATGTGAGCATTTGGTTACGTGTTACCTGCTCCCCCATCTGCCTGAAGACCTGCCAGCCTCCCTGAGCCCTGCACCTTGCTCATCTGCCTCCTTCCCTGACCTACCAGTTGGTTTCTGCCACAGGACCTTACCTGGAGTTATATACTCAGAAGCCCGTTGAATGATTTATTTCTGTTGTTAATAAATGGGGGGGGTTGCTTGTCTGGTAACATGGGGTAGCCATCAGTGTGTGGAGTTGGGATGACCCTTAGAGTGGCATGAAGGGCTCCTACTGGCTTATATAGCAGCAACAGATAGGCTAACCATTCTGGAGGCTCTAGCGAATACACACCTTCCCCTAACCTTAAGCTCTGTCTCACAGGTTGGGAACTACAAACGGACTGTGAAACGGATCGATGATGGCCACCGCCTGTGTGGTGACCTCATGAACTGTTTGCATGAGCGGGCACGCATTGAGAAAGCATATGCACAGCAGCTCACTGAATGGGCCCGGCGCTGGAAGCAGCTTGTAGAGAAAGGTAAGGTGCCCTGGGCATGGGTACTAACTACTCATTTGCCAAGGATCCTCTGATGAATTGCTCATAAGTGGGCCAGGAATGCATCTTGCAGTTTCTAGGTCTGTGTGTGTGTGTGTGTGTGTGTGTGTGTGTGTGTGTGTGTGTGTGTGTGTGTGTGTGTGTGTAGGTGTGTGTAGGTGTGTGTGTGTGTGTAGGTCTGTGTGTAGGTGTGTGTGTGTGTGTAGGTGTAGGACAGCACAGTGCCTGTCACCCAGACACAGGCTGTATGAGCTTCTGTCCTCTTTCCATGGAGACAGTGAACTGCTAGCTGCAAAGATCCCTGATCCCCTGTTGCAGCCCTCCCTTGTCATCCACAGGAGAATAACAGCTGCAGAGGGCCTGCGGGTGCCCGTAGGATAGAGGACTCAGCAGAAAGGAATGAAGTCTATACTGGGAGAGAGGAGAGAGAAACTGCACAGGCCCACACAGAAATCTCTGGATGGTGTGGGGACAACTGTCAATTCACTCCCTTTTTGTTCCCATTCCCTAAGGCTCAGGAGGGAAACTCTTGATCAGGACTGTCACTTTGAATAAGGGGTCTGGGTAGGAAGGACAAAAAAAAGCAAGACATCAGTGAACTGGGTGAAACCCAGCCAAGTCATGAAGTGCTCCCAGCAACTGGTAGTCTCTGATCTGAGTCAAGCCAGAGCGGCGTGGGGTTTGGAGACTACAAAATGTCCCGTGTCTGGTGTCCATTGACACTGTTATCCTCTAGGCCACTGCTTATGGGACTGAGTAAAGGTGATCCATCTAGAGGCAGGCCACTCCCAACCATGGACTGTCGTGGGAGCAGATTGAGATCTACAGAATGCAGAAAGGGTTGTTTCAAAGACCTCAGAGGGAACATGGGAGCTGGCTTAGGTGGGCAAGCATTTGCTATACACACAAAGAGGGCCTGATTCCCAATTTCTTCCTACCTCAAAGTCAGATGCAAGATTCCTAAATGTCTCAGTGGTTAAGAACACCGGGTACTCTTTCAGAGGAACTGGTTTTGCTACCAACATCCATGTGGCAGCTCAAAACACTTATACTTGCAGTTCCAGGGATGCCAATAACCCCTTGTAGCCTTCATGGGTACCAGGCATGCCCATATTACACATACATATATGTAGGTACTCACATATCTTTAAAATAAAAGTAGATTTTTTTAAAAAAGCAAGTACAGAACTGCACACCTGTAATCCCCATTCTGTGAAATAGAGACTAGAAGACCTGGATGATCACTGGCCAACTGTCTAGTTGAATCCGTGAACTCCAGGTTCCATGAGACCCTATCTCAAAAAACAAAGAGAGGTG
The DNA here is from genome assembly GCF_017639785.1 of Mesocricetus auratus. Lineage (NCBI taxonomy): Eukaryota > Metazoa > Chordata > Mammalia > Rodentia > Cricetidae > Mesocricetus > Mesocricetus auratus. Next base: position 81,749,774 of record NW_024429194.1, read on the forward strand.
ATTAAGGAAGTTTGACATGAGCCTTGTCCTCCACATAAAATGTGTATGCATATCACATGAACATTCACCTATACAATCTCATGTAAAATATGTAAGCACCTGTGCGTGTTCTCACATTATATACACATTGCTTATGTGCACACACACAGGAGCTCACAGGCTTTAGACAAGGAGCTGTCTACAGCTGGGCTGCTTGCGGAGGCTGAGTTAACGTGCTTCTCCTCCTGTCAGGACCACAGTACGGGACTGTGGAGAAGGCCTGGCTGGCTGTCATGTCTGAAGCAGAGAGGGTAAGTGAGCTGCACCTGGAAGTGAAGGCGTCGCTGATGAATGAGGACTTCGAGAAGATCAAGAACTGGCAGAAGGAAGCCTTTCACAAGCAGATGATGGGAGGCTTCAAGGAGACCAAGGAAGCAGAGGATGGTTTCCGGAAGGCCCAGAAGCCCTGGGCCAAGAAGCTGAAAGAGGTACCTCCCTCCCTTCCTGCACTTCCAGGAACTCACCTTAGCCACAGGAGAGCACAGCTGCTGGAGAACAGGTTGTCTCTGGGCCCAAGACCCTGTTATATGTGCTTTCTTCAAATTTAATCCATACCAGCCCATCATAGACTGTAGACAGGACCAGAACTTCACATTGCTGGCAGAACTCTAGACTCAAGGTCTTGTCCAGTAACATCTTTCTCTGCCACCTGGAGAATTGTCTGTTGGGTGCAGGAGACCTTTGGACTAGTATAAAAGGTTAATTCAGAACTGTCCTTTTCCTTATGTGGATTTCTCTCCCAAATTGGCATACAACGCTGACCCCCACTCCTTCAACAGTCAAACCCACTGAGTCCTGTGTGGCCTTGGCTCACTGGCAGATGTCATCCGGCCATTCTGACCTCAGCATGTCCACTTCCTGCCTGTAGCAGGACCTCTGCCTCTCACTGGAACGCTGTCCCTCCCACCTTTCCCAACAGCTGGGCTGCTTTCCTCAGAGTCATCCAGAACAGGCCTCCATCTTTGCTTGCTCTCCTTTTCTCTACACGTTGGCTTTTTACCACACCCTTTCTCTGTCTTCCTGCCCCTGAGCCTTCCTAAATGAAACTGTGTTCCCTCCATGAGTTCACTACATTCTTCTTTTTCTCCTAGAATGAAATCTGTGGCTTGGGTTCAGATATGTAAGTCACTTTTAAGAATGCATGTGTCTCTGAGGGAGGAAAGGCAGGAGATGGGGGATAGCTGCTAGAGCCTGGGAGGAGTATCTAAGCCAGTTCTCAACCTGTGGTCAAACGACCCTTGACCCTTTGTAGAGGTTGAGTAAGACCATCAGTCTTGAAAAAAGAAACACCAGAAAACACAAATGTTTACATTAAGATTCATAACAGTAGCAAAGTTACAGTTACAAAGTAACAGGGAAAATAATTTTGTGGTTGGGGTCACCACAATCTGAGGAACTGTACTAAAGGATCCCAGCATTAGGAAGGTTGAGAACCACTGCTCTAAGCTCATGACCTTGAGACCAATATGGACATTGTATCGTATCGTGACCCTTTGTCAAAAGAGAAGTCCTTGGAAACTGTGACCTGTTCCTGCCCAGCCCACCTTAAGCTTTTTTTTTTTTTTTTTAATTCATGGGAGAAAGGGTGTTCTCTCTCCAGCACATGAGCTACCCCCACCCCCACCCCCACCCCCATTTCTTTCTCTCTCTCTCTAGGGTCTCACTTTTGACAGGGTCTAATTGGTTGACCTGGACTCAGTATGTAGATTAGGTTGACCCTGGAACTCAACTCTATCTGCTTCTACATGCTCCACCAGCCAGACTTTGGAACGTCTTTCTGTTGACTGTCCTGACATGTACTTTCCTTGGGTATCCATACCTCTTCCTTTTACTCCAAGCAGTCTCAGGGGCTTTTCCCTACCGTTCTCTATAGAATTCTGTCCCTGCACTTCTCGTGTCCCTAGTATCTTCCTCTAATTGATTTCCTCCATAATACTTAGTCCCTTCTAATTAACTCCAACATTTAATGATGCCTGCATTTGGCCACCTAATTCACATCTACAAATGAAGTCAAGTGTCAGTTCTTCCTATCCTGTGTCTCCAGTGCCTAGAACCATGTGTTGAGGATAAATATTTACAAAGTGAGGCCTTTTATTCAGCCAGTTGTTATAGTGACAAAACACAGACAATGATGTCCCTGCCTTTCCCTCTCTTCGGACAGCACATGGAGTTCCCCAGGCTGTGCCCTCTCCAGACCTGAGCTTGCAGCCGTGTTGCATTCAGAACTTACTCTCCCTGTAGGTAGAAGCAGCAAAGAAAGCCCACCACACAGCATGCAAAGAGGAGAAACTGGCCATCTCTCGAGAAGCCAACAGCAAAGCAGATCCATCCCTCAACCCTGAGCAGCTGAAGAAACTGCAAGACAAGATAGAAAAATGCAAGCAGGATGTCCTGAAGGTAAGCCCCACAATTGCTTTGCTCTGTCCAATGCTGTTCACCTGTGTAGCACACAGTGAGTCTTTTAGAACTGTTTGATTAGGTGACTGGATGAAGATAAATGCCAATGAAACATTCTTGGGGACTCACAGATAAGCACTTGAGCCACACCTCAGCAAGGGCATTCTACCTGCCTCAGCTAAGGACAGAACCAAGTGCCAGGCAGGCATGAGAGTGTGGTCCTTGTGCTCAGGGGAACAAGTTAGTGTGGCTTCTCAGGAGATAAGTTTGAGGACAGCGGGGATGAGCAGGGAAGAGCAGCTTGTGCAGAGTGCAGAAATGAGGAGGGCACGTAAGCAGAGCTGGGGGTTAGGACCAGTGCTCTCCACAGGCAGGCAGATCTAGGAACTTGGGATATACTAGGAAGACCTAGACCAGGGAAGAGGGGAAGAGTATGGGGAAGGGCTGATAAGACTGGGTTAGAGATGTGGAGGAAAGACTGCAAATGGAGATCCAAGGATTAGATGCAGGTTGGGAGGGTGTGTCTAGGAGCCCATAGGGAAGTAAGGCATTGGAGAGAGGCAGTTGCCCTTGACCATACCAATAGCAGAGGTTACAGGAGCTGGGAGTGACAGAACAGTGGCTTTTGGCCAATAAGAGAGGGAACAGATTATCTTAATATCCACTGCCATGCCCTGGGAACCCTTCTGCGTCTGCTGTGAGGCTGTCTACCTCAGTGGGTCAGTGAGAAGGTCATATAAATAAGACTTTGTCGGAGCACTTTGTGATCTGATGTGTCCCACTAGTACTGGGAAGGCTTCTACTTGGAAGATTCCAGAGTCACAGGAAATAAGTAACTAGCTGGTAACTTGTCATTTAGAAACTCCTGGGGGCTGGGCTTTTCAGCTCCCTGTAACCAGAGGTTTCTCTGCTCATCCTATCCCGCAGCTGCTTCTAAATAATCGCACAGAGGCTTAATATTAATTACAGAATGGTTGGCCTATAGTTCAGGCTTTTACCAGTCTGCTGGCATCTTGTTTCTTGGTCAGCTGGCTTTCGTCTCTCCCTACTCTGCCCTTCCTTCTCCTTGTATTCAGTTTGGCTTCCCTGCCTAGCTATAGGCCAAATCAACCAATGAGAGCAACATATATATATTCAACAACTCCCGTTTGCCACTGCTCTAGACGTGAGGGGCCAGGGAACCACCCCCCCCCAAGCACACGCACCTGTGGCCTATCCTAGCCTACCTAAATCTACAGGAGGAGATGAGGGGTCACAGCAGGCAGTTTTCCCAACAGAACTTGAGGCTGGCAGATAGAACCTACTTGACACCCTTGCCAGACTTGAGATAAGGCATGGCATCCATTTGGAATGTGTGGTGGTATTCCTGCTCTGTGTATAAAGAGCCAAGGTCGCCGGGTGTTGGTGTCACACACCTTTAATCCCAGTGCTCCAGAGGCAGAGGCAGGCAGATCTCTGTGAGCCAGCCTGGTCTACAGAGCGAGTTCCAGGACAGCCTCCAAAGCAATACAGAGAAACCCTGTCAGTGAGGACAAATAGTGTGCTGCTCTGTAATGTGAGAGCAGCAATTCTGACTCCAGAGCCTGCACCCTGCACTACTGCTGTCCTCACCTCCACACAGAGCATCTCCATAAGGGACTGGGATCAGGAACTGGGGGAACTTCGGTGAGGGATCTGCGTCTCTATGGAGTAGGTACTAGAGCTCAAGAAACATAAGGCCTGGGGAATACTTTGTTAGGATCACAGGGAATCTGCTGCTCAGGAAGTTATTTAGAAGAAAGATAAAACACATCTTTGTGTGCTTCTGTCTGTGTAGGAGAGGGCAAACCTTATTTTTCCCCCCACACAGAGACAGTATGCTTCTTCTCAGTACAATGCTTTCTCGCAGCAGACCGAGAGTATGAGGTCTAACCTAAAGTGTCTGTCCAGTGGCTCCCCTTTGGGAACTCGCCTTCCCTTGGTGGTCTGCCAGTGATCTCAGAGCCTGAGTGATCTATGTAGCCCTAGAATGCTGGAGGAAGTACCAGCTGCTGCTCACAGACCTTCTCCTGGCTAGTCAGGAAGTGAATCCTGCAGTGTTCATCAGAGAGGAGGTTCTCTTCAGGGGCATAGCATCTCTGAGGGGCCATTGGAGACTTTATAGTTAGGGGATTTTCTGACTAGTGATGACCCTGCTTGGTTCCTGGTTGATGCTGGGGACAGCACATAGCTTCAGCTGGAAGAGGGGAGTTTCCAGTAAGAGGAACATCATCTGTAGTTCTCCAAAGGCGCCCAGAGGCTTTGAGATTTGAATGCTCGTGACCCTCAGTGCTGAGGGTCTGTGATCCAGTGCTTCTACACAGTGCTTCCAGATTGGAGCACAGGTAGTGCTAAAGATGATGGGGCATAACCAGAGAGTCTCTGGAACTCTGTTCTTGCCTAAGTGACCTTTCCTCATAGAGGACCCAACTCGACCATTTCTAAGGTCAGAAAAAAGCAAGGAACCATATGCCAAGAGAGGGACAAAGCCAGTAATGGAATTCAGAACGTGGTCAGGAAAAGCTTCCAGAAGAGGAATCTCCTTAGAATGTACAGAAAGGAGTTTCTATGCCTGAGTCTTAGGGTAGATGGAGGAGATGCGATGCCCAGTGTGAGAAGACAGAGAAGTTACTCCAGGGGTCTGGGTTCAGGGACTGGGCTGGACTTGGAGAATGCTAGACTCTGGAACTCTTGCTCCCACATTTGGAATCTGGGGAGGCCCGAGCAGCAGTGGGGCACATGGGGTAAACAGAGGTGGGATGGAAACTATCCTCTGCCTGTGCCAATTTCAACACAGACCAAGGACAAGTATGAGAAGGCCCTGAAGGAGCTTGATCAGACCACACCCCAGTACATGGAGAACATGGAGCAGGTGTTCGAGCAGTGCCAGCAGTTTGAAGAGAAGCGCTTGCGCTTCTTCCGGGAGGTTCTGCTGGAGGTTCAGAAGCACCTGGACCTGTCCAATGTGGCTAGGTAAGTCTGAGACAAAAAACCCATCATTGTGACTTACAGGGAGGCTGGTATTGAATAGACTCAGGTGCTGCATGTCCACCTTGGGGGACAGGGCAGTCACCCAGAGGGCCTGTTTGCAGAGCCAGCATACAGCACTGCCATAGAAGGCTGGAGCAGGGCAGGCATGGTGGGCTTGATGCTGCCAGAGCCAGCATTCTGGAAATCCACCTGGGCTGACACAGCACTGGCCAGGCCTCATGTCTTCTGCCCCCAAGGACAGTCCCTTGTAGAAGTCTTCTCATTCCTGCTGCCAGTTCAACCATTGGAATCTTGGTGACTGTAGGTCCTGGGGAAGCCAGAACAGCAAGATGCTAGTTTGATTGTAACACAGTGTACCTGCATCAGGGGAGACCCAGATAACAGGACAGAGATAGAAATCTACTTTCTTCATACATCTGAAGGATCTTCCTTTGAGAAATGGATGTCAGGTCAAAGCTTGCTGTCAGGAGAAAATGGCATCCCTTTTGTCTCTTTGAAAAAGATGGAAAGTAGTCACTGCACAGCTGCTCTGCTGTCATTTCCTCTCTGTGACAGCCTAGAAAGAAGGCAGGATTGTCCCCATCCTGCTGATGAGGAAACTGAGCCGTTACACAGCTTTTAGGGTACAGGAAACGGGACAGGGCTGGGACTGTGTCCTGCTCTTCTGTGTAAGAGGTACATTCCACGATGTTTGTACTTGGCTGTGGCAAAGGCCTGAATGAGCACAGTCTACCCCTATGTTCCAAGCCACCTGAGGTGGGGGTGGGGACACGCAGAGGGGGGGTGGCACATGGTGTGGTCGCTCCTAGGGTGGCATGGCAGACAACAAGGGAAGCTCATCACTAAGTTCTAGGACAGAAATCACAAACCAAGGTATGGCCACACTCCTCCTGAAGGCTCCAGGCAGGTCCTTCCTGCCTCTTCTAGCGTGTGGGGTCTGCCAGTCCTCGGCTTCCCGGACATCTGAGCACGTCTGTCCAGTCCTCTGGCCATCTTCCCCTGACTGTCTAGTGTAGATGTCTCCTCCTTTATGTAGGGACAGCAGCCCTGCTGCATTGGGGACACTTTACAGACCCTGTTTTAAGTTGTTCACCTCTGAAAGACAAGGTCACCTCCTGGGTGGGGTTGGGGCTTCAGCTATTGTAGTTGGAGAACACAATCCAATCCTTAGATAGAATAGGTCTTATGCCCACTCCGCATTGACAGAAAGTGGGGCTACCAAAGCAAGTTCCAGGACAGCCTCCAAAGCCACAGGGAAACCCTGTCTCGAAAAACCAAAAAAAAAAAAACCAGATAATAAGTGATCCCTCAGGTCTAGTCAAGACCGTGTTCTTGGCTACAGGAGGTTGGACTGTCTCTCGTAGTTCTGCCTTCCTCCCATAGTGCCTTTCACTTGGGGAGGAAACCTGCAGCTCTCCCGACATTCTCCTCTAATACTTCTTCCTCAACATGACCTGACCCAGTGGGACTGCACAGTTGTGCCACGGAGCACACCCAAGATGCGATGCAGGGCAAGCTCAGTGTGCCACCTGGTTATGTGAAGCTTATTTGTCGGTGGTGCCAGGTTCTAGAGAATGGTGTGTGCATCTGTACGTGTGACGGCCCGGGAATGGTGTTCCTGATCTATGTCTGGGAGACAAGATTCCTGCAGACTACAGAGACGATCATGCAGGGTCTGTTGTGGCTGTGAGGAATGATGGCTGGGCCCTGCCTTTTGTAGAGCTGTCCTTCTGTCTCTGATATAGCTATAAAACCATTTACCGAGAGCTGGAGCAGAACATCAAAGCAGCTGATGCGGTAGAGGACCTGAGGTGGTTCAGAGCCAACCATGGGCCAGGCATGGCCATGAACTGGCCACAGTTTGAGGTAAGGAGTTGACTCTGCCCACCTGGGAAGAGACCTCTGCCCAGTTAGTTGGGCTATGAATGGTGTTCTCACTCCCTGCTTTGTTGCGCAATAGTCCTGACTGTGGTAGTGTCTAGTGTCCCATTACTGTCTCTGATGTCCTGAGGTACTCTCACACACCATTGCCACTCCCCTCTTGTCCCAGACCAAAAAAAAAATTGTTTATCTCACCATCCAGGGTATCCAGGAATTGAAGTACCCAGTCTGTCCCTAGGCCTCATTTTAGGTCACAGGTGCAGCCAGTATTAGTGAGCTGCTTATCTTATCCTTTTCTCGGGAACTTTTTCCTGCCTTGGGCTGTAAATCCAATGAATCTTGTCTCAAAATTAGTTTTCCTGTTCTCCCATTTTGTGGGCCTTAGGTGGCAGTATATTTATGTTATAAAATCCAAAGGCCCATAGATCTTGAAGCTGGTTTGGTCACCAGGTCCACCTAGCTCCCTAACAGCAGTATAGGAGGTAGTAGCCAGAAGTCCCAGCAGCCATGTTCCTGAAGGAAGGCATTCTCTCCTGCTCATTCGTTCGGTATAGTATGGCCCCCATCCTGTAACTGCTAATAAAAGAGTCTTCCAAGCCAGCCAGACGTCTCTAGCATGGCTATGGCTTCTCTGGCCTGATAGTAGCCAAAACCTGGACTGCATCTGTCCTTACACCTTAGCAAGTAGCTATGTGTGGCTTAGTTTTCCATGTTCAAGTCTGAATAGCAACCTGGGGTTATTGAAGGGCATAACCTGATCTATACTGGGTTATCACATAGACCTGGGCTCCCCCCAAGTTCTTCAGCCCTTTTTGAACTGTATTAGTCCTTACCCCCACACTTCCAATTTTTAGAAATTCATATGATTTCTCCAAATTATGTCCCCTGCATCTACCTATCAGGAGACTGCAGATCAGGCAGGGCCCTAGGAGACACTAGGGTCCACTTTCTAGTGTAAAACGGCCATAGAGCAAACAGTGCTTTTTCCATGGGCGTGGCACACTTGGAAAGAAGTATGCTAAGTGGCATCCTAGGCATAGCTCATACTCGGCTTCCAGTCTGCTCGTTGCTCTAGAGTGGCACAACGCACCATATATGTGACACTTTCCTGCTCCCCTTAGGGTGGCTGCTGCTCCAAAGAGGGCAGCAGCAAGGAAGATTGGGCTGATTGTCCTTCTGGAAGAAGTACCCTGGCCAGAGTCTATGGGCTCCTCTCTGTGGGTCCCTGGCTGGGGACCAACCCTCCTGTGTTCCTATTGATAGTTGTCGCCAGCTTGTCTCTGACTCTCTCTAATGAAGTTATTTTCATTTTTCATGCCACAAGGATGAAGTAAGTTTCTGTTTATGATTAACTCATGGATTGCCATGCTCCCTACTGCATGCGGTCAGCCCGCTTAGTCGCTTGTCTATAGAGGCCCAGGACATAGTCCTTTCTTCCAGTAGTCCCCAAGAGCTGACTTGTGAGAGTCCACTTATATTTAGAGGTCGCACGGGGAACTTGAGGTTCCAACTGAGTTCTCAGCTCACTTATTTCCATCAGGACTGTCATTAATAGACCAGGTGACTTGGGTTGAGGTCTGTGGCCCAAAGTTATGATCCATTCTGTATGGACCTCAATTTCTCTTGACCTCTCTTTATTTCCCCATCTGACAAATCAAAAGCTAGACTTAATGTAGCGAAAATGCCCTGTGGCCTCGATATTTTGTAAGATGGAATGATGCTGTGCACTGAGACAAATTTGGTTTAAATTGTTAAATTTAAAGTTGTATTTGTGTTTGTGTGTATGAGAGAGAGAGAGAGAGAGAGAGAGAGAGAGAGAGAGAGAGAGAGAGAGAGAGAGAGAGAGAGAGAGGAGAGAGAGAGAGAAAGAGAGTGAGAGCATGAGCCAGAAGGTAGCTTTGTGGAGTTAGTTTTTTCCATCCATCTTAACATGGGATTGAAGTTGGTTTGTCATTCTTTCAAGGCAAATGGTTTTTTCTTTTTTTTTTTTTTTTTTGCACTTTTAACCTGATTAGTCATCTTACCAGGTTATAATTCCACTTGTTTGATAAATAGAGATGGGAGATAAGGAGAAATTAATAAGTGCTTAAACACATGGGACTGTTCTGGAAAATCAAGACCTAGCCCCCTTTCCACCTATATGTTTCAACAGTTAGTGAAAGCTTCTTGTTAGGAAAACAGAAAACCCATGGGAACATAAAATCTGTTCTCTGTTAGCTGCCAGCATGTCACTCTGATTAAAAGTGATTAAAAGTTCCTTTTTAAGACCTGAGCATTCAGTGTCTACCTGTCAATCTCCTTTGCCATGCCATAGTCACCTAGCCTCTGATTTTATTTGTAGTTCTGGTGCACTTTCCTATATGGTAGACATGCTCAGAACCCTTCAGAGAGCTGTCAACTCTGACCTGGATTTAGAAGTAAATGGAAAGGATCCTTAGTGCACTAAGCTGTGTGCCTCAGCCAGGCTCCCTACAGGACTGGCTTATGTCTACATGAGAGGCTCAAGAACTCCAGAACCCATGGCATGGGGGGATAGAGCCTAAGAGCTGAGGTGAGCAGGGAATGGGAGTGGAAGACTCTCTGGGACAGAAAGTGTCATGAGCCATGGTTCATGTTTGTGTGGGGATGGAGGTGGGGATGAGTGTGTGGTGTGTGCGGTGCTGGGCGTAGCATCTATGGCCCTATGTATGGTGGGCAGGCACTCTATACTGAAGTACTTCCCCAGCCCTCAGTCCTAGTTCACTTGTCACCATCATGCCCTATAAAATCTGCTGTTTCCTGTCGGGGCCTTGTGGTTAAATGCGTGCTAACCTTCATATCCTTTAGGCCCAATAGGCAGCTTGAGGTTTCCTGGGAAACAGAAGAGCAGGGGTCAAAAGGCTGAATGTTACTAATAGCACAGGGCAGCTGCTGGCTGGGCAGATATTTTGGACCACTGTGGTTTCCCAGAAATGAGCCTCCCATTTCTTTCCCATGACCCACTTGCCCAGGAGTGGTCTGCAGATCTGAATCGAACTCTCAGCCGGAGAGAGAAGAAGAAGGCTGCTGACGGTGTCACGCTAACAGGAATCAACCAGACAGGGGACCAGTCTGGGCAGAACAAGACTGGCAGGTGAGCTCCAGGCATAGCTGCAGTCCAGACCTGACCATCTGGTCAGGAGTGAGGATCTGCTGGTCCTGGGATGCCACCAGCTTATGCTCTTGGATGATTCCACATGGAACAGGGACCCCAAGAACAAATGTCTGGGAACTCTGTGAGCTCTGCGTGAAGCATCTCTCAATTCTGTTTGCTTGCTGCTGGTGTTCCTGAAAAATCCAGAGAATGCCTTTTGCACACTGTGCCTGTCCTGATAAGGAAGATTCCGGTTTTAGCTGCTTGTGTTCATCTCTGTGGTACAGCCCTGGGTGGAAGTAGCAGATAGAGACATGACACCAGTAGCATCATCTTGTTGGGACGTCTGTGTGGAGGTGCCAATGGATTCAGAACAGTGGGGGATGCTCACATGTCCCCTGTACTTAGTGGTAGTTATTTCTGAATAGGTTTGGGGTTTAACTCAGCAGCAGATCATTTGTCAAGCAAGTAAAAGCCCTGGGTTCAGTCCCAGCACTCTGAACAGAACACTCCCTTATCCTCATGACAGAAGTCTCTGACTTCATTGTATAAAAAAACTTGTGGATAGAAGGGGCACCAACTGTAGTCCTTAGAGCCTTTTGGAAAGTATGTGCTGTAGGACTTGGCTAGAGGCCTCTGTGCCATGCTTAGGTAATTGTCACCTTAGCTCAGGTTCTAGTTAATAGGCTTGGGGTATAAATGAGGCACTAAGCTCCTACCCTCCTAGACTCCCTAGTCGCACATGACTGGTTCTGCTCAGCTGCTGTGCTCAGAGGTCTTGAGGGTCTAACCTCAGAACCAAGCCATCTTCCCCAGTGCCCTTAGTGCTAGTAGTAGGTAGGAGGGATTGGGATCTCCCTGAGGAGTTCCTGTGGGCTAGTGGCTGTCCAGAAAAAATGTACCAGTTCAGTGCCCAGCACCAAATCCTTCACATAAGTCCATTAGAGCAGGGAGCCCAGATGGGCAGAGGGTCTGGTGGCATCCAACACACTACCTGTGCATGGACAACCAGGCAGGGTCACTCTGGCATTCGTGGGGTTTCCCACTTTCTGCTGATGACTCTGGGGTGGTAGCTGCTCGGTTTTATGCTGCCCAAAGCCCTGACCACTGGTGTGGGTGGCAGTTGTAGCCAGGGAAGCACAGTATATCAGCCCAGCGTGACTTTCTACACATTTTTCTTGTGGTGTCTCCCTGATATAGTGCACTACTCCCTGCAGCCCCTCCCTTCATCCCACTCCCTAGCACCCAGTGTCTTGCTGGAGAGTGCTAAGCTGGGAGACAGTTGGCAAAGGATGGTTTGACCCCAGAGCGCTAGAGATCCCTCTATGCAGCAAGCTTTAGTGCTGACCGTGGAAGCTCCAGCACCAGGAAGTTCACCATTGGTGTTTATTAGCTAGAAGGGGCACTGGAGAGCTGGGGAGGCCCCTACTCCATGGATGCAGTCCTTCTGGGGCTGCTGCTTCCTAGAGGAACTCCACCATCAATTTTTTCCACTGACTAAGCCTTATGTGGGAATGAGGGGGTGGAGAAACCCTGAACCAGGAAGTGCTTGTGCACCTGTGGTGGACTTATAGGTGATGGAGGTATAGTGACACATCAAAGTATAGCCCCATGTCCTACTATAATTATCTTTTAGTCAAACAACACCGTCCTTATCAGATGAGGGAGGAGATGCTGTCACTCTAGAGATGCTGTCACTGTCTTCTGCAGATAGAGTCACCAGGGCCCTCAGTGGGCCCCCAGCTGTGATCCCTGAAAGCTCTCTTTCTCCCCCCTAGCAACCTTAGTGTCCCGAGCAATCCCGCCCAGTCCACGCAGTTACAGTCCAGCTACAACCCCTTCGAGGACGAGGACGACACGGGCAGCACCGTCAGTGAGAAGGAAGACATTAAGGCCAAAAAGTTGGTGAACACACACTTCCCTCTGGCTTCCTCCTCGCTCTCTGTGTGTCTCCTTTCTCTCTATCCAGGGGTCTCGGGGTCTCACCCCTCAGCATTTCAGCAGTGCATGCATCCTGCAGGACTGGGTGCCTGCGCTCTGCATTCCAGGCCTGCTTGGACAGTGTCAAGCCTCTCCACCTCTCCGGGAGGGCACAGCTAACACTCTGGTTGCTTTTCCTCTGTCCTTTGTTAACCCTTTAAGGCCTGAGCAGCACCACTACAAGAAGACAGACAGGCAGTTTAAGCTGGGGGGCCTGCTGAAGTGGGTCTTGGCAGCCCCCCAGCTTCTCTTGAGGGCTCAGGATGAGTGTGGATGGCATGAAGGCTCAGAGAGGCCTGGCTGCACCTGCGTGTGGGGCAGGAACTCTGGGTGGGGACCTCACATCCTCTGTCAGTCCCATGCTAAGAGCCTCATGTCATTCTCTGTCGCAGTGTCAGCAGCTACGAGAAGACTCAGAATTACCCTGCTGACTGGTCTGACGACGAGTCTAACAACCCCTTCTCCTCCACGGATGCCAACGGGGACTCTAACCCGTTTGACGAGGACACTACCTCAGGAACAGAAGTTCGAGTTCGGGCCCTCTATGACTATGAGGGGCAGGAACACGATGAGCTGAGCTTCAAGGCTGGTAGGTGACCTTCCCAAATACCCACCCCAGGACTGGAGGCATCCAGCCTGCTGAGACTTGCTTGTCTTTTGTTCTCAAAGTCTTGAAAAGTTCCTGCTAGTTTCATGTGTGGTTCTTAACTCTAGTACCTTTCCCCTACTCGATCTCTGCATGTCCCAACCAGGGAGATGATAGTGTGTTGCTCGTGTTGGGGCCAGGTGAAGGCCATCTCTCTCCGACTTGTGCTTTGTTAGCCATTGACCTTCGCTGTCTGCTGGCTGTCAGTTACCGGCTGAAGTTACTACCTCTGATTTTACAGGGATCTGTCTGTGTGCTGTTAACTATGTTAAGATCTCTATGTTCTGACGTTTATGTTTTTGTCTCTTTACCATGACAGGGGTTTAACTATGGAAGCCACCAGACTATAGCTGCTGTCTTTCTTGGGTAACTCAGGGTTAGCTCTTGTCTCTGGTCTCCTAGGCAGAAGCTTCTTGCAAGAAGCTATGCTTACAATTTAACCTGTCACTAGGAGCAAGATGATAATAATAAAGGACAATAGTGACTTAAGTGTGTCCTTCAAAGCCTTTGGGGAATAGTCAGAATGCCATTACTGTCCTTCCTATTGGCTGTGTAGCTTGGGTGTCTCATGCTGCCTACTAGTCCTCTTGTTTATCCTCTTCGGTACTGTAGACTTTGCTGTGCTGATCTTTTTAGCCCCTACTTATGTCCTCACTGTGAGCCAAGGCAGTTTTTCCTTACTGGCCCCAGAGAGCAAGCTCCTGTGTCACAGCACAACAAACTCAAGCTCTCTGCATTCTGGGAACCTCTTGTTAGCACTCAGGCCTCAGTGGTCTCTTCATCTGCAGAAGTGTCTGAGAGAAGACCCTGTTTGCCCAGGGGTCTGCCAGGCCAGCAGTAGCTCAGGAAGCAAACCTCAAAAGGCTGCAGGAATGAGCCCCAACGACACCTTGAACCACTATACAGAATGAAAACATGGGGGCATGTTGCTAAGCAAGGCAGCCTGGGATACACAGAATAGGCACAAGGCTGAGCCTGGTACTATTACAACCTGGAATGCTACTTGCTACAGGGTTACTTAAGAGCTGCCATCTTTGAATCACATTGGTCTCTGGGACAGAAGCGTTGAAAATAGTAGTGAAATATCCAGGGTCTTGCCCATCTTCAGGAGGCTGTCTGTCCCTCTGTCCTGGAGACCCTCTAAGGATCCTTCTAGAAGCATGTTTCACACATCCACATGGGATTTGGATGCACAGGTGACTTTCTGTGGTCAGTGTTGCCTGTTTTGTCACTATGGCTATCCTCTTTTTGTTTTGCAGGGGATGAGCTGACCAAGATAGAGGACGAGGATGAACAGGGTTGGTGCAAGGGACGCTTGGACAGCGGTCAGGTTGGCCTATATCCAGCCAACTATGTCGAGGCTATCCAGTGACAGGCCATGGGCAGGCTGGCGGAGAGACAAAAGTGGGGAGTTCAGGAGCTCTGTTAGCCTTGGCCTGTGCAGTGACACCTCTAGTGCCCCCAGCAGCCGTGTAGGCATCCACTCCACCTGCAAAAGATGACGGTTGTGTTCTTGGCTCCCTGATGTGTTTTGAAGGCAGATGAGCTGGTGATTTCACTGGGGACTTGACCCCTTCTCAAGCATATCTGGACAGATCTAGGCACAGGAAGACATGGTCCAGCAGCGAAAGCCAAGCCCCTCCCTACCTGCACCATCTCTCTGTATCATGGATCTGCACCTTCTTGCCCTTGCCTCTCCTGAGTCAATGATGGATCACACTGATTCCTGTTCCACTGATTATTTTCTCTGATGAGTTCCTACCTGCAAGTTCAGTGAACAAACTTCAACGTCATTTTCTGAGTAAAGAGTTTGAGGTTTTAATTTAAAGGCAATGTACAGTTATACTTTTATATATGCTCTTCCAGTCACGTAAATTATGGCCTAGATTGATCCAAGATGGTCTCCATGTAAGCTGCCTTCATTTCTCTGTTTTGTCCAGATGTGGGGTTGCTGCAGCAGGGTTCCTTGGCAAGTGCCAGTTGCAGGGGTAACATTTTGCAGCATTCCCCAACATCACTTATGTTTAGAAATTATTTTCACTCTATTCTTGCTTCAGTTTTTGCAGATTAACAGTTTTATTAATGATTTGGAAAGTTAAAAGAAGACTAACTTTTCAAAGCAGCTGCATCTATGGATTAAGATGCTTTACATTAGACTCATGTCTTAATGTATATCTGTATATATTATTTGATATTCAGAGAATCTATAAAGTTCACCTACTGTTGAAATGAGCATTGATGGCTTCTGACAGCAGGTGTTGTCAGCTGCTTGAAGCCCATGGCGTTGAGGCACAGGCATGGCTGGCCAACAGCCTCCTCCCAGTTAAGATGTAGCTCTGGCCTCTGAGTGGAGGCTGCTGGGAAGTCTAATTCTCTCTGGCCGGAACTCCAGGTCCATGGCAGAGCACTGGGAAATCTCCCAGGTCCTTGCAGTCATCACAGGCTTCAAGGGTCCTGTGCCACTCACTGGAATGTTGCAGGGGTTCCGCCCCCAGCACAAATCCCTCCAGGTACCCTTGTCCTCAAGTGCAGTGGGATTGTTCTGAGCCCCACGGATAGGCTGGGGGAAGGCTTTATTTTGTTAGCTCAGTGTGCACTGTTGCTTATCAACAACTCGCGTGTCTTCGGTGTTTGCCATGAGCACCCTGTTTCACTGTGGCTGTGTATCATGACAACTTACCAGCAGAAACCCTTGTTCCTATGCTGCAGTCCTTAACATTTAGAAATCCCTTTAAGTGTATAGTATTTTAGAACAACAACAACAACAAATCAATAAACAGTTGATCTCGTGCGTTTGACAGGCCTTTTGCTTTGCATCCAACTTCGTGTTCACACAGCTGATAGGCCTGTCTCCTTTGGGGCACACCAGCTGAAACACAAGACTTCTTCTCAGGGCCATGTCCTGCCACCCTGTTTCCCCTGACCTAACAGAACAAGACCAGCAGCCACTTTTCCATACCTGTGCATACCTACTGTGTGTTGATCCTTTGGGTGCCACTGTAGTAAGATATCTCCCCCCCTCCATACCTGTAGCGCTGATCGTGCCCATTTGGGCGTGGTCACAGGTGAGGACTTGATGGAGGACAGGACTAGATCTGGGGTGGCAGACCCCAGAGCTCTCTCTTGCTGCTGGTCGGGTCACAGGGAACAGCTGGGAGGATCCTTGGAGCTGGAACCTGTGGCAGCCTCCCGCCTCTTGTGTAAGTGTAATCTCTCCAAATAAACTTCATTTAACTTGTACTGAGTCTAATGAATCTTGAATCCCGTGGGCCAAGACAAAACCAGACCCAAATTTTCCAGTAGAAAGAACCAGAACCAGGGTAGAGATGGCTCCAAAGTACAGGCCAAATTCAACCTAGCCCAGCCCGGGAGTGAAGTACCAGACTCAGGGCCAGAATACCACCATTACAGGATAAATGTGTCTTGTTTGTTGAAAACCCTTCCCGCTACAGTGATAGCTTTTCAAAAGAAGATATTGCAGAGGTGATTGGGTCTCGAGGGGAAGATTCCTATGGTAGGATCAGTGTCCTTATAAAGGAGGCCTGTGGGGTCCTGTCCACCCCCCCCAGGACAGCTAGGAAGCACTCTCTAGGAAGTGGCTGTGATGTGCTGTCAGACGTGACAGGATCTTGTACCCAATCGTGGATCCTGCTGTATGACCGTAGTCACCTGAGCCCTTGCAGACAGCTCTGGAGTTCTTGAGCTTTGCTTTGCTCATCTCTAAAACGGAGCACTAGGAGACATCTGTGTCTCACTCTGTGTGACACTCCATCCTTTTAACATCTGCTGCCTTGTTTAACTTTTATGGTGGCCCAGTGCACTAGGTGGCATTAACTTTATTTTATAGATGAGGAAACTGAGGCACCGAGAGCCACTTGTCCAAAGCAGAAAAGCTGCCATGCAACAGAGTAAGCTTCAGATCAGGCATGATAGCCCAGGCTCCTTCAAGCTGGTCTGTTGTTGGCCTGGTAGCACCTGCCTCAGAGGACACAGCACTGGGCCCCTTGCCTGTACCCACTGGTACCCACAACACTTAGTGCCAGACATGCTGGTGCATACCTTTAATCTCAGCAGACAAAGATAAGGGGATCAGTCTGAGTTTGGGGCCAGCCTGATCTAAATGGTGAATTCTAGACGCATAATGAGATCCTGTCTGAAAAGGAAATGTCACCTAGCTAGGCCATCTAATTTGAAATGCCCCTCCTCTCTGCAGCCCTTCGTACAACTCTCCCCTTGTCACTATCCCCAATAATCAAAATATAGAACTCCTGTTTGCCCGTCTTCCTAGTCGACTTCTTTATACTCTCATGGTCTTAGCTGTGTAGCCCAGACTAGCCTCAACCTCACAGTCATCCTGCCTCAGCTTCCTCACAGTCAATAGCTCCCATGCCCAACTTGTACTGATCTGTCTTCTCTTTAGTTTTGTGCCATTTCCAAAATGTATTATGAGTAGAATCGTTTGAAAAGTAGCCTTTGGGGCTGAAGACATGGCTCAGTGATTGAGAGAATTGGAGCTCAGATGTCCAGAACTCCCAGAACGTGCCAGGTAGGTGTGGTATCCCACCTGTAATTCAAGCCTTTGAAGGCAGAGACAGCATCTTCAGAGCAAGTCAGGAACAAGCTAACTAGCTAGGCTAGAGGTATCAAAAAGCCCCGGGTTTTGTTGAGAGACCCTGCCTCAAAGAACACGGTTAAGACCAATTGAGGAAGATTCCCAATATTAGCCTTGGACCACCACATACACATGTATTCATGTACACACCCATTTGCACATGTGCATGCACTTACATGTGAGCATGCACACACATGTATACTACATATGTATGAAAAGGAAAATTGGTCTTTTTTCCACGTTATTCCATGTAGTTTTGTATACATGCTTGGATTCATTCATTCAACTGAAGGATATTGTGTTTCTAGTATTTGAGGATAATAATGTTATAAGCACTAATAATGATCAGAATTTGGGGACCTTGGGAAATGGTTCAGTGGAGAAAGCATTTGCTCTGCAAGCCTGAAGATCTGAATTCAGATCCCCAGCACCTATATAAATGCTGGATGGGCATAGAAGCCTGCCTATAATTTCAGCCCTCAGACAAGGAAGACAGAAGATCCCTGAAACAAGACTAGCTGGTGGGAGCTCTAGGTTCAGGTAAGAGACCCTGCCTCAATGAATAAGGTGGAGAGTTGTGAGGGAAAACATTTTAAGCTACCATAATCAAGTGTACACATGTGCGGTGTGTATATACACACATATACATGCATTTACACACCACACAGCAAAAATGTCCAGTGTTTCATGTCAGTTATTTTTGCCTCAAATTACAAATATGCTAATGACTGGGTGGTAGTGGTGCACACCTGTAATCCCAGTACTTGGG
The DNA here is from genome assembly GCF_017639785.1 of Mesocricetus auratus. NCBI lineage: Eukaryota > Metazoa > Chordata > Mammalia > Rodentia > Cricetidae > Mesocricetus > Mesocricetus auratus. Next base: position 81,768,219 of record NW_024429194.1, read on the forward strand.
AGGCAGAGGCTGGCAGGTCTCTGTGAGTTCGAGGCCAGCCTGGTCTATAGAGCGAGTTCCAGGACAGCCTCCAAAACTACACAGAAAAACCTTGTCTCACAAAAACCAGTGTGTGTATGTGTGTGTGTCACAAATGAAGCTATTCTAATAAGAGGTGTTAGCTTCTCTTTTTTTAAAATCTAGCTACCAATCCAGGAAACAATCTCTAAATTTGCATATTTATTGGGTTTTTCTAGATAGGATTTCTCTGTATAGCCTTGTTTGTCCTAGAACTCTGTAGACTAGGCTGGCCTCAAACTCAGAGATCTGCCTGCCTCTGCCTCCAGAATGCTAGGATTAAAGGGGCCAGTCACATCCACCCCCACCTCTACCCCACCCCCAGAAAATCACTATTTGTCAAGGTCTTAGGTGTGCGCAGCCTGAGAGTACAGAGGTTAGTAGAATCAAATGAGGCAGCTCACGATTCAGTGAGTTTATTTCCAGTTGTGTCTGGCCTACACAAAAGTCATGTGTTCTCTTTCAACACTAGTCACTGGTAGTGTCTTCCAGACAGCAGCTGTTCCTATTCTCACTAGGATTCAGTCTCTGACTGTCTGGGCACACTTACCTTTCATTCTCGTGGCAGTTGGACCAAGTCCAGCTTTGAGTCATAATACACCCTTCCTGCAGCTGCCGCACTTTCCCAAGACCGACTCAATGGACAGGCTGAGTGAGTCTTCCCTTTTCTGGAGTGGAAATGTGTGCCATAGGCCTTTGGAGGACTTGACTGGAAGTTACTTTCCAGCACTAACCCTTTCTTTGTATTGTCATACTCTGTCCTTGAACACAACACAGGCCATTGCTGACTGAGCAGCCCTGCCAGGCAGTACACGAGAAGCCAGCGTGCAGCTGACAAACTGGCCCACTAGACCTCTCCAGCTCCTCAAGGCCCATTAAGCCCTGTCCTTTCCAGCAGCTAGAGTAGCAGTGGTCCTGGGGGTGGGAGCTTTTCTTCAGTGCTGCCCATAATTGCTCACTCACCTGGAGATAATGCTCTACTCACCCCCCAGTGCTCCTGTAAATGACCCTAATTAAAGCTAAGTAGGTTCTGTCTGCTGGATCTGGGTGGAACTTTGGTCTGTTTTGTCTAGCCGTTATCTTTGGTGCCCTACCTAAGGTGAAGACAGAAGAAAATGCTTCTTTAGGGACCGTTAACAGAACAGATGAGCAAATGGCCCACCTCTAGAGAAGAAAATGCTGAAAACCCAAGACTGGGAAGCAGCCAGCTGACTGGGACAGAAGCTGGGCAGCACTGAACTTGACTCTCAAACCTGTTTTACTTCTACCAGTACACCTTACCCGAGGCCACGTTTTCCAACTCCGCTCCGCTCACCCTAGTAAAAGAGGAACCTGCTCCAGAGTCCTAACCTTCCGACTTGTGTTCTATGTATTGTCGAACTCTGTCCTGGTATCATGTAAGGTTGGGATGGAGCCCCACGTGCTACTTAAGCTTGGGCTGTTGCAAAGATGGCTCATGGTTTCAGAAAGCACTCCTCTTCCAGAGGCTATGAGTTCTTTTCACCAGCTCCAGGACTCTCAGGGTACCCACATGCATATACACAGACATGCATAATTAATGTTTCACTGGTTTATCTGCCTCATTCCAGGGAAGGCCCTCATGCCCAGGAGTAGAAAACAGTGGCCAACAGAAAAACTCAGTGGTATTTTTGGGGATTTTGTTTGGGGGATCTGGATTTTTTGTTTTGTTTTGATGGGTGGGAAGAACTGGGGAGGATCTATCTGGGAGTTGGCAAGGGGGTAGTGGTACATGATGAAAATTATTGAATGAAAAATTGTTTAATTAAAAAAATCAGGGGCAGTGATGCGTGTCTCTCATCCCAACACTTACTTACGTTGTGGAAGCAGGAGGATCAAAAAGGCGAGTTCACCCTCAGCTGCATAATGAGTTCATGGACTACATAATGCTAACCTGGACAACATAAGACCCCGTCTCAACATATTTATAATATATATGCAAAGTACACTCTGTAGAAAATAAAAATCATATGTACTGTGTACCCCAAGTGTACAGTGCCTGTGGAGGCCAGAAGAGGGTGTGAGAGCCCTTGGTATGTGGACGCTGGGAATCGAACCCAGGTCCTCTTGAAGAGCACCCAGTGCTCTTAATTACTACTATCCAGAAGCCTAAAAAGTTCTCTCTACAAAAAACGAACTTTCTACCACAGATTCAGGGTTTGGCTTTAGCTGAGAATAAAAAGAGTGACAATCCAGTGTGAGGGGAGAGTCCTAGTCAGCCACCGCACAACTTTTCTGAAACGCCTATCCGGAGGAAGCTGATGCGCCTGGCGCAGGCGCGCCGGAGCAGACTCTATGCCCCGAGCTCGAAGCTGTGAGACCATCCGCAGGACGAGGAGCTCCCGGGCAACTCCGGGGGCGGGGCCAGAGACCACCTGTGTGCGGGGCGGAAAGAGAGTGGCTGGGGCTCGCGCGGTGGGCGGGGCGCCGGCGGAGCCTCCTGCCGCGAGCTGCAGGTCGGCTGTTGGTCTCTGAGCGGCCGGCAACGGTTTTTCTGTTTCTCTCAGGACGTCCTGTCTGGTCGCGGCGCGATGCCTCTCGATCCTCGGGTGGCCATGGGGGACGCTGGCAATCAGGACATCTTGGCTGTCTTCAACCGCCTGCGCTTGGTGCTTAGTAACCAAGTAGCAGCCGCCTGGCGAGCTCGGGACCGCGCGGCGGGCGTGGGAGGCGAAGCCGCCCAGTTCGTAAACGGTCGAATTCGCCCACGCGGGATCTGAGTGACTTCTCCGACCGACCGTGCTTGCCCACGCCAGTGAGTAACCCTCACTCCACGTCCAATACGTTCACTGCTCTCGCCGAGTTAGACTTCGGTGAAATAGTGCTTTGGGTGGTGTTTCGTGTCCGCCTTGGGTGATCCGGCGTCTCCCAAAGAAAAACTAACAGCACCTCACTTGAATGACGCAAACTGGTCGCATCCCCTCTAGCTGTAGAGCTAACGCATCACCCAGTTCCTTGTCACTTGAGCTGTCCGAGTGTGTTTAATATGCATGGTTACTTAGTAGTGGCCTGCTGAAGAGACATCAGCGTCCTTTTTTTTTCTTTTTGAGGGAGTATCTCACTATGTAGATGAACCTGGACCAACCTGATCTTGAACTGGTAATCTTCCTGCCTCTGCCTCCTGAGTGCTGGGACCTTAAATGTGTGCCACCGTGCTTCCGTGCCTTTTATAACCTAATCTCGAAAGTAGTATGCTGTCGCTTTTGCCACATTTTCCTGGTCACACAGACCACCTTGGTAAAAGTGAGGCAGAAGCTGTACAAGAGATAATTGGAGGACGGTTGGGCCAAGTCGTTAGTGAAGAGAGAAAAATCATGCCCAAGTGCCTGTCATGTGAGAGACAGCCACTACCCAATGGATGATAAGGGAGAGTGTCCCAGGAGCTCGTTTTCATTTATGTGCTAAGTTCCTAACTGGATGTTAGAGGTAGGAAGCAAAGGGTATGGCTTAAAGACCTAAGTTATCTTCTCTGTGCAGACTACATACATAATAGTGTATTGCTAATACAATTCAGCAATTGTATTGATAACTCTCCATGGGGCCCATGATTAACCCCTCACCAGTGCAAAGCCAAAGCATTTTACATGCTAAGCAAGTACCTGATGACTGAGAGTTTATAATTTATAGCTATAATATTACAATTTTTTTTATTTTGGTTTTGCGAGACAGGGTTTCTCTGTATTGTTTCGGTCCAGCCTGGCCTCGAACTCACAGAGATCCGCCTGCCTCTGCCTCCCGAGTGCTGGGATTAAAGGCGTGCACCACCACCGCCCGGCCATTTACAATTTTTTAACAACTTAAAATTTAAATGTATGGGTGTTTTGTCTGTTTATATATATATCTGTGTGCCTGGTGCCCATGGAGGCCAGAAGAGGGCATCATATTCCCAGGAATTGGAGTTAGATGATTGTGACCTACCATGTGGTTGGTTACTGAGAACCAAACCTAGATCTTCTGTTAACAGCTGAGCCATTTCTCCAACCCCAATATTGTTGCAGCTGTCTAAAGTTCTAAAAAAAAAAATTGGACTGGAGAGATGCCTCAGTAGTTAAGAGTACTAGCTGATCCAATTCCCAGCACCAACATGGCAGGTCACAATCTTACGTAATTCCAATTATAGGGGACCCAAAACCCTCTTCTGGCCTCCATGAGCACCAGGCACACATGGGGTACCAGATATACATGAAGGCAAAACACACAAAAGTTTAAATTTCTAAAATCCTAGATGACACTTCTCAACATTTTTTTATTTTTTTGCAGCAGAATGTCTGGTGTGGGATATGACTGAAAATATTATTTAGTTGTGCAAGAAGAAATGGTACTTATATACAAAAGAAAGACATGATTTTTTGGTTTTAAGTAAATACAACATACATCCTACAAGTCTGGACTTTTAGATCTTCCTGATGGAAGACCACCATGATACCATTACTCTCCCAATAATTAAATGAGGTGCCAATGATGAAACATGGTCACAATTAGCGCCCTTACAAGACTCCTTCCCAGATATCTGACCAGGACCAAGACTGGAATTTCTCATCTATGGTACTTAACAGTGGAGTATTCTCCCATACCTGATTCTGGTTCTGTTGAGAGGACCTACTTAAGTGACTTTCTCCAGCTCATTGAAAGCAGCAGAACAAAAGCCTCATCCAGGCCATGGAAGCTGGACCACATGCCTGTGAAGAAAGCATTGCAAATCTCATCTTTGGAAGTGTTTTTCTTAGCATGCCATGGTGAGTTATGCCTGTTGTCTCAGCACTTAGGAGGCTAAGGCAGGAGAACTGTCACAAGCAAGGCTAGTTTGGGCTGAATAACTTTCAGAGTGAGACATTATTTCAAACAAGAACCCCTAACAGTTGTCAGTGCCTGTGTAAAATATCTCAGACACTGCCTGTACTGAGCTCCTTAGACTGCACCAGGATCCACCCCATTGTGAGGAAGAGGGGAGGTGACACTGGCCATCACCATCTATGTGATCATCTGATTATGGTATGTCTGTGTCCTTGGGGTGAGGCAGCATGCCCTCAGTTGTGTTGTATATATTAAATTATGCTGTGCAGGATATCATGGTGCCCTGAACAGAGATGTCAAAACTTTGTTAAAGAAATCAGATTCCATCCAATTTTGTCATCCCCCAGACCTTTGAACTGGCAGGGTCTGTGCCTAATTTCTCTGTGTCTAGAAAGTACTGGCAGTACCTAGTCAGGAGATGAAATGGGGAGCTCCTTCAGAGGCCAGTTGGTGTCACACTAGCTCCAGATATGGGTGCACTTGTCCACACCCCCAGAAAGATCTGACTGTATTTACCCTAGACCATAAAGTTGAAGGTGTGTTGGGAAGTAGCAGGTAACATTCTCCAGGTTGCCAGGCCAGGAAAACAGTACATCCTGCTCTTTGGAGATGCAGATAATAATAGCCCACGATGCCTATGTTCTATTTATCAGCTATGGTCTGCTTGTTAGCACATCATACCTTCAGCAGCAGCTTGACTTGCCTGATTGGGAACACAGCCATCTTGGAGATGGCAATAGTGATACCTAGAGTTAGGAAGTCATTGGTGAAAGCTAATGGCCTGTTCCAGCTAGGTGGCACCAGGGAAAACAGTAGGCACAGATGAGAAGAAGGCAACACCTAGATTAGCGTACTGCCACAGTACCAAACGAATAGGTCACGTTTCCTAGTTATCAGAATTTAAGTGTGAATGTTAGACAGCTGTTAAGCTAGTTTGTACTGTGTTGTATAAGATAACTCAGCCTGCTAATATATATTCTTAGAAATATATAACAATTTTCTTTCAGGTATGTTTTGAGTACAGTGCCAAAAATCACAACTGGGCAAGCATAACCTACAGGATGTTTCTTTTTATCACTTGCTCAGGGTCACTTTGTGTCTACTAGAGTTTTATCTGGTGAGTCTTTCCTTGCTTTTTTTTTGTATTATGTTGACTTGACATCAAGTAAAATAGCAGATTAATTGCCAGTTAAGGAGGGGTTAAACCTTGCATCTTTGAGGCTGGAAAGATGACTTTGGTTAGCATATTATAAACTTCATGAAGACCCAAGATAAGCTCCCAGTACTCACATAAGGCAGCTCACAACCACCTGTATGTACCACCATCTCCAGGGGCATCCATGGGCACCTAAACTCATGCACATACCCGTATGCACACACATATGCATATAGTTATAAAAAGTCTTAAAAAGTGATCTTTCATCAACTAATAGCCTGGGGAAATGAGCCATTTTCTACTTGGGCCTCTGTGGAGATCTTCTAGGAGGAATAAAGCACTGATTTGGAAACAAGTCTGATGCAGGGTCTCCAAACAACAATTCCCTCCAGTGCCTTCTAAGAAATTAAGAGTACAAAGTACACACTTGAGAGAAGGGGGTTCCCTGTACATACCATTCAATGTTAAGAGTTCAGAGGAAGGTGGGGTCGTCATATCAAGTGTGGCATCCAGCATAATCCTCCTACTCCAATTCCCATTGACACTAGCAGGACAAAGCATGAGTGGAAAAATTTGTTTGGCTTTTAGCTGGTGATTTCACAGTTTATAACATGAAGAAGGTCTTTATTCCCTCTTAAGCAAGGGCTTGGGCTACATTAGCCACTCTAATGAGTCTACTCTGACACTGTGGACCTTTGCAGATGTCTTGGTTACTGTTCTCTTGCTGTGAAGAGACACCATGGTCAAGACAGTTGTGGTGGTTTGAACAGGAATGGCCCCCAAAGGCTCATGGATTTGAATGCTTGGTCACCAGGAAGTAGCACTATTAGGAGGTGTAAACTTATTGGAGGAAGTGTGTCACTGGGGTTGTATTGCTAACTGGGGTATGCAAAAAAATCTATGAATGTGGCCATGGCTTAGGAAAAATTCTTATCCATCTGAGGGGAAAAATAAGTAATTATCTCTCTCTCTCTCTCTCTTTTTTTTTTTTCTTTATGAGACAGGGTTTCTCTGATTGTTTTGGAGGCTCTCGGTCCAGCCTGGCCTCGAACTCACAGAGCTCCGCCTGTCTCTGCCTCCCGAGTGCTGGGATTAAAGGCGTGCGCCACCACTGCCCGGCCAGTAATTTTCTCTTTTACCTCATCTTAAATAATCCTTTCTGAGAATCTGTCTCCACACAGCTACATATATACAGCTACATATCTCTCTTTACATACATATATCTCTCTCCTATATGGCCAGTCATCTCTATACACAGTTACATCTATTTTCACATGGCTACACATGTTTCTTTTACATATATTTCTTGTTTACATCTCTTTTCTATTCAGTTTCATCTTCCTTGCTTCCACACAGTTACAGATCTCCATACAGCCACAGTTATACATTTCATTCACATAGCTCTCTCAGCATATAGCACTTTACACAGTTCTAGGCACAGCTCCTCAAACACACACTCACATCACACTGCTATATCATTCATTCGCTCATAGTCACACTCACAATCTTCATGTCTCACACTTCTCTCTGCCCATTCAGCTATATCCCTCACTCATCGAGCACATGCGCGCGCGCACACACACACACACACACACACACACAGAGCACAGTTCCTACATAGCTCTACATAGCCGCCTCTCTCCACACCATCATTCCTCTCACAGTGCAACTCTGGACAATTATATGTTACATTTTCAGGGCCCAACCCATTGTCATAACACAAGGTAAGTCACACAGTTTTTCTCAGGCTAGGGAGGTCACATTGACCAGCTAGTGAGTGACACTTAGCCATGCACATTCTCAGACAAAGTAAACCTTGAGCTTGTAACGTAAACTGAGGCTGGGACTATGTACAAAAAGTCACTTACTGAGAAAGTTATGTCTACTAAAGTTACTTCAAGCTCTGCCCTTGAATCAGCAATGAACACCTGGGAAAATGACCTCATGTGTTTGTCTCTAGGGGCAACCAGATATTCATCTCCAGGGACAACCAGTTTGTTTTGAATATTTTCTGAAATCTAAATTAGCTGTCTTTATGACTGAAAATTCTATTACTTTCCTATGTTAGTCTGAATAATAAAAAATGTCCTAGTATTATTAATAGTCATCAAAATTACACACATTAAGCAAAACTCATCTTCCTGACCATCCACAGCTATATGTGTGCCCAAAGATGGAATATTTACATGCGATAAACACACAAGCAATGGGAAACACCCATTGCAGTTCTTAGGGAAGAAATGAAGTGGCACATGACAGAAATTACAGACAGGCACAACTGGTCACTCCATAGCCTTGTCTGGTGGGGCTCCTCAATAGAGAGTCATCTGTCTGGTGGGTTGACTTGTTAACACTAGTTGTCACCTGTTGTATAATCCCACGGCCATTGATGCCAGCAGCTCTCAGCAAGGATGGGCTATGAGGTTTCAAATGCTCAAGCCGGGCCCAGTGCCTCTCCCTGGATGCCTACCAGTGCAGATGTAGAACCCGGGGCTCCTTTTCCAGCACCATCTCTGTTTAGTGTGTGCTGCCATAATTCCTGCCATGATAATGGACTTAAACCTCTGAACCTGTAAGCAAGCCCCAATTAAATGTTTTCTTTTATAAGAGTTGCCATGGTCTTGGTGTCTCTACAGCAATAGAAACCCTAAGAAAGCCTTTCTTTTTTTTTTAAGATTTATTTATTGCATACATACTGTTCTGCCTACATGACAAAAGAGGGCACTAGATTGAATTGTAGATGGTTGTGAGCCACCATGTGGTTGCTGGGAATTGAACTCAGGACTCCTGGAAGAGCAGTCAGTGCTCTTAACCTCTGAGCCATCTCTCCAGCCCCAAGAAAGCCATTCTTATAAAAGGAATTGTTTAATTGGATACTTGCTAACAGTTTTAGAAAGTTAGTCCATGATCATGGCTGGAAGCAGACAGACAAGGTGCTGGAACAGGAACTGAGAGCTTTACATTCTAATTGGGGGGGGGGCTGGGCCTAGTATGAGTTTTTTAAACCTTAAAGCCTATCCCCAGTGATACCTCCTCCAACAAGATCACACTAAAAGTCACACCTGATCTTCCCAAACAGTTCCACTAATTAGAATTCAAGCATTCAATAAAAGCCTGTGGGGACCATTCTCATTCAAACCAACACACTGTATATCAGACAAAGGTGCTTCCCACTGGGAAGACAGCCCCATAGTGGGAGGAAAGGGACCTCTGACAAGAAGTGAAATAGTAGTAAAAGGACTGTAGTCAGGTTTGAGGTCCAGCTGCCTGGGCCCTTGTTAGGACATCTTCTGCAGGTCATCACATGGACTCAGGCCTCTGTTGGTGCCATTTCCTCTAGCAGCTGGCCTGTTTCCCTATTCCTTTTCTAGGAATGGACCTGGTAGACAGGCTGTTTGGAACTCTGGAAGTGATTTCTTTTGTTGTTGTTGTTATGACTTAAGGAATATTGACACAATATGACTACCAATAAAGGAACATTTGTCCCCATAGGATAAAAACTAATGAAACCTTTTTTATGTTAGAATGAAAACTGGTAATAATTACAACAAAATTTCCTTTTTTGATAACTAAAACTTTCTGTTGCATTGTTTTGGGAGTTTTGGTTTTTTTTTTGAGGGGGGTGTTTTGAGACAGGGTTTCTTTGTGGCTTTGGAGGCTGTCCTGGAACTAGGTCTTGTAGACCAGGCTGGTCTCAAACTCACAGAGATCCACCTGCCTCTGCCTCCCAAGTGCTGGGGTTAAAGGCGTGCGCCACCACCGTCAGGCTCTTGTTTTGGTTTTGAGACAGGTTCTCTACATTGTGCTGTCTGTTCTGGAACTCCTATGTAGACCAAGCTGTCTTTGAACTTACAGAGATCCACCTCCCTCTACCTTCCCCAGTGCAGGGATTAAAGGCGCATATGACCACACCTGTCTTTTTTTTTTTTTTTTTTAAGAAGTCTGTAAAGGCATGGTAGGATAAATAGCCATATAACTCAATAAGTAATTATTAAGAAAGGGGAGCAATTTTTGTATATTCTTCCTCATTTAAGATTATCAGCCATACTGTTTTGTCTGAGACTGTGATCCCAGAATGTTTGAAATGTGCAGCCATGTTCTTGTCTCTTTTAAATTTTGACAAGATATGGTTGCTGGTGTAAGTTTACTTGCCCCAGTTTTTTCTTCTTGTGATTAATGTTCATGTGGTTTAACATCTTAATTTTCTTTCAAATATCTGTTGTCATGCTCATACTTGTGTGGAACAGGTCAAACCTCCCTTCCATCTTAAGACTGAGTAAAACCCCACTGCACACACATATCATCTCCTTTTCTTATCCTTTCATCCAGAAATTGTCAATTTGGTAGTTTCCATGATTTAGTAATATTGCTTTGAAAATAGTTTGTACAAATATCTGATTTGAATAGATATGTAAGAGTGGAGTTGCTAGATAAGAATATCTGTTCATTTTTGTCATTGCTGTAGGCCAGATATCTAACAAAGAATATAAGAAGCATTTATTTTGGTTCACAGTTTATGTGTTTGATCAATACTCATTTAATCTATATGCTTGGGCAGACTATCATAGTGGCAAGAAGAGTATGATAGACACTTTTTAACCCTTTTTGACAGAGGTGACATAGAAAGAATGGGCAGTGGGCTGACTTTCTGTGCAGGGCCCCATAACATGGTACTGTCCACGGTCAGGGTCAACCTTTATGTGTGCCTTGGAGTCTCCAGGAACCTCTCTTTTCTTGGCTCAATCAGAAGGGTCAGCCCCAGAGGCCACTGTGCCAGGGATCAATTTTGGTTTGAAATCTGGGGGTAAATGGTGTTTAGATGTAGAGCAGAGAGATTTTGGTGCCCTGTAGATGGTGACCTGCAGGTTATTCAGGGACAGAAACATCCCTCCAGTTCACTCGATGACTACAGTGACAGAGCAGGATTGTATTAGGTGCTTTGGCACCAGAGGTGAGGTGAACACACTCTGAAAGCCAGCTTGTCAGTGCCACAGAGTGCTTTTCCTGCCTCCAAATTATTCATTAGCCATTAGAACTTGCATATTATGAATTATGGAAGAGTGCTGTTTCTATTAAGCAAGGGGGACATATCCTTGCATGGCTTTTTTATAGTAAATTCCATTATTTCCAGACTATAAATGATGCATTATTATAATACTGCATTCAGAATAAAGAAACTGGCCTGTTTGCTGAGCTCCATGGAGTCCAAATGGCCTTTGGTGGGGGATGTGACTGACAAGAAGACAGTGTGCTAGCTGTTAAAGGCTTTTCCCAGGGACCTGCAGAGATGTGTTCAGAGGGGAGGAAGGTGCAGTGTAAGGGCCAGCATGAAGCAAAAGCTCATGGAGAAATGGGACCCAGAAATCAGAGCCCAAGCTGGGTGAAGGTCAGTGATGAGGAGAGCTGCTGAGTCCCAGCATGGACTGATGGCTGTGCAGGCTGGCTGGCATAGAGTGTTGTCTGTGAGTGACTGGGTATCCCCTACAGGTTTCTAGAGCATAGAGAGGCTCTCGTGAGTTAGTGAAGAACTGGGAAGACCCCATGTGAGAACTGCTCTGGGCACCTATGAAAGGTGGTATTTTCTCTAGGGTAGTTGAACGGTACCTAATGCCCCCTACATTCCAGGATAAGCTCTTAGCTCATATAAATGAAGAGTGTCTGTTCCATAGAGAGATGCTAAACTTGCACACTTCTGTGCCAGAACAGTCTTAAAGATCCCGGAGGTTCCAGCCCTTCATTCCACTCCACTAATAGTGTTCGTACCTTTCCTGTGCCCTCCAAGGGCCTACCAACCTCTATTAGACTTTTGCCTCCCACCAGAGCGGGTCTATGGGGGTCATGAACCCAAAGTAGCTTCTCCTGTGAACTAGTTTGCAAGCCTCATGAACAGGGACAGGAGCTATCTCCTGCCCTATTTCCCCCCACTATAGTTCTGACCCCTTGAAAGTACTTACTGAATAGCTTGTAAATTTGCCAGTAAGTTGGTCTTAGTTCCTTTCCTGGACCCTTGATGATGATAAACCCTGAAGCGTGAGAAGGTCAGCAGTAACTTATTCTTTAGAACCCTCCTCTGATTTTACTTCTGTTTCCTTGGTTGTTCTGGTTCCTGGTCTTTGAACAAGATTTCTACTCTCCATTCTTCAGTTAGAGCCAGGGCTAGGTGCTGCTCCATTCAGCTGCAGAGGAGCATTTAGAGTTTCTAGCTAAAAGACAGGGATGCTCCAAATACCACATCTTCTTTCTTGGGTGGATGATAATTTAACAGGCATGTTCTTAGTGTCCTTCTTGCCAGAGAAGGCAGAGCCACATTTAGCACTTACGTTTTCTCTCCATGTTTCTTGTGAAAACCCTATTTGCTACAGACACTGGGCTTATCCCCCTCTGTTGTTGTTTTTTTTTTTTTTTTTTTTGGCTAGAAAAGAATGTATTTTTTCTTAGCACCCTCACCATGATCCTGGCCTATATGATTCCTGACCCAGCTCTTCAAAATTTGGTGTGGTCCCTTTGGCTGTCTGCCCTTCTGATCTGGTATGTCCACCTTCTTGTGATCCTTTATAACATGGAGTTTAGTGTTTGCCTTGGATTCTGTGTGATTCTAGTCTTAGTTATTTCAGACCTCTGCATTCTTTCCCATCACCCTGCCTTGCCTAAACCCTCGGCTGTGGACTCTGTCTCACTCCAAAGACAACCCTTGAAATCCACCTTCATATTGGAGACACATATCCCTGGGCTCTTTTTCCATTGTAAACTGTCATGGCACCAACATCACAGTTCATGAGCATCTTTCTTGTCTCTGTCTTATCTTATCCTGGCTAACAGTGCTATGACTTCTTGGGGAATCTTTTTCCCTTGTCACACAGGATGGAACACTGCATTGGAGTGCTGTTCTCTGAGTGATAATCGGTTTAGTGGTGTGCCGCTGACAAGGGACAAACCAACCCAAGGATACTTTTAGATCACACTGCAAGAGCAATGGAAAAAGGGTCCAGTGATCAATAGTCTGTGGCTTTGTATCCAACTCCAGGAAGTCAGTGAGTGACATTTATATCATTCATATTGAACACATTGACCAGGGAAGACATTGGAATCTAGAAGCATCTGTAACAGTACTAGGAGAAAATGAAGGAGATCTGTGTTGTGCAAATAGGCCAGGTCATGTTGTGATAAGCATTCTCAAGTCTCAGGGGCTCAGCATATAGCAGTTTATCCCTGTGTCTAGCAAGTCAGCTTTGGGTAAATGTGACTGTCTAGAACATTGGTTCTCAACCTGTGGGCCACAATCCCCACAGGGGTTGTATATCAGATATCCTGCATATCAGATATTTACATTATGATTCTTTTTTTTTAAATATTTTATTTATTTATTGTGTATACAGTCTTCTGCCTGCATGCCAGCAGAGGGCACCAGATCTCATTCAAGGTGGTTGTGAGCCACCATGTGGTTGCTGGGAATTGAACTCAGGTCCTCTGGAAGAATAGTCAGTGCTCCTAACCTCTGAGCCATCTCTCCAGCCCTACATTATGATTCTTAACAGCAAAATTATAGTTACAAAGTAGCTAATGAAACAATTTTATGGTTGGGGGTCACTACAACATGAGGAACTGTATTAAGGGGTTGCAGCATTAGGAAGGTTGAGAACCACTGGTCTAGAGTTCCCATCTTCTAAACCAGGAGGGGTCTCATTTGCCTTATGATATAGCAATCCCTCTTCTCTACAGCCCCCAAAGAGAAGATAGGTCAGGTTAAACAGTCACTTTAAAGACCTTGGAAATGACACCTCCTATCTGTTCCTGTTTATTGGCCACATGATGTGGATGTTATCTCAGCACATGACTAGGTAGGGGAAACATGTGCCCCATACCCAGAACTAGAGACCCTGATTAGGAGCAAAAGTAAACACTCCACCATCAATCACTCTTCCTTCCTATTCCTACAGGTGTGTTGATGGTCCCATGGAGATAAGAGGCAGTTCCTTTCATAGCTGGGATGACAGTGTTGATTCCTACTGGGAGAAGGACAGCAGCAGAGACGACTAGACCACTGTGAAAAAGCACAGGCTCTTCAGACAAATGTGAGCTGCAAGACCAAGAAGTCAGAGCTACAGGCTGGATTGCCTTCTGTACCTCCTTTCTGGCACTCACTTCACAGCCACAGTGGCTGGCAGGTCGTCATCAGTGTTACAGAGGCAGGTGGGGCCAGGATATAAGTGGGCCAGCCTTGCAGGGCTGTTATGGGCTACAGCCAGGCAGGGCTCGACAGGAGCCATCAGCAGCTTTGATGTTCTGCTCCAGCTCTCGGTAAATGGTTTTGTACCTAAATCAGAGACAGAAGGATAGCTCTACAAAAGGCAGGGCCCAGCCATCATTCCTCACAGCCACAAGAGACCCTGCATGATCGTCTCTGTAGTCTGCAGGAATCTTATCTCCCAGACATAGATCAGGAACACCATTCCCGGGCCGTCACACGTACAGATGCACACACCATCCTTAGAACCTGGCACCACCGACAAATAAGCTTCACATAACCAGGCGGCACACTGAGCTTGCCCTGCATCGCATCTTGGGTGTGCTCCGTGGCACAACTGTGCAGTCCCACTGGGTCAGGTCATGTTGAGGAAGAAGTCATTAGACGAGAATGTCGGGAGAGCTGCAGGTTTCCTCCCCAAGTGAAAGGCACTATAGGAGGAAGGCAGAACTATGAGACAGTCCAGCCTCCTGTAGCCAAGAACACGGTCTTGACTAGACCTGAGGGATCACTTATTATCTACATAGACAGTTTTTTACTTTTTCTAAGCCTCACTTTCTGTCAATGCGGAATGGGCATAAGACCTATTCTATCTAAGGATTGGATTGTGTTCTCCAACTACAATAGCTGAAGCCCCAACCCCACCCAGGAGGTGACCTTGTCTTTCAGAGGTGAACAACTTAAAACAGGGTCTGTAAAGTGTCCCCAATGCAGCAGGGCTGCTGTCCCTACATAAAGGAGGAGACATCTACACTAGACAGTCAGGGGAAGATGGCCAGAGGACTGGACAGACGTGCTCAGATGTCCGGGAAGCCGAGGACTGGCAGACCCCACACGCTAGAAGAGGCAGGAAGGACCTGCCTGGAGCCTTCAGGAGGAGTGTGGCCATACCTTGGTTTGTGATTTCTGTCCTAGAACTTAGTGATGAGCTTCCCTTGTTGTCTGCCATGCCACCCTAGGAGCGACCACACCATGTGCCACCCTCCCTCTGCGTGTCCCCACCCCCACCTCAGGTGGCTTGGAACATAGGGGTAGACTGTGCTCATTCAGGCCTTTGCCACAGCCAAGTACAAACATCGTGGAAGGTACCTCTTACACAGAAGAGCAGGACACAGTCCTAGCCCTGTCCCGTTTCCTGTACCCTAAAAGCTGTGTAGCGACTCAGTTTCCTCATCAGCAGGATGGGGACAATCCTGCCTTCTTTCTAGGCTGTCACAGAGAGGAAATGACAGCAGAGCAGCTGTGCAGTGACTACTTTCCATCTTTTTCAAAGAGACAAAAGGGATGCCATTTTCTCCTGACAGCAAGCTTTGACCTGACATCCATTTCTCAAAGGAAGATCCTTCAGATGTATGAAGAAAGTAGATTTCTATCTCTGTCCTGTTATCTGGGTCTCCCCTGATGCAGGTACACTGTGTTACAATCAAACTAGCATCTTGCTGTTCTGGCTTCCCCAGGACCTACAGTCACCAAGATTCCAATGGTTGAACTGGCAGCAGGAATGAGAAGACTTCTACAAGGGACTGTCCTTGGGGGCAGAAGACATGAGGCCTGGCCAGTGCTGTGTCAGCCCAGGTGGATTTCCAGAATGCTGGCTCTGGCAGCATCAAGCCCACCATGCCTGCCCTGCTCCAGCCTTCTATGGCAGTGCTGTATGCTGGCTCTGCAAACAGGCCCTCTGGGTGACTGCCCTGTCCCCCAAGGTGGACATGCAGCACCTGAGTCTATTCAATACCAGCCTCCCTGTAAGTCACAATGATGGGTTTTTTGTCTCAGACTTACCTAGCCACATTGGACAGGTCCAGGTGCTTCTGAACCTCCAGCAGAACCTCCCGGAAGAAGCGCAAGCGCTTCTCTTCAAACTGCTGGCACTGCTCGAACACCTGCTCCATGTTCTCCATGTACTGGGGTGTGGTCTGATCAAGCTCCTTCAGGGCCTTCTCATACTTGTCCTTGGTCTGTGTTGAAATTGGCACAGGCAGAGGATAGTTTCCATCCCACCTCTGTTTACCCCATGTGCCCCACTGCTGCTCGGGCCTCCCCAGATTCCAAATGTGGGAGCAAGAGTTCCAGAGTCTAGCATTCTCCAAGTCCAGTCCCTGTGTTTCTTCATGGCAAGTCACACTCTGTACCTGCTCTCACACTCACTGATAGGAGGCCCAATCAGGTAAGATATAGGCAGGAGATAGTCACATCAACATTCAGTGTCCTGGATCCCAAACATATGTCTACATTGGTGGCACAGTTGTGAGCATAGCTGCCTTCTTTGTTCATTACATGCCTGTGTTCATTTTGTCAGTGGGGAGTGCTATGCTGTGTAACACTCTAGCCTAGATCTAGCCCCAGTAGCTGTGGCATGTGAGGCACCTTGGAGACAAGGTCATTGTCTTAAGTGCCAAATGGTCCTGGGCCTCACCCTTTATCAGGCAATGAGAATACTTTCTGCTTCATAGTATTTTGAGACTTAAAGGACTGACACAAAGCTATGTGGATTAGACATTCCTAAAGTCTGTCCAATCAGCCTTTTTTTCAAGGCTATCCAGAGGAAGGGCATTTAGGTAAAAGGATAAATTAAGAGCAATATGGTCCAACTTAAGCAAGTCTCTGGGGAGAATGTATTAAATCCCTAGCATGTGAAAGTGAACACCTGACATGTGTGCTTGGGCTTGGAGACCACATTCACCCGGACATGTGTACCCTACCTTCCATACCATGCTAATCTAATTCTTTTGTGGTTCCAGACAGTTGATAGGAGCTTCCTGGAAGTGAGGGGTAGCTTGGTTCTGGAAATGGCTATTTATTGCAGAGCTTTCCATATGTGTGTCTAGCAACTGAAGGGTGTTCATGGATGCATGTGAGAAGCACATGACACTCTTCCATGCCAATGCTCAGCATACCTCACCAGCCTGTGATTAGCCTTCAGAGTGTCCGTTAGCAGGTGGCCACTTCAGTGTTCCATCTGTAGCCTCTCAGGTGAAGGTACAGTACATTCACTTTTCCTTGGTCTCTCTGGAGCTGGCAAGATTTTCCGGTCGTACACTGTGTGGTGCACTCTTGAGCTTCTACCTAAGTAGAAAGAGTGCTAAGGACCTCATTGTTCAAAGTGACCTTCATGACTTCCATTTCAGATTGTTTTCTGAGGACTCTAGGCTTTCTGAAAGCTCTGCACTGCTTCATTTCCTCAAGATCTCCCATGGTTGTGCTAAAAAGCTGCCATTGCTGTCTTGTGTGTGTGTGTACTGTCAGATGAGAAAGCAGGTGCAAACTATAGGTAAACTATCACTACAAGCATTCATCAGACTATAGGTAAACTATCACTACAAGCACTCATCAGACTATAGGTAAACTATCACTACAAGCATTCATCAGACTGTAGGTAAAGTATCACTACAAGCATTCATCAGACTATAGGTAAACTATCACTACAAGCACTCATCAAACTATAGGTAAACTATCACTACAAGCACTCATCAAACTATAGGTAAACTATCACTACAAGCACTCATCAAACTATAGGTAAACTATCACTACAAGCACTCATCAAACTATAGGTAAACTATCACTACAAGCACTCATCAGAAAAGGACCTCACTGGGTCATTCTTGACAGCTAATTTCTAACTGATTCATAATACTGCTTTTGAATAGTTTCCTTGTTACTTAAAAAGCAAAGGACCTCATTCCACAGGTACTTGCCAAGTAACTGTCATCTGCCAGACACTCCTGGAAGTGGCTAGCCTGCCCCTTGTTGCTTTAGAGGCCATTGCAGCCTCCATGTTTACCCTGTGTTGCCAGACAACAAGCTTCCCTGCTGTTACCAACAGAGAGGTCTACAGACTGAGTCTCTGCATACAACTCCAGGCCAGGTACTGACAGACCAGCTGGTAGGTTAAAGAGTGATGCCAGCTAGCAAAATGCAGGGCTAAGAGAGCTGATATCTCATGTTGACATAGAGGACAGGAACGGCTTCCCTTAGTTGGTAAAATTGAACTAAAGCCTTCTGTTTCATGTCAGCACATAAAAGAACATTACTACTTTCTAGTTATTCCCACCTATCTAATTCTAGGCCCCATGCTTGTTTTTTCAGCCTTTAAATTTGCCTATTCCCTAGCAAATAGGAATAACTGTCCCCATTTCACAGATGAGGAAACTGAAGCTTAGGGCAGTCACTGCATCTGCCAGTGTCCTACAGCTCAGTAGCAGGGCTGGAGCTGAAAGTAGTTCTTTGGGGACAGTCTGGATAGCAAAACCTGATTCGTACACAGCAGTCCAGAGCTGCTAACAAGAAGAAAGCTACACTTTGACCTTCAAAAAATCTCTCAGCCAGTTGCTGACATCTTTGATGGCCACAAAAGGATCTTAGAGGATCTGAAGAAATCAACCAGTCCTGGTAATAGTTGGTGCAAATTTGCCTTGTGGCTGCCTGAACCTTTGCTTTAATTTCAGCCAATAGGCTCTTCCTTGACAGTCTATAGTGTGTACCCACCATAATGCAACCTCTGCTTGTCCTGTATTCTAGAGTGTTCATCTGCTGTCAGAAGGACTGCAGACTGGCTGCAGCGCTGTAACAGTCTGTAGGCTTTGTCTTTTGTTCTGCTGACTCGGTACTCTATTCCAGTAGACGTTGGCTCTTGGAGCTTTAATTTGAGCTGCTCTGGTGACTCATGCCTGCAATCCTAGCACTCAGGAGGCAGAAGTAGCATTGACAGGTCGAGGCCAACCTGAGCTACATAGTGAGTTCCAGACCAGCTTGAGCTACAAAGTGATACCTTGACTCCAAAAATATAAAGAAAAGGAAAAAAGACTTTAGGTAGGACTGCCACTCAACTGCACTGTGTCTTGTACATGTTCAAAAACCCTCTGGGCTCTGTTTTGGTTTCTGATACTCTGAATTTGGCACAGCTTTTGTGAGCACCTATTCCGGTTCTCACACCTTGTCTGCAGGTCCTGTGCCTATTACTGTTATTAGCACTTCCAGGGATGCCATGAAAAGCAGCTCTGAGAGCCCTGAGGTTCTAGTTGCTTCTTATGGTCACAAGTTACCTCTTTTTCGGTCTCCTGTTTAAAAGAGTAGGCCTGGGAATCACCCCACAGGTGTCTAATTGAGGTTCATTTAGATCCAAGAGATTCAAGAAAAAGGACAACTTGCCTCAATGCCTGACATCAGTATGAATTAGAAGACCAATTGGCTGGACAATGGGTTTGCTTGATGTAAAAGAAAGAAAAGAGACTCCTCTAATCTTTTTATACTAGGACCTTCATCTGAGAGATTCCTAACTAAGCCCCTAGGCCTACAGACTCTGTGATCCAGACAGCTGAGGGAAGACACACAAGTGTCAGGGAGAACCTCAGACCCTACGCAGAGGGGAGAAAGGATAGATAAAAGCCAGTACCTTGTGGCAACCATCTCAGGGTAATTCAAAATATGATCCAAATCTAACAAGAACCAAGGCACCTGAATGAGAGAACATATTTGACCAAAAGGAAGGGTACTAGGAAATGACTGCTTTGTAAAGGGCTGGCCAAACAGCAGCCCCACCCAAGGGCAGCCATGGTTAGCCCCTGGGTCAAGAAAGCCCATGAACTTCAGTGTCATTTTCAGTGGAATTTTGTGTGACACTTGTGGCTGGTGTTCCCATTATCCCATATCTTGTGTTAGGGTTTGGGTATAAAATATTAACCCAAAGCACTGATGGTTGGAGGATTTGTCAGCTGGCACTGTTAAGGAATGATTAGATCATAAGGGTGGTGTCACCAATGGATTAATCTGTTAATTTTTTCCTATTTGAATGGGCAGTTAGACCATGGGGTCTGTTTGTTGGAAGTGGGGACAGTGGAGCAGTGCCCTGAAGAGGTATATCTTATTTCTAATCCAGTCTCCTATCATTAGATACATACTCTTGCCAAGTGTTTCTGTGATGTTCAGTTTTGCCTCAGGTCTACAATGATGAGGCCAGAGAACCATGGACCAAAGCCACAAGTCAAAATAAGTCTACTCATTTCAGTTGTAGCAAAAATTTTTTGGCACAATAAATAACACAGGGTAATCTTTTTCTATGTATGTAAAGGTGTATATATCTACATGTATACTGTAAGCATATTGTGTACATTGTACCAAATTGAGTTAGAAATAAACACTTGTTTATCAAAGAAACTTGTGAGATAAGCCCACCAGAAACTACCACTCAGACACACTTTTGTTTCTGGCTTTTCAAGACAGGGTTACTCTGTAGACCAGCCTGGCCTTGAACCCAGGATATCCGCCTGCCTCCCAAGTGCTGGAATTAAAGGCATGCACCGCCACGCACCTAGATCACTCAGACACTCTTAAAGCCAAAAAGAAAATCTTTTAGCCGGGAACTTGCCTAACTCTTACAGCCCTTTGTCTTTTGTGCACAAAAACAAAACAACAAAAAAATGCATCATCACACTTCAGTTAGAAAGAACAGTAGTTAAAATGTAAGGTTAATGGTTTAGGGACTTTCTTGAAACTATAAACTAGTTCTTGGATGGATTAGGTCTTTGTTCCCATTTTGGCAGATTTGGGGGCCTTTGTGCTGGGTTTTAAGGTCGGAATGGTGCCTCTAACATGGCATCAGTTGTGCTAAATCTGGCACCTGTTAGAAAACAATCCCAAATGCTTTGCAAATTGTGTGTAACTTAGGAAAGCTTAGGTGAAGAAGACTGATATTGACAGATGTCTGATGTGTCTCAAGATGAACTATGTACTCGTGTATTTTAATATGTAAAGCTCTTGTAACATTCATATGGGAAAGAGTGTTAGCTAATGGCTCTGATAGCTCTAATGCCTCAGAATTTTAGTGGCAATTTAAACAGAAATTAGGATGAATAAGGGGGTGCTGATGGTATAGCTCAGTAAAGTACTGGCCTAGCATGAGTAAGACCCTGGGGTTCCATCCATAGCTCCCTAAAATAAAATGAGCTGACAAACATAAATAGGATTATAAGTATAGACGAGAGAGAAAGCTTCCAAGATGTGACATGTTCATTGCTGAATATAAGTTTAAGTCCTCTGGGAAACTTCTAAAATGTAAAAATGCAAGCTACCTGGATTGATGGGTGTGTTCTAGAATATTTAGAATTACTAGTTAGCATGTGTAATTCTGTATGTGAGTTAAAATAAGTTAATCCATGTAAATTGAAAAGTTTTTCAGGGGCCAATGGGATGCTTCAGTAAAGTGCTTGCTACAGGCATGAGAGCGAGTCTGATCCCTAGCACCCAAATAAAAAATTGGACATGATAGCATTTGATATACACAGCACTAGGGTGGTGGAGACAAGAGGATCTGCAGGCTGGGCAGCTTAACCTGAGCCTATCCCCAGGTCCCAGTGAGACTGCCTCAAAAAGAAAAGATAGACTGCTCCTGAGGAATGATACCCAAGCGTACCTCAGGCCTCCACATACACACTGAGACACATATACAAAACATGCACACACACAAACCAATAAATTTAGAAATTTTGTATACTTGGGCTGTGGATATAGCTCACTAGTAGTTATAGTGTATCTGCTTGGCATGTGTAAAACTCTGTTTCAACCTCTAATACTGAAAGAGACAGAATAAAATGAAAGAAAATTGTTAAGTAGGCAAAAAGCAGTATGGAGAAATTTACATGTATGGTAATCTATTTAAAAATTTTATGCATATAGGTGTCTTGCATGCACATATATCTGTATACCTTGTGTGTGCAGTGCCCATGGAGGCCAGAAGAGGGTGTTGGATCCCCTGAACCCATATTTACAAATTGTTGTGAGCTGGAAATTAAACCCAGTTCTTCTGGAAGAGCAGCCAGTGCTCTTAACCACTGAGCTATTGTTCCAGCTCCATAAGAATCTATTTTTATGAGAAAGCTTAAAAGGAAAGTATGGATGACAAGGGGTTTTGTGGGTTTGGAACAGTAGCCCACCAGTTAAGAGCACATACTGAGTTTGGTACCCGGCACCCACATTGGGCAGTTTACAACTCTAGGGAATCTGATGCCTTCTGGGCTCTAAAGTATTATCCTCATGTATAAAACCCGTTCAAAAGACACAATATACATATTTAGGCAGAGTCAGGCAGCCTGGTCTATAAGAGCTAGTTCCAGAACAGCCTCCAAAGCCACAGAAAAATCCTGTTTTGAAAAAAAAACGGGGGGGCTGGAGAGATGACTGGCTCAGTGGTGAAGAGCATTTGTCGTGACAGAGGACCTGGGTTCAGTTCCCAGTATTCACATGGTGAGGAGCTCACAGCCAACTGTGGCTCCTGTTTCAGGGCATGAGGGATCTTCTGATATCTGAGGGCAGCAGGCAAAACATTTTTATATATGTACACTCTCATGCAGGCAAAACAATTATATATAAAATCAAATATAAAAATGTATCTTAAAATGGTAAGCAATTGCAGATGGAAATGTAGACCTCTGCGGTTATCAACATAGGGTTTTTAGAAAATCACTGGCAAATGGGAGAACAGTAGTTGGAGTGTGTGGGTGGAAAAACCGAGTACCACTGAATAAACATTTCCTGTGCTGCTGTTGTGAAGGATAGCTAGAAGTCAAGAGGGTAATGATGGTCCACATAGGGATGACAGAGATCTGGAGTTTAGATCCCTTGGGGAAATGGTGGAATTAAAAACAGGTTTAGGGTAAAACCAAATAGGCAGAGGTAGACCTGCAGCCGTTAGATGAGTGGAGGCCAGAGGAGCATAGATACTGAGCAATTGGTATGGTGGGATCAAAGACAAACTTCACCATGAAGATTACTTAGAAAACATCAAAGGTGTCTGAGACTCGGGGTCATGGTTAGGATTAAATCTGTTGGCAGTGTTTGGGTAAAATAATAGTGAAATCAGATTCACAAAACTGGAAAGAAGGTGCCTAGAGGTGAGTAGCAGCTGAGATTTTTAGAATGTACTCCTTTTGGAAGAAGACAGTGACAGTTGAGAGTAGTGGTGCCAGGTAAAGAACTGAAGAAGTGCTGTCCTCAAGGAGGGAAATGGAAAAAGATGTAAGCAGAGCCATCCACCATCACCATGAACCTGCATGGTGACCAAAGACTGCCGTTCGGGTCACTTGGGAGGTCCAAACAAAACAAAAAGTCATCTTTTCTAATTACCACTTTTAATATGGTTTAACAGATGACACATGTGTCTAGCCTCAGCATTTCTACCCCATGGAAGAAATTTTGGAGAGAGAAAGTACCCCTAAAGAAAGTTATCAGTAATACACTGGCGAGAAAATGGAGGCTGGCTCTCAGAAGGGGCTCAGAGTTGTGCCGGTTGCTATGGGGTCAAGGGAAGACACATTGGTTCCAGCAGTCTGGCCACACTGGTAGCATCTGAACTTGCAGAGAACACAACAGGCCTGGCAAAGAGTGGCTCCAGCCAAAGAGCAGCTGGCTAGCTGGCCATGGAGGAAGCCACAGCACAAGGAATTAGACAGCATGGAAAGCACTCATCACATGAGTGAGTAATGAGGAAAGAGAGGTTGAGGACGAAGATGAGTACAAGGGCCAGGCAGAAGGTGGTGTGTGAGTAAATACGGACATGAAGGGGCTGGAGCTCAGCAGAACTGTCGGGAACAGGTGTTTCCTAAGAGCCATTTAGAAGAATGAGAAGGTGACCAGGAGTCTTCAATGTGGAGTTGTGTAAAGTGCTGAGTTACTGGGTCAAAAATAACGCTGTTGGGTGATGAAAATATGGTGGGAGCTGAGGAATACAGCTCAGTGGTAGAGCATTTGCCTAGTATAGTATGTGTGAGGCCCTGCGTATAGTTGCTGGAACACACAGGAAATATCTCTGAAAGTGATAGGAGGTAGGGTCAGTTAATGAAGGGAATGCACACTTAAGTCATCAATGAGGGCTAAGAGGTGTCTCAGGAGATAAATGCCCTTGCCACTAAGCCTGAAGACCTGATTTCAATCCCTGGAAGTCATATGATGGGAGGAAATACCAAATCCTAAAACTTACCCCCTGACGCCCACAAGCACTCTATGGCACACTGGTGCATACACATACACATTCCAAGTAAGATAATTTAAAAAGCATCAGTAATTTGACTACATAATTCACAAACAGCAGTTGGAAGAACAGAGTGGGAGAGTGCATAAAGTGACTTTCACTATATGGAGAGGGGATGCGGAACTGATGACGAGGAGCATTACATGGGAAAGACAAAGGAGGCTGGACCAGAGGTGGGAGAACTCGGCTAAGCAGGCCCTACTGGAATAGGAGTGCCAGCTAGTGGATCCTGTGTGCTTGCTTAGCATGCACAAGGCCTTGAGTCTGATCCTGAACAAAGAGGCCTAGCACCTAGCTGTTCCCACCCTGTCTGGGTGTCCCTTCTCCTTACTACTGTCTTTTGATCCTTGTGGGTTTTGTTGTTTGTTTAGTGGTGGTGGTGTTTTTGGTCCAGCTCTGAGCTGATGAATGTACAGCTTTTGTGAGGTCCCAACTTCCCTGAGGGTGTGTAGACAGACAGGGAAAATATTGCCAACTTCACACCAAGTCCCTTTCCAGAACGTCACGGAAGCTGCTGTGCTGCTCAGGTCAACACGTTCCATCTCCAACTCCTTCGTCCAAATGAATGCTAGGAAATGACTAAAGCCGCGTGGTTGACAAGTAGCCAGTTGACCTGGGGAGAAGCTGGGGCACTGCATTCGACACCCAAACCTGTTTTTCTTCTATTGTGCCCTACCTGAGGCAATATTTGCCAGCTGCTCCATGCTGGCCCTTGTAAAAGAGGCACCTGCTCCCGAGCTCAAACCTTGTAGCTACTAATGTTATCCAAGGTTTAGATGGCGCCCCAAGCACTAAACATGTTTCCGATCTTTCTAGACTTACCATGTTCTGACCCTGACAGGACCTGTGGCCTAGAGGAGGGCACTCTCTCTCCATTGACCGAACAGACAATTTATAATTACAGAATTACCAAACCGATATGGCACAGTGCAGACCTGTAATCCCAGAACGCAAGAAGCCGAGGCAAGAAGATCTCCAGTTCAAGTCCAACCTGGCAACTACATAGTAGGTTCTAGACTAGCTTAGCTTCACCGGAGAGAGGAGAAAATGAAACAGCAGTTTCCAGCACAGACTTTCGTTCAGGGTTTGGTTTGAGCTGAGAGAGTACAAAAACAAACGTTCCTCCACTGCTTCTCTCCAGGATCCCGTGAGGAGGGAACCCGCCGGCTCTGCCACCCTGTAGGAACCAGGAGGAGCGGACAGCGAGATGCGCGGGGCTCCCGGAGCTAAACCTGGCGTTTCCGCCCTGCACTGTGAAGGACCGAAGAACGGGGACGCGAGCGCCCGCGCATGCGTCTGTGGCGCCGGACTTAGAGGTTAGAACACAGAGGGGCCTGCCTGGTTCGCGCCGCTGGAACGTCAGAGCGAGGGAGAACGGCGCGTGCGCCTGCCTTGTGGGCGGAGCCTTGGCGCGGCAGGGGCGTGGCCTTCGTCACGCGCAGCCCCTCCCCTTTGCCTCCGGGAGGCGGCAACCGCTTCTCCTTGTCTTTTCCCGGTTGTCGGGGACTGCCTCACCTTATTCGGTGACCATGGGGGACCCCAGCAAGCAGGACATCTTGGCCATCTTCAAGCGCCTGCGCTCGGTGCCCACTAACAAGGTAACAGTCGCAAGCGGGCTCGGGACCCCGCCGCTTGCTGGACCTCGGTGTGGCCACGGCCGCCGTGGGAGGAGCCGCCCGGCCTGTGACACGTCGCACTGTGGGCCTGGTAGCCGCCGCTCCCCAACCTTCGCCAGCGAGGGGCGGAAGAGGGGACGCACACCAGGGGCTTGGCAACGGAGTACGGGGTCCAGTGAGAGCTGGCCAGAGACCCTAGGGCGCAGGGAGGACTTGGGACATGGGCATCTGGAGAATGTACAGAACCGAAGGGCAAAGCATCTGGGGAGCATAGAGAGGCTGAGGCATGGACATCTGGGATGTCCAGCACCGGAGAGCATAGTGCCTGGGGGTAGCTGGAGATGTCTAAGACAGGAGATCAGTGCATCTAAGGGTACAGAGAGGGCTGGGGTATGGGCTTCTAGGAGTTTCCAGGATCAGAGGTCAGTATTTGGGGGCTCAGAGAGAGAGCCGGTTCTTGGCATCTGGGGGTGCCTAGGTCTGGAGACCAGAACATTTGACCCAGAAGCTCAGACAATGTTGAGGTGGAGGGAGCAGTGTGTCTGTTAGATAGTCGAGTTCTGAGAAAGCTGGGGATGCATCAACTCTGTCTCCCGTGAGCTAAAAGTGAATACTACAGCCACCGAGACCCGCGTGTCTGAGGTCAGAACACTAAATGTGCTGGGCTCTGGGAAAGGAATTCTCCCCACCATGAACCTTGTCATGAGTGCTCTTCAGGGCTGGGGACCTGTTGGATCCTGGTCCCCATTGTCCTTTGGTGGCATCCTGTTTCCCAGGGCAGTAGAGCTAAGCTGCCTAAGGTGCCTGAGGAAGTCCACCGACGTTCCCCTTCATCCCTTTGTAGGTTGAGGTTCACCCCTCCAATTTTTTTTCTTGTAAGTGCCCCTCCCCCTCCCCCACTGTCTCATATAACTTAGCATGTGGCTGGTGCTGGTGTTATGATACACAGGGTTAAGGTGACCACTTCCTAGGATGACGAAGTAGGGCGGACCCTGTAGAGTACAAAGGGCTGTCCTGTCATTGTGGACTCTCCCCACACCTCTTGGAGTTCAGTCTGGCCTCCACCTCCACCTCCAAGGAAACATCTGTTAATGAGCACAGCCACCAGTCCTGGATTGATGGCGTAGACAGTTCCAGCATTTTACAAAATTCAGGCATTTTAGGTCTTGATGGTGGGAGTCCTAATTTTTATAGCCTTCTAGTGAAGGAAATGGTCAGTTAGGGGTGATAATGTCTGGTGGATGTGAGAAAGAGGAGGCAGCTCCCAGGCACTGTCCAGTTTGAAGGGAATGGTCAGTTAGGGGTGATAATGTCTGGTGGATGTAAGAAAGAGGAAACAGCTTCCAGGCACTGTCCAGTTTGTTGTTGCTTTACTATTTTCTTGATTTTTTTTTCAAGTTTAGATTGATCTGTGTATAGCAAGGACTTTCTTGTTACCACACAAGATTGGATCCTGCAGTTGGCAGGGTGGAAAAATACATATGCTACTGCTTTCTCTCCTAATCACACCAATATGTAGTCTCTTTAAATTCATCAAAAAGACACAGCTAAATAAGAAAAATAAAAGCAACAAACAACAAAAGGGAAGAGGCTGGTAAAGCGTCGGTGTTACGGTACCAAGAGATACTTTTGTTTGTTTGTTTTTGTTTTTTCGAGGCAGGGTTTCTCTGTATTGTTTTGGAGGCTGTCCTGGAACTCACTCTGGAGACCAGGCTGGCCTCAAACTCACAGAGATCCGCTTGCCTCTGCCTCCCGAGTGCAGGGATCCCAAGAGATACTTTTAAGGAGCCCACATGGGCTTGCTTGCATATGGTGGCACATGCTGTAACCCCAGCACTTGGGAGGGGAAGCCAGGAAGATGAGGAGTTTAGGGGCAGCCTCAGCTACAAAGCAAGTTCTGGCCTGCTTGGGCTACATGAGACTATCTCCCCCCAAAATTAAAATTATTGTCCATGGGCATAATGGTACACAATCCCAGCACTTGGGAGACTGAGGCAGTTGGGTTTCCAATAGTTAAAGGACAGCTTAAGCTATGTAGTGGGTTTCTGGTTAGTCTTTGTCACAAAGTGAGACCTGCCGCAAATGTACACACAGGGTATGTGTGGTGGAGCAAATGCACACACGGTATGTGTGGTGAGCAAATGTACACACACGGTATGTGTGGTGGAGCAAATGCACACACACGGTATGTGTGGTGAGCAAATGTACACACACGGTATGTGTGGTGGAGCAAATGCACACACACGGTATGTGTGGTGGGGAGGGAGCTGCCGCGTTCTAGCTCTATTGCCCTGAAGCACACCCCTTGGCCACTTCACACTGTATTCCGTTGTCTGAGAATGTGGTTTTGAACTGGATCTCACTGAAAGGATGGCTGTGAAGATTAAATTAGGTGAGCCAAGAAAAGCCTGGTGTGACATTAGTCCACATGAATGCAGCCATTGTTTCCATTTTATTCCAAAGACCACACCTGTGGGTATATTCTGTTCTGTAATATGACTTCTTCTTCTTCTTCTTTTTTTTTTTTTTTTTTTTTTTTTTTTTGAGACAGGGTTTCTCTGTGTAACAGTCCTGGCTGACCTGGAACTCACTCTGTATACCAGGCTGGCCTCAAGTTTGCAGAGATCCACCTGCCTCTGCTCCCCGAGTGCTAGGATTAAAGGCAGGTGCCACCACCACCCAGCTTGCAATATGATTTCTTTTTTTTTTTATTTTGTTTATTTTTATTTCATGTGCATTGGTCTTTTTGCCTGCATATATGTCTGCATGAAGGTGTCGGATCCCCTGGAGCTGGCGTTACAGACAGTTATGAACTGTCCTGTGGGTGCTGGGGATTGAACTTAGGTCCTCTGGAAGAACAGTCAGTGCTCTTAGCTGCTGAGCCATCTCCCCAATCACTCAATATGATTTCTAAAGCAAGATGCCAAAGTAGCTTCTGGTCATGTCTCATAGCTTTTGGCTCTCCTTTATTTGGTTTGAAGCCATGATCTGAACAATGGTGAAAACAAGTTTTAAATGACTAGAAGGTCTGGACAACAATAAGCCCCCTCCCTTTTAGTATAGTACTGGAGTTTGAACCTAAGGCCTTGTGTATTCTAGACAAGCAATTTGTCTATGAGCTCTCTCTCTCTCTCTCTCTCTCTCTCTCTCTCTCTCTCTCTCTCTCTCGTTTTCAAGACAGGTTCTCTCTGTGTAGCTCGCTTTAAACTCACTATGTAGCTCTAGTCTGGCCTCAAATTTTGCAACCCCTAGCCACATCTTTCTGAATGATGAAATTAATCCTGAATGAAATTAATGAGTATGTCATTAATCCTGGCTTAACAACATTTTTTAAATGCTTAATTAAGTTGAGGTAGGAAGATTGGCAAATTCAAGGCTAGACCACATAGCAAAGTCCTTTCACAAATGAAAAATTAAAAAATAAGTACAATATATAAAGACTCATCTGAGCTTGCAAGTAAATGTTGCTTTAATAGGGCTGTAGGCCTGATAAGGTGCAGTGCCCTTCTAATTACAATTCCTGGAGGGAGAGGCAGGAGGATCAGGAGTTCAGAGTCATCTCCAGCTACAGAACAAGTGTCATCAAGACTGAGGTACAGGAGACCCTGTCTAAAAAAGGGGGAGGTTCTAAAAATAAGGAGCCCTAAAATGTAGAAGTCAGAAATGGCAAAAGGAAAGCAGCTAGATTTACTTTCATTGGAATTTGCTGCCCAGACTCTCTTGGCTATGATGACAGTCTGCTTTGGTGAATGGTCTGGGCTCACAGGCTGCTCCTTGGGGTTGCGTAGACTGCTCTCGAATTTGTCAGCACCCACTGTGTTCCATTGCCATGTAGAGCACTGGCGACATTTACACTGAAGGTGCAGGCCTGACACGTGCCTTCAAGGAGCTTGCAGTAGTGGATGC
The DNA here is from genome assembly GCF_017639785.1 of Mesocricetus auratus. NCBI lineage: Eukaryota > Metazoa > Chordata > Mammalia > Rodentia > Cricetidae > Mesocricetus > Mesocricetus auratus. The sequence continues at coordinate 81,798,032 of NW_024429194.1, forward strand.
CAAACAGGAAGTGGGGCTGGAGAGCTGGATCAGCAGTGAAGAGCCGGGCAGATGCTGAGAACCTGAGTTAGGTTCCCAGCATCTGTACCAGGTGGCTCACAAGCACTCCAGTTCCAGGGAATTCACTGCCTCTGGCCTCTGAGGGTAACTGTACTCTCTCTCTCTCTCTCTCTCTCTCTCTCTCTCTCTCTCTCTCTCTCTCTCTCTCTCTCTCTCTCACACACACACACAATTAAAAATAAAATGAATCTTTTAAAAAGTACACGGGGGACTGGAAAGATTGCTCAGTGGTTAAGAGCACTTAATGCTCTTACAGAGGACCTGGGTTTGGTTCCTTGGCACCCACATAATGACTCACAACCATCCATTAACTCCAACTCCAGGGGATCCAGTGACCTCTCTGACCTCTGCCGAAGCCAGGCATACATGTGGTTCTCAGGTACACACACACACACACACACACACACACACACACACACACACACACACGCACACACGCACATGCACACGCATATGCAAAACATCATAAACTAATGTTTAAAAGCAGATGAAGGGCTTCATGTGTTGTACTTTCTGATATGGGAGACATTGGTGAAATGCATAGGAATGGGTACCAAGAACACAAACCACTTACCGTCCAGTGTAGCTGAAAGCAACCTTGAGCTTCTGACCCCCCAGCCTCCACTTCCCAGGCATGCCCCCCTTCTCTGTTTCCTGCATCTCTCTAAAATGACGGTGAAGTCCAGCTGTTAATTTGTAAAATGCAGCAAATAGAAAGGTTATGCCCTTGTTTGAAAAGCGTCAAGAATTTTAACAACATTCAGCCTGCCACAAGCCCACTAAGGCAGCAGGTGATCTCCCAGGTGTCACCCTTCCTACAGGTTTTTGTGAAGGTATTAGCACTGGCTGTCGTTATTTCTGTAAGAAAATTCTTATCAGGCCAAGCACAGCAGCTGAAAGCTGTTTCTTTTTAGACTCCCTACAAACTGAGTTCTCCTTAGAAAACCGTAACTCTACTTTTGTTTGGGACCACATATCAAAGCACAGCCCATTTCCTTTTTGTTTGTTTTTGTTTTTGGAGATAGGGTTTCTCTAACTTTGGAGGCTGTCCCGGAACTCACTCTGTAGATCAGGCTGGCCTCGAACTCACAGAGGTCCTCCTGCCTCTGCCTCCAGAGTGCTGGATTAAAGGTGTGTGCCACCACCACCCAGCAAGACTCCATTTCTTTCCCCCATGTGGCCTGCCTTTTGACCACTCATGACGCTCAGCTTGCCTGTGCTGGACTGTGCACAATAAACCTCTGCTGCCACCTCTCTCCAGGGGGCCATGTTCCATCTTTGACCCTGCATAGAAAACCTTGTCTTCCATGTTCACCTAAAGTCATACGATCACATAATGAGTTGTCTCGCCCATGGGGGCCAGGGACAGCACAGGATGGGAATTGCACAGTTAAGTCAGGTGAGTGACCAATGCCTAGGCCACTCAGTGTCCTCCCAGAGAGTCTCCTTCCAGAGCTGTTGCCCCAGAGCTGTTTAATGTCTGTGTCCATTTCTCCCCATACAACGAGCACCTCACAGGCCAGCATAGGCCTGGCAGGGACCAGGTCTCAGTATGCACTGGTGGATTAATGATGCCATTTGTACTCTGGCTTCTGACACAGTGTCTGACACGTAGCCCAGTGAGTCATTGTCCACTCTGTCACTCCACATCCACTGTCACTGGTCAGCCTGAGGCCAGCATGGCAACAGTTTTCAGCAGCTTGTAGTTTCTCTTGTTTCCCAACGTCAGAAGCAGCTTTTTCCCTGAGGGTAGTTTTTATTTTATAAAGATAATTTCCTGTTTGTGGAAAACTTGTAATTCTGACTTGAATTAACTATAAATATCAAATGCCATGGAAGACACTGTAATTATTTATTTATTAAATTGTGGTGGAGGTTACATGAGTACCATGGTATGCATTCCATGGCCTGCTTATATAGGTCAGAGAACAACCTGAGGGATTCTTTTCTTGCCTTCTACCATGTAAGATGCGGGAACTGAACTTAGGTCGTCAAGCTTGGCGGCAAGCACCTTTACCCTCTGAGCCCTCTCGATGGCCCAGCACTGTGTATCTTTAAGTAGCTCTGTGCACATGTTATCAGATAAGGAGTGTTTTGTGTCATCATCGTGGAAGGGTCTGGTGGCAGTCTCTGAGCTGTTTGCTTGGTTAACAAACATTTGCTGAACGCTTATGAGAAAGGACTACTTGATCAGAGCCTGTGGAAGCTACATATCCAGAGCTGTTCAGCCAGCCAGCACTAAACACCTGTGCTAACAGACAGCAGGTGACAGGCAAGGCCTGGCTAGCCCTGTAGGGACTCTCAGTGACTGCAGAGTGGAGGACACATTCTGTCGTTGTGCCCCATGTAGTTCTCAAATTGACATCCAGATGGGGTGTTGGAGGTTGCCATGTTCCAGAGAGGAGCACTGGAGTAACCCCCAAACTTGGCACCTTCCATCCACAGACATGCTTGCCCATGGAGGTTCTGAGGTCAGGAATGGGGAGTGACTTGGTTGGCTGGGTTTGCGGTGTCTGCTTGTGTCTGTCATCTGAACAGTCTCGTCTGCTGGTGTGGCAGGCCTCACCAAGCTCCTTGCCACTTGAGCCTGTCCCCAGGGCTGTCTCGAGTGTCCTTGAGAAACTGTATCTGGTTTCTCCCAGAGGTAGTGACCCAGTGGCAATGAGGCCAGGGTGTCTTAGCCTAATCACAGAAGTGGTAGGTCATCCTCCTGCCCCATTCTACAAGGCACCTTGGTAAAGTGAGGCAGAGATTGCACAAGTATGATATGAATATTAGGAGGTGGGGGATGATCGGGCATCTGGTTAGTGCACCATCCTCAGACAGAGAGAGACTCACACCCAGAAGCCTGCTATGTGGGATACAGCCACTGCCCAGGAGATGGTATGGGACAGAGTGTGGTTCTCACCAGCATGCACTTATGTGCCGAGGCTCCCTACTGAGAGTTCCAGGATAAGCAGTGTTGGAGATAAATCTTTATTCTCTTACTGTATTTAATTAATGTAGTTATACATCAGCACCATTTTCACCATCACCATCATCATAAACGAAATGTGAGAGTTTTGGAAACCTAAGTGACTTCTTTTTTCTTCCCATGCGTGTATGTCCATGTGGGCACACGTGTGCTGCTGTGTAAGCACATGTGCACACGTGTGTGTGGAGGCCAGAAGACAGCCTCAGCTGTCATTCCTCAGATGCCATCCACTTTGTTTCTTTGAGGCAGGTTCTCACTGGCTTGTAACGTGGTAAGTAGGAGATCTGTCGGTCTCTGCCTCCCTAGCAACATGCAGCCCCAGCCAGCTGGCCCCCACCTCCCCACCCTCCCAGGGGCTTTAGGGATGGACTGCAGGTCTTCATGCTTGCCAGGCCAGCACTCTGGACTTCAAGTTTCCCCAGGTGTAACGTGTGGATGGAGGCTGTGCTTCTTTCGTCAGTCTACTCCAGCCTCCTGGATGACTCACCTGCTGACGTCATAGTTACTAACCACATCTAATATGTTTTTCTTCCAGGTATGTTTTGACTGTGGTGCCAAAAATCCCAGCTGGGCAAGCATAACCTACGGGGTGTTTCTGTGCATCGACTGCTCAGGGTCACACCGGTCACTTGGTGTTCACTTGAGTTTTATTCGGTAAGTGAACTTTCTTTCCCTGGCTGGCTGCAGAAATTGCACTGTTACATGGATATATACAGTGCTCATCTCCCTGCTGAAACAAAATACCTGGCAGGAATAATTTGAAGGACAGAGTGTTAGTCATCTTCTTTTGTCCAGGATATTTAGGGTGTGCTATGCGTCCTTGTCTCATCATCATCATCATCATCATCATTATATTATGGATTTTTTTGAGACATTTCTCTAGCCCTAGCTGTCCTGGAACTCACTCAGAAGCCCAGGCTGGCCTTGAACTCAGAGATCTGGCCTTTGCCTCCCAAGTGCTGGTATTAAAGGTGTGTACCACCACTGCCTAGCCCCTGCTGCTATCTTTAATCTCTATGATTTGCCTACTTTAATGTCTCCTGTTCCAGCTTCCAATCTGTTGTCGGTGTGTGAGCACCCTTGGGACAGAACCAAGGACCTTGTATGTATACAGTGCCACACCAGTGAATGCTAGGCAACTGTTCTACCGCTGAGCTAGATTCCCAGCCTCTTTGCACTTTTACTTTGAGACAGGCTTTTATACTTTGCCCAGGCTGGCCTTGAACTCACTCTGGTGCACTGCTGAGGCTAGGCTTGAACTTGAGCTCTTCCTTCCTCAGCCTCCTGAGGCATTGGGGTTACATATGTGAGCCACCAGTACCACCCCCCAGCGTGCAGATTTACTTTTGAAAACGTTTTTTTCCAGATTGGTCATTAACTGTTCGTATATGGTGCCACACCCTGTCCAGAGTAGAGGAATGCCTCCCTCTGCCCTGTTCTCCTTCCCAGATCCCCTCCTTATCATCGGGCCTGTCCTCTTGTTCACCTCTGAGGCACATGCCCACGTACATAGCTCCAGGAAATCAGGTAGGAAGAGGATTGGCCTGGAGCCTGGAGCCTGGACAGCTAGATCTGCTGGGCCTGTGCAAGTTCAACCACGTGCCTTTTGAAAATCAGATAAACGTAACCGTGAGTCACATGCTAACAGTTGATTAAAAAAAAATGTCGAAAAAGCACCAAGCCAAAGGGCCACTGCCAAGGCTCTGACAGGAGAAAATCCAGGGCACATGTTACCCAGGGCAATCACTGCTGAGTTTAAGGCCAACCTGGTCTACATAGTGAAGTCCAGGCCAGTCAGGGCTACATAAAAAGACCCTGTCTCAAAAGTCAAACATACAGGTTAGAGGGATGGCTCAGAGGTTAAGAGCACTAACTGCTCTTCCAGAGGTCCCAGCAACCGCATGGTAGCTCACAACCATCTGTAATAAGATCTGGTGCCCTCTTCTGGCCTCTGGCCTGCAGGCATATGTTCGGCCAGAACACTGTGTATGTAATAAGTAAATACATCTTTTTCAAAAATCAAGCAAACAGGGGCTGGAGAGATGGCTCAGAGGTTAAGAGCACTGCCTGCTCTGCTCTTCCAGAGGTCCTGAGTTCAATTCCCAGCAACCACATGGTGGCTCACAGCCATCTGTAATAAGATCTGGTGCCCTCTTGTGGTTTGTAGGCATACATGCAGACCGAACACTGTATACATAATAAATAAATAAATCTTTAAAAAAAAAATCAAGCAAACAAACCACCACAAGTCTTGCCTAATGGCACATGCAAGGAATCACAGCCCTGGGGAAGCAGAGGGCATCACCTGATTCACAAACAACCTCACATCCCAACTCAAAAGAAAAAATGCAAACGCTCACTGGGAGAAAGTCCGAGCAGCACCCACTTACATCAGTGAGGTGTGGAAGCTGCAACTCTGGGTCCCTCCTTCTTTCTTCCTCTCCCCCTGCCAGCCGCACGCATGCACAAGGATGGGCCCTGGCATGCACCAACAGTCAGAGCTCTCACACGTGATCACTGTGAGCAGTGAGCTGTGCTTGGCATTTCTAAACAAGTGGAGTTTATGTTTGTAGGTTGAATTTCAAGGTAGCAATGTTTACAGAGGACAAAATCATTTCTAACCTGTGTTTGTTCTAACCTTCAAAGCAAATTAGGAATGCGTGCATAGACACCAGACATGATACCTGGAGCCCAGCATTCAACTGTGGCTGGAATTGTCGTGGCCCTGACCAGCGCCCTGGGTGGCACTGTTCACAGGGCTACTCATTTTCAGCTCATGACCAACTCATACTCAGCTGGGTGCCTCTCGGGACTCTAGGGGAGAGCCTTGGCATGCATGTCACCAGCATGGAAGAGAACACTTGGCCTTGAAGGAAGCACCCTTGCACATTGGAAACAAATACCCCACCATACACTGCTTGAGACTGTCTGCGTTGTTCATGTAGTTGTTGACTATGGGACATCTTCGTTAGCATTCATTCTGACACCCATTCCAAAATCTACTTAAATATTCTACTTACATAATTGCTGTGTTCAAGCCATTAGCGAAGTGAGGGAGGCCATTGGCTAACAAGAGCACTTTTTTCTCAGCACTTGACTTTCATAGGATTCTGCAGGGCAGCAGTTCTTCCTATGGGAGTGGGTGCTACCCAAAGCTCCTGCAGTGTGGGGGGGGGGTGTGAGCTCAGGTCTCCACCATCAGAACATTTGTCATGGGAGTTCAGAGTTCCAAGGGAATTTCTATTAACTCAGTTAAAGATCCCTGCTTAAAGGAGCTGGAAGGATGGCTCAGCGGTTAAACACTTGCTTTTCTTGCAGGAGACCCAGGCCCAGTTCCCAGCACCCACATCAGTTGGCTCAAGCCCCTGTAACCCCAGTCCAGGGGGTCCATAGGGTTATATGTGACATAAACACAGTTGTTCATAAATAAAATAAATTGTAAAGGAAGAAAAAGAAGGGAATGGAGGGATGGCTCTGTGGTCAAGAGCACTTGCTGCTCTTCCAGAGGACCTGGGTTGGTTCCTAGCACCCATGCAGAGGCACACAACTGTGTGTAACCTCAGGGGATCAGACCCCTCATCGGGCGGGCGAGGGACCAGGCCTGATATACATGCAGGTAAAGCACCCATGCATAGCAGTCACAGTGTTCACCCAGAGCTCCAGGCCCACCCTTTGGGGTTTTTGAAACAGGCTCACATGGGACTTGGGCAAGGCTCCCGCTTACAATTCTCTTGCCTCGGCCTGCCAGGTGTGAGGATTACAGGTGCACATCACTGTGCCTGGCTACACAGAATTCCCTAAATCCCAGAACCCTAGGAAGCGTTTATGAAAGCTTAGCAGGTTGAAGCCAGAGAAGGAAAGTTTTCATGTTATGGGACCTTTTTTCCCTCCAGATCCACGGAGCTGGATTCAAACTGGTCTTGGTTTCAGCTTCGCTGCATGCAAGTTGGAGGGAACTCGAATGCTGTAAGTTCCTCAGGCTTGCCCTTTCCTCTTTACTCACGTTCAGTACCTATGTATTTGGGAGGATCTTGGGGGCAGGGCAGGGGGCAAAAGGCAGGCCCAACGGCCAAAAGCATTTTTGTTCAGGAACACATTGAGAGCCTGTTGTTCTGGATGCTGGGTGTCTGGCAATAAACCAACTGCTCTGGTGGTAGAGTCAGAGCACGACTGAAGAAAGAAATTAACAAGAAAATAACAGTGTAAGTGCTTTAAGGAAACTGGAAGCAAGTGAGGATTTAGAAGAACTGACATTCTTAAAAACAAAAGGAGGGACTGGAGAGATGACTCAGAGGTTAAGAGCACTGGCTGCTCTTCCAGAGGTCCTGAGTTCAATTCCCAGCAACCACTTAGTGGCTCACAGTCATCTATAATAGGATCTGATGGCCTCTTCTGCCCTGCAGGCACACATGCAAATACAGCACTCATATACATAAATAAGTAAATCTTTAAAGTAAAAAGCCTCTGTGTTCCAGTGTAAATATATTGGAATGTGTGTGTTTACATTAATTGGAGTGAGTCAGGTTTCTAAAGTGGTAGATCAGAAACCTTGTCAAAGTGCTAGAGTGTGTGGGGGGCCATTTCTTCAGTGATGTAGCCACGGGCTAGTTGTGCAGGCTCCAGTGAACAGCCCCCACCATGCTGTGCAGGCAGCCTAACTGAACTCAGTGAGTCACACAAAAAAGCAAGCCCCGTGCCTAATAGAAGAGAGAGAGAGAGAGAGAGAGAGAGAGAGAGAGAGATAATATACATGTGTGAAGTTGTCAAAGAAGAAAAAGTTCTAGCCCCAAAAATCTTTTGAGACACTGACACTCCCTTCATTTCCAAATGGTGACTGGAGCACTTTGAGAGGTGCTTTTCTGCCTGGTGTAAGAAACCACACGCGGTCACATGTGGTGGCCATGCCTGTGACCCTGGCACCCAGTAGACAGGGGCAGAAGGAGCTCTGTGAGTTCGGGGCCAGCCTGGTCTATATAGGGAATATATATTTCAGGTCAGCCAGGACAATATAGTGAGACCCTGTAACAAGTTGTCACTCGTTCTCTAAGACATGTTTGTCTTGCCTGTTTTTTCTTTTGAGACTTTGCAGTGTAGACCAGACTGGCTTAAACCCACAGATAGCCATAGTGAGCCCCTGCCTCTCACCAAGGAAACCCCCCTCAAAGTAACCTTCAGGTTGATACAGGTGGGTGGTGGACATACGAAGACCAATTACTCATATGTAGTCTTGTGTCTAGTTTTATCACAATACTAACATTAGGACCTGAGATGGTTCAGCTTGCTGTCAAGCCTGGAACCCACTTTCTGGAAGAAGACAACAGAGCCCCCCAAGATGTCATGATTCCCCCGTACACACATACACCCCCAACAATCCATCCATTCATCAATAATAAATGTTAAAAATAAAAATATTCAGGGCTGTAGAGATGACTCGGTGGTTAAGAGCTTTGGCTGTTCTTTCAGAGGACCCAGGTTCAATTCCCTCCAGTTCCAGGGCATCTGACACCCTCACATAGACATACAAGAAGTGCCATAAAATAAATAAATAAATTGTCACTATGTTTGAAGGAACTTTCTTGTTAATTTTTTATTACATGTGTGTCTTTGTATGTGTGCATGCACATGCTTGTGGATGACATGTCATGGTGCACATGTCGAGGTCAAGGACAGTTCCAGGAGCTGGATCTCTCTTCTCACCACATGGGTCTTGGGGATTGAACTCAGGTTGTCACCTGTGCAGCAAATGCCTTTTACCTGCTGAGCCATCTCGTTGGCCCTTTTGTAAGGAAAGGATTCCCTATTGTAAGGAAAGTTTATTTTAGAACTTTCATGATGTTTGATTATTTTCATTTTCCCTTGCACTTTTTAAGTCTCTTACTCAGTAGCATTTTGATCACGAGGTCTTATGAAATTTCTGTCCATTTTCCTGCTTTCCTCTGTAGTCTTCCTTCTTCCACCAACACGGGTGTGCCACCAATGACACCAACGCCAAGTACAACAGCCGTGCAGCTCAGCTTTACAGGGAGAAAATCAAGTCTCTGGCCACCCAGGCCACCCGGAAGCACGGCACTGATGTGAGTTCCTTTAGATGACATTCATTCAGTAAAGAGAGTTTTAAACCCAAGCAGTGAAACTCTCTCTCCAGTCTCCTGTGAGGAGCCAGGGTATAGTGAACCCTCACTATTAGAAGAACTCTGTTCTGTCAGTTCATATGTGACCCGGACCAACAGGTCATTCATCAGTAACAGGGCCCAAAGGGGAGGGTCAAGAGACGAGAGGATAAAGAAGATAGGAAAGCTGGCTCAGGAGGTCTTCCACAGGCTGATGGCTCACACAAGCACAGTTATTAAGAAGTACAGTATGCTGGGAGGTGGTGGCCACACCTTTAATTCTAGCATTTGGGAGGCAGAGGCAGGCGGATCTCTGTGAGTTCCTGGCCAGCCTGGTTGTCAGAGTGAGATCCAGGGCAATACAGAGAAACCTTGTCTCAAGAAGGAAGGAAGGAAGGGCGGGAGGGAGGGAGGGAGGGAGGGAGGGAGGGAGGGAGGGAGGGAGGGAGGAAGGAAGGAAGGAAGGAAGGAAGGAAGGAAGGAAGGAAGGAGACGGGAAGGGAAGGGAAGTGCAGCATCTTGTATACAGTTTGCAGGGGGGAAATTCGACAGTCAGAAGAAAGCTGTCATACAATGGAGCAAAGCCAGCAGGAAGCTAATCAAGCGATGTCATACAAAGGGAGCACAGTGTCTCAAATGTGGCACAGACAGCACACAGCAGCCCTGGAACTGGTAACCACAGCCCTTCAGGGGCAAAAGCTGAATTCTTAGGTTAAGGTCACGGTTCCCCCCAAGCTCCTGGCCCCAGGCTTGTTACTGGCTCTGTCAGTAATCCAGGTCTTAGACAAGGAGCCACATTCCTTCTCCACACACATGGGTACTGAGGGTCAAAGCTGGAGACTTGAGGTTCCTTCCAGCCCTGGGTCACACAGGTCATGTTTCCATTAACTAATCAATGCATACCTTTGCTTAATGTGTGTTTTTCCAGTAAAAGAGCCCTCATTTTAATATGAGGTGTGCTGGCTCCACATGGAATCCCAGCACTTAGGAGGCAGAAGCAGGAGGAATCCAAGTTCAAGCCCATCTCAGAAAACAAGAATATGCAAACAGAGTGGCTCACACCTAGGATCCTAGTACTCGAAAGGAAGAGGCAGGTGGATCACTTCAATTTTGAAGCCTGTCTGATCTACATAATTGAGTTCTAGGCCAGTCAGGGTCTTGAAAATGAAAATCAGTCAATCATAAAAGGATAACCTCATTTAAAGGGCTTAAGTTCAGTGATAGAATGCTTGTTACCTAGTATGCGAAAGACCCCGGGCTTCAACTTCACACTTCAAAAGAATTAATTAATTAATTAATTGCCAACCTTGGGGCTGGAGAGATGGCTCAGAGGTTAAGAGCACTGGCTGCTCTTCCAGAGGTCCTGAGTTCAATTCCCAGCAACCACAAGGTGGCTTACAATCATCTATAATGAGATCTGGTGCCCTGTTCTGACCTGCAGGGATACATGCAGACAGAACACTGTATACATAATAAATAAATAAATAAATCTTTAAAAAAATTGCCAACCTTGTTTGGTATGTATTGGTGACATGTGAGCATTGACTACACACACACACAGGCCACAGCTCAGGGCCGATCAGGGTTTCTCTGGAAGACAGGAAGGAAAGTCACAGCCCTCAGGAGCCTTGGAGCCTGAGACAGCTGCTCAGCCCTTGGGCTGTGTTTAACATGGAAGCTATTAGTGGAGTAAAGGCCTGGCGGTGAGAAGGACATCCCCTGACGGGGCACAGGAAGGCCACTCACTTGTGAGTCTGAGGACCGAAGCACAGGGCAGCGTACGTAGATGGTGGGCCTGCGTCAGCTTCTGCCAGGAACATGCTTTTCCCACAGCTCGTCTTTGCTGTGTGTCTGGAGACGGATTGAAAACATCAGGAATGTTGAGCTGAGGTCGCAAGCAGCCTCAGGTGGAAATCCTAGGTGTGGAATCCAGGCTGGGCCTGGTCACTGTGGTTTAGAACCTGCACTTACATGTAAAAGGGTTTCCAGAGCTAAGGTCCTTGACCTACCGGAGGTGTGGAACTTTTTGGAGTGACAGCTTTTTTCCACAGTGTATTCAGGGCCCTGTTTAGACACTCTGGTATTGTGGGTGAGGGACTAGATAGTGTCCCTGCAAACTCCAGAGGGGTGGGGAGAGCTAAGGTAAACTCCCCTGCTAAGCTCTGCCTTGTTTTCCTTCCAGCTGTGGCTTGACAGCTGTGCAGCTCCACCTGTGTCCCCTCCCCCAAAGGAGGAGGATTTTTTCGCCTCTCATTCTTCTCAGGAGGTAAGTTTGCTGCTTTGTTCTTAAGGTTTATTTTAGGTTATGTGTGTATGTGTGGGCCATATGTGCATGTGGGTACAGTGCTCATGGAGTCCAGAAGAGGGCGACAGACTCTTGGAGCTGGAATTAAAGGTAGTTGTGAGCCATCCCAATGGGTCCCTCTGAACAACCTCTCTGGCCATGCTTCATATAATTTTAGAATGTGCTTATTCTTAAAGTCATAACAAGCAGGCATTTGAGATGTTCCAGTAAGATACAGACTGCTCAACCAGTTTCCTGTGCTGTTCTCCACTCATGGCTTCTGGCTCGGGGTCTAACATGGGCCCAGCAGTATGCCCTTCCATGCTTCATAGGAGAGATATACACATCCAGGAAAGCAAGGGCCCCATCCTGTTTCAGGCATCCACACCACTGTTCCTGTCTTTCTGGCTGGAACGCGGTCACCTCTGTACGTAGCTACTTGCTCAGTTTTAAAATTAAGTTTCATGTTCATACCTATCATGGTGATACGTACCCAAGATGATCAGCTTATGAAGAGAGATTTATGGTGATGCAGTGTAAGCAGAGTGGTTTGTCTAGACCACTGATCAGCTCTGTCCCACCAGCTGCTTCCCAAATAACCACACAGAGACTTAATATTAATTATAAATGATCGGCCAATAGCTTAGGCTTGTTTTTAGCCAGGTCTTATAACTTAACCCATTTCTGTTAATCTATGTGCTGCCCCAAGGCTTGTTTTCCTCATGTTCATATTTCCCATCCTGCTCAGTCTGTAGCTAATGGCATCTCCTGGCGACTCCTCGACTCTGCCCTTCTTCCCAGTGTCATCCTAGTCTGGCTCTCCTACCCAGTCTCTTCCTGCCAGCTATAGGGCAGTCAGCTCTTTATTGACAGTGAGAGTGATGCATATTTACATATACAAAGCTTGCTCCACAGCAGGCCAGGGTGGCTGGTCCTGTAGCTGCTGTGCCCGTTCAGCATTAGGACTCTGCTGGGGAGCAGACAGAGGAGGGAGATTGCTCACCTCATGGCCAGAGGAACTGGGCTCCCTTTCTTCCCCTCCAAGGGCCCTAAGACCTCCCTTTAGAACCTACCCGCTGCAGGCTGGAGGCCAAGTGAGTGACACTTAAGCTTTTGGCAGTGGGGAGCCATTTAAAAGCCAGAGCAAAATGCAAGCACTGTGCATTCTGCTCCTGCACTGTCGAGGCTGAGACAGACTGCTGCTGCTGCTCAAGTTAGAGGTCTGCTGTGGCTACACAGTGAGTTCTGGAACAGCCTGGGTCATAGTGTGAGGTTCTGTCTTTAAAAAAAAATTAAAAAGCAAAAACCCCTGGGTAAATGGCTCAGTCGACAAAGCAGTCACTGTGTGTGAGAAGTAGAGTTTGGATACAGGAACCAAGTGAGGCTGGACAGGTGTAGCAGCCTTCCTGCAATGCCCATGCTCAGGAGAGAGACATGGGATCCCTGAAGCAAGCTGCCTGTCTACACTAACTGAGTCAGCAAGCTCCAGGCTCACCAAGAAACCCTGCCCCAGTAAATACAGTAAATCAACCTCCAACCTGCATCCACACACCTGTGAATATGTGTGCACACTATAACACACACACACACATACACACACGATACATCTTGATTTTTTTTCTTTTTTGCTTTTATAATTTGCATGTATATGTTGTCATTGACAATATAGTAAGTAGTTACCAGGAGCTGGGGTGGGGACACAGATGTGTAACCCAGCACTCAGGAGGCTGAAGCAGAGGATTGTGAGTGGAGCCCAACCTGGGTGGGGAATGTCGCCATTGTTTAACACAGCACTAGATACAGAATAGACTGAATATCCGTGCTTCATAACTGAGAGATGGCAGCTGTAAAGATGGTCTGGGAAGAGAGGGCCAGGAGCAGCGTGGTGTGGACTCTAAGATGAGCTCGTGTGTATGTGTGTCATCTCTGTAGTGTGTGTCTGCGCATGTGCTAATGGAGACTCTGGACAGATGTGTACAAGTGTAGTCACACACATCCCTCATGCCTATAGACAGTGACATCCTGGCTCAGCAAACACCCCAGCATCTGACCTTGGTTTCCAAAGACTTATTCATGTGTGTGTGAGTGTCTGCATGTGCATGTGTGCAACATGTGCGTGCCTGGTGCCTGCAGATGCTGAAGACGATATCACGTGCCCTGGAGCTGGAGTTCCAGACAGTTGTAAGCAGTCTGATGCGGGTGCTGGGAACTGAACCTGAGTCCTCCACAGGAGCAGCCAGTGCTGTTGACCATCTCTCCAGCTCCTCAGATCCTGCTTTCTAATTCCCATCTCCCAGCAGTGGAGTCAGGACTTCCTGTAGAAAATGGCCCCTGAGGTTTCTGAGTCAGGTGTGCAGACCATCTTGTAGCGCTGAGACAGACTGGGCTTTGTCCAAAGGATTCGAGCAACCTGGGGCAGTCCAAACCACAAAATCAGTGTCGCATTACCACCCAAAAAGCATGTCACCAGGAGTCAGTGTGACTCCAGTGAGTACAGCATGACGGGGGGGGGCAGGTCTTCCTCTGACTGGGAGATACCTCCCAAGACTGGAAAGGAAGGAAACGGGCCCACATCACCTAACCAAGGGTCAGGGGAGCACGTCTCCAGTGCTGAGTCATGTTAACACAGGCAAGGAGAGAACCAAAGCACTGGATAGCATCCTTCAAAAGCGTCAAGGCCATGAGAATGAGTACAGGCTGTAGAGGCTCCAGGGCTCATTGTTGGGTCCCTGAGCAGCTCCAAGGGGAGTGGGGGGGGGATGATCGTGGATGCAGCACCCTGCAGAGCCTGCCTTGCCCAGGGGTGCTGCATCTATGATCATATCCTGCTTTGATAGGTGTGCAGAGGAGACTGGGCACATAGAAATGTTCTGTATAATCTGGATCAGTTTTGCATAAATCTGAAATTATTCCATCCGACTGTGGTGGACCACACCTATAATCCCAGCACTCAGGAAGCAAAGGCAGACAGAGCTCTGTGAGCTTGAGTCCACTCAGGACTACGTAATGAGACCCTTTCACACAAAAACAAACATTCAAAAATGTACACCCTAGAAGGGAAGAGGCTGGGAGTGTAGCTCAGGTGGCAGAGTGCTAGCTATAGCACACACAAAGCCTGGGCTCTGCCCCGTCCTCGTAAACTGGGTGCTGTCTTGCATATCTGTAACCCCAGCACTGGCAGGTGAAAGGAGAAAAATCAGAAGTTCAGTGTCATCTTCTGCCACAGTGCCAGGTTCTAGGCCAGTCTGGGATTCATGAGACTCTTGTCTGCAAAAAAAGCAAAATAAATAAATAAATAAATAAAAAAGCAAACAAAAACTGGTGGGCAAAGTGAGACATTTGAACGTTGAGGCAGGGCTGAGGACAGAGGCCTTTGGAGTCTTGCCACTAGCACAAGCTCAAAAGGGGCTCCTGTACTGCTACCCATGCTGGTTTACTGTAGTGATGAGTCCTTGCTTTCCTGCTAATGACTTCTCTCACCCTGCTGCAGGTCAGTGGTACCGTGCAGGCATCTGTGCAGCCAGAACCAACTCCCTTAATGACGTGGGCAGTGGAAACCACTCCAGAAAAAAACGAAGGTGGGATTCATGAAGTCAGCGCAGAATGCTGTTCTGTGGTTGAGTGGCCAAGATGAAACTGCGAAAGTTAAAATAGAAACCTTTTGTGTTAGCCCATGGACTTAAAACACGTTCTAGAAGGTTCCCACAAAGATGTTAGCTAGAGAGTGCGATAATTGGATCATTAGTTTCTGCTTTGGTATAGTATCAAGTGTGGACTTCCTTTTGTTTTCTTGTTTTTCAAGACAGGCTTTCAGTTTTTAGCTCTGGCTGACCTCGAACTCACAGAGGTCTGCCTGTCTCTGCCTTCTGAGAGCTGGGATTAAAGGTGTGTGCTACCACTACCCAGCTAAGTGTGAACTTTTATAATTAGAAAACAAGATTTCAACGTTCTTTTTAAAATTTAGTTTAAAATATTTTTAAGGTGAGGTCTCACTGTGTAGCCCTGGTTGTCCTGGAGCTCTCTGTGTAGACCAGACTGGCCTCAAATTTGCAGAGATCCACCTGCCTCTGCCTCTGGAGTACTGTGTATAGAGTCTGTGCCACCACACCTGGCTAAGATTTCTGTTTTAAACACAATTAATAAGATTTCACAGTTAATATGTCACACCAACTTGGTGACTATATTGTCAAACTTTATTTAATGGCTTTTTGAGGCAGAGTCTCATGCAGCCCAGGCTGTCCAGAAATTCACTAGATCACTGAGGATAACTGAACTCCTGACTCTACCTCCTGAGTGTTGGGATCACAGCAAGCACGGCCACTCCAGGCTGTATATGCACTGTAAATATGGTGTCAATCACTTATGCACTAGACATGACCTAGATGCCCCCTGTGTTCTAAAGCTGAGAGCATCTTTCATCTGCCCAAATGTTACCATAAATTAACAATAAAGTGTACCTTTGACACTCAAGCAGCAAACTTGGGATGTAAGACCCAGGAAAGACCTGCTGACTTCTGGACGCCCGGTGCCAGCCTTGGGGTTGGGGTGCAATAAGACTATTTCAGAAACGGATTCTGCTGCAAGGATTAAATTTGGTACCACCTGTCATGGGAAGGGTGGTAGGAGAGAGCGGCTCAAGAAGCTGGAGTCAGGACTCTAAGGTAACCCTAGCATGGCTGCTCTTCACCTGTGGTTTACAGCCTGTGGATTTCTTTTTTTCTTTTTTCTTTTTCTTTTCTTTTCTTTTTTTTTTTTTTTTTTTGAGTCAGGGTTTTTCCATGTAGCCCTGGCTGTCCTGGAACTCACTCTGTAGACCAGGCTGGCCTCAAACTCACAGAGATCTGTCTGCCTCTGCCTCCCGAGTGCTGGGATTAAAGGCGTGGACCACCACCACCTGGATATGTGGATTTCTTTTTTTGTATCCTGAAGTTGTGATGCCTTGGAGAAAGACAGAAGTCCAGCCTGGCATTCTCCCCCATTCCTTCTTTCTCTCCTGGGGGTACAGCTCCAGGTGCAGCCATTGGCCACGCCCAACACAGCTGCCTTCTGCACTTTGACTCCCTTCTAGCACGGTACACCCTGTTCTGGAGATTGTGTGTTCCTTGGGTTGCACGTGACATGTGTCCCAGTGGAGGGAAGCTGTGTAGTACATGTGTCATGGATAGTATAGGTAACTCAGTGCCATACTGTAAACTACCAAATGATGAGTAGAATTATGAGGCCAGAGTGGGGCACACACCCACAGTCTTGGCATTAAGAGGCAAAGTCAGGAAAGTTGGGGTTCACTGTCATCGTTGACTACCTAGGGAGTTCAAGGCCAGCCTGAGCTATATGAAACCCTGTCCAAAAAAATTACAAAGTAGAATTCTAAATGGTAACTGTTGAAAAGACAATTTTCATTCTATAAAATCATTATTTTAAGCATGCATTTGCATTTTGATAGATTTTTCTTGTCTTTTTTTCTTAAGACGGAGTCCCACATAGCCCAGGTGACCTCACACTTGCTACATAGCTGAGGATGACTTTGAACTTGTGATCCTCCTGCCTCCAACTCTGAATGCAGGAGGACACCAATATGCCCATCTCTTATAACAATTTTAGGTCAAATTGCCTTTAACAGGAGTGGGTTGTGGGGAGGGTGGTAATGGAACCAGGGGTCTAGTTGGAGAGGGCAGTGATGGCCATGATTTGCACCTCAGGATAACTACAGCTGTTAACATTTTCTCATAGTAAGAGGTTTCAAATGTGTCTAATGCAGAGAGGTGGTAATGTTTTATATGATACACGATCACTACACACTGTACACATTGCTGAAATGTCACAGTGTGTGTGTCATAAATATGTCAACTGAAAAGAAAAATATATTTAAAAAAATGAAGGGCCCACACCTTTAATCCCAGCACTCTGGAGGCAGAGACAGGTGGGTCTCTGTGAGTTCGAGGCCAGCCTGGTCTACAGAGTGAATCCCTGTCTTTCGGTGATAATGAAAGGGTAGCTCAGTGGTAGAGCATCGACTTGGCCTTGTGCATCAGAAAAGGTAATGATGGACTAGATCATAGAGCTGGAATGCAAAGTGAACATCGGTGTTTTCATTTTCAGGTGGACCAGAGCCAGGGCCAAGTGTGGAAGGTCTGAACGCTCCAGGGAAGGCTGCAGTAGGTAATGTGCTGAGGGCCCGGGCTCCACCTTTGCGTTCTGCCTGCTCAGTTCTTACAGTGATTCAGCGTTGTGACTGAACCCATTACTGAATTTTATCAGGCAAAGCTGCTAGTCCACATAGCCGTTGTGGCTGTGCACCTTGCAAAGGCTGCTTCACAAACATGCCCACTGGCCCGGCTCAGAGCCCTTGTAGCGCCCCTCATCAGACACTCAGCATTTTCTCCATCTTCTGAACTTCAAAGCAGTGTCTCATTTCTAAGGAGTTGCAATCTGATATTGATGTGTATTACATTCTCATGTATTGGAAAGTAGCCACACTGATGGAAAATAACTAAACCTTCTGGTCATTTCCATCATCTGTCAGACTCCTCAGAGTCAGGAAGAGGTTGAGGCAGGTGCAATAAGAGTCTAAAGCAGAGCAATGGAAAAAGAAAGTTCCCCATGGTATCCTTTTCACCCTTGAAGTCTAGCACTAGTCTCCTCTTAGGGCCAAAGATTGCAGTCTGATGTACTGGAGGGTCTCCCCCACCACCACCACCTTAGAGGAGGTAGGGGTGTGTGTGTGTGTGTGTGTGTGTGTGTGTGTGTGTGTGTGTGTGTGTGTGTGTGGAGTGGAACTGAGGCTTCATGTATACTCACTGAGCTATATATCCCCAGCCCCAGACTTTATTCTTCCTAGGTTACCAAAACATAATTTTAGAGTCAGAATATATAACTGTGTATTGAAAATGTCTCAGAAAAATTGGGCGGTGGTGCACTCCTTTAATCCCAGCACCTTTGAGGCAGAGGCAGACTGATCTCTGTGAATTCAAGGCCAGCCTGGTCTACAGAGCAAGTTCCAGGTAGCCTGGTCTACACAGAGAAACCCTATCTCAAAAAAAATAGAAAGAAAGAAAGAAAAGGAAGGAAACTCAGAAAGTGATATTAAAAAAAAAAAACAAAACCTTAGGGCTGGAGATATGGCTCAGAGGTTAAGAGTGCTGACTGCTCTTCCAGGGGTCCTGAGTTCAATTCCCAGCAATCACATGGTGGCTCACAACCATCTACAATTCAATCTGGTGCCCTCTTCTGGCATGTAGGCAGAACACTGTATATGTAATAAATAAATCTTAAAGCAACTCTATAAAGTATGTATTTTTGTGAAACTTAGAAAATGCTATACTAAGACTTTAGTAGAAATGCCAAAAAGCATTAGCAAAAGAGGCAGCTACTAAATGACAGGATGCTTCTGGTCTCAGTAGCTGAATGATAAGATCTGTGTGTAAGTCAGTAGGAAAGGCCCAACCCAGGCTTTACTTGCAGCATAGTGCTGGGCCATTTACTGATTTTTATATTTATATGTTTAATTTTATGTGTCTGGGTATTTGGCCTGCATGTATGGCTGTGCACCATATGCATGCAGATGCCTACAGAGGTCAGAAAAAGGGTTAGATCCCCTGGAACTAGTTACAGATGGCTGTGAGCCACCATGTGGGTTCTGGGATTCAGACCCAGGTCCTCTGCAAGAGCAGCCAGTGCTCTTAACCCCTAAGCCATCTCCGCAGCCTCCAGGTTCCTGTTTTTAAGGAGCTGATGCTACCTCAGTGGTAGAGTAGTTGCCTACCATCAAAGCCCTGGGATTGATTGCCAGCAGCACCAAGCAGTGGTAATGGTGGTGATGGTGGCAGTGATGGTAGTGAGAATGATGGTGATGATGGTGATGGTAGTGAGAATGATGATG
Organism: Mesocricetus auratus; assembly: GCF_017639785.1. NCBI lineage: Eukaryota > Metazoa > Chordata > Mammalia > Rodentia > Cricetidae > Mesocricetus > Mesocricetus auratus. The sequence goes on from NW_024429194.1 coordinate 81,817,339, forward strand.
GTGGTGATGGTAGTGATGGTGATGGGGATGATAGTGAGGGTGATGATGGTGAAGGTGGTGGTGAGGATGATGATGGTGATGATGGTGATAACTATATGCATGAGAGTACAGTAGAGAAACTGCCAACATGACCACTCATTTTTGTTGTAAATAAGAGCAAGAGAACATCCAGAGGCATCTGGAAGAGTCCAGAGCAGAGAGAAATAAACAGGCTGGACATGGCCAGGGCCATCTGTTAGAGAAGCGAGAACAGTGTATAGGCAGAGAGCCAGAGGATAGCCAGGAATAGAGTTAGTCTATTGAGGCTGGGCCTGGGGGTGTACTAAAGACATCAGGAATCCGAGGTGGAATGGAGTAAGGGGCTTAGAAATACATAGCAACTACTTGAGGGACTGAGAAATCCTAGAAGCCAGCTTGGCCTTCAATATGTAAGCACAGGTAGATGTCGCTGGGGTCATATGTTTATTCTACCAGAAGCAAGGGATGACTCCTGTTGGCAGATGGGAATCAGTTGAATCTTGGCTTTTATCTGACCGCCGGAAATCCTCCTGTAGTCCACTTTCAGCTCATTTCTAGACATTTGGACAGCCTCAGATCTTGAGCCCTCACAGCGGTGATAAAGATAAGAAAAGGTGATGCTGACGATGGATGGTGGTGATTTTGGTGGTGGGGTGATGGTGATGGAGATAAAAATGATAGTAAAAATGTGTTTTGGTTTTGGTTTTTTTTTTTTAGTTTTTTGGTTTTTTGAAACAGAGTTTCTCTCTGTGTAGCCCTGGCCATCCTAGAAATTGCTCTGTAGACCAGACTGACCTCGAACTCACAGAGATCCACTTGCCTAACAACAAAACCATAAATAGAATAAAAATGATACACAAAAAATGTGGAACATGGATATAACTCAGCAGGAGGGCACTTGCTTAATATTCCTGAGACCCTGGTTCAATCCCTAGCATCAAAAACTGTTTTTTAATAAAGAAAACCAAAGACAGGAACACAGTCATTACTTGGTTGCCAGGGCACTGGAATAGAGGAAAGGATCTTGACAGGAGACCTGGCACACCTGGTACAGCTCTAGGAGCTCCCAGACAGTGCGGTCATCTCATCAGCTAGATAAGGCTGCATGGAATGCACTGAAACGGGGCCTGGAGCTGCAGTTTAATCACATAGGAGTGATCTGAGGGCTGCCAGGCTCTCACTGTCATCCCCTGGCAGCTTCACCTGGGATGGTGTATGTGCTAATGAAGCCCTGCTGACCCGAGAACACGCCAAGACCACAGACAAGGCACCTTATTAGAAGACACATCAGAATAGAAAAGTGACGTATGACTTCTACCTGTCTGACTCTTTTTTTTTTTTTTTGGCAGAAGTTTCGTCTATTATAAAAAAGAAACCAAATCAAGCAAAAAAAGGAGTGAGTACTACATTATTAAAAATACAGGAGTTGGCTGTAAAACTAGAGATTCATTTCTCCTATGCATTGTTTCTAACGGGAATATTCTCATTGTATATGGTACTGAGTTTCATAAGCCTGCATGCTGGTACATGTCTTTAATTCTAGCAATCAGGAGGCAGAGGCAGAGGCAGGCAGAGCTCTGTGAATTGGAGGCCAGCCTGGTCTATATGTCTATATACTATATAGTGTGTGTGTGTTCCAGGATAGCCAGGGCTACACAGTAAGACCCCATCTTGGGAGGGGGGAGAGAGAGAGAGAGAGAGAGAGAGAGAGAGAGAGAGAGAGAGAGAGAGAGAGAGAGAGAGAGAGAGAGAGAAGACCTATATTGGGATCCTATCTCACCCTAATCAGAGCAGTATTCTCATTTTGAGAAATGGCTTTTTGTGCATATTTAACCTTGTTTTCTGCCTGCGACCAAATGTGACTGAGATGCCCTTAGAGCTCTCTTCTGCTGTGACTCTGAGGGACATCTGTGTCCTGTGAGGACCAGAGGGTGGTGTTAAGAGTTCCCACTGTGGCGATGCCCTGCAGTGTCCTTCCTGTTGGCAGGGACTGGGCGGGAGCAGCCCACTTCCCCCTCCCCTTCACTCACTCCAGCTCCACCTCATGGTGGTCCTGGCTCCTGCCCTGAATCCTGTGAATCCCATGTGCATCATTCAGACTGCCAGCCTCACAGAGGGGACCAAGCAGAAGGAAACGCTTGTCATAGACAGGCCTGGCAGGTCAGGGACCTCAGAGTGTACAGCTGCAGTCACAGGTTTTAACTGCCCGGGGAGAATAAAATCGTATGTATGTTCCAGCTTGGAGCCAAAAAAGGCAGCTTGGGAGCCCAGAAACTGACGAATGCATCCTTCACCGAGATCGAAAAGCAAGCACAGGCCGTGGATCAAAGGAAGGAGCAGGAAGGCCTGGCCCAGGGCGCGCTGAAGGAGGAGTCCATGTGAGCTCATTTGCTTCCTCTAACGCTGTGGGGCAGAGCCGTCTATGCTTGGATTCACTGTGTTTTCCACACCCCTTGCATTTTTGGTGATCGTGCTGTGCAGGGTGTAGTTTCATGAAAGCTTGTGTCACACTGGCATGTGGGTTGGAAAGGACAGGCTGATGGCTCTGGGGAGTGGCTGTGGCCCCTGGGGGAGCTGTGGGCAGGAAGTGCAGATGGGGCACAATGTCAAGGAGATGCTTCTTCTTATCCAGGAAGGCATCTACAACAGAAAAGACAGGTTAGAGCAGAGGTTCTCAGTCTTTGGGTCATGAACCCTTTGGAGATCAAACGACTCTTTCACAGGAGTTGCCTAAAACCATCAGAAAACGCAGGCATTTACATTATAATTCATAACTATAGCAAAATTAAAGTTATGAAGTAGCAACAAAAAATAATTTGAGGATGGGGTCACCACAACCCGAGGAACCCATATTAAAGGGTTGCAGCATTAGGAAGGTTGAGAACCCTGGGCTAGTGGCACAAGCCCCACATAGCATGCGTGAGGGTCTGCAGCCTCTCCCCAGCACAGAAAGACTGTCGGGAACGCTGGTAGGACAAGCGATTATAATGTTGTTGGTAGCAATGGGAAGCAGTTGAAGCCCCAGCTGTAGCTCACTTGTAGAGCACTTGCCTAGAGTACACAAGAGCACTCACAGAGCAGGAGCCCCATGGTAGAGCAGAAGGAACCTGACTGTGTCTCCCATGAAGAAAGGATGCATTGTGTCCCCACGGTGCGGTTTGATTGAACGATGCAAAGAGTGAATACATGGATGTACACTGAAAGTCTGTAAGAAAGAGGCCACATGTAAAACTACACGGTGTGTGGTCCTCTCCATAGGAGATGTCCAACGTGTAAAACTACACGGTGTGTGGTCCTCTCCATAGGAGATGTCCAACGTGTAAAACTACACGGTGTGTGGTCCTCTCCATAGGAAATGTCCAACGTGTAAAACTACACGGTGTGTGGTCCTCTCCATAGGAGATGTCCAACAGGCAGATCACAGAGTTAGAGGCCAAGGAGGGAGAGCGAGCGGGTGTTGCCGGTGCAAAGGGAAGAGCAGCAGTGCCCTGGGTTTTTGTCTGTTTTGTTTTGATGTATCTGTTTGTGCACACACAAAGTCACGGCACGTGTGGAGGTCAGAGGACAACATGGCAGAAGTGGGTTCTCCGGTTCTACCCTGTGGGGCCTAGGAATCAACTCAGGCTGTCACACCAGGTTGTCCCTTCCCCTCCTGACTGAGCTTTGTGGACCATCTGCTGTGGAGTCTCATTTACGTGTAGACTGTCTTCCGTAGGGCTTGCTTCTGTGTGTACCATCTCCTATAATGTTCTGTGATGTCTTCTGTGAAATTCTGTTTCCGAGTGGACTGTCTTCTGTGGTGATTGTTTTTGGACTGTCTCTTGTTGTGTTTTAATTCTGCATGGACTGACTTCTGTGGTGTCCTGTTTCTGTGTGGACGGCCTCCTGTGGAGTCTTGTTTCTGTGTGGACTGTCTTCTGTGGGGTCTTGTCTTCTGTGCTTTTTGTCTGCTTTAGCTGGAATTGCAGTCCACTGTATAATGAGCTAAATAAATGACCTTGTTTTATGAGGTTCTCTCAAGATCCATTTTAGATGACATTTATTGAATTCCTGGCATTAGTACCTGGAGCACAGTAGGGGTTCAATCAGTACAACTGGCATGCAATAGGTGCTTGACCAGTCTGACTTGTTCCTGTTTGTGCTGATGTTGGTTTGCTGAATGAAACTTAGAGGCTAAGCCCAGATAGTCTGAGACTGTTAGTTCCCTATTGACTCTCAGAGGACCAGGGCAGCGCTGACTTGTGTAGACAGACTGTCTCCATGACAGGAATGGAGTGTCACATTGAATTTCTCATCCCATTGCTTTCTGACCAGGGCAAAGGCAGGTTAGTTCAGCTGTTGGGAAATGACTTTGCCTGTGCTGCTGGAACTTGAAGTAGACTCAAAAGCCTGGTGAGACAAGAGTTGTGGGATGCACCCACAGCCTCCTTTGTGTGGTCAGGAGGCTGGAGAAGCCGGACACAGGGGGATTAGTGTGGGATGCTGGCCACACCCACCCTCCATGTCTGTCCTTAGGATCCACTGAATACACATTGACGAGCGCTTGGCTTGCAGCTTATGGGTGTAGTAATAAATTGGGACCACCAGCCTGCAGATAATGACACAGAGACTCGTTATTAATTATGAAACCTTGGCGTTAGCTTAATTTGCTACCAACTAGTTCTTATCACTTAAGTTAACCTGTATTTTTGATCTATGTTCTGCCTCATGGCTGCTGCTTCCTCTTGTCTCACTGGTGAATTTGCCTTTTCTTCTTCTCGGAGTTCTATCTCTGGCCGGAAGTGCTGCCAATGCTCTCCTGAATAGCTATTGGCTTTTCAGCTTTTTATCACACCAATCATAGCAACACATCTTACACAGTGTAGAAATACCCACAGTATGTGGGTAGAGTCTTTGCCAGGCATGCAGAAAGCCTGTGTGCAGAGGTGTGTGGTGGGGAGGGAAAGAAAGGAAGGGAGGGAGGGAGGGAGGGAGGAAGGAAGAGGAAAGAAAAGAAAAGAAAAGAAAAGAAAGACTTACTTGGGAACCCAGTTTGGCAGCTTGGTTGCCTTTCTCCAAGACATTGTGTGTTAGCCAGGGAAAGTGAGGGTTATGTCCTGGAAGCTGATGTTTCTAGTGATTGTGAATAGTGACAGTTCAGGGATCAGTGGCGAGTGTCAGCAGGTCCTGCACTGCCACACTGTGAAGCTAAAGGCCTTTGTGGTGCCTCATCCCTGCTGGCTACGCTGTTGGCTTGTGAGCATCCTATAGCCCAGCCTTTGCCGAGAGGAGAGCACATGCTTGTGAACAAGGACAGTCCTTGTCAGGAGTCCTGAGAGCCCTCCCAAGGTCTTCCTAGTCCTGTTCCTCTCCAGAGAACCTGCTGCTACAGTTTGATCAGTAGTGACTTTAAAGAAACCGTCAATGGTGGCACACGCCTTTAATCCCAGCTCTCAGGACACAGAGGCAGGTAGATCTCTGTGAGTTTGAGGCCAGCCTGGTCTACAGAGTGAGTTCCAGTGCTACACCAAGAAAAACCAATAAAAAAGAAACCTGATGTTTCACTTGCTAAGGAAGACGATAGTAAGAAAGTTAAAGAAAAAGACAGCTGCCAGGTCAGAGCCGACCCAAGAAACCTGCATGTCTTGTTACAAGAAGGAAAGAGCAAAAACAGGAATAGAATGTCCCTGCATGTCACAGGAGACACCTTTGCACAGGGTTCTGTGACTCCATGGTGAAGGGTCCTTGGTGCTTTCTGGGACTTTGGGAAGCAGATGGCAGGCATGTCACATCTGACAGCACTGAGTGTCGGTTTTTGATGCAAACCGTCATTCCTGCTGCTGAGCACAGCTTTCTATATGAGCTTAAGTACATCTGTGCTTATGGAAGCCTGGGAGCATGGACAATGTGCATACACCGTCCAGCCCTGGTGACGTGCATTAGAAATAGAAATCGGGGTATAGCTGGACTCATGGGATGGCTCAGCAGGTGACCTTAGTTCAATCTCAGGAACCCATGGTAGGAAGAGAGAACTGACTCCTTAAGTTGTCCTCTGACCTCCACATACATACATGCCATATACATGTCACCCACCCCACACACAATATCGGGTTCTATATACCCAATAACAATAAAATGGTTCTAAAGCTAGAAATAGTGGCTGGTGGGTAATGACTGCTCATTTCAAATGTTCTCAGTAGCCCGATACATAAAGAGACACTGCAGGAAATTATTTGAAATACTAATGATTTATATCTTTGTGAAATCAATTTTAGATATATTCATCTTTTTAAATTAAAAAATTAATTTCATGTATGCTGTTTGAGTTTGCATGTTTGTGCAGGTGCCTGCAGAGGTCAGAAGAGGGCATCAGATCGCCTGGAGTGATCCTATTCTCCCCTTAAATGACAGACGAGTTTACTAACCCCATAGGCTGATGTGTCCCAGGGAAGTGTAATCAAATGTCAATCAAAGGGAGGCACTTGCTGTGAGACCAGACAGTCAGAACGGCCAGGAAGTCCTGAGCTTATGTTTGAGAAAGACTTGGCAGCAGCACTCTGTCAGGTGTGCCAGCTGGAGAAGGCCAGGGTGATGCCTGAAGCTGAAGGAGGAATTCCATGGCTCTGGCCTGCCTATGACTTTAACCTAGGATTGTGGTTTTAAAGCTGAACTAATGAGCGTATGCTCTTCCCCATAGTGTTTCCTCGTTACGACTGGCCTACAAGGATCTTGAAATTCACACCAAGAAAGATGAAAAACTGAACCTGAGCGGCCAGAAGAAGGTGGAAGCCGAGAGACTGGGCATGGGCTTTGGAAGCTCCAGGAGGTGGGTCCGCCTGACCAGCTCAGCCCGGTGCAGTTTGCTCATGGTGCAGGGGTCTAGGGGCTCATTTCAACCTCAGACCATTTCCTTGGTGCTCTTCCCTTCCTGCTTGTTAGGCTTTGCTTTGGAATTTAGTATATTATGGCTGGGACTGAGCTTCCTGGGTAGAGTGTGCACAGAGCTGTGGTTTGGATCCCTAGCACCATAGAAACCAAGGTTGGGGGTTCACTCAAGGTCATTCTGAGCTACAGGAGTACCTGTCTGTCTCAAAACAAACAACAAATACAAAATAGTCTGGATAAAGCTAAGTATAGTGGTGTGTGTCTCTAATCTTAGCACTCAGGAGCTCAATACAGAAAGATCAGGAACTTCAAGGCCAGCCTGGGCCAACAAGTTCAAGACTAACCTGGACTACATGAGAAAGGGATGTGTGTGTGTGTGTGTGTGTGTGTGTGTGTGTGTGTGTGTGTGTGTGTGTGTGTGTGTGATGACAGGTGGCATGCATGGTTCTTGGAGAGAAGGAAATGGGTCTGAATTTCCAGGAAGTTGCACTGGAGTGGATGCCTCGGGCACACCCCGCATACATGGCTGTCTGGCTGTCTTCTCAGTCCTGCACTCAGAATGACTTCTACCTTCCAGAGCTCACATTGAGTTTCCCCGCCCTCCTGGTCAGCTTGTGTTTTTTCAGAGTATAGCTTAAAGCATTCCTTTGTTTGGTTAGACGGAAGCCAGTGATGTAACATTTCCTGTTTTATTCTGTCCTTTCAAGTGGCATTTCCCATTCCGTGACTTCAGACATGCAGACTATCGAGCAGGAGTCTCCCACACTGGCAAAGCCGAGGAGGAAGTACCAGGAGGACCCAGAGGAGTCATACTTCACCTCCAGCTCCAGGTGGTCTGAGCCTGGCCGAGGCCACGGCTGCATTAGGGGTTGGCATTAGGAGCCAGTACAGATCAGTACCCGTGACCATTTGAAAGCTCTGGCTGATTTGAGTCTGTGCATAGGACCAAAGGCTGGGGACACAGTAGAAGGGGCAGTGTTTACAACTAGGAAAACATTTGTTGATACAGTCTGCAGCTGAGGATTAAAGTCAGAGGTAGATGAGATGTCTCTGTACTGTGAGGAGTAGAGACAGACAGAGACTGTCTCCAAAGCAAGGGCCAGAGTATGCACACACCTTCAGTGGCTTCTGTGTTTGAACACCGGCTTCTGAAACTGCCATCAGAGTCCAGAGGGAAATAGCATTTGTGTGTGTATTTATTCATGAAAGCCATGACTGCTCTCAGAGGGCATTCCATGGTACTAGGACAACCTGGTTCTGTCCTTCTGTGTCACTGTCTGCTGGGGCAAAACATGACTGGCATGAAGCTGAATGTGGTGAGGACAAGTGTTATCCTGAATAGTCCCATTGTCAGGGTCACCCAGAAGCTGACTTCACTGGTTCCTGGAATGGCTTTGACGTAACATGTGGGTATAGACACGTGGATTGAGTGCTGGCTGTGCCACATAAGAACTGCTCAGCAATGGCCAGGTTATTAAAATGCTCCATTCTGCAGCCTCCTCATTTGTAAATGAAGGGGCCTGATGTTGCCTGCCTCACGGGGTCCATAGGAAAAGCTGAGGCACTACCAACAGAGTTCATGACCCTACTGTGGCTAATTTCAACTTTAGCCTAGGAACTCATCCAGAGACATGTGAGTGGCCAGTTGGGCAACTGCATTAGCCATACCCTTTCACATCTGGAGTTGGTGAGGATGGGACACATCTGTCAGAGATAATGCTGCCACAATCCCACAGGCTTCCTTGTGTCCCGTGGCCACAGACATGGATGTCATGGGCAGAACAGGCATAGGTTATGCTATCTAGAATCAACTGGAATTGTTGATTTCCCTACCCAAGCGCCTAGGTAGGGAGTTTTGCAAACAGCTCTTTCCTTTTCTTTAAGCACAGCTCTGAGTTACTGGAGTCCCAGCATTTTAGAAGAGAGCTGGATGCTTAATGACTCCTTGTTGGCCTAGTCAGGGGCTTCCTGCTCCTCTGCCTGCCCCCTCCAGCCTCCACAGGGTTCAGCAGCATGTGTGGGTCTGCCCATACTGTGCCATTTAAGGAAACTGAAATACATCTTACACAGGAACCTGGAAACTACACATCACGTCATTCCACATACGGTTTTAATGGGGACTTGGCTGGGGTCTGAGGACCCCTGCCTTCTCCTCCCCTGTTGGTGACTTCCTGCTCATCAGTGATGCCCATGGAGGGTGGTATAGGAAAGGACAGAATTACTTTCATGGAGCACCGGTGCTGTACTTGGGTAGCGGTGTTGGTGAGAGAAAAGGTTCTGGGTAAGGTCACCTGCTAAGTGGGACCTTTTCCATCCTCACAGCCTCAGGTCATGGAGGAATTTGTGTGGGACTTATGTGTGCCTTGGAGCCTTCAGAAACACCTCTTCCTTGGCTCAATCAGAAGGGTCAGCCCCAGAGGCCACTGTGCCAGGGATCAATTTTGGTTTGAAATCTGGGGGTAAATGGTGTTTAGATGTAGAGCAGAGAGATTTTGGTGCCCTGTAGATGGTGACCTGCAGGTTATTCAGGGACAGAAACATCCCTCCAGTTCACTCGATGACTACAGTGACAGAGCAGGATTGTATTAGGTGTTTTGGCACCAGAGGTGAGGTGAACACACTCTGAAAGCCAGCTTGTCAGTGCCACAGAGTGCTTTTCCTGCCTCCAAATTATTCATTAGCCATTAGAACTTGCATATTATGAATTATGGAAGAGTGCTGTTTCTATTAAGCAAGGGGGACATATCCTTGCATGGCTTTTTTATAGTAAATTCCATTATTTCCAGACTATAAATGATGCATTATTATAATACTGCATTCAGAATAAAGAAACTGGCCTGTTTGCTGAGCTCCATGGAGTCCAAATGGCCTTTGGTGGGGGATGTGACTGACAAGAAGACAGTGTGCTAGCTGTTAAAGGTTTTTCCCAGGGACCTGCAGAGATGTGTTCAGAGGGGAGGAAGGTGCAGTGTAAGGGCCAGCATGAAGCAAAAGCTCATGGAGAAATGGGACCCAGAAATCAGAGCCCAAGCTGGGTGAAGGTCAGTGATGAGGAGAGCTGCTGAGTCCCAGCATGGACTGATGGCTGTGCAGGCTGGCTGGCATAGAGTGTTGTCTGTGAGTGACTGGGTATCCCCTACAGGTTTCTAGAGCATAGAGAGGCTCTCGTGAGTTAGTGAAGAATTGGGAAGACCCCATGTGAGAACTGCTCTGGGCACCTATGAAAGGTGGCGTTTTCTCTTGCAATTTAAAGGCACCCTGATGCCGCTCCAGTCCAGACAAGGTTTTGACTCAAGTAGATGAAGAATGTTCATGTCCTGGAGTGGTGATCTCCAGAACACTGGGCACCATTGTTGAGAAGGACCTGAGTGTCCGGCCCCTCCCCATCTAGTGCTGACACCGCTTCCCCCACGCCCATCATGTGCTTCTGAAGGGCCAACCAGCCTCTGGACTCTGCCTTATGGCATCACAGCTGTCCAAGGTGGTGGTGGTCTCAGCAGCCTGAGGCTGCAACAGAAGAAAGGGCCCATCTCTTCCTGAAGCCCTCAGAGAGTGAGGTGAGCTGGAACACAGGTGCAGGGGAGACCTTGGAAACGGCACTTCACGTCAGCTCATGCTCATTGGCCGCATCTAGTGTCATGGCTACCCTTCACCTCAGAACATGACTGGGCAGGGAAGTCAGGGCCCCAGTCCCAGAAGAGGCCCTGAAAGGAGAGTGCGTCCGTAAGAACTCCCTGGTCACTGTTCCCTCCTGTTCCAGCAGGTACTTTGATGACCCCATGGAGATAAGAGACAGTTCCTTCTCCAGCTGGGATGACAGTGCCGATTCCTACTGGAAGAAGGACAGCAGCAGAGACCCTGAGCCTGCCATGAAAAGCACAGGCTCCTCAGACAGGTGGGAGTTGCAGGCTGGGGAGCAGGTGCCCCTGGCCTCTGTCGTAGGACGACTGGGTGATGTCTGTGTCATGAGTGTCCTGTACTGCTTTAGGAAGTGGCTGTGCACTGGAGGCACATGCCAGAAAGATCTGGGCCCGTTAGAAAGCAGGTGTGAGAGCTGATTCCCTGGGATTCTCAGTCCATGGGTCAGGGTGACCTGGCTCGTGAAGGAGGCTCCTTGCCCCATTTGAAGACTGTTTGCAAACTGTAAAGAGTCCCTGTTTCCTAGGGTGCTGGGATTCGTTTCTGGTTTTATATATATATATGTGGGGGGAGTGCTGTCTGTTTGAGGGTTTGTATACGTGTGTATGTATGTGTGGTTCTAGGGATATGTGGACAGTGAGCACATGTATGTGGAGTGCTGTCTATGGGGTGGGATGCGGTGCTGGGGATTAAACCCATGCCTGAAGCATGCTTGTGCACCCTGCACTCAACTGCACGTGTGCCCTTCTGAATGTAATTTGTTGTTTTATTTTGAGGCAGTGTCTTACTGAGATACCCGGGCTAGCCTCAAACTCGAGACCCCCCTGCCTCTGCCTCAGATTACTGCTCATGCCACCACACCCAGCACAGTCCCCATCATTTTAACTAACACACAGTCAGGTAATGACCACTAAGGCACAGGACATCCTGATGCTCCCAAGTCCCTTGCCTGTCCTCAGTCCTGAATGGACTTGCTATTCTTTTTTTGTCTTCCTATGTGAGATGGTACCATCCAGTAACTGGCCTTGCTTCTGAACTCTGAACCCCACTGTCCCCTGACTGCAGCCGTTCAGCCTGAGGTGGCCTCCCCTCCACAGCTCTCCTGTTAAGTGCTTCCTCTACAGTTAAAACAGAAGCCCATCATTTCATTTACTGTCCACACCGAGGAGCTCTCCACATGTAACTGGAATGTCCTGTTACCCCTGCATCTTATACACTGTGTGGCGGACATTGCGGGCAGGGTTGTCTAACACAGCTGAGGTGGGAGACTCCACATATGTGGAGGTGTGAACTGAGCTTGCTTTACCACCTGTGGTATGACCAACCCTGGGTGTTTTTCACTGTAGGTCAAGTGCTCGCCGGAAGCCAGACTATGAGCCCGTTGTCAATACGGATGAAGCCCAGAAGAAGTTTGGCAATGTCAAGGCCATTTCCTCAGACATGTACTTTGGAAGACAAGCTCAGGCAGATGTAAGGGTATAGAGCGTGACTCCAGGAACCCTGAGAACAGGAAAGAAGCTTAGCTGTGGAGACCATGAGAGAATAGGCTACTGAGGGAAAAGGGACCTGGCCAGAGGCTCCCAGACAATAACCCTGGAGCCAGGACCACAGCCCAGGCCTGTCTGAGCACCCTGGGTAGCTGTGGAGTCAGCCACCCAGTGTCGTTGCTCTTCACCTCTCTGGGGAGAGTGGTCATCTGTCAGTAGCTTTTGAGTAAATTTAGGATTTTATGTAGCATCATTTGCTTTTGATGAGTTTAACATTGTTAAATGAAGCCTGGAAATGTTTGTGGGTAGATGTTTCATTAGCCAGCTGTCTCTTGCCTCAGAAATGAACACATTCATCCAGGAGTCTGGCTAAGCTAGGGCTAAGCCCACTTCCCTCTACTCAGTGCAGAGGGGCTGGTAGGGCTGGAACTCTGAGGAGCTGATCCTGGAGGTACTGATTGACCAGAGGGGCCTCCAGCTCTTCAGCTTGGTTTACCTTTAAATTTGTTAGTGGGCTGGGGTGCAGCTCTTAGAGGAGCGCTTGCCTGCCATACTGGAGGACCTGGGTTCTATCCGCAGTACTACACACATGCATACATGCGTACACATGCACGCACAGATGTGAAGGCCTTCCAGTGGTGCACCAAGCACTGAGGGGCTTCCTGGAGTGGCTGAGAGTAGCACCTGAGCTCTGGCTGCCCCTCACCCTGACCACATTGGCAGTGATGTGGGACACACTCTTCCATCTCCAGGGCCTGGCTGGGGTGACAGGAGGTAGAGAGAGAGCAGGGAAGCAAACCCATCCCAGGCTCTCTTCAGCAGGTCTTGGAGTCTAACTCTGCCTTTCTCTGTCTAGTTTGAGACCCGGGCTCGGCTGGAGAGGCTCTCCACCAGCTCCTCCATAAGCTCTGCAGATCTTTTCGATGAGCAGAGGAAACAGGCAGCAGGTAAGAGGCCCATGGGGCTCCCTGGCACGTGCGTCTCCATTCCCAAGATTCCATACCCCATCACCCACACCCTTGCCACTGTGAGAGCAGTGAGTGTCCCGTGAGAGGAGACCAAGTCATGAAGCTCATGCCCCAGCACCCTGGTCACCTGGAAGTTTAGTATCCAGAACACTGTTCATACAGGAGGCAGGGGGTTCCTGGGAGATTCCAGCCACTCACTAGCTGGGGTCATGGCATGGTTAACTTCCTTCCATCTCCTGTCTGTGGAGTAGTTGGCCCTGAGATACGGTGTAAGGTGCCAGCCAGGCCGGGTCCTGCACCCGGGAGTCCCTCACAGGCCCCACAGCCCTCAGGACACACAGAAGCACTAAGGAGTGAGTGACTCTTTAGGGAGGATCCCACACAGCTTGGAAATGGGCAGGTTGAGAGGGAGAGCCGGTCTCTGCTGCCCCTCTACACCCTGCACAAGGTGTCTGATCATCCCAGGGCTGGGGTCTAACTGTGAGTCCCAGAGCAGACCCTTCACTGCTCACTCAGAGCTATGCCAGCTGCTTTTACCTGTGACTCGCTGTCCCAGAAGGCTTCCACCAGGCCACAGGGAGAGCGTGAAATGGCAGCAGCCTCTGAGGTCATTTCAGGAAAAGAACCAAGAGGATGAGGTCTCAGGAGCCAGTGCTGCAGGCATAGAGCTCTGCACCCTGGTTTGCAGTGTTTACTTCACAACCTGACTGGCTTTGGCTGACAGAAGGCCTGAGCGTTTGTGTGGGGTAACCATCCTAGCAGTCACACACACATGGAGTGGATGCAGCTTCAACAGAGAAGGTGTGGGGTAGTCTCAACTGCCTGGAACCTTCTGTGTGCAGGTTCGGGCATGTGTAGTCATTGTGACCCTCATACAGTGGCACTGCGTACTTCCTGGCTTAAGTGGGGAAAGTCATTCTAGGCTGGCGTGCAGGCACCTGTGTTCAGAGACAGGTGATCCAGCCTTGTGGGTCTGCTACCTGACAGGGCTGGGCAGGGCCATGGCTCCCATGCCCACCCTTCCTGACCACAGGTGCAGAGGCAGTCACTGCCCGGGAGGCGCTAGCCAGCAGTCTGCTACGTTTTCACATCCAACTTCACATCCTGGCCTTTTGTCAGGCTGGCTTCCTGTTGTGATGTGACACACCCTTGGCTCAAAGGCACTCAGCCCCCCTCCCCCGCCCAGGTCTCCCATCTGTGCTCCTGTCCAGCCAGTGCTGGCTTGTCATGTTGGAGCCAGTCCCAAGACTGTTGGGCAGGTCAGCCCCAAGACCCAGGTTGCTGAAATACCCACTTGCTTTTTTAATTTAATTTCTTGGAACATTTACTCTGAAGCATTGTTTGTTTAACACGCACACACAAACACACACACACACACACACACACACACACACGAAAAGAACTCTTAGAAGCAAACACACCCTTCCGTCCTTCACGTTGTTACAGCGCTCAGACTGGCTCAAGCTTGCCTCCTGCCCCACAACAAAACAAAGGTTCATTGAACTCTGATACTGGGGCTTCAACAACTGGGGGGGAGGGGGGCTTTGTGAAATACCCAACAGTTGGGACTGTTGTGGTTGCCCATCTGACACACCACCACCACTCCCCCGGGACACCTGTAGCCACTGGGCTGAGCTGGCTGGGCAGCCTTGTGAAGGACGGAAGAGCCCAGGCGATTCTGTTGCCTCATCCTGATCACTCCCATGTGTCAGATCAGGCAATCTGGAGTTGATGATCCCCTGCCTCTTATGAAATAGATCTTTGATAGGGTGAGATAAACATCCCGTGAATGGTGCTCAGGGCTGATCCCTGCTAGAGAAGGTTGAGGATTGTGTGAGAACCGTGAGTGCCAAAGCTACCCCGTCACAGTAGGGCCTCTTCTATGAGTTTGTGGACTGGGCCATATGAGAAGGGATGGTATGCTCAGGACCCCAGATGGCAAGATAGAGGGAGGTATGTGACAGCCATGTTAGAAAAAAGCCCAGTGCCCAGCTTATTCCTTGGTGTTTTTAGCATGTGTGTATGTGTGTGTCTGTGCATGTGAGTGTGTATGTGTGTGTCTGTGCATGTGAGTGTGTATGTGTGTGTGCACTCGGGCATGCACTTGCTTGTGGAGGCTGGAGATTAATGGAAATCGTGCCTCATCGCTCTCCACTCTATTCTATGAGGCAGGGTCTCTTAACTGAACCAGAGCTCACAGATTGGACTAGTCTAACCAGCAGCTTGCACTGGAATTACAGGTGGGCTGCCGTAACATTTATGTGGGTTCTGGGGATCTGGATGACCCTCACACTTAATGAACGCTTCATCTACAAAGCCATCTCTCCAGACCCTCAGTGTCCCTCTCAAGAACAGACTGAAGTTTCCAGTGGAGTGTAGCCTTGGCTCCTAAGCTCCACACCCTTAGCCTCCTTGTGCTGAGCTGCTTCCACGTAAAGCTGACCCAGAGGCCGGGAGTGCAGCCTACGTGGGCATGCAGGCGGGCAAACCCAGACCCAGTGTGCTCTCGGCTCTTTGCCTGCTCAGTTGTTACCCACATCCATCAGCCCTGAGACCCAGGCTCTGGCTCTGCTAGTTGTCACCATGATGTCAACACGGTGGCTACAGCACCTGCCTCAGAGAAGTAGCTGGCCGAGGGTTTTGATCCTTGTTAGATTCGTTATTCTTAAAATCTTGTTAGATTGTTATTCTTAAAATCTTGGACTTTTCTCTTGATTTGTCTCCATTTCTGAGAATTTGGTTCATAATACTCCATTAAAGGAGATCCATGACTCCCCTGGAGGGTGAGAGGGGCAGAGCTCTGAGTCTGGGGTCCCCCAGGCTCCTTTTTCTGCAGCCCCTCCCATGGTCCAGGCCTTTATGTGTGTATGCCTTCTGTCCATCCCTCCCCGGCTGCCCCGCCCTGCCTTCTCTGTCCCCGCACCCTGGAGCACTGGAACCCTTGCCCTTGCTGAGGTTCTCCAGCGTTGAGCCTGGCTCCTGTGGCCTCCCCAGCTCTCCCTCCCTGCAGCTGCCCCAGGCCTGTGGGGGCTCCTCAGGCCTCCATCAGGAGAGAGGCACCTGGTGACCAGACTGCAGCAGGATCCATCTTCTCTTCTCTGTGCCATTGGCATTTGACAAAGCCCTTGTCACAGGGTTTTTGAATGTATGATTGGATATATGGAGAATGAATGAACAAGAGCCCGCCCAGTGCCCAGCAGCACCAGAGCCACAGCCCTTCCTGGTACCTCCAGTATGCCATGGCCTGTGCTGGGCCTCATATGTCTGATTCAGGCTTGAGCCTTGAGAGCCTCTGTGCAGAGTGCTGTGTCCACCTTGCTGTGGTGGCTGAAGGAACTGTGGTGGACCAGTACTCCCCACCAAGCCCTGCCCCACTGCGGGACCAGCTCTCTGGACACAGCTGTTGCTTGGGAGGAGGCAGGAGGCAGAGTGGGTTCACAGAGCTATGGGTGTCCTTAGAAGAGAGGCGAGCTGGCATCTCTCTGTGTGCAGGAAACTACAACCTCTCGAATGTGCTGCCCAATGCCCCAGACATGGCGCACTTCAAGCAAGGTGTGCGATCCGTTGCTGGGAAACTCTCTGTCTTTGCCAATGGAGTCATGACATCCATTCAGGTGAGTGTCTGTAGCTGTGAGTTGGAAGCTGTGCTGTAGAATAGCCCAGACATCATGAGAGCCTGCAGCTGCAAAGTCTATTGTAATATTGCCTGTCGTCTCAGCCACTGGGGCTGCCCACCCGGGCTGAGACCCTGCCTCTGGGCGGCATTTTCTAAGTTCTTCCTGGGATTCATACAGTTCCTCAGTTCTGAGTTTAGAATGGAGAATTCTTTTTGAAAAAAATTTAATTATTTTATAGGTATGAATGTTTTGCCTGCATGTGCGTTTATATGTGTGCATACCTGGTCCCACAGAAGGGGTTGGATCCTCAGAATTGTAGTTACAGATGGTGATGAGCTGCCATGTGGGTGCTGGGAACTGAGCCCAGGTCTCCTGCAAGGGCGACAAGTGATATAAACTGCAGAGCCACCTCCCAGCCCCACAGAAGTGAGAATTCTTAAGATGAAAACCACCATCTCCCTGTTTTGGGATAACCCTGTAGTGTTCTGCTGTGTTTTGTTTTAGTTCAAACTATGTAGTCCTGGCATTGACTGTGTAGACCAGGCTGGCCTGGAACTCAGAGATCCGCCTGCCTCTGCCTCCCAAGAACTGGGATTAAAGGCGTGCACCACCACCCGTGGCCGGGTATCTTTTTAAGTGAAGAGGGAACCTATTGCTATGTGGCTGCTTGCTCTCCTTTCTCAGTGGCGTGTTCTGAGAGGCTCTCTGGAACTACAGATTCTCCAGAAGCCGTTTTCCGTGGGGTAAAAATATGCATATCTAATTTGCTTGTTCCACATGTCGGGCATTGCACGGTGCTTTGATCTCTTTTGGAGTTTCATTATTATCAGTGTATACTCTGGTCCTGGGTTACCTAAGGGCATTTCTGTAATGTATAGAATTGACTTGATGCATATTTCCCCCCCTACCTCTACCCTTCCCTCCTGCCCCCTCAGGTTGGTTCCCATAGTCCCCTAGACAGTTTGGCTTCTACTTTACACTGTATACACATACATCTTTTATGTACCTATAGAAATATTTGTCTTTCTATGTTAGACTTAATTCATTTCATATTCAATGAGGCAAAGGTAGAACCTGTTTATTATGGCAATAAGGCCTTCTCAGAGTATGCGAATGACTTGCTTCTGGAATCTTCTTGCCTATGTAAAGTCACTTTAGAAGCATCCTATTGGGATGAAATGTGGCTCCGAGGAGCAGGATGAGTTGACATTGCCCCTTTTGGACCCTGCTGTGGCCTCAATGGAAATGTGAGGAAATCCTCCATGGAGAGAGCCTAAGGCTGCAGAGGCTTGGGGCTCCCCTTCATCAGGTCCTCCTGGCCCAAGTCCTCCTAGTAAACAGTATCCCTGTTTTGTAGGTGACTGTCCTATTTTTAGAGGACTCCCACTCATGTCCCCATCTTGTAAGTGAAGCAGAGGCAGAGACGAAACCCCTGTAAGATGTGCAGGGACTAAAAGCTAGGTTTCGGGCTTCAGACAGTGCAGGGACTAAAAGCTAGGTTTCGGGCTTCAGACAATCCCTCAGTGCTTCCCATCACACATGCTCCCGGACAGCTCAGGACATGGCCCTGGGCACCTCACATACGGTAATCCCAGGCAGGTCTCCAAACCCTACTCATCCTCCTGGCCATAGGGACACTGAAGCAGTGCTGGCAACACTCTCTTCATGCAGAGGCTGGCCAGTGCCAAGAGCGGATGCGCGCCAACAGCGGTGGCATGGTATATGCATCGGAGGAGACAGATGCAGGGTATTGGAGTAAACGTTGGTCTGGTTCTCTCTAGGATCGCTACGGCTCTTAATCCTGGTGTCAGGCTGTGTCCGACCTGGTAAAACTCCACTTCCGATGGACCTGGGATCACATCTGGCTACACGAAGCCCCGGCTGCTGTGCAGGCAGGCAGGTTCTACTAGTTGGCAAGGCACCTGCACACTCCTGATGTTTTGTATTTCCTCTGAGGCACCCCCATTTCTCTAGTGGAGCTTTGCTTTCATTTCTGGTTTAGGTCAGTTCCTGGTGTCAGTCAAGCATATCCTTGCTTTATCTTTGTGAAATCTTTGTTCCCAGAGCTAGGAACCTGAGCTGCCAGCTCCTCCCACCTCTCCCTGGCCTGGGAGCTGTCACCCATCACCCAGGGCACACAGCAGCGTCTCCATGGACTGTGGGCTCAGGGCTGCCAGAGCTGGCTGGTGCTGGATGGGCCAGAGAAATAAAGCCACAGCACAGGCTTCTCTCTGCAAAGGAGAAAACAATAAAAGCAAGACCAGCTATGCCCGGCCTCTCACTGACAGATTGCTTCACATGTGCCCCACACAACCAGGAAATGTCAAACAACACTTCCAGCCATCTGTCACTTTGTAAATTATTTTGTCTATTCTCTACTCTTAAAAATGTTCCTCAGTTAGTTCTTTTAACAAACCGGAGCTTCCACGATGCCAAGGGAGTTCATTGCAACTTGGGAACAGGTGTTGCAGGCTAGCTGAGGCTCCCAAGGGCACCTGGAAATGAGCAGCGTGCACAAGCCCCAGCTGAGTGAGGCGGTGATGTGACTTCAGGACACAACTCAGATTCGGGGAAATGGTGATTATAATTGGGTGGTTTTGTTAATATTTTTATCTTGACCTTGATGTTCCAAAAGTTACAGGATAAATGGAAATCGATAAAGTCTTTTGGCTGTGTTTTAGACAGCACCAGAATATATTCAGCACAGTAAAATATATTTGAAATTTGATGAACCAAAAATATGATTTCAGATGAATATTTTGTCAATCTTTCTTAAAATATCCAATTTGTAGACTTCTAAATATAAAGGACAGCACAGCAGACCCTGTTGCCTGTGTTGTCATTTCACGAAAGCCTTTGTAATGACTCGTAAACTGGACATTGGGTGACTCTGGCACCAGTCACACCCGTGTTATGAAGGGACTGGCAGATGTCCTCATCACAGCACAGTGGGCATGTGGGTGCCTCTGGACGGGGAGTGGGCTTCCACACCTGGTAGTCCAGCGTGACCAGCACACACCTGCAGCCACAGCACAAGGATCTTTCTGGAGTGGAATGACAGGGTCAAGGTCCCCTCGGGGTGGGTTTCCCCAAGTACTGCCGGTGTGTTACCCCTTTTCTTTTTATGGTTTCAGTCTTGGGATGAGGGCACACTGAGCACTGAGAAGTCAGCCTGTCTTTTGACAGGGATATACCCCGAGGACCATCGGTCCATGAGGAGCTCCACAGCTGTCCACCTTCCGAACATTCGTGTGGACCATCAAACACTAACAGCCCACAGGGAGTTCAGCTCTATGCAGACCCCAGCACAGTGCTTACCCCATGTGCCCCGTGTGCCCCGTGAGCTCTGTGCCTGCTTTGTCCCCGGCTGCTGGGCCCCTGCCCCAGCCGCCTCTTCCCATCTGCTCCCTGACCACAGGGCCTCCTTATGGGGGCAGCAGCAAACAGGTGTCTTCTGGAACCATCTGGTCAGCATGTGAGGACAGGGCTGAGTGCTCTGCTGTGTAGGACCAGTCCACTTGGCTGGTGGCCAGCATTGCCCTCTAGAGTCCCCGCCTGTCTGTTGGGGGAGGGGAAGAAGGAAAGGAAGGTGAGAGGGTGTGGCTGTGTGGTGTGCTCCCTTAGGGTTCATTGCCAGTACCAAAAAAGCTAGTTGTTCATGTTGGCTGAATGAAACACGTTTGATCTTTTCTTTAGAAGTGGGGAGAGGCAGCCGGAGAGCAGCTTAAGGGTTAAGGGCACTGACAACTCTTCAGAAGACTTGGGTTCGATTCCTAGTACCCACATGGTGGCTACAGTTCCAAGGGATCCAACACCCTCTTCTGGCTTCTTTGGACACTGCACGTACATGGTACACAGACATACATGTAGGCAAACACAAACATTAAAAAAAATCTCAAAAAATAAAACGGGAATGTGGCCCAACAGCAGAGCACTTGCCTGTAATACCCAAGGCCTAGAAAAGACAGAAGCAGCCCCTGCAGCCAGGAACTGCACAGGGAGCATTGGGAGGTGTTTCGGAGCTTTCACTGTTGCGTGTGAAACCCGGAAAGCCAGGGTCTCCTCTTGGAGCCTTTGGGCAGAGTAGGCTGGTCAGAGAAAGCCCTGGAGACGGGCCTTTGCTGAGCAACACCTTCTCCGGAAGAAATGCAGGGTTAAAATGCAGCATTCTAAAGTGAACCCTGGAGACTAGAGAGATGACTCAGCTGGTGAGAGCGCTTGCTGCTCTTGGAGAACCGAGGAGAGGAGGACGTCAGGGGCCAGCCCCAGCCATCCAGCTACACAGCAGTCCACAGAGTAAGACTACAGAAGTAAGAGAACAGGGAAAGTCAGAGGCAAAAGGTTAAGAAAAGCTAGCTAGAAACAAAGCCAAGCTAAGGCTGGGTGTTCATAAGTAATGAGACTCCGTGTGTAATTCATTTGGGAGCTGGGTGGTGTGCTTCCCCCCAAAAGAAAAAAAAAACATTTTACTACAGTTGGGAAAGGCTGGGGAGAATCCAGAGGGAGTTAAAGGGGTGAATAAAATTGAAATGCATTCTAGGCATGTATTAGCCTTGCAATAAACAGGAAATATATTTTTTAAAATGACCTCCCTAGCTGCCAGCAGAACCTGCTGGAAAGTCCCCCTGCAGAGCCAGCAGTGACACAGTCAACCTCGGGCTTTACGCCTCATCAATCCATGCATGGACAGGCAGCTGGAACCTGATCAGGCCATTAGCTCTGGAGCTTGTCATTAGCTGGGGTCATCTGGGAAGAGGGAACTTCAGTTGAGAAAGTAGACAAGTCTGTGGAGCATTTCCTTAACTATTGATTGATGTGAGGGGACCCAGCCCATTGTGGGCAGCACCAGCCGTTGGAAGGTAGTCCTGGGTTGTATAAGAAAGCCGATTAAGGACTGGAGTCATGGCTCAATGGTTAAGAGCACTGGCTGCTCTTCCAGAAGACCCAGGTTAGATTCCCAGCAGCCACATGATAGCTCACCACTGTCTGTAACTTCAGGCGATCCAATGTCCTTTTCTGGCCTCCACAGGCACTGCACACACGTGATACACATTCATGTAGGCAAAACACCATACACATAAAATAATAAAGGTGGTAATAATGAAGACTTAAAGACAAGCTGAGTGCATCACGTGGAGCAGGCCAGTAAACAGCATCTTCCCATGGCCTCTGCTTCAGCTCCTGCTCTGACTTCCCTTCATGGGGCACTTCAAACTGACAGCTGAAAAAATCCCCAGGTTGCTTTTGGTCGTGGTGTTTATACAGCGATACAAAGCAAACTCAGACAGCCAGCAGCATAACTGGGCCTAGGAAGTGAGTCTGCAGCCAGGCAGGCCCTCCAGGGCAAGGCTGCTAGGGTTGGTAAAGCCAGGTTCCTGGCTAAGCCAAGTTTCAGTTCTTGGATAACTTGCCACTGGACCTGGATCAAGCCTAGCAAAGACTTCCTGTGAGTTCCCAGATGGTAACAGACCCCACATGACCCCAAAGGGGAACAACGTACCCTGGGCATGGGTGACACTGCCACCTACGCTCCCCAGGGAAGCATTCTATTAGTCTGTAGGAAAAAACAAAAGCAGGCTGTGGTCCCTGTGTATTCCCTAACACACAAACAAAATGTAAAATAATAATTCTAAAAATGAAAGTGAAACAAATTGCACAATTTAAAAGCCGGGTGTATAGTATCCTGCATGCGTTACCACATGTACGTACCACATGTACACACGCGCGCACACACACACACACACACCTGATATCTCTCATGTTTCAAAATTCAAGTTTGAGGACTTTACAACCTTACCACACCCACACCCACCATCCCCCACCCCCACTCAATCGTGTGTCACAACACTTGGTCAGGAAATCCTAAAACTTGCTCTGGAACTGTGGGCAGAGGTTATGCCTGGAAAATGTGGCTTAGACTTGAAGAGAAAGGAAGTCAAAGGAGACGTGCTCAGGCCCACGATCCAGGCCTGCCCTGTGTGATTCCGAACCATGAGCAGTGGAGCTCCGAGCCTGTGGCAAGGCCTCAGATACAGACTGTGGTATGCAGCAGACTGAGAGAGAGAGAGAGAGAGAGAGAGAGAGAGAGAGAGAGACAGACAGACAGACAGACAGACAGACAGACAGACACACACACACACACACACTGTGGTAGGCTGTGCAGACACAGAGCTGCCTCTTATGATTCATCTCTGGGTTCACAGAGGACATACCTGCAGTGAAGCTTAGGACACGGGCACTCAGTGGGGACTAAGCCCAAGGGCCCTCCAGAGAGACAGCGATGTGAGAGTTACTGTGATGTGTGCCTCCCTCAGATAGAAACATCTGCCTGACGCACTGCACAGCTGGAGGGGGTTGTGGTGGTCTGGTCTGGATGAGGATGGACCTCTTAGGCTCATGTTTGGGCCCCAGTTGGAGAAACTGTTTGGGAAGTATTAGGAGGTGTGGCCTTGATGAAGGAGTGTGTCACTAGGGGTGGGCTTTGAGGTTTCAAAAGGACACAACATTCCCAGTCTCTCTGACTCCTCTTTCTCCTCTCTCATCCATCCATCCATCCGTCCATCCATTCATCCATCCTTCCATCCATCCATCCGTCTGTCTGTCCATCCATCCATCCGTCCGTCCGTCCGTCCTTCCATCCATCCATCCATCCATCCATCCACCCGTCTGTCCATCCGTCCATCCATCCGTCCATCCGTCCGTCCATCTGTATCCATCTACATCCATCTATGTAGCATCTGTCAGTCTATCATCTTACACATGCAGATAAAGTGATACGTTCTCAGCTGTTGTTCCAGCATCATACCTGCCCTGCCTGCCTGCTGCCATACTCAACAACATGATAATCATAGACTCAAAACCTCTGCAACTCTAAGCCCCAATAGACTCTTCTCCTGTAAGTTATCTTGTTCGTAGTATTCCTTCACAGCAACAGGGCAGGGATGGAGCCTGGAACCAGCCTAGTAGGAGATGGGGGCAGTTCAGACGGAACTGAGGGACAGGAGCACTGTATGCTTTCCACTCTTCTTGCAGATTAAACATGTTTAAGAAAAGGAAGTGAGCCTGGTGGTGGTGGCACACACCTTGAATCCCAGCACTCGGGAGGCAGAGGCAGGTAGATCTGCGTGAGTTCGAGACCAGCCTGGTCTACAAGAGGTAGTTCCAGTACAGCCTCCAAAGCCACAGAGAAACCCTGTCTCAAAAAACCAAAAAAGAAAAAAAAGAAAAAAGGAAAGGAAGGAAGGAAGGAAAGGAAGTGGGAAAGAGGCCCTCCAGAGCCAAGTTGCAATTCAGGATGTGATGGTACAGCTCCAAATGGCTAACTTGGCCCAGAGACTGCCCCACCCCTCGGATATCTTAGCCACTCAGGCACTATGACCAGTGTTTGAGACAGCTGGGGCTTGTCCCAGGGTCCGGTGCAGCCACAGAGCACCACCTGGAGATAATTGCTGAGTCTCCCCAGGCCCTGGCTTTAGGAGACAAACAGAGGGACAGATGGGCCCCCAGAGGCTGAGGAAAGTACATGTGCCTTTGCCACTCCTGATGAAGGGCAGTCGCCCTAGGCAGCTTCACCTCACGGGGAATCAAGAGCCTTGGAGACGGAATTATGGAACCACACATGGGACAAAAGACCATGGGCAGGGCTGACCTGACTGTGTTAGCGCCTTAGAAACAAAGGTGTCAGCCTTTGAAGCTTCTGTGAGATCTAGTGCTGGGGTGGTACCTCCAGCTACAACCTTCCCCGACCAGCCTACCTATGACCTTCACTCTGGTGGCCACAGCTGACTGCAGAGGAAAGGTCCCCAAAGACGCTACACTACAGCTATACCTGACACCCCAATTTATACCAAGACTGGGTGCCTAGGGAGTTGAGCCCCAAGTACCTGTGGCAGAAATCAAGTGGTTCCTGTTGAGGAGGAGAGAACTCGGGTGCTGCCTGGCATTCGTGTCTGAGGGAGAAAGGCGACAGACTGGGGCTCGGAAAGGTGCCGGCAAGGTGGCCTCTGGAGAAGCTCCTTATCAGCTAACACACCAAATGCCGGGATGGAATTGGTGAGAGGTTGCCTTGAACTCCTTCCAGGCCCCATGGGACAGCCACACTGTGACCCTGAAGCCCAGAAGAGACATCTACAGGAGCTTCCTCCCGGGGACAGGGGTGGGGAGGCCGTCTCTTGAATGTCACACTTCTTGTCATCATCCTCCACTCCAGCCTTGCAGACGAGCAAGCTGAGGCTCAGGATGGCACAGCTTGTAATGAACCGTGAAGGGAGGCTTAGGATTCAGGCCTGGCCTCGCCTTGTGTCCTGGTAGGCTTTAGATTGCTGTGATTAAACACGCTGACCAAAAGCAACTTGGGAAGAAAGGGTTTACTTGGCTTACATGTC
Source organism: Mesocricetus auratus (assembly GCF_017639785.1). NCBI lineage: Eukaryota > Metazoa > Chordata > Mammalia > Rodentia > Cricetidae > Mesocricetus > Mesocricetus auratus. The sequence continues at coordinate 81,842,316 of NW_024429194.1, forward strand.
CCGATTCCTTTCCATCACTGAGGGAAGTCAAGGCAGGAACTCAGAGACTGTGGGAGGGTGCTGCTTACTGGCTTGCTACTCGTGGCTTTTTTTTCACCCTCATGATTGGGTTTCTCTGTGTAGCCCTGGCTGTCCTGGAACTCACTCTGTAGACCAGGCTGGCCTCGAACTCCCAGAGATCCGCCTGCCTCTGCCTCGAGAGTGCTGGGATTGAAGAGTTCACCACCACCTGCTTCAGTCTGCTTTCTTATATAATACAGGACCACTGCCCATAGTGGGTTGGGCTCTCTCACATCAATCATTAAACCAAAAACTACCCCTATAGACGCCCTAGAGGCCAGTCTAATGGAAGCATTTTATCAATTATGGTTTACTCTTCCCAGGTGTCTCTAGCTTATGTCAAGTCGACAAAAAAACTAACCAGTGCACCACACCACACAGCCTGGTTTGGTTCCCAGAACCCACATGGTGGCTCACAACTGTCTGTGACTCAAGATCCAAAGGACATGATGGCTTTGCCTGGCCGTCGAGAGAATCAGGCACATATCCAAGGCACTCACAAATACACAAAATAAAAATAAAGAAATCTAAAGAAATTCAAAATAAAACACATTTGTTACCTGAATTTCCATAAATTGAGTGTGGAGCACACACCTTTAGCTGCAGCACTTGGGAGGCAGAGGCAGATGGAGCTGTGGGAGTTTGACGCCAGCCTGATTTATACAGTGAAGTTCAGGCTAGCCAGGGCTACATGATGAGACCCTTTCACAAAATAAAACAACAACCTCAATATAAAAGAGACAACAACAAATCACATTTTTAGTTGGGGCTAGACTACGTTGCCCATTCTGGCTTTGGATTTAAATCCTCCTGCCTCAGCTTCCTGAGCTGCTGGGGTTCCGGGTGCTGACCCCACACCTATGTCTCCACTTTTGCTTTGAATCACGGTGTTGTGTATCCCAGGCTGCCTCCAAGTCCCGCGTGTAGCTGAGGGTGACTTTGAACTCCTGATCCTCCTGCCGCCACACTTGGTTTAAGTCATGCTAGATAGAGGTCAGACGAGGCCTCCTGCACACTAAACATTTCTGACCAGCGTGACCTCCAAGGTCCAGAAGGAACAACCATCTCAGCTGACGCATTTTCATATAGCCCGTGGTCACATGTCATGTTTGCATGGTCCTTGTTATTTTGGTATTGTGTTATGTCCCCAAGCCTGGTTTGAGGATACCTAGCTCAGAGTGACCCATGCGGCTGCAGATGAATCATGGGAATCCCACAGCTCAGAACGAGGCCGTGAACACAAACACAGGCAGGACGATGCAAACTAGGAGCTCCGGCCAGCTAACATGCAATCACAGCAACACGGTGAGGAGCCAGGAGGGCGTGACAGGTCCACACTGACCTTGCAGGATCAATCCAAGCCTGTCTCCGTGTTGACTGTAGATGTGGGTGTGGTGAGGGGCTGTGTTCTCTGGGCTCCAATGTGTCCTACACATTTCCCATAGCTCAAGGTTCCTCTGTCCTGGAGTCTGGAGATTGTTAATTGATATTTATATCAATGTTACATGATGGTGAGAACTGTATCTGCTCACACAGCAGTGGGCTCAGTTATCTAGGCAGTGACTTCCTCGTACAGATGAGCTTTCTTTGACACACTGTCTTGCCACATGATGCCCTCCCAGGTCTAACCTATGGAGGGGCCCCTGACGAGACCGCATGAGTGACAGCACCGTGGTCCAGTGAAAGACCCCTACCCAGGACCCCCTAGGAAAAGAAAAGCAAGGCCAGGCCATTGCCTAATGAAAGAAACCCAAACCAGGTGTTTCACCCTCAAAACAGGATGTCTCTGATCACTATAGCAGTCATGGGACCCAGATAATAATTGCTGAAGCGTGCTGGGAACTTTCATATGACAATACTAGAAAACCTAGTCCTTGGCAACTACCCTGGCCCCCAATTGTGTCTGATCACTATAGAAATCATGGGACCCGGATAATAATTGCTGAAGCGTGCTGGGAACTTTCATATGACAATACCAGGACACCTAGTCCTTGGCAACTACCCTTGCCCCCAGTTGTGTCTATGATCACCATAGTAGTCATGGGACCAGGATAATAATTGCTGAAGTATGCCTGGGTCTTTCATAAAGTAATAGCAGGAAACTTAGTCCGTGGGAACTGCCCCTGCCCCCAAGATGAACCAATGAAATGCCTGTTACTTATGTAACCATTGAAACTCTATAAATATTGTACTCCCTGAAAGCCCGGTATGCTCTGCACCCAAATTGCAGTAGCATCCGCAGGCGCCTGTGTACTCAATAAATCACCTCTTGCATTTGCAGCCAGTGGTCTGGCCCCGGTTCTTGGGCAGAGGGTTCAGTTCAGTGCCCGGTGCTTTGATGCCGAGGTCTTTCATTGGAGGTTCCACCGAGATTTCTGCCCCAGAACCACCAGTGCCACCAGGAGGTAAGCTAGCCGGCACCCTGTCTGCTTTGTTCTTTCTTATATGTATGTATGTTGATTTGTCTCCGAGCAGGTTGGCTACGTAGTCATTCAGTAACTAGGGTGGCTTGAGAAGGGGCTGATGAGCCCAGACTTCTCCCCCGCCACCCTGGCAGACGTGCCAGGGATCTGGAGAGCTCAATTGTTTGGAGCTCATGGGCCTGAAAAGGGAAAAACAGGACCACTACTCCTGTTGACCCCTCTGAGTATTTACTTTCGGTTCTCCACTGAAAGCTGCAGCATGTCTGGTTGTGAGTTGCTTAATTGTGTTATTTGTCTTGTTCGTCTACTTGTCTTTGTATTTTGAGTTTTCTGATTCAAGCATGGGACAAACCATAACCACCCCTTTGAGCCTTACTTTAGATCACTGAAATGAAGTGCAGATTCGTGCCTCTAACCAGTATAAACTGCACATCTGAGTGGCCAACCTTTGATGTGGGCTGGCCACGGGATAGGACTTTTAACCTAGAAATTATCTTACAGGTTTAGGATCCGGTCTTTGACAAGGCACCCCATGGACACCTGGACCAGATAGCATACATTGTTATTTGGGAAAATTTGGCTACAGACCCCCAACATGGGCAGCCCGGTTTGTGACTCTCCTACCTCCTCCGAAGGCAGAGAGAAAACCGTCGGCTCCTCCCCTCCCCCTTCTTCACCCTTGGTCTCTGTCCCAGCTCCAGATCATCATCTACTCCTAGATGATGCGGTTCTCATAGAAATCTTACAAGGGGAAAACTACAAGTAACAAGTTTTATAAAGTTAATTTAAATTTGCTAATAAGTTTTCATGTTCAGGATAAATAATTTTTCAACCCTGTTGATAAGGTGACTTTCACATTAAGACAGCTGTTACATGCCAATTTTTTTATGTGTGTGTACAATTGGTTGAGTATCTAATATGCCCTAGGTTCAGTAACTAAACAAATCTTTTTATAAGTTGGTCATATGGCTGAGGACTTTGGCCAAGCCTAGCTAGTCACTGGCCCATCTTATCCCTCTGTCTCTGTTCTTGCCCGCCTAACACATGGTGCAGGTCAGGGGTCTTCTCTTGCTGCCCTGAACACATGGCATGCTGGGCAAAAGTCCCTCCCGCTATGTGCCATGGGTTAGAGCATGCTGCAGCAGGGTCTCCTATCCCTGAGCATGCAGTGAGGCAGCTGCTCTGTTCTCCAACTGCTGCTGCAGCCCTCACAGCTGAGCCTGCTCCGTCCTCACCTGCCTGTCTGTGAGGTGTGCAGGATGTGAGGATGGGGGTCTCTCTCTCTCTCTCTTTCTGTCTCTCTGCCCCAGCACATGGCATGCTGGCAAAGGATCTGCCAGCTTTTCCCTCCACCAGAGCTCCCTGCTCAAACACACAGGGCTGGAGCAGGTAAGCCATTTGGCCAGATCCGGTCTTTCCATAGAAACTAAATGGCTTTAAAGTTATAACTACAAGAGAAAAAAATGTAAACTGTTTACTATGATGTTTCATTTCTACAAATGCTAAATTTTAAAAATTAATCTCTCAAAAATTATGTATGCTTGTTTTGTTAAAAAGTTCTATCTGTATTTTCTGTCATAATCTAAGTTTTATTACAAGCATAGAGCTAAAACCAAAGTGGTGCAGGTCGCCACCGTTTTACAGTCAGTCACATGCCAAGCTGGCCACATGGCTGGCTGGTAGCCATTTTACTAAAGTTAAAAGAGATACCTGATCTACCATCTTAACTAAAGGTGACCACATGGAAGTTATGAGGTACCATCCTATCAACAAGTTTTTATTCAGATTTAAAATGTTAATGCTTTTATACACAGGAATGCTAAGTTTTATAATTTAACAGTCACCCAGATAATAATGGTTTTAAAGGCCTTTAATTTTCAATATTAAAAAAACATTAAGGAATTTCAGAACAGTTTTTAAAATGTTTTCAATTTATAAGGTTATAAGATATTTATACTGTTAAAATGTTTAAAGCTAGACCTAACAATATATAGTTCTAGTTTTATAAAGGTTAATAAAGTTTATACTTTTAACAGTTAAGCTTAAGGCAGACAAACCTCTAATACTTCAGAGACCTGCAGAACATGGCATTTAAAATGTTAATTTAAAAGTTTATAATATCAGACAGACTTCCAGATCCTAACAGTGACCCAAAGTCTCCAAAGAAGATTACAAGGCACCCCGGTCCCTACACCTGGATTGTGTTGACTCTGACCAGTGAGCAAGATGCTCAAAGGTGACACCTGCTGCTGCCAGGACCTGGCCCAGAATGTGGACACTGGAAAATTGATTGTACCCCTTTTGCCGAGACAAAACAAGGTCAGTCTTTTCTATGTCCCTCTTCCACAGAGAGAAAGAAAACTCACCTTACAGGCCTGGTAGAGATTGATGCTGTTCCTGATACTTGTGCCTCCAGTGCTAATAGAGGAGACTTGGGTATGGCTGTATATGGACTGGTACCTGGCACTTTTTAATAGATTTGGAGACTGTATAAAATTTATCCTTCTCAGATCTCCGAAAGTATTAATGGTTGTCAGCTTGACAGCATCAGGCAGCCAAATCCACAAGACTATAGTCAGCTTGGTAGCTCATTTTATTTATGTAAAAATCAAGCCTTAATATGTCTCAATAAGGATCAAAGGATGTAAATACTTGTTCAATCACAAGCTCAAGGTTTTTAGGTTTATTTTGGTTACCATCTAAGTATAAACTTAAATGGCTTTTTATCAGGCCAAAGATACCTCTGTCCAATTCATACCTGGCTCCCTGGACAGAAGACAAATGTACACTACTAGCCCAAATCTGTAGTTTCTGCTAGGACATAAAATACAGATACCCAGATATCTGCTTTTTCTACAATGTAGATTTCAGTACCAATTGATAATACTACTGTACCTATAACCTTCATGTCCTTTTGTATTACAAAATTCACATAGGCTTCAGAGGATCAAAAGTCATACAGCTTGGATCCACTTCTCACAGGTCAAAGAGGACTCCAGATAAGTACAGCCAGTTATCCCACCTGTCTGTTCCTGAGAATGAGATTTTCTCTCCTGGTCATGGGATTCCTGACCTTCCTGATCACTAATACTGTGGGTCTAAAGAGTTCCAACTAAATACATAAGTTTTAACTTCTGTTCCCAGTTTTAAACATGTCTTAAACAGGTTTCCACTTCTGGCAAACACATCTGAATATCAGTTGCTGACCACAGCCTGCTCCTAAAGACTGCGAGCCCTAGACTTGCTATGAATGTGAACCAGTTCAGCTGATGTGGACACCCCCTGTCTCTTCAACACAGTCTGCCAATCAGCTGCTCCTGGATAGATACCCCATTACCTAAATTCCCTTTTTGCTTTTGACTTGCATTTCAGCCTTCTTGGGTCCCCTAACTTCGTCCCAAAGTCAGCAAGAAGTAGCATGGAAAGAAATACATCGTCCTCTTTTCCCTGGTTGAGATGCTAAGTCAAAAGAAAAAAAATTCCCTTATATAGGGAACAGTATAATAAGAGAGGGAGACATATGTGCCACTCTCTAAGAGAAATGTTTTTATGCAGACAAAACTGGGGTAGTAACCAAAACTCTGGATAAACTCAAGGAGAGGCTAACTGTTCATCAGAAAAAATTTAAATCCCAACAATGCTGGTATACCATGCCCTCAAACAGATGGAACCATAAGTAAACCTTAAGTAGAAAGGGCTGGGCAATAGGTAAAAGATTCTACCTATGCACAAGAACAAGGGGGTTCAGTGCCCGGCGCTTTGATGCCGAGGTCTTTCACCAGGACCTCCAGACTCCAGAAACATGGGGCAAGTAAATTTCTTTTTATAAATCACTGCCATCTTTGATTTATAAAACAAGCAAACGGCTCTTCCAGAGATGGTGCTTAGAGGTGCTCAGAATGGTCCAGCCTTTGACATACCAAGGTAGGCTTCCCTACAATACAGCTGCTAACAAAACTAGGCTGTCTCGAACCCCTGGCGACAGGATTGTTTACCTTTATGCCAAGAAGGTTGGGAAAGCACCTAAATATGCATGCGGTGTGTGCCCACGCAGACTTCAAGGATGGAGAGATGACACAACCGTTAAGAATACTGGCTGCCAGGGCTAGAGAGATGGCTCAGAGGTTAAGGGCACTGACTGCTCTTCTAGAGGTCCAGAGTTCAATTCCCAGCAACCACATGGTGGCTCACAACCATCTACAATTCAATCTGATGCCCTCTTCTGGGATGTAGGCAGAGCACTGTATATGTAATAAATAATAAATAAAAATCTTTTAAAAAAAAAAGAACACTGGCTGCCTTCCAGAGGACCCAGGTTCAATCTCCAGCACCCACATGGCAGCTCACAACTGACTGTAACTCCAGTTTCAGGGGATGTGGCATCCTTACACAAATGCATATAAAATAAAATAAATTATTTTGTTGTTGTTGTTGTTATTGTGCCCAAGCTTTGAAGATCCCCAAAGACCACCAGAAAGACAGACCCTTCAAACTGCAAAAACAAGGTTTTTTTGTTTATCCAACCATGACAGGGACCCCGTCTAGCATATTTTGGCATGAAATACCTGTGTACCAATTATTCTTATTGGTCAGTGCTGAGAGGGAACATTCTGTGGTTTCTATGGCTTCGTCTTGTTACTTGCAGGTGGCCTGTTGTTCCTAGATACCAATAGTTTTCAGAACTGTATCCTGGAGACTACAGGGGAGGTTTTGGTCTCCCCTGGAGTTTCTTTTGTGGCCAAACAGTTCCCAGGAACCAAGTATCTAGAGGCTGGGGTGGGGGCTGGGGAAGTAGTTTGGAGTTTCTTTGTGTCATATGCTTAGTGGGAGGCCTACATGTCTTTTCTGTAGCCTGTCATGGCTGCCAAAGCAGGGGACTGAGTGAGGGTCTGGTACCTTCATTTTCTTTTTGTTTTTCGAGACAGGGTTTCTCTGTGGCTTTGGAGGTTGTCCTGGAACTCACTCTGTAGACCAGCCTGGTCTCGAATTCACAGAGATCCGCCTGCCTCTGCCTCCCGAGTGCTGGGATTAAAGGCGTGAGCCACCACCGCCCGGCTTTATCTTGTTTTCTATTTTATTTTATGTATATGAGTGTCTTGCCCGCATGTATGCCTGTGCACTACCTGCATGATTAGCGTCCACAGAGACCAGAAGAGGGAATTGGATCCCCTGAACTGACACTACCATGTGGATGCTGGGAACTGAACCCAGGTCCTCTGCAAGAGCAGCTTATACTTTTAGCCCCTGAGCCATCTCTCCAGCCCCTGAACTCAGGTCTGTTTTGTTTTGTTTTGTTTTGTTTTGTTGAGACAGGGTCTCACTATGCAGTCCTAGCTGCCCTGGAACTCACTATGTAGAGCAGGCCGGCCTCAAACTCCCAAGAGATCCACCTGCCTCTGCCTCCACAGTGCTTGCTTGGATTAAAGGAGCGCACCACCACCACCGGGCCTAAACTCAGGTCTTAAAGCTTGTGTAACAAGTTCTTTGTGACTGAGCCCATCCGGCCCTTTGATTTGTTTCTTCTTTTGTTGTTGGTTTGCTTTCGCGTGCTGATTCAGTCCTGGATGGCTCAGAGTCAGTGTAGGCAAACATGGCTGTGAACTCCTTTCTGCCTCCACCTGCAGCATGCTGAAATTCCTGACGTGTTTCACTCATGCTGGCACTTTTAGTGTCACGTGGCCACACCACAGGGCCCTGTTCTTTTTCAGGGTTGTCAGAAGCTCCACGGGGATAGCTTTTATTGCTGGGCACAGCCGGGCTGTCTCAGCTGCTTTCGCTGCCTTCTTTGGTCACTGGCTCAGAGCTGTCTGAACCCAACTCGCAAACGGCCACTCTCAAGCATCCACACACATGCCTTTCGCTCTTGCAGTATGAAGTCGGGTGACGTCTGTCTGTCCCAGAGAACCCATGCTCAGGAGACAGGGGAGCGCGTGTGTACCTGTTCCTGCTGTGTTTGTCAATTCTCTGGTTGTGTTTCATGGAGGCAGAGAAAGACACAATTAAAAAACATTTATTATTTATTTATGTGCCTGTGTGTATGTGCAAATACCTGTGGTTATGTACAAATAACCTTAGTTTAGAGGAGGGCGTTGGATTTCCTGGGGTGGGAGTTACAGCCAGTTGTGAAACACCTACTGTATGCGTGCTGGGACCCAAACTCAGGCCGTCTGCAAGAGCAGCAAACACTTTTTCCTGCTGAGCCATCTCTTCAGCCCCAGAAAACACTATTTTCTTTTCTCACTTTAGCTTGGAGGAAACAACCATACGCCCGGCTTCCACGCGGCGGACGACCAGCGTGGCATGGAAGGGGTCCTTTCTCTTTCTGGTCTTCACAGAGACCCCTGGGCAGTAGCACGGCCCGCTCCTTGATTTGGTGGTTTAAAAAGTAAAAAGGCCAGCAGTCTTGGCTACACTGTGGTGAAGGACACACCCTTTCAGCGTGCTGGAACAGTCCATGGCTTTCATATTGCATGTCACCTTAGTTTCTGCTTGTGTGTGTATGTGTATGTGTGTACCCGTGCCCGTGCGGGTATGTTTTAGACTTGTTTATTTTATGAGTGTTTTACATACATATATATGTGCACCATATGTACCCTCAGATGTCAGAACCATGGAGAGAGGCATTATCCAGCTTGCCTAAGGTCCAAACAGAACACAAGGCAAGGAGCACGTATGGGAATGGCATGCCTGGATGACGGTAGGGTTACTTTCAACAGGAAATTTTAGAGTGGGTAAACAGTATTCAAACCACAGGCAGGGTTCTATTTAGATGACCTCATTTTATATCCAAATGCACAGCCCATGTGAAGGCCACCTATGGGCATAGTGAGTCCATTTGCTGGGGGTCTCACACTCCCATGTTTTCTCTGTATATGGCCTTGGGGACTGAACCTGGGCCTCACAAGTGTTAGTCAGCACTGCCAGATGGTGGTGGTGCATGCCTTTGATCCCAGCACTCGGGAGGCAGAGGCAGGCGGATCTCTGTGAGTTCAAAGTCAGCCTGGTCTACAGAGCTCCATAGAGAAACCCTGTCTCGAGAGACTAAAAAACAAACAAACATCAGCACTGAGCCACGCACCAGACCCCTTTACAATTTTCAGTACAGAGTTTCTAGGTTACCCAGGTTGGCCCTGAACTCACGCTGTGGCCCATGTCCCGAGACTGTAATCCTCCTGCCTCTGCTCCCAAGGAGTTGGATGACAGGCCTGTGCCACCAGGCCCAGCTGACACCCCATAATTATAATCAAATAAGATACTTGTGTGTGGGAGTCTGTGTAAGAAAGCTGTGCACTCAGGAGTCAGGGGCAGGTGGATGGATCTCTGAGTTCGAGGCCAGCCTGGTCTACAGAGTGAGTTCCAAGACAGCCAGGGCTACACAGAGAAACCCTGTCTCAGAAAACCAAATAAAATAAATGCGCATGAAAGCAAAGATATGAAGGGAATCCCTTGGCTTGTCTGCATTATCTCTGTAGGAAGGACAAAGCCGGGGACAAAGGTCACGGCTCTCTCCGTAGGACCACAGATGGCAAGATAGAAAACACCAGCTGTATCACCTTGCTGTACTTGTATTTGCTTAAGCTAACTGTAAACATCACCTGTGTTTTAACAAGAAAAATGAGAAGTGCTTTGTTTGCACTGCCCTTGAGCCCAAACCCTTGGAGTACCTCGGCTAGGTTACCGAACGCAGCACGCAGGCAGATCTTTTGACACGCCCCTTTACCCTCGGACACGCCCCCTTAACCTCGAACAGGCAGTCTCACTGGCAGCTTCTGGTCTGTACTTGCCGGCATCTGTGGTGGGAGGAGGGAGACGAAGCGGGTGAATATGATCAAAATACATTAAAAACGTGTGTGAGCATGGAGGAGCAGCGCACGCGCGGCTTTAATCCCAGCACTTGGCAGGCAGAGGCAGGGCAACTCTGTCTGGAGAGTTCCAGGGCAGCTGGGGCTACAAAGACAGACCCTGTCTGGGGATAAAAAGGACTGCCATGACAGGATTCACCAAAACCTTTTGAAACAAAGCCTAAGGCCACCGTAGACATGGAGGTGTCTGCTAGCCAGACGTCCCAAGACACAGGGACGTGGGTACCTTGTACTGTCAGTGTGGCACTGGGAGTCACGCCACACAGCATCCGAGGAGAAAATGTCTGAGCCTAGACACAGCCTGCATCCCCAGAGGGACCCCACCCAGCCCGGCCCAGCGCCTCGACAGCACGCCAGGCGTGGCAGAGACCACTGTAACCCCAGGCCCTGGAGGCTGAGGCAGGACGGTCCAGGGCAGGTGATGACAGGGCTTATGACAGTGGAGGGAGTGGTGCTGACGTCGGTGGTAATGATGGCAGTGGTGGTAACAAGGATAACGGTGATGGTGGTGAGGTTGTGATAAGGGTGGTGGTGTGGTGTGTGGTGTGGTGTGGTGTGTGTGGTATGTGGTGTGGTGTGTGGTGTGGTGTGGTGTGTGTGGTGTGTGTGTGGTGTGGTGTGGTATGTGTGTGGTATGTGGTGTGGTGTGTGGTGTGGTGTGTGGTGTGGTGTGTGTGGTATGTGGTGTGGTGTGTGGTGTGGTGTGTGGTGTGGTGTGTGTGGTGTGTGTGGTGTGTGGTGTGGTGTGTGGTGTATGTGGTGTGTGTGGTGTGTGTGTGGTGTATGTGGTGTGTGTGTGGTGTATGTGGTGTGTGTGTGGTGTGGTGTGGTGTGGTGTGGTGTGTGTGGTATGTGGTGTGGTGTGTGGTGTGGTGTGGTGTGTGTGTGATGTGGTGTGGTGTGTGTGTGGTATGGTGTGGTGTGTGGTGTGGTGTGGTGTGTGTGTGGTATGTGGTGTGGTGTGTGGTGTGGTGTGGTGTATGTGGTGTGTGGTGTGGTTTGTGGTGTGTGGTGTGTGGTGTGGTGTGTGGTGTGGTTTGTGGTGTGGTGTGGTGTATGTGGTGTGTGGTGTGGTGTGTGGTGTGGTATGTGGTGTGGTGTGTGGTGTGGTGTTATGGCAGTGACCGTGACGATGTGCATTCTGGGTGTGCTCTGCAGAGCCCTCCATCTCCAGGCGGTGAGGATGCAGCCCCTCTGCAGGTTGGGGCTGGAGTGGAGAGCGTATTGACGCTAGAAGGACTGGCCTCTCGCTGCTTGGTTCCCTTAGAAAACCTCATATCAGACCAGGAGAACCCAACCATGCGTCATGAGGACATAATTAGCAGCAAGCAGCAGCCTGGCCCATGTGGAGAGCCCGCCAGAGCTGGAGCCAGATGCCCAGATAATCCAGTTAAGGCTGAAGCTGAGCAGACATGGACAGCCTGACCCAGGGCCATTAGGGAGCTCACTGGCTCCCAGAACCACAGCTCATGACTGAAAGAGCTCTGCCCAGGATCCTGCTAACAGTGTGCTACCCCAAACATGAGGGAAGGATGTTCATTCTTCCTAGTTAGCAGATACAAAAACACTGAGGGTCTGGATGGTGCGCATAGTCCCACAGAGAGCAAGCTGCCGAGACACTAAGTGTGTTGGCATTCCTACCTTCCTGCATCCTAGAGGTAGGTGCACCTTGGCTAGCACCGCTAGTGAGTGGTCCTGACTGCCCCTGACCAGCCCCTTTCCCACGGGACCTGGAACCCCACCCCCACCCCAGTTCAGAGGTATACTTTGATTCCTTTGTAGCCTCCTTGGAAAACATCTGGCCAGGTCACTTTCTAGGGACTTGCTTTAGGTTACATTGGAACCCTGTCTCAAAAAAACAAACAAGCCCAGCCCCCCCAAAAGATGTCCTCTGGCCTCCACACATGTGCCACTTGTCCCACAATAATAATAATAAATAATAAGGTTTTTGTTGGCTTTGTGTGTGTGTGTGCGGTTGTTTTTCTTTTTCTTTCTTTCTTTCTTTCTTTCTTTCTTTTTTTTTTTTGAGACAAGGTTTCTTCTGTATAACAGCCTTACAGCCTTGACTGTCCTGGAACTCCCTCTGTAGACCAGGCTGGCCTCAAACTCACAGAGATCCCCTTGCCTCTGCCTCTGAGTGCTGGGATTAAAGGCGTGTGTTACCTTGCCTGACCAAATAAAAAGGTTTTAAAAGGAAATAAACCAATGATAAAGGAAGACTGGACATAGTAGACAGACACGCGTGGCTAGCTAGCTACGTGTAACAAAACAGCGTGCACAAGGGACCCTTGCTCGTCAAATGAGAGAGAGGCAGGTACCTCATGCGTATGTAAATGACATGTGGGGCTCAGGTCCAGCTCTCCAGCCCACTCCTGTTCTCAGCGGTTCCTTTTCCTTCATGAAGAAACTGTTTCAATTATCAGCCATGTGACCTCAGTCCAAATCTTCGCTACGGAACTCAGTAACTCGGACATCTCAGTGGGTTCATTCCTTTATCATCAGCCAGACGACTCACTGTGCGCCCACGGATCCACTGAAGAGACTCTAGCTGAAACTGGAGTACTGATTGCACAGACAGGAGTTTACTGCCGCGTAGATGCCACCTCCCCATGGGATCATCAGAAACGACGAGTGTGGGAAATGCCTGGAGAATACTTCTGGCATAGTGACAGACATCTTCAATCCCAGCACTCAGGAGGCAGAGGCAAGCAGAGCTCTGTGAGTTTGAGGCCAGCCTGGTCTACAGAGTGAGTTCCAGGACAGCCAGGGCTCCATAATCTAGTCTACATACATGCGTACATACATACATACATACATACAGATGTACATACATTCCTCACTCTGTAATAACAAAGTCAAAAGACTAGAGAAAACAAAGCTGTGTTTAATATGCCATCCTACAGAGAGGGGTGACAGCAAAAATAGTGTTGTGCTGATTTGGTGCCAGGCAGTGGACTTTAAATCTCCAACCCTAAGAAATCCCAACTCTCTTTCTCCAATAGGGCAGGACTTCAGGGATGCACAACTTAGCACAGCCCTCTTCAAAGATCCTCCACCCTATGGGCTTAGGACCCGAGGCTTTGTCTAAGGACTGTCCTGGGCCTTCTGATCATGGCTTCAGGTCATCTAACAGGTTGACTATCACTTTCCAGTCTCAGAGTGTTAAGACAAGCAGGTCCCAGCTTCCAACTAGAGGAGAGGGACCTGATGCCTCCCGCTCACCTGTAACTCTGAGGTACTCTAAGTGCACCTCAAACTGAAAACGATGTTTTACACGAGGGATGTCCTCCTGCTTGACAGGAGTGTCACTATTAAGTCAGGGAAGAGGTGACACATCCCCCATTGTTCTGGAAGCCGCACACAGGATTGGAGACTAGGCAGTATCCCTCATCACCTGCCCTACCCACCCAGGTAGCAGGGCAGGAAGGGAGGGATTTCAAGCCCCAAGGGAAAGCTCACAAAATGAAATCTGAATCTTTAGGGCCACACCCTGCAGCTGCCCCAACACAGGCGGGAGGGCAGGCAGGGAGCTAATTTCATTTCCCCCTCTGTGGACACACAGCTTGGAAAGCCATGTCGTCAGCTAGAGAATCAGACTGGCCTCAGTGTATACACTCAAACAATAAGGGAAAGACAGTGATTGAAGAAAAGGCTTCTTCTTGTTCTGAACAAGTCACGTTATTCCCCAGAGCATTTCTCCTGAGCAACCCAGGGTCACATCTGTTTGCCTTGCTTCAGGCTTAATGAGCAATCCAGAAATGATGGAGAAGTATGTGGGCAGCCAGGCATGATGATGAAGGCCTATATTCCAGCGTCGGGGAGGCTGAGGCAGGAGGATCGAGTGTTTGAGGCCAGTCTGGGTTACTTTTTTTTTTTCCATTTTAAGAAAGACAGGATCTCATATAGCCCAGGGTGACAGCTAAAGCTGAGCTTGAACTTCTGATCCTTCTGTCTTGACTTCTCAAGTGCTCACAGTATAACAGCACACTGGCAGACATTATATCTGCAAGGCTCCTAAAAACATCCCCACAGTCCCTATGGCTTATAGGGGATAAATGATAATAATGTTATTATTACTGAGTTATATAGCCCTGGCTTGCCAAGAACTCACAGAGATTCACTGTCTCTGCCTCTGAAGTGCTGGAATTAAAGGTGTGTGCCTCCACAAGTAGCTGGGATAATTTATTAATAGTTATCCAGAACATTTTACTGAATCTAAAGTACAATTCCATAGCCCTTCCCCAACATTCTATAGATTGAAGCAGTCATTCAGACGGTGTCCCTGTCGCCACCCTCCATGTTCATGTTCTCTAGTGTCTTGGTGCTCTTCCTTTAGTTTAATTTAACATTTTAAAGTTATTTTACTGCACGTGTATGGGTATTTTGCCCGAGTGAATGTCTGTTGTAGAATATTAGTTAAGGAAGTGTTACATTTGTTTATGCTATGGGACATATGTTTAATGCAAAGGTGTGTGTTGCATTCTTTTATGTTGCGTTTATTTAACTCTGTGAAGCTGTATTACTGTGCCTGTCTAAAACACCTGATTGGTCTAATAAAGAGCTGAACGGTCGATAGCAAGACAGGAGCAAGGCAGAGAGAATAAATAGGAGGAGAAATCTAGGCTTGGGAGAGGAACAAGAGAAGGAGTAAGACTCCAGGGGCCAGCCACCTCGCTATACAGCAAGCCGCGCAGCAAGAAATAAACAAAGGTATATAGGGCAAAGATAAAAGCCCAGAGGCGAAAGGCAGATGGGATAGTTTAAGTTAAGAAAAGCTGGCTAGAAATAAGCCAAGATAAGGCTGGGCATTCATAAGAAAGAATAAGCCTCCATGTGATTTATTTGGGAGTTGGTTGGTGGGCCCCCAAAGAGCTAAGAGTAAAGAATAGTGAAACAGCCAACTACAGATGTCTTTGTACCACGTGTGTACCCAGTGCCTGTGGAAACCAAAAGAACCCATTAGATTTCCTGGGACAGACCGTCGTGAGCCAACTCATGTGTGCTGCGATTGAACTTGTGTCTCTGGAAGAACCTCTTAACTGCTGAGCCAGCTTTTCATCCCTTTAATTGTGTGTGTGTGTGTGTGTGTGTGTGTGTGTGTGTGTGTGTGTGTGTGTGTGATAAACCAGCCCACCTCAATCTTGGGCTTAGAAGCCATCTCATAGTAAAGACAAACTAAGCTCTTTCCTCCTTATGATTAAACCTGTTTCTCAAGGATTATAGGCCTCACCTGTAATCTTAACTACAAATAGCTCTGTACTGCCTGTTCCGGGACACCGAAACCATCTCTTTGTTTCAAAAATCAGAATAACCATCTTGCAACCCTACCTTTGTTTTAGAAGCTTATCTTGACCACCTAGGACTACTTTGATGTGATTGCCTTGTTATGACTAACTCTTCATAGCCGCTTTGCAACCATGCCTTTGTTTCTGGAGGTTGTTAGGACTAGCTTGTTTTTGGTTTCTCAAGACAGGGTTTCTCTGTGTAGCTCTGGCTGTCCTGGAACTCACTCTGTAGACCAAGCTGGACTTGAACACAGAGATCTGTCTTCTACTGCTTCCTGAGCTCTGGGATTAAAGGAGTGCGCCACCACTGCCCAGCTATGACTAATTTCTTGTGCTTATGCTTTGCTCCTGTAGCCCCACCTATTTTGCCCCTCAGATCCCCCATTGGGAAACCCCTAACCCTGAGCTATAAAAACCTTGTCTTCCTCAGATCAATGCTGACCTCTCAAACCCCACATTAGGGGCAGCCGGTGACAGGAATAAAAAAGTTTGCCTTAAGTAATTGCTTACTTTAATTAATTTGGCCATGACTGTTTGGATCACTGGTCTTTCTCCCACCTTTGGATTAACACTAGGCCCACTTGTGCAGGACCATACCAGTCTCATCCGGTCACTTCCAACTGAAGCTCAGATGAAGTTAGACAGCATCATTTCTCTTAGAACCCTGATGGAGGTGGAAACTGCTTACAGGTGGGTAAGTACCTGCAAGAGGTTGTTGCAAACTCATTCATTCAGTCATTCATTCCAGTTTTTTTTTCCTTGAGAAAGGGACTCATTGTGATTGCGTGGCCTTGGCTGACCCAGAACTTTGGGTCACAGCAACGTTCACCGTGAAGAAATTTCCTTCCTTTTACAGATGGTAGAGGGTGACTTCAGGCTACAGAGACACGGTGCTACAGCAATTGAGGAACAAGCCCAAGGTTTCTGCTAGCTACTTTCTAGCTTTCCATAGATAGAATGCAGCGCAGTAAATCTGGTTTCTTTCCATAGATAGAATGCACGGCAGTAAATCTGGTTTCTTTGGAACCTGGCAGCCGGAAGCAGATCCGGTTTTCCTGACCTCCCTGTGATAATAATGGTCTCAGCAGGGAACCTGACTGTTGCCGCATGGAAGAGCAGCCAGGGGACCTGACTAATCCCAAAGCCAGCCCAGAGCTTGTGATTTCACACCTCTAATCCAGGTTGGTCTCTTACTAAAGGCGGGCCTTCTTTCTGTGATAGCTTCCTGAGTGCTGGGATTACAAGCATGAGCCTCCATGCTCAGATTCAGCCTTCCGAACTCTTATTTTATTTTTCAAGACAGGATTTCTCTGTGTAGCCCTGGATGTCCTGGAACTCACTGTGTAGACCAAGATGGTAGTAGAGACCTAGAATTTCTGATTCTCTGGAAAAAGAATACACATTTATCCAAACACAGTGGGCCTAGGTTTTCTCCACTAAGATTTCCATCATTGAATTCTTCTTCCTTTTTAAGAAATAATTTTGATGACTTAAGCTTTATTATTTATTTATTTGTTTATTTGTTGAGAGGGATTTCACTATGTAGTTCTGCCTGGCCTGGAATTCACAATGTAGACCAGGCTGACCTCAAACTCATAGCAATCCTTCTGGCTCTGCCTCCTAAGAACAAGGATGCCCCAACATGCCTGGTCTGATTCTTCAAGTTGTTATTTTTTTTTATTTACCTGTGTGTGAACACACACGTGTGTGCTCATGGAGGTCTGTGTAAAAATAAATGTGTTGAAATGTAGTAATATGATTCTATCATGTGGGATTGAACTCAGGTTGTTTGATTTGGAAGCAAGCACTTTTCATGCCTAAACCGTCTTGCCAGCCCTCGTTTCCTTTAGTTTTAGACTTATTTTTATTTGTGTGTATGCTTGTGTGTCTGTGTGAGAGCATGCTGTGAGTGTACTGTGTCCATGGGAGCCAAAGGGGGCATGGAGCTGATGTAGGTGCTGGGAACTGAACTTGGGTCCTCTGAAGAATAGTGGGTGCAGCTGATAAGGGTCCAACCAGATGCCTCAGCAACACCAAGGTCTCTCTACCAGTAACTACCAGTAAGGTTAAGGCTACCCCTAGCCATTTAACCAAAAATACTCATGTGACCATTGAAGTAGAATCTAGACTGTTTACAAGAACAGGGCTGCAGCCAATAAGACAAGATTTTTGCACACAAAGCGGAGAGAAGGAGTCATCCTAAGTGTTGGTATTTCGGGCTGGATGGGAATGGAACAGGAGTGGGTCAGGTATTCTGGCACTCGGGAGTCACAGAATAATGAGTGTTACACAGCTCAGGTGGAAAGGTATCCTGGAGCTCGGGAGCCAAGGACCACCACAGGTTGTAGTAAGCTTAGCTGCTTACAGCCCTGCCTCAGGGAAAGGCTTCCCCAGTGTATCGGCTCTGGTGTATTGGCTCTGCTCCGGCAGGACAGGGTCTTCCAGCTAGGGATGTTCGCCTAGTGTAGCAGTTTTGCTTGGCAGGAGGTTTCTCTGGTGAAGTTGCTACAGTTCAGCTCTGCTCCTGGAGAGCAGACAGAGGAAAGCGGGAGCAGAGAGCGGAGTGTAACAACTCGGCTCTGCCAAGGGAAGGTGTCCCGGGCAAGTGTTACAGCCCTGTCCACTCTGATCTGCTCTGCCCAGGGTCACCTCTGCTCCATCGACGCCGCAAAAGATCTCCACCCAAAGCTAATCCAAGGGGTTTATTGGGAGGGAAGAATCCAGGAGAGTGGCTGCCCTCTGCCAGAGTGGCAGAAGACAGCCCGTAGGGCAAACAGACACAAGCTGAACAGACACAGGGTTTATATAGGGCTTCCAGGGTGGGGATTGATCAGATTTTAGTGCTGAGCTCAGATTGGCTAGAGCTCCTACTCCAGGATTGGTTAGTTTTCTGCACAGGATTAGGGTCAAATTTGGCTCTGGTTTCAAAGCCAAAGTGTGTTTCTTTCTCTGGTCCTTTTTAGCCTTTTGGCTCCAATTTTAGGGCCAGGGTGCATTTCTTTCACTGACTCAGATTCCAGGGACAAAGTGTGTTCCTCTGGCACTGGTTTCAGGGTCAGGGTACATTTCTTTGGTTCTGGTTGCAGGGCCAAAGTGTGTTTCTTTGGCTCTGCTCAGGGTGTGTTTCTTTGACTGGCCCCTTTTCCCTACACTAAGTAGCCTGCTTATGGGAAAAGGAAGCTGACATGGTAATGTTAACCTCGAAAGAAATGAAGTGAGTCAATGGTGTTGGAATCCGACAATTTGCTGACCCCGCCCCCTGACGACAGGCGGGGCACACACAGTGGCATGGCCACGTCATCACTAGGCTACTCGTTACAGGGGTGCATGCCAGTACGCATGGGCAAGCCTCCCCCTTTAAGTGAGCACCTCCACATGGCACGTGGTCCCCTCTTCTTCTTCTCTCTTCTTCTTCTTTTTTTTTTTTTCTTTTAGGTTTTTTTTTCGAGACAGGGTTTTCCCATGGCTTTGGAGGCTGTCCTGGAACTCACTCTTGTTGTAGACCAGGCTGGTCTCAAACTCACAGAGATCCTCCCTCTGCTTCCGGAGCGCCCGTGTTAAAGGCGTGCGCCACCACCGCCAGGCCCCCTTCTTCTCTCTGCTCTCCCCTCTTGCTTCCTTCCTCTCTTGCTCATCGCCCCACCCCACCCCAGGCCCTCTCTCTTTTCCCCCCTCCCTCTCCTGCCCCTGGAATAAACTATAGATAATGTATCTCTCGTATTTCATGTTCTATCATGCTGGTCCAGGTTCCATCTCTCCCCTTTCTAATTTTAACTTTTGCAAAAGAACAACATTTCATGCCATGAAACCCAGGATGCTCTCTCTGTGGCCTCCTGTCGCTTGCTGGTGGCTGCCAGAGACACGGGGACCCTCCTCTCCAGCAGACAACCTGTAAACTTCAACTCGGTCACTTTTCCAACTAAGGATCTCTGGATTTTTCCATCCTCCACCGCCATGTCTGGTAAGCCTGCCCCTTCCTTGCTTCCATGAGTCAGGACTCTACAGGTATAGAGACCATGGTCAAAAATCCCAATATTGGGTGGCCACACATCTCTCTGGTTGTCCCTTTTACTTTTATCCAGTGCTGTTTGATATATCTGCTTGTCTCTATACATATGATTTAAATATAACTGTGCCAAGTCTCAAATATTTCTAAATTGTAATATATCTTTAAATGATGGTAAACATTTAAAGTTATAAAGGTCTACTTCAAATTAACAAAATATTTATACCACCCAGTCCTTCCTGTAAGCTGTTTACAAAGGTAAAACTTCTATTACATACTAAACAGAGCCCTCAAATGCTCCGAGATCTAGAGATATGGCATTTAAAATGTTTTATTTAAAAGCTTTTATAACAGAGAGACAGGCCAGCTGCTGACCCCACCCCATTTCCTCCAAGAAGACTGGTGGGCACTGAAGAAACTCCACCCACAAAAGTGGTAACGCTAGCCACTGAGCAATCCTGCCTTTCACCTCAACTGCTGCAAAGGACTCTTCAGACCATGGACAAGAGGACAGTGGAATTGACTTTTTCCATGTTGCTTGGGTCAAAGACAGGAAAGTCTTCCTAGATAGAGTTCCTGGCTCACAGGTCCACTGCTATCAGGAGAAGGCAGGTGTCCTTAAAGCTGTTGCCCTCAACAACTACAGAGGACCTTGGGGGTGGCTATCCATGCAGTCAGCTAGCAAGTCTCTCTCATTCTCTAATCATTAACTCGGGTAAAATTTTATCCTTCTTAAGAACTCTGATGCTTTTGAGGACTGGTAGCTTTGCCAGCTTAAAGCAACAGTCAAGGCTCTGTCACAAAACAGATTTCAGGAAGAGGTATTTTAATGTTCATCTATATAAGATGGTAGTGTAAGGTGTATGAATTAAAGTTATGAAGGTCTGAGGATAACAAGTCTTTTTTTTTTTTTTTTTTTGGTTTTACAAGACAGGGTTTCTCTGTTTTGGAGGCTGTCGGTCCAGCCTGGCCTCGAACTCACAGAGATCCGCCTGCCTCTGCCTCCCGAGTGCTGGGATTAAAGGCGTGCGCCACCAACGCCCGGCGAGGATAACAAGTCTTAAGTGATGACAAATAAAGTGAGGTGAGACATTAAAAAGAATGAAATATGTCCCAGATTTCTCCCTTTCATTATGCTACTGTTCATAGTCAATAAAGTTCTGATAAGCTACTAATCCAACTCCAACAGAGTGCTAAACAACTATACCACTATATGATCATAGCTACAAGGTCAAGATTAAGGTACTTCTATTATGCTAAAAACTATTTGTCAGTTTTTAAAATGTTAATGCTTTTAGCCAAGTCGCTTCTAACATACATATGCTGCTAATGTGTCTAATACCTTTTCACAAACTCAAAGGACTCTTGTAAGTTCCAGGGAGTCGAATTGGACCCATCCAAACAGGTCAGATTCACTCCAGGTATTATTCAATCTCTCCCTGGTCCCAGGACCCCCTTCCCTCATCTTGGGACTCCCCTCGGGAACCCCTCCCTCATCTTACAATCCTCCCCTCAAGAACCAGGACCTAAGAAAGAAAATGTTCCTAAACTTAACTTTGTCCTCTACTCTGCCAACATCTTGCCAGATCTTCAGAGATGCCAGAGTTCCACACAGCCAGGACTGCGATGGAGCAACCAACTACCCCAGGACGTGGCAACACCCCAGCTTTCTCAGGTCCCCCAAAGATGGTCGATGTCCCCCAGGTCAGCAGGAAACAGTCTTGAGAACTCGACGCCCTTATTCCCTAATCTGCCACATCTAAGACCCCACCTTTTTAATAATAGTAAGAGGTGAGATTGTTGGAACTCTGGCATTATGCTGACCCCGCCCCCTGGCAACATGCGGGGCATGCACAGTGGCATGGCCACATCATCACTGCGCCACTTGTTACAGGGTGCAAGCCAGGACGCATGCACAAGCTTCCCCCTTTAAGTGAGCACCTCCACGTGGTCCCCCCTTCCTCTCTCCTCTCTCTTCCCTTTTGCTCTCCATTCTCCCCTCTTGCTTCCTTCCTCTCTTGCCCTTCCTCTTCCTTCTTCCTCTCTCACTCCATGTCCTTCCTCTCTCTCCTCCTGCTCAGCTCTCTTCTCTCTCGTGTCTGTCTCCCCCACTCTCGCTCTCCCACGCTGTAATAAACCATAGTTGATGTACTCTCCATGGCTTGTGCTCTGTCATACCAGCCGTGGTTCCATCTGGTGCCCTTTCTAATTTTAACTTAAGCAAAAGAACAACAAATGGGACTTGGGGAGATCCCCACATAATTCGTTTGTGTTTATTTGTTTTTCGAGACAGGGTTTCTATGTGTAGCTTTCGAGCCTGTTCTGGAACTTGCTCTGTACACAAGGCTGACTTTGAACTCGCAGAGATCCATCTGCCTCTGCCTCCCGAGTGCTGGGATTAAAGGCATGAACCACCACTGCTCTGCAATCCCCACATAATTTGAAGGCCTGGAACAAACTTTAGATATAGCCAGAGGGGAAATCCACCCTTTATTGGATTGGATAAGAGCTGCATGGAGGCAGGCTTTCCCCATACTTGATATAACTCAATTTGAGGCAGAAGGACAATTGGAAAATGTAAAAGGAGCAGTTGATCTGCTTTACTTTATTCAAGCGGTAGCTTGAATGTAATTGGCCCCCAAAAGCTTATAGAGAGTGGCATTATTAGGAGGTGTGGCCTTGCTGAAGGAAATGTGTCACTGTGGGGGTGGGCTTTGAAGTCTTTTTCCTTTAAGCTTCACTCAGTGTCAGAGTCCATTTCCTGTTGCCTTCTGATCAAGATGTAGCCAACACCATGTCTGCCTGCATGCTGCCATGCTCCCAGTCACCATGGATAATGGACTAAACCTCTGAAGCTACAAGCCACCACCTCAACTAAGTGTTTTCCTTTGTAAGAGGTGCCGTGGTCATGGTGTGTCTTCACAGGAATAGAAACCCTAACTAACACACAGACTAACACCACAGGTGACGTCACTGCTCCCCAGCATGAGGAAAATTCTAATTAATGACAGAGAATGACACTGAAATCAACTCTGGCCAACTGCAAGTCACCGGAGAAGCCATCTGCTACTTCCAGAAGACTAGAGAACTGGAGACAGATATGATAGTATCCCTCTGGTCTAATGTACAGAATAGAGCCAAACCAGCACTATGGAAAAAAACTCACCTAAAAGGCAGCCCCTATCAGGCAGAGGCCAGGCAAGACCACCCCCTAGACCCAACCCTCCATTCTTTCAAAAAACCAGGGATAGAGGATCACTTGGAAGATGAGATCACATACCAATAAGACAGCCCCGAGGAAGATTCAGAAACAGACTCCTAGGCAGACCGAAGAAAGGATGGAATTGGCAGCTCCAGAATCTAGGAAGGACCTGGACCTTTCATGCAGATCCCAGCAAAGATGGGGAGAATGGTCCAACAGATGAATTGGCTGATAGACACAAGGAGTAAGGTGAAAACTTGCGGCATCTACCTACCCCTGCCAAACTACTACTATCATGTAATTAAGGAGTAGCAGAAAAACCATTCAAAGTAATAACAGAATATGTAGAATTATTAGTTGATGGGGAAGTCCTGTGTATATGTCAATAAAGCACTGTTGGCCAACAGGGAAGCAAGATAGGTGGGACTAGGAGTCCAGGAGGACTCTGGGTAGGAGAACCACAGGGAGTCACGATGTAGCCCGCCAGAGAAGTAAGGTGTCTGGAACTTTTCTCCAGTAAGAGAAATACTTAGATTAACAATTATGGGATAAATACTCAAGTCAGAGATAGCCAGTAAGAAACAAGCAAGGACAACTGCTTCATAATTAATACAGCGTCTTGTGTGTTATTTGGGGACTACAACACGGCAGAGCCCAGGCGACTGGTGGGGAAAAACCAAAGCTGCTGGCAAAGAAAAGTCTTCTCTCTACAATTAGTTTATAACTTACCCCTAAAAATTCCCACAATATTTACACCAGCACCTAACTGTGTGTTGAAGAGGGATGTCATACTCAAATTATTTACCCAATGGCATCACATTAAAAAATTTAAACCAGGCCAGGTTGTGGTGGTACATGCTTTTAATCCCAACACTCATGAGGCAGAGGCTGGCGAATCTCTGTGGATTTGAGGTCAGCCTGGTCTACAGAGTGATTTCCAGAAGAGCCATGGCTACAGAGAAACAAACTCAACAAAAAAACAAAAGAATAAGTAAACAAATAGGGGGCTGTACTTCTCTTCCAGAGGATCTGAGTTCAATTCCCAGCACCCATGTCAGATAACTCACAACCACCTGTGACTACAGCTTCATAGAATCTGAGGCCTCTGGTCTCCTTAAACACCTGCACCCATGTGCATATCCCTCAACACACATGTACATACACATAATTAATTAAAAAGCAAATACATAATGGGGGCGGTTTCGAGACAGGGTTTCTCTGTGTAATAGCACTAGCTGTTCTGGAACTCAATCTGTAAACTAGATTGGCCTCGAACTCACAGAGATCCACCTTCCTCTGCCTCCCAAGAGCTGGGATTAAAGGTGTGGTGTTGGAGTCTGCTCCAATGAGTCAGCTGGGTTACCTGAGTAGGGGCGTGAGGATTGAGAAATGGCAGGTAAAGAAACAGAGACAGAAACACAGGATAGATTCGGGAGGACTGCCCGGTCCATGCCTTTCAGCACACCAGACAGCCCCAAGTTTAACTTAGACCCTGCTTATATACAGACTAGAGGCAAAGCAGAACAAAGAGCAGCATAATTAGTTAACCGACTCCCTGCACTGACCTTGAATCGAGAGGCAGCCAAGCCCACTGTCTATCATGCAGGTCCTACTAGCAGTAAGCAGCTGCATTACCTATCTGAGTGCCTACAACTGGCATCAGTGGCTCATTAGAGAGAAAATACACTCTATCCCATAGGCTTAATCAGAACTTTCTCATGGCTCTCAAGGAGACTGGAACAAGCAAGTTGAACTCCAATGTCTATTAAGTCAGAATAGACTTCAGATAGAAACTGAGTCATGTGTGGTCTCCCACAGCATGGCCCACCACTGCCCAGCCAAAGAGGAGTTTTTTGAGACAGCCTGTAAGCTCATCTCTGAGCATGCAACTTGACCATTATGAATATCATATTTATTAGGGAATATGACAATATTGAGTAATATGACAATTCATAAAGCGAAAGGGAGTCCTCCAGCACTTGCCTGTTGGCTTCTCTTGCAAGGGTTTCCCATAGGTGGAGAATAAAGACTCATTCTTTGGGAAACAACCCTACACTCAGTCATTGCCAACCACCCTATGGTCGTAAGGGAGCCCATTCTAATGATGGACTGGATCCATTTGAAGGCAGAACAGCCTTCAAAGGCTCAGCCATGGAAGGAAAGGAATTACAGTGGGACTGGCCACAGGGATTTGTGCCCTCCCACACTGAGGTAATAAATAGCTCCACTGCCTATAATGCCCATCCCTGAACCACTCACTCCAATGGAATGGTCATGACATTTGGCTAACTCGTGGTTCACTGACGGCTCATCAAAACTGACGGAACTAAAGCTAAATGGAAAGCAGCAGCCTGTAGACCGGATTGAATGCTAGTACTGAGGAAGGAACCATTAAATCAGCTTAATACACTGAAGCAAAAACAGCACTACTGGCTATGAGACAGACAGCTAAGGAAGGCAAAAGTAAAATAATCTGTATCTTCTCCAACTCATAGTGAGTGTGCATTGGTGGCAAACCCTAGCAAAGGCATCAAAATGTCTGTAGCCCACGTAGATCCCCACACAGGCACGACAGACAGGACACATAGACATAACAGAATGCTGGACCAACTGGCGTCACGGTCAAGGAAGACTAGAACAGTACGACCTGCTAAGTAACAAACTCAGGGCAAACAAGCAGGGATGGTAGATCACACAGTCAGCAGACTTGAAGGTTTACCCTAATGCTAAAAACTTATCACACAGTCGGCAGGCTTGAAGGTTTACCATAACACTAAAAACCAAGGGGAAATGTAGGAGCAAACTGAATCAGGACAACCTGTGAGAATAATTATCAAAAGGAAGCCAGACTGGGAAATTAAGAAACCTGAAAGCATTAGAATAATCAGCAAGGAGGAAATTCTAGGATTAAGACATTGGGACGTACAGGTGCGCACACTGTTTCAATAGTTTGATAAAAAAGAAGCCTCAATGTATCCTCACAGACCTGGGAACAGGCCGCTAGAGACTGCCACCTTTGTCCAGCACTTAAAACCAGATTAAGACATCAAGTACCAGCTGTAACATGGTATCCTAAACAATTTAATTAAAAACTACAAATAGATTTAATTGGATTCTTGAATACTCACAGGGGCCTCTATGCCTGCACCTTTGTAGATGTAAGCACAGGACTTGCACTAGCCAAAGAAAGTCATAGACCAGACCAGTTGGCAACATTATGTACTCTCTGGTGTTAGATAGTCAGATAGGGGTGCCCAATAAATATTGAGTCAGATCAAGGGACAAACTTTACTGGATCTGAAGTCCAGAAGTGGTCCCAGACTCTTGAGATACAATGAGAATTCCATCTAGCTTATAACCCAACTGCAGCTGGCCACATAGAATGATGGAATAGATTGCTCAAAACCAAGTTATTACAACTCAAAGGATACCCGTTAAGGAAGATTATTACAACTACATGCTATGAGTTAAATACTAGACCAATTCAATACTGAATTGAACTTCTTTCTTAGAAGAAGCTATTAAATTAGGACAACCACTATTTCCAGACCGCACAGTGTGTTTACAGGGACAGAAATACTCAAGACTTAAAGGAGACAGAAGTCCTGGCATCCAGAAAAGACAATGCAGTCTGTGCTATAAATTAGAGGGAAAATATGAACCTTAGAGAATTTATGATCTACAAGTATAATGTGCCTTTCATAAGGATAGTGATAGTCTCAGGATTAATTTACTCAGCACCGATGCTAACTGGGCATTATACCTTCTGCTTGGACAGAGAGGGACATAGCACATGGCAAGGTAGGGCCATAGCAAATCACACCCCGTGCCTCAAATAAACTTTAGCATGAAATAAAAGAGAACACACAATAAAGCAAAAACCATGGCATTGATATGCTGGGCCATGGCACCCAGGACATTGCTCCTGGGACTCCTCCTGTTGAATTTTATAAGTTTAACATTACCCAACTAGTCAAGCTCAGACTCTTGGTCAACACCATTGTCCGCTTCACCATCACCAACACCGTTGAACTCGTCAGAATTAGAGACATGATCACCTTCATCAACAACCACATCAGCCGGGCGTTGGTGGTACACGCCTTTAATCCCAGCACTCGGGAGGCAGAGGCAGGCGGATCTCTGTGAGTTCGAGGCCAGCCTGGTCTACAAAGTGATTTCCAGGACAGCCTCCAAAGCCACAGAGAAACCCTGTCTCGAAAAAAAAAACAAACAAACAAAAAAAAAAAACAACTACATCTACAGCAACAGGAACAACAAATGAAGCTATGGTGGAGGCAACCACCATACCAACAGCCACAAAATAAGTAAACCGAGAATCAAGGATGATATCGGTGACTTACCCTACTACACACCTTGGATGGATTCTTCCCGGAACACTGGGATCATGAACACTTCATCTTAAACCCCAGGCACACCAGGAATACATTCCCATGCTCAACAGCTTCATTGTGAAGCTACTGGGAATACAGATTGGTACAGCTATTGTGATGAATGGAGGAAGGATAATGCCCACTTTGTGCTGGTTTTGAGAGCCATAGTCATCAATGACCAAGAGGAAGCAGAAAACACCAATTTTAAATAAGGAAATCCACTGGAATGGAAACACAGATTTGGGGGAATAACACAGTAGCATTAGCCACCTACAACTTCCCCTGGAAAGAAATATCTATTAAATCATCCTTCCATCTTATGGTGAAGAACAGGAGGAGAAAAGACAGGGAAGCAAACTCTAAATTTCTCTCAGCATTCTTCACCCCATATGTATGGCAGATGAACCCCATTTGGCTACCAATACAATAAGGCTCCTCAGATCTAAAATGAAAACAATATGATTATATCAGCCCAAGAGAGGGCATGATACAATTTACAACCAGAGGATGCCCTAGATCTATGACTCCTTTGTGCCAAAGTATCATGTCAAAAAGTCAGACCACAGAAACTTATACTGGTGGAAAACTGCAGGTACAGATCTTTCCAAACTGGAACCCTGAAAGATACACACCCAGGACTTCCCTGTTATTTCTACTTGATGCTTCAAGGAGTAGGCCATTGGAGACTTTTCGTGGCCCATAAGCCCACACTCAGTATAGCACACGCAGGAACTCTGCACAGGGGACCTCAATTTGATGAGGTATATGCCTTCCCTGTAATGTGGAAATCTTGTAGAATTAAAGAAGGCAGCCTTCTTTGACAGAGAAGGTTGATAGAGGAAGAATGGAGGAGAACCACAAATTCTTCACAGCCCACTAGAAGGGCTGTAGCATTTGTTAACTCCCTGCCTCCCCACCAATGGTTACTGGCGAGCCAGCCCATGATAATACCCGACCTTAGCCTGCCTGCAAGACTTTTAATTGCACCTAGGATCCAGAAGATCTCACTTACCTTCAACCTCCAATCATGGCTCCCACCTGAAAAAACTCCTGAATTTAGGAGAATAGCAATCGTGTTCTACTCCTCAGGATAGAGGTTTGCTGGAAGAAGACCTTTACAGTTGATAGCTGTTGGTTGGCTCCTTACTCAGAGCTGGAAGAGCATCTTCTGTTCTTTCATACATCAATGCAGATACCGCAGACAGAAATCTTACCGAACAACAAACACTGGCTATTACCTTGTCTGATGGGTTAGCTACAACTCACAATCAGATTCCAAGACTTCATCTGGAACTAAGTGTATTAAAGCGATCATTGGCAGATACAGCTGAAAATCTGAAGGGACTAGCTGTAGCCAACCAAGATCTCTCAGAATTTCCTGCTACAATTTATTCAGAGGGATAGACAGAGAGAACAATGTATCCAAGTGAGACTGGCTTTTCAAACAGTAGAGACGGACTTGTCTTAATTCTTTTCTATGGGAATTGGAACAGAAACAGCAGTCTACAAGACTCTACCAAGGCAAACCTCTTGGTGTGAGCATTCATTCTGCAAAACACATTTGCTCTTAGTCTATACACAATGTGGCACCAGGTTATCACACACACCCATTGTCTGGGAAACTTGGGAACAGATTGTTATAACCACTGGTTCTTTCCTATGGACTAGTTGGACTAATACAGAGGACTTCTGCTTATTTGGGACCAATACCTTTGTGACCACCTACTCTCTGTTCAGTGAGCTGCAACTATCAGAACTGACCCCTTCTGAGCAACTCACAGGCCATGGCAACAGAGTCCTCATTGCATGCTCCATGAAAGCATTCAACCTCACAGTTGACATCTGTAACATCACTATGCAGTTAACATCTGTAACATCACCATGAACACCTGGACTCCACTTTTTAATCTGACTGTGGAGCTATATACAATGCTACTAAAGTTATAGCACATTTCTCAGAATAGGTACACATGTCCAGGATATCTACCCTAATCTTTGAACACAGACACACTTTTGACTCAGGTACTATACATACATACATACATACATACATACATACATACATACATACATGAACACAAAGATGACTCATTAGGAAAGGCATTATTGACATTTCCATTGTTTGCTCCTTTAGCATGCCACAATTACAGTCAATGGAAATTACTAGGAATATTAAGACCCTGAGAGGACAGACAGACGGAGTTCAACATTTATCAACTGCACTCAAAGCAGACACTATTTGATGGGGGTTGTCCTTCTGTATATATGTTTCTCTTATGGTTGATGAATAAAACACTGTTTGGCAAATAGAGGTGGGACTAGGAGACAAGGAGAATTCTGGGAAAGGTAGGCAGAAAGGCATGAAAAAGAGATGCCATGTAGAGACTGGGAAGACAGGATGTGCCAGGTGTTCTCTGGTAAGATAAGGCCATGTAGAAATACATAGATTAGTAGTTATTAGTTAATAAGTAAGACAGAACTAGCTAATAAAAAGGGTGCGTAGCAGGGTTGGCGCTGTAGGAGGCTGAGATGAGGGGCAAGTAGGAGCGTGCGGGTCATGGCTGTGTGCCAGGTATTTTTTCTTTTATTCAACCAAAAGTCCAGCATGTTTCATAATTAGCTTCCAGTGTTGCTTTTCAGTTTCATGTAAGCTAGTATTATGGAAAAGCCCTAGCCACTGGCCAACAATTTTATAACTAATATAGCATCCATGGTTTATTTGGGGCTGAAAAGTGGCTGTGGGACCAGGTGGGACAAGAAATCTCCAGCAACAGCTATTGCCTACACCCATAAAGTTAGCAAGCTTAAGAAACGCTCTTGCCAGGCACTGGTGGTGCACGACTTTAATCCCAGCACTCGGGAGGTGGGTCTCTGTGAGTTCAAGGTCAGCCTGGTCTACAGAGGGAGTGCCAGGATAGGCTCCAAAGCCACACAGAGAAACCCTGTCTCAAAAGACAAAAACAAAAAAAAAAAAAACAATTCTCTTTATTTGATGTGATATGATTGGTAGGATACCTCAATTTGACTCTTCCTGTGTTCCCATGTGGAACTTATTCTACCTGGCAAACAAGAGCTTTTGGCTTTTGGTATACATTATATTGGCCCTTTGGGCATGTAAATTCCTTATGATTATTTTGGACTTGTTTAATAAACTTCATTTCAGAAGGAACTATGACAACGAGCTCCAGAGACTATCGCACCAGAAGGAACAAACCAGCTGTGTATGTCCAGCTAGCATATCTGTGCAAACCGTGATTGGAAAAACTTTTTCAGGAGATGTTTAGTCTCCGTGGTGACACTAGGAATATTGTATTTCAGATTCTTGGTTCTACCCCACCAAAGAAATGCCATTTTTTTTTCCAGAAGAGACAGTCTGTACACATTGGTCTCAGACTCAAGACAGATGTCTCCGGAGACTTACCAGACTTGCTGATATTCTATGCCCACCACTTGCTTTTCCATAATACTAGCTTACACGAAACTGAAAAGCAACACCGGAAGCTAATTATGAAACTCGCTGGACTTTTGGTTGAATAAAAGAAAAAATACCTGGCACACAGTGATAACCCCCACGCTCCTACTTGCCCCTCATCTCAGCCTCCTACAGCGCCAACCCTGCTACGCACCCTTTACTATACAACACTTCTGAAAAAAGTGATTGCACTACCTTTTATTTCTGAATGTATTTTTTAGCTTGGCGCATACCAAACCTGGAGGAAGTACAAATTTAGGAAAATACGTATATGCTGCAGGGATCACTGCAATGCCCCGTGATGTGCCACGAGACACTTGCGTCACTGTGTTTTGAACATTTTCTCAACAATTGTATGTTTCGTGGCCTGAGATTTATCTCTTTACATTTATTTGTCTCTCAGTGACTGAGATGTTCACTGTATGCTTTCTCCTTTCCCGGCTTTGGCCCAGGATTTGCAATTTGCTGTGAAACTATGATGTTAAGAATTCTTATGTGGGCTGGAGAGATGGCTCAGAGGTTAAGAGCACTAGCTGCTCTACCATAGGTTCTGAGTTCAATTCCCAGCAACCGCATGGTGGCTCACAACCATCAGTAATGAGATCTGGTGCCCTCTTCTGGCGTGCAGACATACATGGAGGCAAGATGTTGTATTTGTAATAAATAAATAAATCTTTAAAAAAAAAAAAGAGCCAGGCGTTGGTGGCACACGCCTTTAATCCCAGCACTCGGGAGGCAGAGGTAAGCGGATCTCTGTGAGTTCGAGGCCAGCCTAGTCTACCAATCGAGTTCCAGGACAGCCTCCAAAACAATACAGAGAAACCCTGTCTTGAAAAAAACCAAAAAAAAAAAAAAAAAAAAAAAAGAATTCTTATCTGTGACACTGGATTCCAGGAGTTCAGTTCAGTGTTTACCTGTGGGTGTCTGCCTCTGCTTTCACCAGTCGTTGGATGGAGGTTCTGTTTCCCAGACTCCCTATGCTGGTACTCCCCTGATTCATGTCTAAAATCCATAAATAAGTGAGTACATACCATGTTTCTCTTTTTGTGACTGGGTTACCTCACTCAGGATGGTTTCTTCTAGTGCCATCCATTTGCCTGCAAATTTCAAGATTCCAGGGAGAACTGATGAGCAAAGGAGTTAAGACTGGGCTGGTTTAACCCACAGAAACAGTTGACCTGAACAAGGGGGAGCGCTTGGACCCCAGATTGATGGCTGTGTGGAAAGCATGGGACTGAACCAGACACCCTGAATTTGGGTGTCAGTGAGGAGGCCTAGGTAATCTATGGAGCCTTGGGTAGT
This sequence comes from Mesocricetus auratus, assembly GCF_017639785.1. Lineage (NCBI taxonomy): Eukaryota > Metazoa > Chordata > Mammalia > Rodentia > Cricetidae > Mesocricetus > Mesocricetus auratus. Next base: position 81,874,319 of record NW_024429194.1, read on the forward strand.
ATTTATCCTTGGCATACAAATAGACTTTGGGTGCCCATCCCACAATGAGGGATGCTCTCTCAGCCTGGACTCTTGAGGGAGGGCCTAGGCCCTGCCCTGGAGGAAATGATAGACTCTGGAGATCCAGCATAGAGTGCCTCACCCTCCCTGGGGATAGGAGTGGAGATTGGATGGGGGACTGGGGGTCGTGGTGGGGATGGTGGGGGGGGGGAGGGAGGGAGAGGGAGATGTGATTGACATGTGAAATAAGCCTGTTTCTAACTTAAATTTTTTTAAAAAAGGGAAGAAAGAAAAAAAAAAGAATTCTTATGTGTGGTCCTCACTGGTACAGGACATAATGCGCATAGTAAAAAATGCCTTTTAGACGTGTAGAAATAGCTCAGTCAGGATCCCCAGGACACCCAAGGCTGCACCTGATAACCAGAAGCCAGTGACATCACTCACTCAAGATAATCAGACACAAGACTAGAACCTCGTGCTGCCCGCTGGACAGCATATGAGCAGAGGCCAAGAGCAATGCTGGGCTCTGCACAGCTGGGGAGACGCCACCTCGATTTGCTCTACAGCGGAAGATCCCCCAGGATCCTGACCCTCCAATCAGAGACTTCTGTTAGAGACTGGCCCGGACCTTCAGCTAAGACACATCGCACAGGTGAGCATCGGTGGACAGATAGGCTTAGGACCTTAGTCAGGAATTCAGAGTGTGAAGCCTGGCTGATGACCCTCAGCATAGTAAAATATAACTTTTGTTATACCAGCTACACATAGCTGCCCTCTTCCTTGCAGCAAGTGGCAAATGTTCTTCACCCCTGAGCCATCTTTCCAGCTCTGTTTTGTTTTTCTGGATAGGGTTTCATGTGACCCAGTCTAGGCTGGAATCCATTATGTAGCCTAGGATGGCCTTTAACTTCTCTTTCTCTGCCTCCATTCTTCAAGTGCTGAGTTTAAAGGTGTTCACCACTGTTGGGTGATGATGGCAGCGGCATACACCTTTAATCCCAGGATTCGGGAGGCAGAGGCAGTTGGATCTCTGTGAGTTCCAGGCCAGCCTGGTCTACAGAGCAAGTTCCAGTGCTGTTACACAAAGAAACCCTGTCTCAAAATACAAAACAGAACAAACAAACAAAAGATGTGTGCCACTATACCTGTTTCACGTTTTATATGGGGCTGGGGACTGAATCGAGGACTCATGCCTGTTAGGAGAGCTCTCTGCTGTGGGACCCATCCCTGTTGCAGGGTGTTTTTGAAGTGTTTCCAAATGGCTTGTTTTTCCCTCCCTCTGCCTCATACTCGGGAGCATTTCCTCCTTGGTGAGAATGATTTGGCTCTTGGAGATCAGACTTCTGAGAATATAGCTACCCCACCCCACCCCCTGCTAGAGATCTTACCTAACTTCTTTTCTCTTTTGCAGTACAGAGCTGGAACTCAGTGCCTCACCTTTGCTCCTGTTAGGCAAGCTCCATCAGCAAAAGCTCTGGCCCAGCCCCTGGATCTTTTCAAAACTGGTTCACTTCCTTCTCTGCCTCAGAGAAGCCTTCCCCAGACCCCCATGTGAGTACAAATGGAACTCTAGACCGATCCCACAAACAAGGTTTCAGCACCTCTACACCCATTCTTTTCTGACTCCTCTCATTTTCCAGTGTCCCTCAGAAAGTGTTCGTTCTAGTCCTCTTGTTCACCTTGGGGCAGGTGGGGGGGGTGTTTTCCAGGTGGAGGCAACACCTGCCCTCAGCCCCCCCCCCATACTTCCAGGCTTGCTAAGATGGTATCACCTCCAGGCCTTCCCAGGCCTCCTAAAGCCTGTTCACTGCAGGGCCTCTGGTAAACTTTAACCATTCACCCTCTGGGTGTTAGATTACAGACCCTGTGGCTGCCTGTGCACACACCCCCCCCCACCCGCAGCTCTCTTGTAGAGGAGAAAATTGATAAGCCAGCTATTCTGGCCTCAAAGTCTACTTCCCAACCCTTCCCCACCTTCCACCAAGGGCCAAGGAGATCTTGAACTATAAGTTGACTTTAGCTACTGCCTTCCTGCCTTATGACCCCTGGCATTATATGGTCATGGCAGCTATGTAGCCTTCCCAAAGTGACACTTCAGCAATCAGACTGTTGAAATAGTAAACCCCAAGGAACTAGTTCCTTCCAGGAAACTTGTGCTGGGAGAGGAGAAAGTCTCAAACCAGAGTCAGCCACAGGAGAAACTTTTCTCCAAGAGTCACCACTTGTTAATGTGGTGACTCACCATACAAGGAGACAAGGATGGTCAGCAGTAGGGGGGGGCCACACCTTGACTGACAACTGCTGAGATAGGTATGACTCCAGTTTTTACTCAAACCTCAGCTTCACCTCAGGGGGCATGGGGCATGGATAACTGCTTCTCTCTAGAATAATAAAAAATTGTTCTTAATGTGTGTGTGTGTGTGTGTGTGTGTGTGTGTGTGTGTGTGTGTGTGTGTGTGCACGCATATAGGTGTAGGTGCCCATGGAGACCAGTAGAGGGCATAGTATTCCCTAGAGTTGGAGTTATAGGAGTTGTGAGTTGCTAATGTGGGTGCTGGGAACAGACAAGTAAACTCTGGTTTGCAAGAGCAGTACTCATATTTTTTAAAAATAATTTACTGATGTAACTTACTTTATGTGCATTGGTGTTTTGCCTGATTGTCTGTGTGAATGTGTTGGATATTCTGGAACTGGAGTTACAGACAGATGTGAACTGTTATGTAGGTGCTGCTGGGAACTGAACCCAGGTCCTCTGCAAGGGGTGTCAGTGATTCAGTGATCTTAACCTCTGAGCCATCTCTTCAGCCCCCAGGTACTTACTATTGCTTTGGAGGTCCCCAGGTACTTACTCTTTTTTTTTTTTTTTTTTTTTTTGGTTTTTCAAGACAGGGTTTCTCTGTGGCTTTGGAGGCTGTCCTGGAACTCGCTTGATAGTCCAGGCTGGTCTCGAACTCACAGAGATCCGCCTGCCTCTGCCTCCCGAGTGCTGGGATTAAAGGCATGCGCCACCAACGCCCGGCTGCCCAGGTACTTATTATTGCTTTGGAGATCCCCAGGTACTTACTCTTAACTGTTTAGCTATCTCTCTAGAACAGTGGTTCTCATCTTTCCTAATGGTACAGCTCTTTAATACAGTTCCTCAGGTTGTGGTGACCCCAACCATAAAAATATTTTGTTGCGAATTCATAACTATTTTTGCTACTGCTATGAATCATAATGTAAATATATGGTATACAGGATATATTTTATATGTGACCTCCCCAAGGGGTCATGAATGCACAGGTTGAAAACCACTGCTCTAGACCTAATTTGGCTGTTTTACTTGGCTTATGGGGGATGGGTGGCTACACCTGGTTTGTTGGTGCACAGGTGACCTCAAGTCATAGAACAACAGTGTGTAGTCTAAGTCAGACCTCCCCCAACCCAAAAGAATAAGAAACTCCCTTTGAGGCCTGAAAGATGGCTCAGTGGTTATGTTACTTGCTGTTCTTACAGAGGACCTGAATTCAGTTTCCAGCACCTATATGGTGGCTTACAACCATCTATAATTATAGTTCCAAGGGATTTGATGTCCTCTTCTGGCCTTGCAGGAACAAGGTATACACACAGTACACAAGCATGCAGGCAGGCAGGCAAAACACTCACATTCATAAAATAAAAATAAATCTTAAAAAGAAGAAAAAGAAATGTTGTTCCCTGGACTGGAAGGCTCTCTCCCCTCAAGGCCCTGTCATGGCTGCCACTGAAGAGCAGTATGTCTCAACAGCTGTCTACATCAAACTAACAGCCTTAAGGTTTTTTGTTTGTTTATTTTTAATTATGTGTGTGCATGTGTAGATGCAGGTGCACTGGGAATCCAGAAGAGGGCATCAGATTCCCTGGAGCTAGAGGTACAGGCAGCTCTAGAAATCAAACTTGGCTACTCAGGAGGAACAGCAAACACTTAACTGCTGAAGGGATCTTCAAAGTCTCTCCCTGCTTTCCCTTCACTGAATAGCCCTGGAAAGTTCTTTTTAAAAAAAGATTTATTTGTTTATTATGTATACAGTATTCTGCCTGCATGTCTGCAGGCCAGAAGAGGACACCAGATCTCATTACAGATGGCTGTGAGCCACCATGTGGTTGCTGGGAATTGAACTCAGGACCTCTGGAAGAGCAGGCCGTGCTCTTAACCTCTGAGCCATATAGACCAGGCTGGTCTTGAAATTAGAGATCTGTCTGCCTCTGCCTCCTGAGTGCTGGGATTAAAATAACGGGCTGTCCATGTTAATTTTGAGACAGAATGTCACTGAACCTATAGAGTTAGATGCCACTGAGTTAGATGACTACCAGCTAGCTTCAAGGTCCTCCCAAATGCTGAGATTATAGACACACCCTACTGGGACTGACTTTTTTTTTAAACATGGATGGAAGGACTCAAACTCAGTTTCATGCTTGTCTGATAAACACTGTATTCAAGATAGTCATCTTCCAAACCCTTGCCCAAGGGTCTACTTGTGTGTGCAGTTATTTTGGAGACAGGTCTCATTGTGTAGTCCTGGCTGTCTTGGAACTCAGTGTGTAGACCAGGTTGGCCTTGAGCTCACAGAGACCTGCCTGCCTCTGCCTCCCAAGTACTGGGATTAAAAGTGTGCAGTGCTATGTGCAGTGTTTACTGAGTTTTCATGTGGGAGAAACCTGTCTTCCCAGGATTTGGGAGGCAGAGGCAAGAGGGTTGTCACAAGTTTGAGGCCACTGTAGTTTACATATACCCATTACCAAGAAAGCCGTGGGCTAAAATGAGACTCAGTCTGAAAAATGTAAAACAAAACCTGAACGTAATGAGCACTAATGGGAATGAGAGGGGTAGGATCGCCAGATGGCTGTCAACTGAAGGCTGAGGATCTCCTGGAAAAGAAAGGGTGGGCATAGCCAAGAGTTGGGTAGTGTCAGAACGAGGGTGGGGGATGAGAATTTTCTACAGATTGGCTTATTCAAACTCTTTTCATCCTGAGTGTTCTGAGGGTTGGAATATGGTGTTTCCATTTTCTCAGAGTCCTGGACACCCGTTTGTGTGGTGAGAGTGACGAAGGGGGGCGGGCAGCTAGGCGTCGACATCCAGCACGGGAGGAGAGCTGGCTGGGAAACTGCCACTAAGGGGCATCATGCAGTGAGTGGGCCCGGCCCTTCCTTGGATCGCAGCAGGCCGGGGCCAAGGAATGGAGTGTTTTCAATAGACGCTGGGGAAGTGGCGTCAGGCTGACTCCGGTTCAGACTCTTCCCTTCGAAACTGCAGGCCATTCAAGTAACTAACCAAACCGCTTTCCGCCTGGGTCTTTTTTTTTTTTTTTTCATCTGTTAAAATGAGAAAAAGTTGCCACGGGTTGGGGACTCATTCCTGAGGCAGGAGGATTGCTAGGAGTTCGGGGGCAGCGTGGGCTGGAGAGAGAACCCGAATAGGGTTTTGAGCTGCCTAAGGTGGGTGGCCGGGAGGCTTAGAAGGCAGTTCACACCTGTTGGTTACCACTAGCGATGACTCAGGTCGCGGTCCCCCTCCCGCCAGTCGCCCCATCCCCACCCCAGTGAGGACCTGCTGTGGACGAAAGGGTTGGACAGGGACCCCGCAGGCCGAAAGGGACCCGCGGGGCAGGGCAGGCTGACCCCGCCCAGGGCTGGAGGGGCGGCGCTCTGTCCGTTGCGCTCACGCCACCGCCCTCCAGGGCCACAGTAGCTGCCCGCCGCCGCGGGAGCCAGAGGTACTTGGGGATAGGGGACAATGCAGCGGGAGGGGGTCCTCGTTGGGATCCAGGGCTCCTTTAGTCTAGACCTGGCTGGGAGGTGAGCTTCGAGACCCCAGAGGCCCGGGTCCCCGCCTGGCCACCTGTTCCACAGGTGACAACTGCCTGCGCACCAATTCCGCGCCGTGGTCCCTCGGTCGCCGTCTGTACCCGAGCTGCGACCCGAAGTTGAGCGCGGCACCGGCTAGTCTGGCCCGGCTAGGGTTCGGAAATACCACCCCCCCCCCCGCAATCCCAGTAGCCCTTGGTGGGTGAGGTCCACCGGGGAGGGGGACGACCGCGGATCCGAAGCCCTGATGCCGAAGCGCTGTTCCGCGACCTTGGGCGCGCAGGAGTCCTGGGAGGCCGCGGCAGGGCGCGTCCGGCAGAGGACTGGACCACCGCGGGCTGTAGGGAGGGCTGCGCGCCGGGAGTTGGCGCTAACCTTTCCGGATGCTCCGGCTTCGGACCCGCCGCACAGGGAAGGGTCTTCAGGGGGAAGGAATAGCCTGGGGAAGAGCTGGATGGAGAGCAGGGGAAACTAGCATGGAGCCGCTGGTCCCAACGCTCGGTCCCGTGATCAGTACACTCTCGCCTGTCTTTTCCAGATGAGAACAATTGGGGTGGGATTGGAAGTCTGATGGCCTTGGAAGAGGCTGCGGCTGGGAGGTTTATCCTATCCACGCCTCCTCACTGTTAGGGCGAGCCCCCTTGCCTCAGTTTCCTTGCATGTCATATGGGACTAGAAGTTCTCATCTCCTTAGCTGATTACACGGAGTCTCTCGCCCGCTGGAGATTAAAAATCTTTCCGTGGACTCTCTCCTCTCTCACATTCACAGCAATCCAGCTGCTGCAACCCCACCCGACTCCGAAGTGCCCGCCTCTCCCCCAACACCGATCCGATCTTTCTGTTCTCTCCCCCCAAGGATGGGGAATCCGATACAGCAGGGCTGCACCCGCCATCACCCCAACCTCTGACCTTCCGCGGGTCCCTAAACCCACCTATGCGCTTCTTAAGCAGAAATCCCACAAAGGAAAATCCCTCAAATCCTAAAATGCACTGCAACAGGGAGGAGAGGGAGAGTTCTGGCCTTCTGGGGTTTTTTGTTTTATTGTTTTGTCTTTTGTTTTTGAAAGCGGTTCTCCAATGCCTCAGGTGCTGGTCCCTGCCTGGACCCTTCAGTATGAGGGGACCTACTTGGAAATTCTGTAAAAAGAGTTTGCTATGTTTCATTGCATCAGTTATAGCCCTACTGCGTCTAGGTTGGCAGGATTAACCCCCGAGAGAGGTTGTGCACTCCTGGGAGGAGTGATGAATGTCCCAGGGTGTGGGCAGGGTTGGTTGAAACTCTAGAGGCCACCGTGATTACCACATCAGCCCAAATCAGCCTGGTCTTGGTGGGAGTGGGAGTGTCCCAGTCCAGACCTTCAATGACCCAAAGTAACACCTTTGTTGACTGAGCTACCTCAACCGCCCTGTTTTTTGTTTAATGCATTTGTTTCTTTTAGCTACTGTTACTATTTGTTTTGTTTCGAAATGGAGTCTCACTGTGTAGCCCTGGCTGCCCTGGAACTCTATGGGGACCAAGCTGGCCTCCAACTCAGAGATCTGTCTGCCTCTGCCTTCAGAGTGCTGGAATTAAAGCCCCTCACTCACCCCCACCTTGATTCTGTTACATTTTAATAAATGCATACATTCATACATTGCTGGATTTTCCCGGAAAAGAATTAACTGGTCAATGTGTGAGAATAAAAATGTCTCACAGCTGGCTCTGCTGAAGGCCGGAGCCTTGGCACACTTCCTCAGACTGTGGGTGTATCTCTATTTTCCCTATAAATGAAACCGAGGAGTCAAACACTGAGCAGCCGGGGTGAGCTCTTCAGCGAGGGGTTTGTTTGCCTCTTGTCTGGTCTTCCGAAAAGGGTTCCTCCTCTATTGTCATTTAGCTTTCTACTCCTGCAGATACATGAACAAGTTTGGAGAGCTGGGGTTTTTTGTTGTGGTAGTTTGGCTTGGTTGTAGATTTAGTTATTTCACTTTCTGTGTATGAGCATTTTGCTTGTATATATGTGCATCCCACTGGTGTCTGGTGTCCTTGGAGGTCAAAAAGGGAGCCTGATCCCCTGGAACTGGAGTTGAGAGAGTCATCACCATGTGGTTCCTGGAAATCGAATCTGAGTCCTCTGAAAGAGCAGCAAGTGCTCTTAACTGCTAAACTGTCCCCAGACCGAGGAGCTGACTTTTATGGCTTTGTTTGTTTAGGTTTTTTGTTTGTTTGTTTGTTTTGAGGTAGAGTCTCAGGTAGCACACACAGGCTCCTAACAGCTATGTAGCCTTAAGGCTGGTCCTAAGCTTCCAATTCTCCTGCCTCCCCAAATGTTGGGACTATAAACAGTGCCCAGTTTTATGGGGTGCTGGGGATCAAACCTAGGGCTGCACCCCACCCCTCACACAGAACAGGTTTTTAATTTTGATTTGGCTTTGGGTAGGGGGTGAGAGGAGTGGGGGGAGTGGGGATGGGAGTGTGTGTTTACTGAGGGACTTGGCTACATTTAGAAACTGAGTGGGAAAAGCCAGAAAAGGTCTCTGCAGAGGCCTAGGATGAAGGAAGGGGGCCAGTCAATAGACTAAGGCCCCATGGGACCCAGGAAGTAGGAGGAAGCCAACCTACCCTGGAGGGAAGTAAGGACAAGACTTGGGAGAAGGGGCTGAGAGAGCCCTCTTTGAACTAGCTTTGAGCACATTTGGGGAGGGAATGAGACACCTCAAAGGCGGGCAGGACTTCTGCACCCCAGCTGAAGGGTATCCAGGGCTCCCTTGGTGCCGGCTGCCAGGGTTGGACTGACTGACTGAGTCTCCAGCCTCTGGAGTCCTCGTATGAGATAGCAGGTGTTGACAGCCCCCACTGACACACTGTAGACATGGAGAAATCCTCCAGGTGGCTGTTTTCCCTTTGGGAGCTTTGTGTCTGATACATTTCAAGAAGCAGAGCCCAACAGTACCAGTGTGAGTGAGTGCCCGTTCTCTCTCCCTGGGGACTTTTGTTTTGTTTTGTTTTGTTTTGTTTTGTTTTGTTTTTACGAGACAGGGGTTCTCTGTATTGTTTTGGAGGCTATCGGTCCAGCCCTGCCTCGAACTCACAGTGATCCGCCTGCCTCTGCCTCCCGAGTGCTGGGATTAAAGGCGTGCACCACCACTGCCCGGCTCCCTGGGGACTTTTATTTCCATCTGGGTAGAGAGCCCTACCTGCAGGGCTGGGAAAATGGCCTTTCTTTCCATTCCCAAGCCTGCGCTTCTCCCCTGGGTCCAGGTTCTCCCGCAGGCTCACTCCATCTGACGGTGCAGCCTCTGAGACCACACCTAGTGCAAACTGGCAAACGGGGGGCTTGGGCCACCATGGCTGGCAAGTGTGGAAACTTTCAAGTGAACCAATCCGGTGCTATACTAACTCAGGCTGAAACTTCTCCACCCCCTGCAAAACAAACAAACAAACAAACAAACAAACAAACACCTCTCAGTCTCGAGGCTGGCTTCCTCCAGCTTCTCACTGGCTTTTCTCTTCCCTTGGCCATAGGCTTCTCTTTTGGTCTGCTTGACCCCCCCCCCTTCTCTTCCTCTCTCCTCTCGTTGCCCTGTTCAGTCTGGACTCTACCAGATGCCTCTGGCTGTATTTTCTCAGATCTATAATAAACACCTTCACCACAATCATACCTAATAGTGATCATGTCCTCATGGGTGCTAAAAATGTACTCTGCCACCTAGCTAATCCACCCTTGTGTGTGTGTGTGTGTGTTTGGTTGTTTTTTGTTTTTTTGAGAGACAGGATTTCTCTGTGTAGCCCTGGCTGGCCTTGAACTCACAGAGATCTGCCTACTTCTGCCTTCCAAGTACTGGGATTAAAGGCATATTCGATTACCGCCCAGATATATTTTTTAAAATTCTTGCATGTGTGTGTATGATATGTGTGTGTGTATGATGTATGTATATATTGTGTATATGTATATTGTGTGTATACGATGTATGTGTGTATGATGTGTATGTATGATGTATGTCTGTATGTGTGTGTGTACAGTGTGTGTGATGTATGTGTATGGTGTGTGTGTGCATGATGTGTGTGTACAGTGTGTGTATAAAGTGTGTGTGTGTGGTGTGTGCATGATGGGTGTGTGTGTATGGTGTGTGTGTGTGGTGTGTGTGTGTGTGCATTCCTGTGTGGAGATCAGAGGAGGATGCTATGGAGTTGGTTCTCCCACCATGGGTATCCAGGACTGAACTCAGGTTTCTAGGCTTTCACAGTAAATGAAATGATGGGCTGTTTCCCTGCCCTGCTGCCTATTATTAATATTTTTATTTTAATTATGCAGGAACTAGGCAAAGAAGCATTCTACCACAGTTAGGTCTATTTCAATTAATTTGTAAGTGTGGGATGGAGCCATTGAAACAGTCTTGCGATGTGGTCCAGTTTGGTCTCCAGTTTGGTCTCCTCCTGACTCAGCCTCCCCAATGCCAGGATTACAGATGTGTGTTACCATGTCCAGCTTAATATATTTTCAATATTAAAAAAATTGTGTGTGTGTATGTGAGTGTTTCGCCTGCATATAGATATGTTCACCACATGTGTGCCCACCACATTCAGGGCCAGAAGCCCTGGAACAGACCCTTGTGAGCCTCTATGTGGGTGCGGAAAATCGAATCCAGTTCCTCTGCAGGTGTAGCCCGCGCTCTTCACTGCCGGGTCATGTCTCCAGCCCCGATTGTTTGATTCTCTTATTTTTCCCTTTTTGAGACAGGCTCCCGTGGCGTCCAGGCTGGCCTTGACTCACCTGAGGATAACCTTGAGGTTTTCATCTTCTTGCCCCTACCTCCCAAATGCTGGGATTAAGGTGTGTCCCACCAATGTCTACAGCACTGTGGATGAGACCCAAGGCTTTATCCACGCTAGGCACTCTACCCACTGAGCCAGAGCCCAGGCCGTGTTGTTTGTTTTTGGTTTTTTGAGGTCAGGTCCTCTTTTGTAGCCCTGGCTCTCCTGGAACTCCCAATGTAGACCAGGCTGGCCTGGAACTCACAGAGATCTGCCTGCCTCTGCCTCCCCAGTGCTGGGATCACAGGTGCGCACCACCATTCCTGGCAAGTGTAGAAACTTTCACGTGAACCAAATCCAAGGCTTTTCTGACTCAGACTGAAACTTGTAGATCCCCTTTGGTGGGTTATTGCATTGTCAGCCATGGTTTTATATGGTAAAGATTTTCCTACCATCAACCCAGCCACTGTCTGGGACAGAAAGTCTGTCCACACTCAGCCACCCTGGGTGGGGCTCAGTGAAGGGCAGGAGCCCAAGGTTATTGGGGCCTTACTGTGCTTTCACAGGGCATCACAGGGTGACCTCATCCTATCCCAAAGAAGCCAGTTGCAATTCTAGTACAGGAAAGGAGTAACCCTGGCAAGAACAGGGAAGGTGTTCTTGTTTTTTGTTTGTTTGTTTGTTATTGTTGTTTTCCAAGACAGGGTATCTCAGTAGCTATGGAGCCTGTCCTGGAACTCGCTCCATAGACCTAACTGACCTTGAACTCACAGAGATCTGCTTGCCTCTGCCTCAAATGTTCTAGGATTAAAGACATCTGCCACCACTGCCTGGCTAAAGGTGTTCTTGGGAAATCCAAAATATGTGTCCTCAGGTGGTGAGGTGGGCTATGGTAGTTACAATTGTTAATTAATCCTTAAATCCCAGCACTGGGGAGGCAGAGGTAGGGGGATCTCTGTGAATTCCAGGTCTGCCAAGGCTGTACAGTAAGACCTTGTCTCAAAATCAGTTTTGAGCAGGCATGGTTTTTGTCTTTGGATGGGGGTCAGTAGTTTATAAGCAGCATTCCCCCTGAATTAGTTACTGCATTTGATACTGAAGAACAGACAGGGTGACTCACTCATCACTTGAGGACTCTTTAGGCCCAGGTGTTACCTGCAGTGCTCCTAGTCTGCCTTAGGGAGTGACTGTGTCCTGAGTCAGTCCCCTCAAGAAGAACTGTGGAGTTTTCTAATCTTATTCTAATTGCAAAGAAATCTGTGCCCTATGACCTTGTACATAGCTCACCTTTCTGTAGGACAAATCCCCAGACAGGTTAGCTGCTACAGGGATTTGTGTGTGTGTGAGTGTGTGACTGAGGTCAGCTTCCAGTGTGTCCTCAGGAGTTGTCCCCTTGGGTGTTGTTGAGACAAGCACTGGCCTGCAGGCGCCAAATAGGCCAGACTAGGTGGCCGGGGAGCCCAGGGATCCTCCTGTCTGTTTTGTCTCCCAAGCTCTAGGATTACAAGCACACCCCAGTACACTTAGCTCCTTTTATGTGGGTTCTGAGGATTAAACTCAGGTCCTGGTGCTTGGGCAAGAACTTAATGCCTGAGCCTTCTCCCCAGTCCATGTTGTTGTTGTTTTTTTAAATAATTTATTTATTTTTATTTCATGTGCATTGGTGGTTTTGCTTGCAGGTATGTCTGTGTGTGGGTGTCAGATCCCCTGCAACCGGAGTTACAGACAGTTGTGAGGTGCCAGGTGCTAGGGAATCGAACCTAGGTCCTCTGGAAGAGCAGTCAGTGCTCTTAACTGCTGAGTTATCTCTCCAGCCCTCATCCTGGGAGTTTTGACAACTGTCTGAATGCTGTCTGCGGCTGAGCAGCACTGTTTGGGATACATACCATATGAAATGTCTACTTAGCCTACAGCCTTTCTAGAAGTCAGTGTTTAGGTTGTTGCCAATCTGATTGGGTGAGATGTTATCAGTTTGCCTGTCTCCTCCATTGAAAAGTATCCTTGGGGGCAGAGGATTTGGCCCCGTTGGTGGACAGCTTGCCTAGCATACATGAAGCTTGGTTTGGTGAAACTGGATGTGGTGGTGAACATGTGTGATCTCAGCACTCAGGAGGCGGAGTTCAAGGTCTTCCTCAGCTGCATAGTGAGTTTGAGGCCAACAGGGCAACTTGAGAAACTGTTTCAAAAGCAGCAACAAAATAACTATTCGTGGTCTTGCATAATTATTAAGGGTCATATTTTGCATGTGTTCAAATTGTTCCTTGTTCATTTTCTTTTGTGGTGGTCTTTTTAAATTCTGGGATCTCTTTATATTGTAGGAAAAAAACAGACCTTAGTGATTAGCCTTAACACTGTATTATTTATTTAGTTTGTTTTGTTGGTGGTGGTGGTGTTTTTTGTTTGTTTGTTTTTGGTAGGGTTTCTTTTAAACTTTTTGTTAATTATTATTATTCATTTGGTTTTATCAAGACAGGGTTTCTCTGTGTAGCTTTGAAGCCTGTCCTGGCACTGGTTCTGTAGACTAGCCTGACCTCAAACTCACAGAGATCTGCCTGCCTCTGCTGGGATCAAAGGCGTGCACCACCACCACCCAGAAGGGTTTCTTTCTATATTTAATTTCTCAATTAAAATGGTTTACTTTTAATGTATATAGGTGTTTTGTCTGCATGCATGCCTGTGTATCATGTGTGTGTCTGATGCCTATAGAGGTCAGAAGAGGGTGTTGGATCCCCTGGAATTGGAGTTACAGATGCTTGTGAGCTGCCATGTGGGTACTGGGAACTGAACCCTGGTCCTTTGCAGGAGCAGCTGGTGATCTTAACCTCAGAGTCATTTCTCCAGCCCCTAATTTCTCAATTACTAAATTAATTTCTACTCATTTTTTATGACCATAAAGTGTTTATCGTCATAGGTGTCCTTGGAATTCCCTCTTTTCTTTCTTTTTCTTTTTTCTTTTTTTGAGATAGGGTTTCTCTGTGTAGCCCTGGCTGTCCTGGAACTCGCTCTGTAACTCAGGTTAGCCTCTAACTCGGAGATCTGCCTGACTCAGCCTCCCAAGTGCTGGGATTAAAGGCCAGCACCACCTCTGCCCAACCAGAAACCCTTTCTCCCCAGTGCTGGGATTAACAGACGTGGGCCACCACGGCCAGCTGTCTTTTGACTACAAGATAGGGTTGGGTTTTGCTGAGATCTAACCTAAAAATCCTTTTCTAGGCTGGTCAAATGGCTCATTGGGTAAAGGTGCTTGCCACAAAGCCTGATGGCCTGAGTTCAATCCCGGGGACCACATGGTAGGAGAGAAATGACTCCCACGAGTTGTCCTGTGACCTCCACGTGTGTGCTGTGGCATACATACCCCCTCCCCCCACACACAAAATAAACCAAGTAAATAGATAATGTAACGTCTAATTAGAATCCTTTTCTTCCTAAAGATGTGTCAGTTCACATATAAATTTGGGGCCAAACTGTTTAAAAAGAAGCTAAGTAAGCACATCCGGTTTTCTCATGAGACAGCTGTCTCCAGTCTTCCCTGCCACATGGTGGTGGGAAACATTCTTTAGCCTCCCTGGGAGGGATCTTTCTTTTTAAAAACTGTGGTTCTAGAGGCTGGAGAGGCGGCTCAGTGGCTACAAGCACTGGCTGTCCTTGCAGAGGATTGGGTTCAGGTCCTAGCACCAACATGGTTCACGCATGTGATTCCAGTTCCAGGGATCTGATGCCCCCTTCAGGCATGAGGCATACATATGGTGCAAATACATACAGATAGTCAAAACACTCAGACACATAAAATAAAAATAAATAAACCTGGGGCTGGAGAGATGGCTCAGCAGTTTAGAGCACTGATTGCTGTCCCAGAGGACCCAGGTTCAATTCCCAGCACCCAGTTGTCTGAATTTCCAGGTCCATTGGATCCAGTGCCTTCACAGATAAGAAGGCAGACAGAACACCCATGCACGTGAAATAGAAATAAATAAAAATTTAAAAATAATAAATAAATCTAAAAAACGTATCAAAACTGTGCTTCTGCCATGCCTGGTGATTCACACTAGGGAGGTAGGAGCAAGTGGCTTTCTTGAGTTCCAGGCCAGCCTCATCTATGTAAATGAGCTTTAGTTAGCCAGAGATACATAGTGAGATCCTGACTCAAAAAAACCAAAATCAAACCAAACAAAACTGGCCTGAGTCAGCAAGATGCCTTAGAGCAAGATTACAGTTATGAGTAGCAACAAAAATAATTTCATGGTTGGGGTCAATACAGTACTAGGAACTGTATTAAAGGGTGGCAGTGTTAGGAAGGTTGAGAACCACTGTCTTAGCTGGTAGAGGTACCTGACTTGCAAGCTGATAACCTGAGTTCAGGTCCCCAAACCCATGTAGAGTTGTCCTCTGATCTCCACACATGCATGACCATTAGACACACACACACACACACACACACACACACACACACACACACACACACGGAAAGCAGATGTCTTAGTTAAGGGTTTTTACTCTATGATTAAAATTCATGACCAAAAGCAGCTTGGGGAGGAAAGGGTTAATCACATCTTTCAGCTTTGTAGTTCATCATCCAGGAACCTGGAACCTGGAGGCAGGAGCCTTGCAGAAGCCTTGGAGGGGTGATGCTTACTGCTTTGCTACCAAAGGCCTGCTCAACCTGATTTCTTTTCTTTCTTTCTTTCTTTCTTTTTTTTTTTTGTTTTTTGTTTTTTTTGTTTTGTTTTGTTTTTGTTTTTCGAGACAGGGTTTCTCTGTGGCTTTGGAGGCTGTCCTAGAACTCGCTTGGTAGTCCAGGCTGGTCTCGAACTCACAGAGATCCACCTGCCTCTGCCTCCTGAGTGCTGGGATTAAATCAACCTGATTTCTAATAGAATCCAGGACTACCTTGCCCGGGGATGGCCCTACCAACAATGGGCTGGACCCTCCCCCGTCAAGCACTCATTTAGAAAATGGCCTATAGGGTTGCTCACAGCCTGATCTTATGGAGACATTTTCTTAATTGAGGCTCCCTCATTTTAGATGACTTGAGCTTGTATCAAGTTGACAACACAAATAACAAATAACAAAAAACTCTGTGGTCCTAATATTTAGGAAGGAAGGATTTTCTTTTTCTTTGTTTCTTTGTTCTTTTCTCTTTCTCTTATCTAATCTGATTTTTTTTTCAATTAAAAAAGTTACTTTGTGAGCCCCGGTGTTGGTGGCTCACGCCTTTAATCCCAGCACTCCGGAGGCAGAGGCAGGCGGATCACTGTGAGTTCGAGGCCAGCCTGGTCTACAGAGTGAGTTCCAGGACAGCCTCCAAAGCCACAGAGAAACCCTGTCTCGAAAAACCAAAAAAAAAAAAAAAAAAAAGTTACTTTGTGGAGCCAAGCAGTGGTGGTGCACGCCTTTAGTCCCAGCACTCGGGAGGCAGAGGCAGGCGGATCACTGTGAGTTTGAGATCAGCCTTGTCTACAGAGCTAGTTCCAGGACAGGCTCCAAAGCTACAGAGGGAAACCCTGTCTCGAAAAACTAAAAAAAAAAAAAAAAAAAAAAATTACTTTATGTATATAAGTGTTTTGTCTGAAGTATGTATGTAGACCAGGTTCGTGTCTGTTCCTGAGGAGGTCAGAAGGCATCAGATATCCTAAGACTGGATTTACAGATGGTCATGAGCCACTGTGTATGTGCTAGGAGTCAAACCTGAGTCCTCTGCAGGAGCAACAAGTGCTCTTAACCAAACTGAGGCACCTCTCCAGGCCTTTCTTTGAATTTTGTATAGGGTCACGCCCTGGTAGTCCAGGTTGGCCTTGAACTCTAATCCTCCTGTGGCATCTCCAAAGTCCTGGGATCACAGCTGCTCATAGCCAACCCTGGCTGGCTTATGTGTGAATATAAAGATAAAATACTCTTTTTTTTAAAAAGATTTATTTATTATGTGTACCTTGTTCTGACTGCATATATGACTGCAGGCCAGAAGAGGGCGCCAGATCTCATTACAGATGGTTGTGAGCCACCATGTGGTTGCTGGGAATTAAACTGGAAGAGCAGCCAATGCTCTTAACCACTAAGCCATCTCTCCAGCCCAAGATAAAATACTCTTGCTTCCTCAACATTTATTTCCTGCAAAAAAAAAAAAAAAAAGAAGTGTCATTGGTCTGCCCTCCTCACCTCCTTCCTCATGGTTCTGTCTCATTTTAGCTGATACTATGAGCAGGTCTAGGGAGACTTCTAGAAGTTCTGCCATCTTTCAGGGCAGTTGAGGCACATAGCACATTTGTGAAGATCAGAGGACAACGTTCCTTCCACTGTTGGTTCCAGGGTTTGAACTCAGGCCATCAGACTGCACAGTAATCGCTTTTCATCTGCTGAGCAGTTTTTAGGACAAAAGCCAGGGCTCTGGTTATATCAGTGCTGTTAAACTCAACAAGGCTGCCTTTCCCAGCACACAGCTGAAAGGAGTAATAGTGAAAGCCAGGTTTACTTGACATGACCACATGGAAAAAGGAATAAAGAGGTTCAGTAACTCCCAGCTCCTTCTTGGGTTACCTACTGTCGTGGTATATAGGCTTAAAGGGTAGAAGAATTAGGGCAGGGGGAAAGGGGCATGCCTAGTGAAACAGTCCTGGTCAAGGTGTTATCTGGTGGGTCATGGGCCATATTGTAGTTGAGCAATGTGGACTTAAACCCTTGCTGTCATCGCTCAAGTGGATCAGTGTTGTTCCTCCAAGATGATGATCTCTGCCCCAAGGTGTAGACAGTTCCCTTCATCTGGGCATTGGTCTCTAGGTAGGGTGTGTGTGTGTGCATGTGCGTGTGCGTGTTGAAAGGGTCTCACTTCCTGCTTCAGCTTCCCATGTGCTGAGACTTAGACATGTATCACTATGACCCCAGTCACTAGCTCTCCTCTTTGTTTGTTTAGTTTCTCCTGCTTCTTTTTTGTTGTTGTTGTTGTTTTATCTGTTTGTTTGTTTTTTGACACAGGGTTTCTCTGTGTAGCCCTGGCTGGCCAGGAGGCTGGAGGCTGGAGGCTGGCCTCTAACACGGAGATCCACCCGCCCCTGTCTCCTGAGTGTTGGGATTAAAGGCTTGCACACCATGGCCCATGAAGCTTTATTTCTTATTTATGTGTGTGTATATATGATGTGTGGGGGTGCCCATGGAGGCCAGAAGAGGGAGATGGATCCCATAAAGCTGGAGTTTCCGATGGTTATACTCTACCCCATGTAGGTTCTGGGAATTGAACTGGGTGATCGATTTTCTGTACCCTGACAATAGTATAGCATAGTAAACCAGATCAAGTCAAATTGAAAAAGTAAAAGAACAGGTTGATTTGAGCAAAGCAACTCCTGTGTGTGTTCTCCAGCCCCAAGTTCGAGGCAGAAGTCACACACCTGAACTAAAGCAGGGAGCTTATATAGGTTGTAAGCAAGGGATGATAACATGTCTGCTACAGCTGGGTTTATACCCAAGTATGGTCAAAAGCTTGGGCGGGGGTTTGGGCCACCAAGAATGCAGAACTGGGCTTTTTGGTGCCTTCCCTTTGTTGGGGATTCTCTGAAAGGACAAAGTTGGAGAAAGAGAGACAGGAATGGGGCCTTCTGGATTAAGCAGGACAGTTACTGCTGTGAGCTGGAGGTTCCAACCAAACATCCCAACCTTTTTGAGTATCTGGCTACTTTCTGTTGGCATGGGACCAAAGTGGGGAGTTGGGCGTTGGTGGGCTCGTGCTCAGTGGGAGGTATGGGTGAAGAAGCCTCACCCTGGAGACCTCATGAGTCTGTTCTGGAAGGAAGCAGATAAGACAAGCCACTAGGAGAAGAGAATAGGTTATTACCACCGGCCGTATAAACGAGGCTGGCTATGGGGAGAGCGAGGACTCCCAGAGAGAATGGACCGAGGTGTGCCCTGGCTGTATTGACAGAGTTCTTCATACACGTTCTGGAGTGACTCGATATTAGTTTCCACTAGGCCAGGTTCCTTGACGCAGAAGCAGCACTGTTTCCCTGGGAACATGCAGGTGTCTGTAAAACAGCTGGATCCGATTTACACCTTAGTATCTTAATAAAGGCTACGGATTTGTGCTAAAAAACATGAACATTTTCCTGTGTCTAGAGAGCCTGGTTTCAGCCCAATGCGACATACTTTAAGTCTGTACTTAGAAGACAACCAGAGGAAATTTAAAATCTTGACCTTGTGACTGAATAGTAAGTAGTCAGGGCTCTATCAGTTTATCAGAACTCCATTCATCAATGCTAAAACTCTGAACCTCTGAAATGGCAGTGTCACGATAGCCTAGAAAGGGGACAGAAATCCAAAACGTCTTTATACACCTTAAATCATCTACTTATACCTTTACAACTTGCATTTATGTATCTTAAATCATTTTCTGTGCTCCTTTAGTGGAAAGTTACAACTGAAACCTGTTTATCCTTTACTATGAAACATGGGATCAAGGCAAACCTATCTGTGTATTTTAGCAAGAAACTGAACTAATGAGTTTCCAGAGTGGTTGTAGCCTTGGTGGTGGCTGTTAAACTGGCAAAGCGATCGGTACCCTAGTCATCAAACATGGTCAGATCTGAGAAGGATAAATTTCACCTGAGTAAGCAGAAGTGCAATACCGAGTAGTTTCCGAATCTATTAAAAAGGACAGGGATTTATGGGCTACCTAGACAGCAGCCCCAGGTTCCTCCCTGGGGACAGAGGTCTCAGGGAAGCATCAATTTCTGCTGCCAGGCAGCAGACCTGACAGACCTTCCTGTGGAGTAGGAACTTGAGGGGACCAGCCTACCTTGTCTTGGCAAAGTGGGGTTATCAATTCCCCAGTGTCCTTGTCCACTGTCTGAACAGGGACTTTGCAGCGGTTTTTATCTGTTCCGTGACTTGATTTGCTACATTTAAAGCAAGCTCCAGGTGGAGGCTCCTCTGCCCCCATCCGTCTTCTTTAGAGGAGATAGGGTGTCTCCATCATGGAAAGCTTCTTTATTAAACATTTTAAATGCCATATTCTCAGATCTCTGAAGTGTTTGAGGACAGTTATCTGCTTATGACATCTAAACTAGACAAATTTTTGTTTCTAGTTACTTGTTTTAGGTTTAACTTCGAAAACATATGAAAAGTTAAATCTGAATATATCAAAGAATTTGATCCTTAATGAGACAACTGACTACTGTATGTTTTATAAGATTAGGATTTTATAGCTTTATCTGTGTTAAGGTTAGCCTTAAAAAACTAATTTTTGAATGGAAGCTCTTTTAATGAGACTTTCATAGTACACCATTATAGAACAAACAGTTTTCTGTATGACATAGTTTACCAAACGACCTACAGCTTAACACTATTAGTAAAAGCAAGAATCTGCCTGAACAGACCTTAGGTAAGGAGAGACCCTTTGTCGGACTGCTGAGGTCACCATCTCGCTGTATCAT
Source organism: Mesocricetus auratus (assembly GCF_017639785.1). Classification (NCBI taxonomy): domain Eukaryota; kingdom Metazoa; phylum Chordata; class Mammalia; order Rodentia; family Cricetidae; genus Mesocricetus; species Mesocricetus auratus. The sequence continues at coordinate 81,894,293 of NW_024429194.1, forward strand.
AAGATGAGGATACCCCAGTCTCTGGTGTTCAGCTGTAGAACATGGGACTCTTAATCTCAGGGTCGTAGATTCGAGCTCCACCTTGGGCACCAATTGAAGGCAGGGTTTAAATGAGTTCACCAGACCCATGATAAATGATAAATAGATGTTTTATTGGGGAACAACTTATACAGATAAGAGTAAATAACCACTTCTGCCTGCGTGCTCCAGAAGATGCAGTCTCTGTCATTCCGATGCTCTCTGCCATCCAAGAGAGCATGCGTCCACAGCTCCTCCATCTTAAAGGGGTCTTGTTCACACCTGAAGCCACTCCCAAAGGGTGTGGCCACTACTACAAGTTCACTGGCAAGGCAAGATGTCACTATACAGCTTGTTCCTAAGTTTTTATTTCAAAAAACGAACAACCATAATTTGTAGAAGGCAAAACCAAGTTTCAACACTAAACAATTCAGTGTCTCAAAAATCAGTACCAGATTACTCTTTTTGGGGGGGGGTTGGTTTCGAGACAGGGTTTCTCTGTGGCTTTGGAGGCTGTCCTGGAACTTGCCCTTATAGTCCAGGCTGGTCTCGAACTCACTTGCCTGCCTCTGCCTCCCGAGTGCTGGGATTAAAGGCATACGCCACCACTACCCGGCAAAAAAACCAGGAGGGAGAAGAGAAGGGAGGTGTCCACCTGGGTCAGCCAGAGCCCTGTGGAATACAGCAGCCTAGAACTTAAGCTGTGGGTCTCCCAGGCTGCTGGGGGAGGGGAGAGAGCAGGAGAGATGTCCATATGGGTGCAGAGGCTGCAGGAGCCAGACAAGCAGACATGTCCCCACATGGATGGCAATGCCGGGCAGAGGGAAGCAGCAGCTAAAGAATTGGACTCTAGAATTTGGAATCAAGTTTATAGACAGATGATCCATATAAAGCTTATTGAGGGTTGGGCCAGTAGACGCTGTAAGGGAGAACAGCTGTGTGCTGGGCACGAAGCAGCCCTGACTACCGCGTCATAACAGAAATGGACGGGACACTTACGCAGTTTAGGGTGAGAGCGCAGACAAACAGATCGAATCTGTTGTGGGTGGAGCTAGCAGGTAGGATCCCAGCATGGCCAGACCAAATCCCAGTAGAGCCTAGTGAGTCTTTGGCAACAATGAAAAGATTCTTTTAAAAAAAGTGAAGTGGGTACCTTTTGGCCATCCTTGCCAAGGTATGCCACTTAGAGAACACACCACATGCAACAGAGTTAGTGCAGGGAGTTTATTGAAGAGACAGGGAGAGTGAAATAGCCGAGTTGGAGACTTGAGACAGGCTGGCAGATAGACAGAACAGGGGAGAGCCAAGAGAAGGGGGGGGGGGTGCCAGTGACTCGGGCAGCTCAGTTGGGGCAGAAGGCTCAGGGTCAGTCCCTGGGTGAAAAGGCCTCTGGAGCTGCCCTAACTCTGGCCAACAACACCTGGGCAGCCCAGCCCTGGATACGGAGAGAGGCGTGGGAGTGCGGAGCTCAAAAGCCCTGGATAAGGGGGCTCAAACCATTTGTTTTGGGTGTACGGTAGGAGACAGCCCGTTTTGGATACATTTTGCAGCAGACACCCCAGGGTGACTAAGGGTCCGGTTTAGACCTGCTGTTGTCCATTTCCAAGCCTGTGTGGGAGACCAAAGACCAGGACAAGTTAGGCAGTATTATCCCAGGCTGGGGGAGGGAGAGCAGCAGCAGAGCAGCCTAATTAAAAGGGAAGACAGGAGAAAACTATTGTGTGCTGGCTTCTCCCTGATTCACTGCCAGCAAGAGCATCAAGAACTCCGCCATGCCTCCCCTGCCATGATGGACACCACCTCCTCACGGTGTGCGCCAAAACAAGCCCATGAACTGCTTTTTAGGAGGTATTTGGGGACTTATTTTAAAAAATAATAATACAGTGACTAATGTCTATTTTTAAGTTATTACAGAGAGGCACAGTGTGTGGTCCTGTCTAGTTCTCTCTTCTTAAGGGTCATAGTCACAGGCCGGGGATGCAGCTCAGTTGTGCATTGCTTGTCTGGGATGCAGGAAACCCAGGGTTCCATCCATAGCACCATATAAGCCAGGTATGTGCCTGCAATTCCAGTACTGTAACTAATAAAAAGAGGTAGACACAGAAGGTTCGGGAGTTCAAAGTCATCCTCAGATACATAGAGCTAGACAGGGCTGCAAGAGACCCTGATGCAAGAAAAAAGAAAAAAGAAAAAAAAAAAAAGAAAAAGCAGCAGCGCCCCCCCCTCCAGTTCCCTCTTGTCCTCTCGCCTCCAAGCACACATATTGTGATTATTCATGCGCATATACACACGCACACAATTGAGCCAGAGGATACTCCTGGGCAAATCCTAAGTTTATAAAAAGGTTAGTTTTCTAAAATTCTCTACAAGACCATCACGACTTCACAGACTTAGCATTTCCCGTAGTTACATATGTTATAATAGAAATGTCCGGTTCCCAACACCTTTGTTTCTGTGTGACTTAAGTCACAAAATTACAGAATTCAAGCTCCCCTGTCACACCAGCATGTGCTCAAATACTTCACCAAGTCTGCTCGTAAAGGACCCCAAAGACAGATGGCGGACACGCAGTTCCATAGAGCTCCAGACTGGCTTGAAACTGACAAGGAGAAGGGGGGGGGGGGGCGGCAAGACCTGATGTGCACCTGGTAGGGAAAGCTCACCAAGTGTCATCAGGACCCACGTCGTCAACACTCACCTCTGCTGCTCTGGCTATGGGGAGACAGCTGAGAAGCCAAGGCCATAGGAAGAAAAGCCTGCAGTAGAGACCCTGGCTGCTTTGTAGGTGACTTTCACCTAGTTTGATCTCCCAAAGTTGTCACTGGTATATTTAGGGTGAAAGAACAAAACAAGGGGTTTAGTGACACCTCCAAATCTGTTGCCAAGGTACTGGTGTGCACTTTAGTTGTAAGTGGAGGGAGAATGGGGGGGGGGGAGAGGCTACACAAAGGGGCAGCCTGGTTGAGATGTGGTCTGCCTGGTGTTCCAATTCTGCTTCCATAAGATGGCTGGGGAAAGCTCACCTCCCTTGCACTGCCTGGCTTTATTCCAAGTTGACTCTGGGCAAGGTTAGAGACTGACTTCTGCCCTTGTGCCTGCAGCCACAGAAAAGGAGATGGGCACCAAGTGAAGGTAGAGATGCCAGGCATTCATCTTGCTTGTAGCTAACCTAATGATCCTAAGCAAGGAGCCTATGCTTTTGGTAAAAGCAACTCCTAGCCATACGGGAATACTGGCGTATTTCTGAGAACCATGGGCTCGTTCCTAGGGAACTAGGACCCTAGGACCCTGGGAACTTGATTACTGCCAGATCTGGCCCAAACCAGTGGCTTTTAGAACTGATTGGACCACAGAGGGAGGGAGCCATTCCTATTTTTTCTTCCGAGACATGATTTCTCTATGTAGTTGTGGAGCCTGTCCTGGAACTTGCTCTGTAGACCAGGCCAGCTTTGAACTCACTGAGATCCACCTGCTTCTGCCTCCCTAGTGCTGGGACTAAAGGCATGGGCTACCACTGCCTGGCTTCCTTTTGACTTACAAATGGAGCTCAGCCTTGAACCATCTAAGTAGCCACATGGTAAAAGGGTGGGGGAGGGGAGAGAGGCTTCAGAGACTGAAGCCCAGAGTGCCTGCAGAACCTGCCTAGGCTCTGACCTGCACTGGGAAAGTTAACCATTCTGAGTCAGGACTCCAGAATTTCCAGTCACCCAACAGAACCTCATGGTTTAAGGGATTACACTACCACACCTGTCCTGTTTTATTTCTTGGTGACTCAAGATATCAATGGTACACCTTTTAAACAGGGTATATTAGATAAATGTCAAAAACAGCCGAACCAGCCAGGCGTTGGTGGCACACACCTTTAATTCCAGCACTTGGGAGGCAGAGGCAGGTGGATATCTGTGAGTTCCAGACCAGCCTGGTCTACAGAGCGAGTTCCAGGATAGCCTCAAAAAACAAAACAAAACAAAACAAAAAACCCAGAGAAACCCTGTGTCGAAAAACAAAAACAAACAAACAAAAAACCCACAGCTGAATCACCCTTCATTGCAGTCAATATTTGCAATTTATAAACGTACTGAACTCTTACCGTTCGTTTCTTAGCTTTTACTCCTCAGGGGAAGGTGGTGCAGTCAGCCAATGGGAGGGGTCCACTCCCACTTCCTTCCTGACTCTCTTGCCAGGTTTTTCAGGGTGTTTGGTTTTGGCTTTGCTGGGGTTTGAATCTCACACCTTAAATGCTCTAGTCAAGTGTTCTACCAAGAAGTGGTTTCCTTGTGGTTTGAGATAGGGTCTCATTAGGTAGCCCTGGCTAGCTGGAAATCACAGAGATCCACCTGTCTCCTGAGCTTCTGGGACCCTGGGCTTTAATATTCATGACATGTTACTATGGGCCTGGGAGTCTGGAGTCAGCCTGGGCTTTGATATGTAAGCAGTTTGGTTAAGAGCACTTGTTGCTCCTGCAGAGGACTCAGGTTTGACTCTGAGCACCCACACAGAGGACTCACGTTTGACTCCGAGCTCACGACCATCTATAAATCCAGTTTTAGAATATTTGATGCAAGGCAAGACAATAGAAGGGACTTCCAGCATTCCCAGTTTCCAAGGAATGACTTCTGTCTATCCACCAGCAATCCCTCAGAATTTCTCCTGAGCTGAGGGACTGGGACCTAACTGGGAGTCAGAGGGCAAGTTTCTCCTTCCAGTCTCCTTCCACCGTGCGGGTTCTGGGGACTGAGTTTGGGTCGGCAAGGACCCCAAAGACAGATGACTTCTGCCCTTGTGCCTGCAGCCACAGTAAAGGAGATGGGCACCAAGTGAAGGTAGAGATGCCAGGCATTCATCTTGCTTGTAGCTAACCTAATGATCCTAAGCAAGGAGCCTATGCTTTTGGTAAAAGCAACTCCTAGCCGTCGCACCATTACCTGAATCGTCTCTCTGGCCCTCAGTCAGTCCCTTCTGTTTTTAAGTTTGAGGACAATTTTATTAGAGTTTAAAAGAAAAACACCACAGGACAGGCAAGGTGTAGATCTTAGCAGCTGCCCAGAGTACTGAAAGAATATACTTGCTTCAGCACCAGAGAGCAAAAGAAACAGTTGCATTATTCCGAGTGAGGACGCAGAAAAGCAGATGCCCTCAGCCAAGCCTCGTGACTACTCGACTAGTAGGACTGCCCAGAACTTTCTTCAGATCTACCAAAGCAGTGGTGCTTCTCCTTAACCTTTAATTATCTAATTTAGCTCCCTATCCAAATTAATAAAATTTTCCTGGGCCAGCAATTAACAGCTTTTTTGTTTGTTTGTTTTAGAAAGGGTCTTGCTGTGTAGTTCTGGCCAGACTGGAACTTTCTGTGTAGACAAGGCTGGCTTTGAACTCACAGAGATTTATCTGCCTGTCTCTGCTTCGAAGTTAAAGGTGTGCACCACCACACCCGGCCTGACATTGGATTAGAGGCCTGGGTTCTAGGTCTCTGTTGAAGGACCTCCTCCTCCTACACTGCTCTCGTTACTGTGGTTGATGGTTCTTCAATCCTCTCAGAGGGTACCTGGTTTCAGGGGCTGGGGTCAGCTATATTATGGTGTTGAAAATCAGGAGCTAACACGGACGTGTTACAAGGTGAACTTAGTTCATGGCTGAGCCAAACTTAACAGTTCCGCTCCTCAGGCATAGAAGAATGTAAGCCACGCTCAGCGGCAGCAGGAAGGGCCCTCTATAGGTCCTTCATGACCACCCTCAGTGGCAGCAGGAGGGGCCCTCTATAGGTCCTTCATGACCTTTGTAAGCAAGCAAACCTTAAACAAAAACAAAACTTTTTGCTGTTAGAATTTAGCATAAGCACATTGTCAAAGTTTTTGACATCGTTGTGATTTGGCTGGATTCAGAAAGCCTCGTTTTCAAGTCAAGTCGGCATAGTTTCTCAGATGGTCTTTGTGGTCTGTTGGTTTGAAAAATGGTCTCCACAATAGGAACATAAGTCTTATTTCACCTAAGAAAACCAAGTACAAGCCGGGTGGTGGTGGCGCACGCCTTTAATCCCAGCACTCGGGAGACAGAGGCAGGTGGATCTCTGTGAGTTCAAGACCAGCCTGGTCTACAAGAGCGAGTTCCAGGACAGCCTCCAAAGCCACAGAGAAACCCCGTCTCGAAAAACAAAAAAAGAAAAACATGAAAACCAAGTACAAGCATCAAGACCCTGGGAACATGTCTGGGAGCTGTAGAATAGGAAGAATGGAGGCTCTGAAGTAAACTAGCCCATACTAAATACTAGTGAAAGCAGAAATGGTGGAGTAAGACTCTAATAAACTGCTTCTAGTCAGCAGCCCTTTGTCGGGTTCAAAGGAAACTCCATTTCCCCAAATTCTGGCAGTTAGACAAAAGCATTTCTCAGAACTTGAAAGGCCAGTTCCTCTCTACCAGAAGGAGCCATTTCCCTCATCCCTGGCTGAAGGAACATGTGGCTACCTGTTAGCATACCAAAGCCCATGCTGGCCTCCAGGCTCCCACAGTATCACAAATACCTATTCCACATTTCAAAGTTCCTGCTGACATCTTGGCACTTCTCAGCTCTCCTCTCCTACCCTTCCCCAAACCTCTCTAGCTCAAGGGCTTCTCTCTCTTCCCTGCTATTTTGGCTGTGTTCTCTCTTTAGCTCCCGCTCTTTCTCACACTCTCTTCCTCTTTGTCTTCATTAGTCACTCTCCCCCTCTCTCCCTCCTTTCCTGTCGCTCTGCTCCTGCTTCTTGCATGGCCAGGTCCAGTCTGCTGGCTGTGTTCCGTTTACTACTCTCTCTCGCTCTGCTCTGGACTCTTCCAGATGTCTCTAGCTGTTCTCTCCCTCATAGCTGCAATAAAAACCTTCCCCTAGGCCTGGCAGTGGTGGTGGTGCATACCTTTAGCCCCAGCACTTGGGAGGCAAAGGCAGGAGGATCTCTGTGAGTTCAAGACCAGCCTGGTCTACAAAGTGAGTTCCTGGTCAGCCAGGGATGTTACACAGAAAAACACTGTGTTTTTTTTTTTTTTTTTTTCTTGGTTTTTCGAGACAGGGTTTCCCTGTGGCTTTGGAGGCTGTCCTGGAACTCGCTCGGTAGACCTGGCTGGTCTCGAACTCACAGTGATCCGACTGTCTCTGCCTCCCGAGTGCTGGGATTAAAGGCATGCACCACCAACGCCCGGCCTGAAAAACCCTGTCTTGAGGAAGGAAGGAAGGAAGGAAAGAAGGAAGGAAGGAAGGAAGGAAGGAAGGAAGGAAGGAAGGAAGGAAGGAAGGAAGCAGGGAAATGGATTCTCCATGATTAAGGGGAAGGCTTTCTTTGTGGATAAAAGAAGTGTGTGGGGGCATCCAGAGGCATCTGGAAGAGTCTGGAGAAAGCAGCAGACTGACTGGTCATGGCCAGGGCTATCTGCAAGAGAAGCGAGGAGAGCGGAGAATAGCAACAGAGAAACATGGAGAATAGCAGGGGAGAGAATAGCAGGAGGAGCAGTGAGTGAGGAGAGGAGAAACCTTCCCATTGCACATGGAATGAAGGCCACCTGGGAAGATGGAAGGGTGTGAACACCACAGCCCAGGGGCCAGCCTCATAGAGGAGGGGGTGGTGAGGGCAGGTGAAGAGCCAGCAAGCTAGCTTTGGGATGTTTAACAAGCCCATGTAAACGGGCTGAAGGAGCCTAGAGGCCAGCATGGACTTTGATCATCTGATAGGTGCCATAGTTGTCAATAGACAGCCGTGTGTTCCTTCTGCCACAGGCCTTTTGGTGGACCAGTTCCTAAGGAATGCTGGCTTCTCCTAAATGCCAGAAATCCTTCTAGAGCAGCTGTTCTCAACTTTCCTAAGGCACCCTTTAGTACAGTTCCTCATGTTGTGGTGACCCCAACCATACAATTATTTCCGTTGCTACTTCATATTATATTATTGCTATTATGTAATACATATAATTATATGTATATAAAAATATAATATTGCTATTATTATAAATTGTAAATATCTGATATACAGGATGGTCTTAGACAACCCCTGTGAAAGGATTGTTCCACCCCCAAAGGGGTCGCAACCCAAAGGTTGAGAGCCGCTGTCTAAAGTCCACCTTGAGCTGAGCCTAGTCTCAATTTTAGACCAAGTCAGTAACAATAGGTCTGCCCTTTTGGGAGGAAATATGGGGTATTCTTTGGGCCTGACACATTCCATTCTTCGCTCCTTTATTTTTTATTTTTTTAAAGACAGGATCTCATATGCCAGGTCAGCCAAAGACTGCCCTGCCCAGCAGGGCACAATGGGGGTCGAGCTCACGGGAACCTGGAATGACGGAACAAGAGACAAGAGCAGGTGGCAGCAAGACAACATGGCCGATCAAGCTGCGTTTAATGAGAATTCTGTGCAGGCTTAAATAGGGGAAATGAGGGAGGGGTCATTGCCTGGTAATCGCCGAGGAGTGTTCTTGGTCACACCCGGTTAGGGGTGTGTTTGAGGGGTGTTGATAGTCTCAGACCACCACCAAGGCTGAGCAGCAGGAATGAAGATAAGAGGTGTTAGCAGGGTAGAGGACCGGGTGAGTTGCTAAATAACCTAACTGTAGGGAGGAGAGTTATGAAGTAATCTAACTGTAGATTGCTATCAGCTATTCCTGTGAGCCCAGGTTCTTCTGTCAGGAGGTCCCTCAGCTACCTCAGGATATTCTTTCTCTAAGCTCTCTTCCTGTGGGGGAAGGCTGGATGGGCTGTTCGCAGCCTTTAAAGTTTATACAACGATTGCTCCCGGCAAAAGATGACGTTGAGTTTCTCATCTTCCTACCTCTAACTCCCAAATGCTAGAAGTAGAGGCATGTGCAACCATGCCTGGTTTGTGTGGTGCTGGGAATGAAATCCTGAATTTCATGGATGCTGAGTCAGCACTCTGTCAAGTGAACTACTTCTGCAGCCCAGCCCCCTGTGTGGGAGCATCATCTGTAGTGTCCCTGATGGTCCAGGAAGCACAGCGGAATCAGAGCTTTCTTTCCTTGTCCTGGGTGAGCCCCTGCCTAGGTCTCCTACGGTTGCCTGGACCCTGGATACTGCAAGGGACCCACGGCTCAGGGAGGTGACGTGTCCTGTGGCATGTGTCCTGTACACAGCCTTGCTGGGAAGAGGCACTGAAGTGGGCTGGGGGACTCTGGGACACCTTAGTCCCTGTCTAAGTAGAGCAGAAGGCAATAGGAAGGGAACTTGTCTTGACTGCACCAGAAGCAAGTGTGATCACGGCATGGGAATTGTGTGCTCTGATGTTCGCTCTTGAGAGCTGGGGGACGATGATGACGACGACACAATACTAAAAAGAGGGCCAGTCGTGGTCAAAGCTGCTTCCTGGCCACATGTATTACTGAGCTTGGAGACGGGAGTGAGAGGGCCACTGTGTCCTCCATGACCTTAGAGAGTGTCCCATTTGAACGAAAAGAAATAAGGAAGGAAGGAAGGAAGGAAGGACAGACATACCTGCTTCTAGGTATGGTAGAGGAGGAGGTTTATTGTGGATACAAGGAAGAGCATGAAGGGACCTCTGGGAGAGTCCAGAGTGGATATGTACTGAGCTGGACCGTGAGGGGAGAGAAACCACTGACCATAGGAGCAGCCTGGCCTAAGAGACTGGCCAAGAGAGTAAATGGCAGACTAGAAAGGGGTGGGAACCAAAATGGCTGGATTATATAGGGGAGGGCTGGTGGGGGAAGGGCGGCCCAGCCCCTGGGCTGGAGAAGCTTGGGGTAGGGTGGGGTATGCTACACAGGAGGACCCTGTAGAGACTGAGGGATGCTGGGAGAACCCAGCAGCCTAGTCCACTTTGATATATTAAATAGCGCCTCAGCCTTAGGGACCTAACACCAATGTCCTTTCTTTCCCAGGCCCTTCACAGATGCCCGATAAAAAACACCTTTATCACTGTGGCCTGTGGAGGCCTGTCTCTCAGGCAGGACCCTAGACACACATCATTCTCTCTGAGGCCAGATGGCTTTTTCCCCTGAGGCCAGATGGGTTTTGTTTTAAGCCTGGTCTACAGAACAAGTTCCAGGACAGCAAAGCTCTGGAGAGAAACCCTGTCTTGAAAAGAAAGCAGGAGGGAGGGAGGAGGGAGGGAGACTCAGCAAGGCTTAGAGCCTCCAGCTAACCTGGGACTTTGTCTTATGACTCCTCGGGCCACATGTCATAGGTCAGGGGTTCACCCCATCCTAGCATGGCTTGTCTGGTGGCCTGGAAACCCGTGCAGACTCGCCTCTAGACACTGATGGGGTCACCCTTCTCCCCCACATCCCACCTTGCAAGGGCCTCCCCTGTGTCCACTCTACAGCCCTAGCTCAGCTCCTCAGATTCCATGTTCCTGTTTCTCCTAGGTGTGTCACCAAGAGACCCTGCTTGGTTATTGAATGGGGCCTTTTGTGTTTCCTTGCATCTTATGAGGATCCCTGGATAGGGTGTAAGTTGTGTCTGCAGAGGCCAGGAAAGGGGAACTGGTGAGGTACCATGGATAGCCAGCCTGAGTGGGGACCCTGTCTGAGTCACCATCAGAACATCTGACCCTCCATTGGCTCAGCACAGGTTTTCTGTGAGCCATTCTGTTGGCACTCAGCCCAGGGGTGGGATGGATCGCCGGAGTTCAGTGTGGGCTGTATCGGACTATTCCCTGGACACTGTCCTGGCTCATAGTCAGGCAAGGAAACAGATGGAGGTACAGCCATTAAGGGTGCAGCAGCACTCAGGTTGGAAAACAGTGCTTGGAACTGGTGCCAAGCTCTGCCTCTGCCAGCCTGTGTCTCTGCTCGGTCTCGTTGTCTGCAATGAATGACTGAAAGCCCTGACAATAGGAAGGGCTTAATGCGGCAGATAACACACTACCTGGAAAAACGTCCTGCCCTAGGGAAGGAAGCCTGGGGACAGGGGGGTGGCAATGGGACATGCCAAGCTCTTCTGACAAGGGCCGGGACTTGGGGTGCAGCCACAGGCCCACCCAGGGGGGCTGGGAGCATTTGAGTCTGAGGTCACATGGGTATTGAGCTGTGGCCAACTTGGCCCAGGATATGACTTCTATTCCTGGGTCTTCAGCTTGGACACCAAATATGGTGTGGCCTGAGTCTAGCACCTCCAACTGTGGTCAGACACATCCTACCCCACCTCAGGCCTGGGTTCTACCCTGTACCATGGCACAGTCAGGGCATCCCAGGACTTGGGGCCCCAAATAGGCAGAGGTGCACTCTGCTGATGTCTGGTGTGGGGACACCAGACTTTGAGCAGAAACCCACTTCCCCTTCAGCCTGGGAGCAGGCAGCTGTGAGATACTGTTTACTGAAAACAATTCAGTGCTATAAAGCTCTTGATAGGGCTCAGATAAGGGCTTGCTCACTGAAATACCATGACTTTGACACCCCCTACGGCTAGATGCTTCTTCCTGTCCCCCCCCTGCTGTGTCTCCGGATTCTGGGGCCTGGAGATTAAACCACCAGCCAGGAGGGTGAGAAGTCTGGAAAGAATTGTATGTAGATGGATGGCAGAAGTCCTTAAAAAGGGAAGCATTTTTTCTTGGGAGTTTTCCTAAGCTGACTTGGGAAGCATAAAGTTTTATTAAAGCAACCGACCTGTCTCTGTGTCATCTATCCCGACCACCTCGCTACATTCTCGGATGCAGGCCGCACAGCAGGTGCGACAGTCTGGTGACCCACATTCAGGTAGATGTCTGTCTGTCTCCCACTGGGTTAAAAATGCTTATGACCGAAGGGTGGTGGTAGCAAATGCCTCGAATCCCAGCACTCAGGAGGCAGAGGCAGGTGGATCTGAGTTCAAGGCCAGCCTGGTCTACAGAGTGAGTTCAGGACAGCCAGGGCCACACAGAGAAACTGTCTTGAAAAACCAAAACCAAAAAGAAAAAAAAGTGCTTATGACTAAAATAGCCTCACTCCTCAAAGGAGGAGAGCACAGCTGTGCTATTCTGGGGTCTGTCTCAGCTCCCTCCCATGCACAACCCTGGCTAGAGTCAAGGAGCTCACTGGCCTTGGCTCCAGCCTTGCTCACTCACTGGTGCCCGTCTGCTCTGCCTCTCATCTGCCAGCTCACTGATTCCCTCACTATCAAGAGCTGGGCAGGTTCTAGATGCTAAACAAATGCAAAGAGTGAGTTCCAGCATGGCTGGGGCTGTACAGAGAAACCCTGTCTCAAAAAACGTGTGTGTACGTGCGTGTGTACGTGCGTGTGTGTCCAGGCTGGCCTGGAACTTGTGACCCTCCAGTGCTGGGATTCAGTCTTTGACTCTCGTTTGCTGAGAGGTAGCTGGTTGATTTCCTCGGTGCTTCCCACAGTCCCCTACAGACTGTGGTGCTGATGACGGTGAGCATTCCCACTGGCTAACAACTACTCCATTCAACCCACCCTTCCTTCCTCTCCCTGGTGCCATTTCACCCAGGGAGTTCTAGTCGATTGTATTGTCCCTCTGTCTCCAGACGGTCCTCCCACAGGGCTGCACTCTGAAAGCCAAAGTGATGAGCTGCTGACGGCCTACAACTCTCTCACGATTTCTGTCCTCCATCTTTTGCAGGTGGGCTGGCAGACCGGGTCATGAGAGGATACACCATGTCCCTGTTGGCACAGAGGATGGTCTCCTAACCCAGTACGCACATTCAGGATGCCTGCAGGCGGCTAGGACTCCATGTCCTCACCATGGGCTGCCCAGGCTGGTCAGTAGCCCTTTAACCCGGAGAGAGCCCAAACCCCACCTCTCCCCTGTGGGATGGCTATTCCAAGTGTCCTGGAAGGGACTCAAAGCTCAGGTTCCCACAGCACCTACCTGACTGTGTCTAGTCATTTGGCCTCTGTCCATGCAAGTTTCCGGGTTCCTAATGTCAAAATGATGCAACTGTCCGCTGGAGATGCCAAGGGCCTGAAGGGTGTGAATGCAACCTGGAAGATACAACAGATATGGTGGGACCTGGGGCCAGGGCTGCTGTTGATCTTCTGGTTATAGGGCTGAGTTCCTCCAGTGAACCAGGCGCCATCCTGGCCTCTCACTTCCTTCCCAGACCAGCTCTCTCCAGGAAGAGGTAATGTGGAAGAGTACAGGCCCACACCCCCACCCAGACACTCCTCCCATACACATCCTGCCACTTTCTGCCTGGGGACAGCATGAGGGACATAGCCATCCACCTCCCTGTCCTTAAGGCAGGGGTGAGAATTAACCCTTTCAGGTGCTTGTATGAGTTTGACAGGTTTGCATGTATGAAATGCTGCTATGTTGGTTAGATGATCAATATTTGTTAGAGGAGCAAATGTATGAAGCAGTTGGGCTTGGTGGTGCATAGCTGCAGTCCCAGCTGAGGGGCTGAGGCAGGGGGATCACGAGTCAAAAAGCAGCCTAGTCTATATAGTGAATTCAAGGCCATCCTCACCAATAAAAAGTCTTTTAGATATAGAAGTTCATGTTTTTAATCCCAGTGCCTGGGAGGCAGAGGCAGGCAGATCTCTGAGTTCTAAGACAGCCAGGGATATACAGTGAGACCCTCTCTTTAAAAACTTAAAATTAAAATAAAAAAAAAAAAGGGCAGTAGTGGCACTCACCTTTAAACCCAGCACTCAGGAGGCAGAGGCAGAAAGATCTCTGTGAGTTGGAAAGATGGCTGAGCAGTTAAGAGTACTTGCTGCTCTTACAGAAGACCCAAGTTTGGTCCCTAGCACCCATGTTGGATGGCTCACAACCACCTGTAACTCTAGCTCCAGGTGATCCAACAGGCTCTTTTGATCTCTGCAGGCATCTACACTAGTATACAATGTGCCCCCCCCCAACGCACAATAATTAAACATGAAATAAGTTGAGGCTATAAAGCTGGCTCAGTTACGAGCACTGACTCTCTTCCAGAAGACTCAGGTTTGATTCCCAGCACCTACATGATACCAGCTCACAACCTCCCGTTTCCAGTCCCTGGAGACCCAGTGCCCTCCTCTGGTATCTGAGGACACTTTGTACATGTGGTACTCAGACACACACACAGGAAGAACACAATGTACATGAAGTAAGTAATACACAATAAATAAATCCTTAGGTAAAAGACCACTTGCCCCAACTATTACTCTGTCTGTCCCTCCCCAGTGCTGGGGTTATATGCATGTACTGCTGTTCCTGACTTGCATGGGTTCCCAGGATTTAAACTCAGGTCCTCGTGTTTTTGCCTGAGTCATCTCTGCGAGCCCAGGTCTTCATGCCAAATGCATTTGAGATATTGAGTCTTTGAGTGAGCCAAGGCCTATTCATGGAACTGAGAGGGTCAAGGGATAGGCTACTGCCCCAGTAGGCCAAAAGAGGCAGATTTTGTCAAGGTTAGTGTGACAAAGTGGTTGCTTCTGAATGTCCTTGTATCTGCTAGACTCTGGCTGCACACTGTGGGAGTCACTGGTTCTGGTTCCCAGACATTCACAAGTTTACTACACAAGTCAAAAAGGACCTTGCCCAGGCTCCAGTTCAGTTGTGTTTTACAGGTGAGCAACCAGCTGGCCAGGGTACAGCTCATGCCTCTTAGGTCCCAGAGACCCCCAGCTTTGGCACCTGGTGTTGGCAGGAAATGTGTTTCTTGAGGGTCGGGGGTTCCTGTAGCCAGCCGACCTGAATGCTGGTGCTCGTTTCTTACAGACCAGTCAATCCTCGTGGGCATCTCCTGCTGTGATCTGGGGGAGACCATGTTCAAGCGCCCCAACTGCCTGCTGAGGATGCTCAGGGGCACCCCCAGACAGCGGGTCTTCACTATCTTCATTATCAGCTTCAAATTCACATTCCTTGTCTCCATCATGATCTACTGGCACACTGTGGGTACACCCAATGACCACGAACCACAGAACAGCCTGCCAGTGGACGTCCCCTGCCCCCAGCTGGCCTCACCTGGCATCTTTGTCCCAGGCAACATCTTCTTCCTAGAGACCTCAGACAGGACCAAACCTAGCTTTCTGTTTATGTGTTCCGTGGAGTCGGCTGCCAGGGCACACCCAGAGTCCCGGGTGGTGGTGCTCATGAAAGGGCTGTATAAAGACAAGACAGCCCTGCCTCAGAACCTTGGCATCTCCCTCCTGAGATGCTTCCCCAATGTCCAGATACAACCTCTGGACCTGAAGGAGCTGTTTCAGGACACGCCGCTGGCAGCCTGGTACTTGGAGGTGCGGAGCAGCTGGGAGCCCTATCTGCTGCCAGTGCTGTCTGATGCCTCCAGGATTGCGCTTCTATGGAAGTTCGGTGGCATCTACCTGGACACAGACTTCATTGTCCTCAAGAACCTGAGGAATCTGACCAACACGCTAGGTGTCCAATCCCGGTACGTCCTCAACGGAGCCTTCCTGGCCTTCGAGCGCCACCATGACTTCTTGGAACTGTGCATACGTGACTTTGTGGACCACTACAATGGTTGGATTTGGGGCCACCAGGGCCCCCAACTGCTCACCCGAGTCTTCAAGAAGTGGTGTTCCATCCGCAGCCTGAAGGAGAGCCACACTTGCCGTGGAGTCACTGCTCTGCCCCCTGAGGCCTTCTACCCCATCCCCTGGCAGGACTGGAAGAGATACTTTGAAGACATCAGCCCTGAGGAAATGGCACGGCTACTCAATGCCACCTATGCTGCTCATGTGTGGAACAAGAAAAGTCAGGGTACACACCTAGATTCCACATCCAGGGCTCTGCTGACCCAGCTACATGCCCGCTACTGCCCCACAACACATGAAGTCATGAAGATGTACTTGTGAGGACCCTGCAGGCTGTATCAGCACCGTTACTGCCTTCCCCAGGGAGGCAAGGTGAGCAGGAGGGAAAGAGGGCTCTGAGCTGTTGCTGCTGATTTTAGAAGAGACCGAGGCTGGCCTGGGGAATATGTGCCGCCTCTGTACACCTGCCCCTCCGGGCCAGAGTGAGACTGGTTGATACACTTTGTCCAGTGTTCTGGGCTGTCAAGTGGGTCTAGAATTAGTAGCATCTGGGGCCTTAAGGAGCTAGATCAGCAAGCCTGGAACACTGAAGAGCATTCTAAGGCAAGAAGACAGATGAGGCCAGGAGCAGAACTCAGAGAGGCCTGGGTAGAAATGCTAAGAAGGGTGGGGCTCTCCCAGCTTCATGAGCCCAAGGGGAGGGGCAGAACTCTCTGGGAATCTTTCCTCCCTTGGGGCACCGCTGTGAAGATCTGCCACAGCCCATTCCAGCAAGCAGGGGAAGTAGAAATTCCTGGGGAAAGTGTTTTTTGTTTTGTTGTTTTGGTTTTTCAAGACAGGATTTCTCTGTGTAGCCTTGTTGTCCTGGAATTTGCTCTGTAGACCAGGCTGGCCTTGAACTCACAGAGATCCACCTGTCTCTGCCTCCAAGTGCTGGGATTAAAGGGATGCACTACCACCACCTGGCTGGAAAAAGTGTTTTAAATCACCGCCCCACCTTTGTAGACACTGGAGGCGCTAATAAAAGTGACTTACCAACACCTAATGCCCCATGGTCACATAGCACATTTGTGAACACAGACTTGAGCGTTGCCCATGCACGTGCACGCGCACACGTGCACACACGAGCATACACACACACACACACACACACACACACACACACACACACTGTATCCTATAGATGGGAAAGGGACTGGAGAGTAGCCATTTCATGGGTCACAAAACTCACTTGGAGAGGCTGGGCTCAGAATTGGGTGACTGACTGAGAGGAGCCTGTGGTTTCGCCTCACTTCTCAAAGCTCACAAACAGCTGAAGTGGTGTCCCAGCCTACTCGTCTCCCTTCATAAGCCTCCATCCATTTTAGCCTACATGGGGCTCAATATGAACACCACAGTGTGATGGGACTCCGGCCTTGTCCTAGAAGCCTAGCCAGGCTTATGGGAGCTCCTGGAAGTGCCTTGCTATACAGCCCCCAGGGGCTGAGTCACAGAAACATCTATGCAGTCACAACTGACTCTTTCTTTGGCTGGGCATTCCCATGGGTGATAGGGGGTTGGGAGGTTGCAAGGAGCCCTGGGCCACTCTCCAGCAGTGAAGCAGGGAGACATATTAGCCCTGGGCTCTGCAAACAGGCTTGGACAGCTCAGTAAGGGGCTGAGCTGCCAGGCTCCAAGGGTATTCAAGAGCAGGTGAGGTTTTGATGAAGACAATGAATTTTAAGCCAATTCTCCAGTTGATTCTCCAATCAATCACAGTATCATTTGAAGAGATCTCAGTGGTGGGGGCTGGAGAGATGGCTCATCTGTTAAGAGCCCTTGCTACACTTCCAGGGGACCCAAATTTAGTTCCAAGCACCCAATTTGGGCAGTTCATAACCACCTGTAACTCCAGCTCCAGGGCATCTCCTCCAGCTCATACACACGTGCACATTGACAACAACAGCAAAAGTCTCTACATCATGGCTGGCTGGTGTGGAATTTACTGCAATTCCCATTTCAGTCTCCCAAGAGGTAGGATTGTAGACATGAGCTACTATGCCCAGGTTCACCGATGTTTGAAAATTTCTTTCTGTTTTAGAACTACAGGTTTTAACAATACAAACCCTATATGTAACTGTACATGTTGGAACAAGTGAAATGATTTCCTAGGATTGGGGGTTGTTTAGCCTCATGATCATAATACGGTGAGACCCTAATGGGGTAGCACACAGAAATGAAAGAATCACTCCCTCCCCGTAAGCTCATCCATTGCACCCTGTAGCCTTCAAAACATAGGCTAGCACCCCTAACACTTAGGCTACCACTCAAGACCCTTCATAGCTTGGTCCCGCCTCCTCCTTCATCCACACTAAACTCATATTCTTGGCTCCTTTCCACCTCATAGCAGCATCTTGATACCCAGTGTGCTCCTGCCGTGCTGCCTGCAATACCTCTCCAGCTCTCATTGCTACCCACAATGCACACTGCTTCTTAGGAAGCCTGGGAAGTCATCCCAGTTTTCTTCAGCAAAGGTCTTGAAAATGAGAACTTGCCAAACGCTTCTCAGAGTCATCCCTACGCTTGGACTCAGAATCCGACGTAGCCGGTGAGGGTCTCCCGGGGTTCAGATTCCTGTGGAGCTGAAGGGCCAGAAGGGGCCAGCCATGGTCTACCATTCCCTGGTGCACATCAGTCTGAGACTTACTTGGCCGTATGACTCCTCACCCCACAGCTGCAGCCCTCTCTGAGGGCCTGTGGGCTGGCCTTCCAGATGGATCCAGGAGGGAGCGTTGGCCCCAGACCTTCCTTGAGTCATGCTTAGCTGGGCCGTATCCAAGAGCAGGGAATGGGAAAATGCTCTGAGAATGGGGGCACTGAGCAGAGGTTCGTCTACATTCTCTACCACCCTTCACCCAGCCACTCCACGATGAACCTCTTAATCCAGTTGCCATAAATGCCAATCAAGATACAGCACACCAGAAATAACATCATACCCTGGAGAACAGACAGGGAACAGGGAGGCAGGGCCTGGGTGCCAGGAGCTGACTCATCCCTAAACTGAGAGACTGTGAGGCCCAGTGAGGGGATCCCTGCATCCACCATCACAAGCCTTGTTCATGTACTTCCTGGGCTGGGGAAAGACTTGCTGATGTCCAGCTAAAGAGCCCCTTCGCCAGCCTCTGAGTTGTGGCCAAGTGTGGCTTTTTCCTTTTGTGCAAAGAGCAGCTGAGCAATGCCACTTTCCAGCACAGATGTGACTGACAGAGGAACCATTTGGTGCCTGGCACAGACACACTGTGTGCCCCCAAATCCTTTCTTCTCACCCCCACCTTCTACACTGGGGAGTGGAGTCTAGACCCTTCTGAGTTTAGAGATAGACCCAAGCAGGCTGACAGAGTCTGTGTGACCTGGGAGCTGACATCCTAATCACTTCATCGCACCCACAGACAGAGCCCCGGCAACCCCCCCCACACCTCCCTGCAGGGTCCCTCACCCTCTGCCCCTGCCTGATTCCAGATACCCTGCAAGCATTTCCCCTGCCCTGGGCCAACCCCACAGTGGGTGGACACCCTGGCAACCTTGGGCTGCCTCTTTATGGAGAAGTCAGAACATTCTCTGTGCAGCTGGATACTCTGAAAAAGGAAAAGGGAGGGGTGCCTTGGGTGGAACATGTCCTTGGGACATGAAATCAGATCCTCAGGCCCCTATGCTTTCTCACTGGCTAGTCTGTTTACAGATGTTTTTGTCCAGGGCTGAGGAGGGCAACCCACAGAGGCCCGAGGCAAGCTCTCTGTCAATTACCTAATGAATCTTCCAGGCTAGCCAGCCAGGCACTGGCCAGCAGGGAAGTCTTTCCCAGCAGCTCGGAGCTAGGGGACTAATTTCCCCTGGCTGCTGTATCAACATTCAGCCTCTTGTTTAAATATTAAATTGGACTGCCCTCCATCTGGGGCGGGAGCTGATGCAGAGGTCTTGGACAAGTGCTGCTTACTGGATCGTTCCCTATGGCTTGCTCAGTCGGCCTTCTTACAGAACCCAGGATCTCCTGCCCAGAGGTAGCACTGCCCATATAGATTTGGGCCTTCATTAACTAAGAAAATGCACCACAGACTTGCTCACAGGCCAATCTGGTGGGGGGCTGAAAGCTGCTGTAACCAACAATGGTTTGCAGAAGATTCTGTCTGCCTCATGTTAGTCCCGAGGTCAGAGGTGTCTCAGCCCTTCCCGGGCTGTGGTTTGTCAAGAATTCAGCTACTGCCACTTTCTAGTCAGCCAAACAGGGACCTACTAGTGTCCAAGGCAGATGTCTTCAAGGACATAATCCAGAAGTTGCAGGATTCGCAACTTTTGCTCAAGTCCCATCTGCTTTGACCACATCCGGAGACTAGGCAAAAGAGGAAGGAAGCAAGAGACAGGCAGTGACCAAAGGACTGCTGTTCTCTCAGCTGCTTCCACTGACTGCCTCTGCCATCAAACTGTGAGCTCTTCTAGAGTCTGACCCATCCATGAGCCTCTCATCATCCTACCTGAGCCCCGACATGGGGGAGGGGGCCCATGACTGCTAAATGCATGAGAGAGGCCCAGGTGATTGAATGAATAAGGCAGAGGCCCTGCTGTCATTCAGTGAGTGCCCCTAAGTGGTATTCCTGAGAAATGACCCTCTCAGAGCTTGGGCTTGGTGGGGGTAGGGGTCTTTAGGTCACAGGGGGCATGCCCTCCAAGGGGATTGTGAGACCCAGTCACTTCCTAGTTTGTTCACTGACATGTGGTACGCAGTGTGAGCCCTCCCTTGCCATCCGGCGCTCCACCAGAGGTCTAATACCTACCTAGCCATAGATTGGAACGTCTACAATTCTTTGCCAAAGCAAACCTTCTCTCTGTTTACAAGCTGACTAACCTAGGGCCTTTGTTACAGCCACAGAAAACAAGCTCTTCCAGAGCACACAGGTTCAATTCCTGGCACCCACACAGTAGCTCAAGACTGTCCCTCCAGTTCCAGCTATTCCAACGTCCTCACACAGACATACACGCAGGCAAAGCACCAGTGCACATAAAATAAAAATAAATTTAAAAAATGGAGCATGAAAGCCATTAGAAGGGGCAGAGCCGAAGAACAGGGGGATGACTTGTTCCATGAAGCACTGGCAGGGGGGACGGAGTCCTTGAGCCAGGATTTAGAGCAGCTGCAAGGTGGGAACAATCTAAACTTAACAGGACTGAGGAATCCCTAGGAACCCGTAGAGCATTCTTTAGGGTACACCTGGGAAGTTAGCAACCCAGTCAGCGAGGACCAGGTGGGAAAGAGCTGCCTCAGTGCCACGCATGGTCTAGTCCCTGAGGCTCCCAGTGAGAAGGAACAGGGTTGGGTCACATCTCCACCCCGGCCAGGCCATTGTCTCTCCAGGCTCAGGCTGGGACTGCAAACAGCAGGACTTTCTCCAGTGTCCTGTTTGCAGGCTGCCAGCTTCAGGCTGCAGTGACGCCATCGGCTTCCCTAGTTCTGAGCCTGGTCTCTGGAACAGAAAAGGACATTTCTGTGCCAGTGACAGGGTGTTTCCCTGTAGGGGGTATGGAGGTCTTTGGGCTCACAAACAAGCACTAGGGGAACCAGGAATGTTTAGCACAGAGTTGATCCTTCAAGGGGAGGAATGTAAAACCTATTTTCTGTCCAGAAGTTGGAGCCAGTGTCTGCTCTAGCCTGACCTTTACACCGTATGTGTGACCGGAGCCGGCACCAGGCTCTCCTCCAGCCCTTTCTCATAAACTTGTTTTTCTCAGCCAATCTTAGAACCCATCTTTATGGAAGGTATCACATGTACTTTACAGAGAGTTCTGATGCAATCACGTTTGATCTGTATTGAGTTTACTTTGTTCCTCAAAGAGATTTTGGTGTGTTGTATTGTGCATTCCGGATTGAGTTAATCATCACAAGGACAGTTATCAGCAGATTGTACTGCATTTCAACATGCCTAAAATAAACAGTTAAGAGCCAGGCTCCCCAAGTTTGAACTCACTGGCCACTGAGTTGTGTTGTTTGACCAGTTTTACCATCTGTGGCTTGTGGCTCTGCTGTCCGTTAAGGCCACAGAGACCCTCACATTTCCCCACTTCCCTAGGAGACGTGTCACACTGGTCCAACAAATTTACTGTGCCTTTAAGCCATAATCAGCGTGCCGTGTACTGCCTGCGGCTGGGGGTCATAGCTCCGGCTTCATCATCAGGCTGCCATTCTGGGTTTCACCACAAAGACAACAACCTACTGAACACTCATCCGCCTTAGAAAACTCTCTGAGTTTTGGGTGACATCTGCATCCTGTCCCTTGCCCCTGGGCTGCTGAGCCAAACTGGGGTGAGGGACAAAGTGTGGGTGGGGGTATCATCTTGACCCCCAGAAGGCTGTACAGTAGTCCCCAGGTTCCATCACCCTCCACCCTAGGGCAAAGCCAAGTGGGTGGAGCGCATAGATCTGGAGCCCTGTAGGAAGCAATGGGATGGTGACAGTGGAGGCTGAGAAGTAACAGTCTCCAAGACCCCACAAGGCTCAGAATGAGGTTCTGTGGGTAGAGTGCTTGCCTTGTGTGCATGAAGTCCTGGGTTTGATCCCCAGCATTGAATAAGCCCAGTTTGTTGGTGAATCCCAGAACGGAGGGATGCAGGCAGGAAAATCAGAAATGTAAGGTTGTCCTCCACCACCATCAGTCAATCAAGTGGTGATGTATCACAACCAGGCACGATGTGATTGAATTGTACATTTGACAGTGGTTGAGAAGGAGCCAGTGTGGAACAAGTATCTGTGGTCCCAGCACCCACATGGCTAAGGCAGGAGGATCACTGCAAGTTTAAGGCCAGCCTGGATTACATAGCAAGCTCCAGGCAAGCCAGAGTTACATAGTGAGATCCCGATTTAAAAAACAAAAACAAGGCAGGATTTTGGCTGTAGCTCAGTTGGTAGAGTGTCTGCCCAGCATGGACCCTGAGTTCAATTCCCAGTCCCACATTGCATGGTGGTGCACACCCGTAATCCCCTCACTTAGGAGGTGGAGGCAGGGAGATCTGGAGTCTGGAGATCATCCTTGACTAAGTTGCAAGTCTGAGGCCAACCTAGGCGACATGAAGCCTATGCAATACAAAACTACACCAGGCACAATGGCTCATGCTTTTTTTTTTTTTTAACTAGATTTATTTATCTTACGTGTATGAATGTCTTGCCTGTATCTGGTGTGTGTATATATGTACCACGTGTGTTTCTGGTGCCCTTGAAGGTCAGAAAAAGCATCACAGACTGGAGTTACATACAGTTGTGAGTCAGCATTTGGGTGCTGGGAACCAAACTCAGGTCCTCTGCAAGAGCAACCAGTGCTCTCAGCCACTAAGCCATCCCTCCAGCCCCAAGGTGGCTTATGTTTTTAATCCCATCATTTGGGAGGCAAAGGCAGTGGATCTCTGAGTTCCAGGCCAGCCAGGGCTATGCAGAGGGACTCTTTCTCAATAACAACAGAGTGGTATGCAGTGAGGTCACAGGAGCTATTGTCCTCAGAGTCTGAACCTGAGGGTCACCTGCAGGTGTGTGTCAACACTGTGCTTAGAAGCAGAGACCCCCCCACTGCTGGGGTAATAAAGAGCCTCCCCCCACTCCGGACTGCTGTAAATAACTGTCTACATAAGCAGCTGAGCCGGCCCCTGTGGTATCTTTGTCTGGGGCATATAGCAGGATAATTAGGCTGGCTAGTTCAGTTCTTCTATTTTCCAGGGTTTTTTATTTTAAATTATTTTTATATCACATTTTATTTATTTCTCCTGCACGTGCATGTGTGGGGACGTGCCGTGGTGTGGATGACTCCAGGGAGTCAGTTCTTATGCACGGGTCCTAGAGATTTGAACTCAAGTAGTTAGACTTCCTGGATCATGTGAGGGCATGTGTGTACGTGTGTGACTGTGTGTACGTGTGTGACTGTGAGTGAGTGGTGTGCACATGTGCACACATGTGTGGAGAACAGAGGTGGACACTGCCTGTTTTCCTGTCTCCTGTAACCATTCCCTGCCTTTTGTTCCCCTTTATTTTCATTTTATGTGTGTTTTGCCAGCATGCATGTGTGTGTGTGTCACATGTCTGCAGTGCCTTCAGAGGCAAGAGTACATGTTAAACCCCTGGTCTACAGTTGCAGGTTAGGAGCCTCCATGTAGGTACTGGGAATTGAACATGGGTCCTCAGCACTCTTAACCCACAAGCCACCTCCCCAACTCCCCACCCTATTTTGTGAGATGGGGTCTTGCTCTGGACCTGGAGCTCACTGATTGGCTGGCTGGCTGTGAGCCCCTGGGATCCAGCCACACCTACTTCCCAACACAGGGATTACAGAAGTGTGCCACTCCCAACAGCTTCCTCCCTAATGGGTTCTAAGGATCCAAGCACTTTACCAACCAAGCCTTCTCCCCAGGCCCTTTGGTGGATCTCTGCTTCTCCAGTTTTGTGTAGTCTGGCTATGCAGTGACGCCTTCCAGCAACCCTAGGACAGGATTGCCCATCCCAGAGAGGCCCACGGGTTCAACTCTGCCTGTGGAATCAACAGCTGGGCATTCCCTCTCCTGAACCCTAAACCTCTGTGTCCCACAATACTGCCTAACACGGGCCAGCCTCATTTCGGCCTGTGGCAGAGGCTCCTGTCATCCCCACGCCCAGTTCTGCCTTGGTGCAGCCCAAGCCTTTAGCTTCCCCATTCTGTCCCCTTCCCCAGGGAAATCCCCAGCTGTCTGCCAGACTTCAGAGAAACCACAAGAACCTAAATATTTCTTCACTGGGAAGTGCTATATCCTAGGATTGCTGGGAAATCAGGCTTAAAAAAAAATCAGTCAATTGAAGACAAGAAATGACTCATGCTTTGGTAAAAGGGGGTAAAAGGAGCACTATTTCACAAGCTTCCTTCTGGACATTGGACAACAGAGACCTGCAAGAAAACCCTGTCTCCTACAGCAGCTAACTTTCCATTTGGACATTTTTTTTTCCACTTTGGTTTTAAATGTAGTTCAATTCCCAGATCAATCACGAAAGGTCAGGGCTGAGGTTAAGGAAGAGCAGTCCATCTGAGGAAAGTGAGCACAGACAGATGAGCATACGGCCCAGCCCTGCTGCCTTCCGGAACCACAGGATTTCAGGACTGGCAGGGAACAGAAATATCCTAGGCTAGCTGCTGGAACCCCGGCGAGGCAGCGTCTTCCCAACATGAGAGTTTCAGACACAGAAGAAGCAGACGTAATTAACAACAGAGGCTTCGTTTCTCTGGGCTATGAGACTAGAAAATGCAGAGTGTGGGCTCAGTTCATTCCTCATCTGAACATCCTAGGCTTCCGAGATCGTCCTCTGAACAGTCAGCGTTTTATTTCATGGTCTCTCTGTAGCTGCTCCAGCTCCTGCCATTGCACCCATATTCACCCTGCAGATTTTACCCAGAGATCACTGTTACTGTGTTTATTCATTTATTTTTGGTTTGTTGGCCAGTGTTTGCCTGCATGTGAATATGTGTACCATGTGCTTGCCTGATACCCATGGAGACCAGAAGAGGGAGTCAGGCCTCCTGGAACTAAAGTGATTATGAGCCACTATGCAGGTACTGGGAACTGAACCCCAATCCTCTCGAAGAACAGCAAATGCTCTTAACCACTGAGTCATCTCTCCTGCCTTGAATTAATTAATTTGAGGCAAGGTCTCACTATGTAGCCTTGGAACGCCTGGAACTCACTATGTACACAAAGCTGGCCTCAAAATCATAGAGATCTGTCTGCCTCTGCCATCTGAGTGCCGGGATTGAAGGCATGTGCCACCAGGACTGGCCACACTTCTGCCATTATTGATTAGGCCATACTCCCCTATTGTTGCAAGGGGAGCTGGGTAAAACAGTTATTAGGTAAGAACACAAGTACTGAGCTAACAGTCTAGTGCAAGACTGTAGAGATGGTTGATGGGTAAAAGCATTTATTGCTCTTGCAGAGGACCCAGGTTACGTTCCCGGCACTGTCATGGGATCTGACACCTCTGACCTCCATTTGGTGCACATACATAAAGACAGACAAAACAGTCATACACATAAGAGGAAGTGAATATTAAAAATTATTCCCTCTGGGCAGTGGTGGCACACTCCTTAACTTGGCAGGCAGAGGCAGGTGGATCTCTGAGTTTGAGGCCAGCCTGGTCTGCAGAGCGAGTTCCAGGACAGCCAGGGCTACACTGAGAAACCCTGTCTCAAAAAAGAGGGGGTGTAGGATGGATACTAAGGAGAAGTCACCTATGTCTGCCACAAGAGCTTTCCGTCAGCTGCAGGCCAGGGTCTGGTGAGTTAGCTCAGTGGATACTGCACACACATGAAGAACCAATTTCTGATCTCTAACACCCTTATGAAGAAACTAGGCATGGCAGCAAGAACCTGTAAGCCCAGTGCTGAAGGGGCAGAGACGGGATCCTTGGAACTTGCTGGCCAGTCCAGATAAGCCCATGAACTCAAGCTTCAGTGAGAGAACTTGTATAAAACACAAGGTAGAGAAGTAATTGAGAACATCCAAGGTTCACACTAGCGTCTACGTATGCATACAGATGTGTGAAACCACACACACACACCAAAAGAAGCAAGGATATAAATTCCGGCCACCATGCGTCATGACTTCCTAGAATGCAATGATAGACGGTTTAGACTGTCAGGCAGGACATAGACGTGAGTGGTGGGGGTGGGACCCGGGAGGCCTGCCGACAACCCACGCCCTCCTTCTGTCTGTGCAGCCTGATAAGCTATTGTCAAACCTCAGCCTTCCATGGAAAGCCTCAGTTCTAAAAACAGTCACACGTCTTAACTGAGTCATGACATCAGTCATGAGACCATGAGCCATCTCAAGAAGTGGCTTATTAGCTGACCAAGCGCCTGAATCTCATGGTGGTCAGAACACCCTTCTAAGATTAAAAGTTCCCCGAGGCTGGGCAGGGCATGGTGCACACCTTTAATTCCAGCACTCAGGAGGCAGAGGCAGATGGATCTCTTGAGTTTGAGGCCAGCCTGGGCTACAGATCAAGCTCCAGCACAGCGTTCACTTGCTGTTGGTCACTTTGTGTTTGTGGAGCACTAGTATATGTGCTCATTTGAGCTGTGCTCTTTTATTCTCAAAGGAAATTTATTTGATTTTTATGTATGCCACATGGGTGTGCCCTCAGAGACCTGAAGCCGGTGTCCCATCCCCTGGAGCTAGAGTTACAGGCTGTTGTGAACATGGGTGCTGAACTCTGTCCTCTACAAAAGCAGCAAACACTTTCCTTTCTTTCTTTCTTTTTCTTTTTCTTTCTTTTTTTTTTTTTTTTTTTTTTGGTTTCTTCTTCAAAGCAGGGTTTCTCTGTGTATCCCCAGCTGTCCTGGGTGTAGACTAGGATGATCTCAAACTTAGAGATCTGCCTGCCTCTGCCTCCTGAGTATTGGGATTAAAGGTGTACACCACCATTGCCCTGCTGAAATTGACTTTTCTTAAAATAAAGTGCTGCTTTTGGTAGTTGAAGGAAACAAAATTCTGGTTTTGTAACAGGTTAGCCAAACCACATCACTTGATCTAACCACTTTTTTTTTTTTTTATCTAACCACTTTTTTTTATCTAACCACTTCTTGAGGAGTAGCTGATATGCCCCAAAGTTAGGATGATGGCCAAACATCTGTCATCTGACACTGGCCAGCAGCCTCCTCAGCAAGTTATGAGACACCCATACCCACAGAGAGAGAGAGAGAGAGAGAGAGAGAGAGAGAGAGAGAGAGAGAGAGAGAGAGAGAGAGAGAGAGAGAGAGGACATGCCTGCCACGCGCAGGCCAATGCTCAGGTGTAGACTGAACCTGGGCAGTGGAGGCAGGTGTTGTAGCATCAGGAGATCAATGGTCCTAGCTCACACACATGCTGTAACTGGCATCTTTGTATTACTCCACCAGTCTGCAGGTGTGGGACCCTCTTTGAGGAACTGAAGGGAATATGTCTCTTCTATTTCATAAGGACAGGTAATTTGGCTGGGACATAATGCTGACAAATTAAAAACCAGGGCTGTCTTTCAACTGCCTGTGATAAGAAACAAGGAATCTGATGAGCTAAGGAAGGGACAGTGTTCAGTTGCTTTGAGAAACCCAAGCCCCAGCAGACCTGTGATCCATAGCCCTAGCACAGTCCCTGAGTACCCCAGCTCTGAGACCAGACCCAGGGAAAAACACTCTGACTTCAAAGCCAGAGCCAAAAGAACCCACTTCTTTGCTGCTAGAACCAGAGCCAGTTAAAGAAATTCGCCCTGGCACTAAAATTGGAGTCTAAAAGCTTAAAAGGACCCAAGAAAGAAACACAGTTTGGCCCTGAAGCCAGAGTCATCTCTGCCCCCTCACACAAATCCAACCAATCCCTGAGCAGGAAAAACTGACCAATCCCTGAGAAGGGAAGGAGTAACCTCTACTCTAAAGGCATGACTCCCCATGGATCTTAAGCCTAGGGAAGTAGTAACCCCTAGCCTAGAGACATCCCCCTGACCTTAGCAGGAGGCAGCCTCTTCCAATCAGTGAGGTGCATGACTGCCCCTGACCTTAGCCCACAGGGATAGGCCAATCAGAAACGGGCAGCACAACACCCCAAGGGAGAGATCAGTCAGAAACGGGAAACACTCCAACATAGGAAGAGGCCAATCAGAAATGAGTTAACAACTCCAGGTATCCATGTCCTGAGACAACAATGTTGTAATTCCCCCTAGACCCAAGGCAGCCAATCAGCTCAGTCCAGATACCCTGGCTTGAGCCAATCCCAAGCTATTGAGGTTTGAAATTCCCCAAGCCCCTTTCCTCTTGCATGGCCACTATACACTCCCTCCCCTCCCCTGGGCTACTGCGGCTGCTTCTTTTTCTTCCTCAGACAGATGAAGTGGCCCAAGTTAACTTGGAATAAAAACTCTTTGCTTTTGCTTGGGATCCATGGTGGTATTTTGGGGATCCAAACTTTGGGCATAACAGCTTGGATTTCAGGGAGGATTAGGAGGTTAGAGCTGGGCAGGGTGGTGCACACCTGCAATCCCAGAGGCTGAGCCAGGAGGATCACAAGTTTGTGGTCAGCAGGGAGGGGAGTAGGCAGGGATCAAAAAGGTTAGCACAGAAACAAAGTTGTATAACAGCCAGGCATTGTAGTGCACTCTTGTAAGCATTGCAGTTTGGATGGAGTGGGGATGGTTTCTGGCACTCAGGAGACACAGTGTTACAGCTCTGGGTGGAAAGGTATTCTGACTCTCAGGAGCCAAGGAATACCACAGGTCACAGTAAGCGCAGCAGCTTACAGCCCTACTTCAGGGAAAGGCTTCCCCAGTGTATTAGCTCTGCTCCAGCAGAGGAGGCTTCACCACGTTGTCACAGTTTGGTTCTGGTTTCAGGAGTGTACCATCCATTTTGCTAGGGGAAGGTTTCCCCTGCAAAAGTGTTACAGCCCTGCTTAGCTGGCTCAGCTCAGCTCTGCTCTGGCTCTGGCAAAAAGTTGTTGCCCAAATTTCATTCAAGAGATTTATTGGGAGGGAAGAATCCAGGAGAGCGGGACTTCCACAAGCTGAATAGACGTTTATATAGGGCTTCTTGGGGGGGGGGGGGCGGAGTTTTTCCAGGGAGTTTTCCAGGGTGGGGATTGGCCAGATTTCAATCCCTGAGCTCAGAATGGCTAGATCTCCTGCTCAGGGATTGATTGGTTTTCTGCACAGGTTCAGGATCAGATTTATCTCTGGTTTCAGGGCCAAAGTGTGTTTCTTTCACTGGTCCTTTTTAGCCTTTTGGCTCTAATTTTAGAGCCAGGGTGTGTTTCTTTCACCGACTCTGATTCCAGGGACAAAGTGTGTTTCTTTGGTGCTGGCTTCAGGATCTGGGTGCATTTCTTTGGTTCTGGTTGCAGGGCCAAAGTGTGTTTCTTTGACTGGCCCTTTTCCCCTACAACTCCAGTAATCCCAGCACTTGAGCAGTTAAAGAGAAACACTCAGGTAGCCAAAAACAAAACAAAGAAAAAAAAAAACCAGGGGGCAGGGGTGCTGGTGAGGTGACTCAGGTTAAGAGCACTGGCTGCTCTTCCAGGAGTTTTGAGTTCAATTCCCAGCAACCACATGGTGGCTCACAACCACCTGTAATGAGATCTAGTGCCCTCTTCAGGCATAGATGCAGGAGGAACACTATATACAGAACAAATAAATCTTAAAAAAAAAAGTCAGCACACGCCATCTAGTATGTAGAAACTACATCATTGCACTGCTTTGTTTTGCTCAGCAATGAGGCTGATTTCTACTGTAATAAAAGTAACTTTTTCTTCCATCTCCCCTCCCCCAGGTGCTCATCCAAATGGCTAGTTAAATGTCATGGTTCATCCTGTTGTGCCATGGTCCTGCCCACCGCCAAGTTTCTTCTTTTTTGTGTTTTCTCCTATTTTGGCAAGTTCTTTATCTGCAAACAGAACCTGTTTCCATGGGAAACTTAAGCAGAGCCAGTGGTCCAAGCATCGAGCTGGGTACCTGGGAGTTGGGTACACTTTACAATTAGACTTTTTTTAAAAGATTTTTTAAAATTTATTTTGTACACAGTGTCCCACCTGCAAGTATGCCTGCAGGCCAGAAGAGGGCACCAGATCTTGATGAATGGTTGTGAGCCACCATGCGGTTGCTGGGAAAGGAACTCAGGACCTCTGGAAGTCAGTGCTCTTAACTGCTGAGCCATCTCTCCAGCCCTACAATTGACTTTTTGAAATATTTTTGTTTTTGTAGCTCAGGATGGCTTCAAACTCACTGTATAACGAAGGATGTCTTTGAACTCCTTATCCTCCTCCCTTGCCACCTTCCTTGAGTGCTAGGATTAGCAGTGTGCATCAAACCGAGCTTCACGCTCGCTAAGCATTCACTCTGCCGACTGACCCACATGCCCAGCCCTGCTGTTGGCCTTTATATCCAAAGATTCCTCACTTACGGGTCCAGTCAAAGCCAGATAAAAAATATCCAAGGGAGGATCATTGAGACGGCTTATTGGTTAAGGGCCAGCAGAGGCCCACTGACCTGAGTTTTATCCTCAGGATTCATAGAGGTGGAAGGAGAGAACCAACTCGAAGCCCTCTGACTTCAATCGTGCATAGACCCAGTGTCACACTCCACAGGGCGTCAGTGATATTACAGGGGAGGCCTCCCTCCTGCTGCGGCCTTCCACCAGGCTGCCACCTCCCTTCCCTCGCCCTTGCAGAGTTTCTTACCTGAATTGTCTGGTTTACACCCCATACCTACCTTATGAAGTTGTCAGAAGTAGTCCCATCCGCCTTTGAGATGGAGTGATGACTGGACCTTGGAGTCATCGTCACCTGGGTTGGGCGGTTGTTTGAAACAGGGTCTCAGTGTGTAGCTTGGGCTGACCCAGGCTCTCGAATCTCCTGCCTCAAGCCTGGAAAGTGCAGGGATTCCCAGATGCCTCACCACACCCAGATCACAATGAAGATTTCAACTCTAACCTTGCCGAAGATAAATAAGATGTGCTCTCTCAACTGCATCAGGGTCTCCCAAGGCCCTGCCTGAGACTACCCCAGAAGTCTCAGGTCTCAACTGGACATGGTTACACAGGCTGTAACTCCAGGGTCATTCTCAGATGCATATGGAGGTTAAGGCCAGCCTGAACTACATGAGACACTGTCTCAAAAAGTCAGGAAAGCTTTCCCAGGTCTCACACAAATCATTTTGCATGTTACAAATGTCTACCATATGCATTGGCTTCAATGAGCAGAGTGGGCAAGACATCAGGACCCTTGACTATCTGGGTGGCTCAGGGCAACTGGGTGGATCCCCGCTCCCTAAAGGACTTTAGCAGTATCATCTATTCACCAGTGGGGCCGGGAGAGGTCAAGATAGGGTTTCTCTGTGAAGCCCTGACTATCCTGGAACTCACTCTATAGACCAGGCTGGACTTGAACTCACAGATTCACCTGCCTTTGCCTCCTAAGTGCTGGGATTAAATGCATCACAATCGCCCCCCCTTTAAGATTTATTTATAGCAGATCCCATGTGGAGCCCTGCTAGTCCATATTGTAGACAGGCAGGATGAGAACCTGGGATCAGAGAGGGGGTCTAGGTCCCGGAATCAGATTGCGAGCAGAGCTGTGGCCGGCAGGTGGCACCCTGAACCAACCAATGCCACTCTCACCTTGGTGAGGGAGTGGGGGTGTCTATGAAGACAAGGCTTCACCACAAATGTCAGAGAACCCAGAGAGAGCATGGGAGAGACAGGGACATGGCTTTGTAACGAGTGAACCTCCCGGGGATGGCTTGCACACGGGAATAACCTGGAAAGTGAGGCTCCTAGTGAAATGGACCGGGCAGCGCCACCTGTTGCCAGCCTAGAGCTTAACTGGGAAAGGGAGGAACTGTGGCGTTTGCCTATGATTTAAATTGCAGGCATTCCACCAGGCTGAACTCCATGGTTTCTTTTTACTTCTGGCCCATGGTACTTATTTTCAGTTTGTGATGATTCTAAACACAGCGTGTCTGAACCCGCACCGCTGCCGCTATTCATGGGGTGCAAAGTGCATCCGCCCTCCAGGAAAGGGAAGGTAGGAACCAGCACCACAGAATCCACGATGTCTTCAGAGCATCACAGCAGGTGGCACACACCTGCCAAAGTTACACACCCTGGGCAGAACTGCGGAAAGGAAGGAAGAAACTAGAGGGCAGGGAAGGAGGGAAGGAAGGAATTTGACGACTGTAATCTGGGATGTCTGTGCCATTGACACCCCTCCTCTCGCCATTCTGGTTCTGATACCCCACCCCAGCAGTTTGGCACAGCCATCCTCCTTACTCAAACCCACACACACACCCCTCCCCAATGCATACACAAATAAATAAATGTTATTTCTGAAAGGTTTTATTAACTTTCCGTGTATGTAGGGACCTTTACAAGTAAATGAAGTTCACATATGTTATGAGAACATTTATTTTTTCAGACTGAGCAACCCATCCGTGAAGGAGTGTGTGGTTGGGGGACATCTGGGCTGGAGTAGGGAAAGATTGGCCTTGGGAGCATGTGGAAGCTGGGGCAGATGTGGACACCCAGATGCTCCTTAATGCAGGGTCTCTGCAGCCTCTGGCAGCCAAGGCTCTGTCCACAAAGGATCCTCATAACTTCCGGTGTGGGCGCCAGACTGCTTCCTGAAACACTCCATCAAAAGTCACCAGTGGATCAGTTCAGCAAACGCTTGAGCAAACGCCCAGCTCCTGCCACGAGCAGCCTTCTGGGCTGTTGGGATCTCTTCATTTTGGAAGTAGCATTGCTTCAAGGAAATTCTTAGGTAGGGTCAACATAGTAAAAATGGCAATCCTTCCAAAAGTAATCTACAGATTCAATGTAATCCCCATCAATACTCAACTTCACAGACCTTGAAAGAACAATACTCAACTTCATATGGAAACACAGAAAACCAGCATAGCCAAAACAACCCTGTACAATAAAGGATCATCTGGGGTCACCACCATCCCACACTTTAAGCTCTACTATAGAGCTATAATAATGAAAATAGCTTGGTATTGGCATAAAAACAGACAGGTGGACCAATGGAATCAAATTGAAGACCCCAAATATCAACCCACACACCTATGAACACCTAATTTTTTACAAAGAAACTAAAAATATAAAACGGAAGAAAGAAAACATTCAATAAATGGTGTTGGTATAACTGGCTGTCAATATGAAGAAGAATGCAAATAGATCCATATCTATTCCCACGCACAAAATTCAAATCCAAATGGATCAAAGACCTCAATATAAATTCATCCACACTAAACCCCATAGGAAAAAAAAAGTGGGAAATGCACTTGAACGCATAGGCACAGGAGATCACTTCCTTAAATAAACACCAGTAGCACAGACACTGAGAGCAACAATTAATAAATGCTCAAAATCCTTAGTCATCAGAGAAATGCAAATCAAAACCACTCTGAGATTCCATCTGACACCGATCAGAATGGCTAAGATCAAAAACACCAATGACAGCTTTTGTTAGAGAGGATGTGGAGAAAGGGGAACACTCCTCCATTGCTGGTGGGAGTGCAAAATTATATAGCCACTGTGGAAATCAGTATGGCGATTTCTCAGAAAATTAGGGATCAACCTACCTCAAGATCCTGTAATACCACTGTTGGCATATACCCAAAGGAGGCACATTCACAGCACAAGGACATTTGTTCAACTGTGTTCATAGCAACATTATTTGTAATAACCAGATCTTGGAAACAATCTAGATGCCCCTCAACTGAAGAATGGATAAAGAAAATGTGGTACATTAACACAATGGATTACTACTCATTGGTAAGAAACAATGACATCCTAAAATTCGCAGGTAAATGGACAGAACTAGAAAAAAAAACCATCCTGAGTGAGATAACCCAAAACCAGAAAGACAAATACAATATGTACTCACTTATAAGTGGATACCAGACATAAAGGAAAAGATACCCAGCCTACAATCCACAAACCCAGAGAAGCTAGAGCCCTCTTCCAGCCAGAAACAGATGGAAGCAGATGCAGAAATCCACAACTAACCAATGGGCCAAGCTCCTGGAGTATAATGGAAGTGAGGGAGGAGCGATAATATGAACAAAGGAGTCAAGACCATGATGGGGAAACCCACAGATCACTGTCTCAGGTCTGACAAATGGGGAACCTGCATAAGACCAAACTAGATTCTCTCTCTCTTTTTGGTTTTACGAGACAGGGTTTCTCTGTATTGTTTTGGAGCCTGTCCGTCCAGCCGGGCCTCAAACTCACAGAGATCCGCCTGCCTCTGCCTCCCGAGTGCTGGGATTAAAGGCCTGTGCCACCAACGCCCAGCTTAGTGGAGCCCATTCTATATGGAGAGATACCTTGCTCAGCCTAGACACAGGGTGTGGTGAGTAGGGAGATGCCTTGGTCCTGCCTCAATGAGATAATGGGACAGACTTAGTAGACTTACTAGGGGACACCCTACCCTCTGCAAGGAGCAGACACGAGGTGGGGGAGGGAAGGAGTGGGAGGAGAGAAGGGAGGGGGAACTGGGATTGGAATGTAAAAAATAAAGTAATAAAAAAAGAAGAAAGAAAATTCTTAGTGCCTGTTTAAATGCATTTCAAGAGGAGGGGCCCAAAGCAGTGCCAGTAAGCACTTGAGTCAAATCCCATTCTGGTCTACTCTGTTGTTAATCTTTTGAGGCAGGACCTCAAGTAGCCCAGGCTGGCCTCAAACTCACTAAGTAGCTAAGAATGGCCTTGAACTTCTTTTAATTTTTTCCCCTAACTTTGAGGCTGGAGAAGTGGCTTGGTGGTTAAGAGCACTTGCTGCTCTTGCTGAGGACCTGGGTTTGTCGTCAACAGCCACATGACGGCTCACAACCGTTCATAACTCCAATTACAGGGATTCTGACGCCCCCTCCTAACCTCTGGTGGACACCAGGCCTGAATATGGTGCATATCCCTACATACACACTCAAACACATAAAATAAATAAACCTTAAAAAAAAAACATCCTGATTTTCCTGTTGGGGGAAGTAGCGCGCGCGCGCACGCGCGTGTGCCCATGTGGAGGTCAGAGGACCACCCTGTGGATTCCAGAGATGGAACTCTAGCTGTCAGGCTAGGCGGCGAGTGGCTTCTGCTGATTCATTTCGTAGAATCTGAATTTCTGATCCTGCCAGCTTCCCCTTCCCAGTGCTGGGATTACCGATGCGCACCACCACATTGTATGTGCCAACTATGTGCCTCTGGGGGATCAAACCCATGGCCTAGTGCATGTTAGGCCACACTGTACCAGCTCAACTACATCCCTAGTCCCTTGGATCCCATCTTTCCATGTAATCCAAAACAGAGTTGTGTGAGCTACCTGGGGCCCCAGAGCAAGGGATAGCTGCTCTTGCCTGTTATCACCACCTTGGAACCAAGGCAGACACCAGCGTCCACACGGGGGCGATGTTGTCCTCGGGATGTTTTTTCCCGAGAGAGGCTGCGATAAATGATGCTGTGCGGAAAAGTCTCAGTCTGACCATTCCAATCTAAATTTAGTCTTCCCTCAGGCTCCCACAAGCCCTTCAGCTTCCCAGAACGAACCGTGTGCATAACACACCTGGCATCCGGCATCACTCCTCCACTCCCAGACAGGAGCGGTGGGGACTCCAGCAATCGCTGGAGGTTAGTGTCAGCCTCAAACCCACCCCAACCCCACCCCCAACCCCACCGCAAGCCCTGTATAATCCAGGACTGACTTGAAAGCAGAAGTGTGGCCAGGCTTGAGTTAATGAAGGAGAGGCTTCACACCTCTGTGACCAAGTCTCGACTGAGCAGTCTGCACCCCAAACTTGCTGACCTCCAGAGACAGCCAGGCTCTCAGCCCTGTCCCCCTCTAACACTTCCTTGTGTTTTAGCTGCATTCTGAGCTTGGCTTGTGACCTGACAGGGATGCTTACTGACTGACTCACCTGGGCCTCAGGCCATCCCTATCCCTAAATGCATGCACAGCCCTTGACTTCTCTAACGGCCTCTGTCTGTACTTGAGTCCAGAAGAACTTCATGTTCTGCAGCCTCCCTGCCCCGTGATAGTCAGAACAAACTTTCTTCTAACAGATTGCAAGATATCAGCCAAAAGCAGAGAATAGCAAGGTCCCAGCTCACAGCACAGATGAACTTTGTGAACTACACAGGGCAGTAGAAACCCAAGGCTGCACTGGGTCACAGGGCAAACCCTTTCCCACACATACTGTGGGGAGTATCCCTGGGGACCATCCTTGAGTGCTTTGTAATACCTGGGGTATGGTGTTATACAGACCCCCAAACAGACAGCCACAGCCTATTCTAGTCTCCAGCTTCTTATGGGGGTTGTATTGAATGCTCGGACCCAGGAAGCCTCTGTGAGATCCACTGTGCACATTTTATAATCTGAAAAGAGTAGAGAGGACACAGTACACTAGAGGCATCAGTTAGTTAGTATATAATTCCACAATTTTCACTTTTCTTTCTTTTTTTTTTTTTAAGTTTTTGAGACAGGGTTTCTCTGTGACTTTGGAGGTTGTCCTGGAACTAGCTCTTGTAGACCAAGCTGGTCTCTAACTCATAGAGATTCGCCTGCCTCTGCCTCCCGAGTGCTGGGATTAAAGGTGTGCACCACCACTGCCTGGCTCTTTCTTTTTTTTTTTTTAAGATTCATTTTATTTTGGGCTGAGCACATCATGAATCCCAGCACTCAGGAGGCAGAGGCAGGTGGATTTCTGATTTTGAGGCCAGCCTGATCTACAGAGCAAGTTCCAGGCCAGCCAAGGCTACATAGTAATACCATGTCTCTATATATCTCTGGTTGTCCTGGAACTTGCTCTGTAGACCAGGCTGGTCTCGAACTCACAGAGATCCGCCTGCCTATTAAAGGCGTGCGCCACCAACGCCTGGCTACACTTTGTTTTTTATCGCTAACTCAAGGGGGAGCTTGGCTGTTCCTCACTGAGGTTCAACTTTACAGTGGCTGATTTAGAAATCCAAGGAAGAGAACAGAGGGAAGATGCAGGGTTAGCAATATGGCTGTTTGTTTGAGCATTTCAGGAATTCCAGGAAGGTGATCACACCTGGTCACACAAGCTTATCTAACAAAGGACTCTGGGAAAAGGCTGAGGGGAGCCAGACACCCAGACACAAAACCTGTTTATAAGAAAAGAAATGGAGCCGGGAGTGAGGTGGATCTCTGGGTTTGAGGCCAGCCTGGTCTACAGAGTGAGTTCCAGGATAGGCAGGGCCACACAGAGATACCCTGTTTTGAAAAAGAGAGAGAGAGGGAGGGAGGGAGGAAGGAAGGAAGGAAGGAAGGAAGCAGTGGACCTGAAGGAGGCCTCTGGGGAGATGTCTTAGTGGGTAAGAACACTGGCTGCCCATTCAGAGGACCCAGGTTTGGTTCCCAGCACCCATATGTTGTCTAACAGTTCCAGAGGATCCTATGTCCTCTTCTGGCCTCCTCAGGCACCAGGCATGCACATAGTGTGCATATATATGTATAACTCTCATACACATAAAAATCTCAAAAAAATCTTTTAAAATCCAGCACTCAGGCAACGCAGATGGATCTCTATGAGTCCAAGGCCACCTTGGTGGTCTATATAGTGAGTTCCAGACCAGCCAGGGTTATATAATGACAACCTATCTCAAAAAGAAAAAAAAAGTCGGGGCAGTGGTGGCACACACCTTTAAACCCAGTACTTGGGAGTTGGAGGCAGGCAGATCTCCATGAGTTTTAGGCCAGTCAGCTCAGGACAGCAAAGAATGCACAGACTACACAAAGAAACATTGTCTCAGAAAAAAATTAAATAAATAAAAATGTAAAAAAGTTCAAATCATCCACAATGTAGGATCCAGCCTGCAGCTTTCAGACTTGGCTCCAAATAGGAGCTCCAATATTTCAGGCCTTAAGAAGACCTCTGGGTAGTAACTACTAACCAGTCATCTCCATCATTTGACTTACAAAATTTGCTTTGATATTTACTAACTTTATGTGTGTGAACATTTTGCTTGCATCTGTGTCTAAAGTGCCATGAGCATGCCTGGTGCCTGCAAGAGGCCAGAAGATGGGTCTGAGACAGCATGTGGATGCTGGAAATTGAACTCAGGCCCTCCTCAAGAGCAGTGCTTTTAATGGCTGAGCCCCAACTTGTGCGTGGTTTTTGTTGTTTAGAGACAGTGCTTCACTTTGTAGCCCTGGCTGTCCTGGAACTCACTATGCAGAACAGCCTGGCCACATACAACCATCTGCCTCTGCCATCTGAGCGCACCAGCACAGCTGGCCTTGTAAGCGGTTTTTACATTTATTTATTTTTTACATGCATGGGCTTGTGCCTGTGGAGGTCAGAAGCAGTCAGATCCCTCTAGAACTGGAATCACGTCAGTTAAGAGATAACTGACTGAAATGACAGACTCTGGAGATCCACCATGGAGGGCCTCACCCTCCCTGGGGATCAGAGTGGAGATTGGGTGGGGGACTGGGGGACCTGGTGGAGAGGGCAGGGGAGGATGGGAGGGAGAGGGAGCCGGGATTGACATGTGAAACAAGCCTGTTTCTTTTTTTTTTTTTTTTTTTTTGGTTTTTTTTTTTTCGAGACAGGGTTTCTCTGTATTGTTTTGGAGGCTCTCCTGGAACTCGCTTTGTAGACCAGGATGGCCTCGAACTCACAGAGATCCGCCTGCCTCTACCTTCCAAGTGCTGGGATTAAAGGCGTGTGCCACCAACGCCCGGCAAACAAGCCTGTTTCTAATTTAAATAAAAAATAAATAGGAAGAGAGAGACAGAGAGAGACAGACAGACAGAGAGACAGAGAAGACAGAGACAGAGAGACAGACAGAGAGACAGACAGAGAGAGAGAGAGATCTGACATGGGAGCTTTGAACAGAACTCAGGTCCTCTAGAAGGGCAGCAAGTACTTTCAACTGCACAGGCTGTCTCTCTAGCCCAACGTTATCTACATCAAGGTTTCCCTCAGGGTTCAGGTTCCTTCATTCAGCCATGCTCTTTTCTTGTGTTCTCCAGTTTCCCCTGCTTGTTGACGACAGTTTGAGAGCCTTAGGCAGGCACAAACCGGTTTGGGGACAAAAACCCTTGCTGCTGTGAAGCAAATGTGAGACCGGGTGGCCTGGAGAGGAACAGTAAGGTGTCCAGGTTCCTTCTGGGCACAGAGCCAGAGGGAGACCCAGAATAGACTGGTCCAGTGTCTATCTCTGGCAGGGGTGCTGGGAGCACCTTCAGGTCTGGAAATGGTGTGGCCCCTCCCCAGCTTCTCCCCCTCCCCAGTGACCTCAGTACTAGCACCCTGTAGGACAGTGTGCCCTTTGCACCCCCTTTCTTCACTCAAGAGTACCCCAGATTATCACAGAGCACAACCCTCAGAGCAAAACAGCCATGTTTATCAGATCAGTTGTGCCAGTGTGTAAGAGTCTATCACGATAGGGCTTATTGGCTGCTGGCATTCTCCTGGAAAGGAGTGGCTGGGGAGGGTCACTGGACTGTCACCTGTGATTTCCAGCCGCTTCCACGCAGACAGCTGGTTGGTACATTTAGAGAACTATGGATTTGATGATTAGACCTTTGCTTTGGTTTTAGCAGGTGGTGCTGTCTATGTGCTGAATTAAGAAAATGCCCTATAGACTTGCCTACAGTCTGACATAGTGCCTCACTTTCTCACTTGGGCTTCCCCCTCCAGTGACTCTACCTCGTGTCAAGTTGACATAAAACTAGCCAGCACAACTGGGGGATGAGATGGTTAGCTCTGCTGCCCCATTCCATGTCCAGAGAGAATACACAGGACTGTTAGGGAGGGGTGGCTCCGATGGGGCTTTTGGGGTAGAATGGGATATCTGGAGGAGTGAGAGAAATGGCAGGTGAGATTAGGACCAGGGTACAAGTCACCACCATCCAGCTGAAGGAGCAGGTTAAGCCCCCAGACATGAGTGTTTACTCCAGATACTCAGGGAAAAGGAAAAGGTTCTTTAATTAACAGTGTACATCTGATTCTGCCTGACACCCAAAGAGAAACCCGCCTTTGAAGAGAAATCCTTTGCTGCTTGTGTAGATTGTGAGCTCTGACATTCCACACAGACGGTCATCTGTAAACCTTTAGGTCCCAGTCCCAAGTTATACATTCAATAGTTAAACATGTTCTACAGGGGATATTTGGAGATGGGGATTACAGTGCCCCTTCCTGCCTTTGGACTGATGGTAACATTAGTTATAGTGCTTGCTGTAGGGATCACTGGGACCGGGAAGCTCTGCTGTGTCTGGGAATAGCAGAATTGCTAAGGAGGATTGTCTCACTTCTTTAATGAGTTACACACATCTGGTTGTGCATCTTGTAGATGACATAAATATGAAAGAGTCTGTAAGGCGCATAAAACTGCTAACTAAAGGGAGGGCTATATGCCTTCCTGAGTTCTGACATCAGAGTCAGCTTAGCAATCAGCTAGATTGAGGACTATGAGTGTTCAGTCCCCTGTGACCCCGAGTTTTGAGTTGGAACCTTACAAAAGATTGTTAATGGTTCCAACAGCAGGGAATGACATAGGAGGGAATTTGGGTAATGAAGTTACGGAGTATTTACCAATAAATTTACTTAGAGGATGTGAAGTCACACAAAAGTAAAATTTAGCTGAAGAACTATGGTCTCGACTACAGACAAGTGACATTCTAAACCAGACCACCTTAAAAAGGGGTGGGCGCAGGGCTGGAGAGTTAGCTCAGTGGTTAAGAATACTTGTTCTTGCAAAGGACCTGGATTCCATTTCCAAGAGCCACATAGATGCTCATAACATCACCCCTAGGGCCCAGCTTTCCATTCTTGCCTATATAAGATATGTTTAATTGCTGACCATGTAACCTGAGGCTGGGACCGAAAAGAGATTCACAGACAACAGCTTTTGTGAAAACACTAGAGCTCGCCAGGCGGTGGTGGCGCACGCCTTTAATCCCAGCACTCAGAGTGAACTTTTAAGCACAAAAACCTTATCCTGGGTTGACACATACAGTTAACAAGAACAGTCAGTCAGAAGCAGAACTACAGAAGTAAAAAAGCAAGGTCAGCCCATTTAGAGACTTCCCCAGAGCTATGGACTTTGACGGATTAGGTCTTTGTTTGCATTTTTGGCAGGTGGTGCTGTTTACTTGTTGAGTTTTACAGCCTGGCTGGCACGTCCATCTTAGTCAGTTGTGCTAAATTCTGGAGGCCTGCTATAGATCTGGTACCCTCTTCTGGGCTGAGGGCACTGCATGATGGTGCATAGATATAGACAAAACATATTTTTTTCTTTTTTCCAAGACAGGTTTTCTCTGTGTAGCCCTAGCTGTCCTGGAATTCACTCCGTAGACCAGGACAGCCTCGAGTTCAGAGATCCACCTCCCTCTGCCTCCCGAGTGCTGGAATTAGAGGCATGTAGCAATACTGTCTGGCAAAATTTTTAAGAGCCTTCAGTCAGGCTCTTGGATTTCCAGACAGGAAGCAGGGAATAGGGTGGGAAGATGTGGATCACTTGTCTCTTCCTCCTGAGTACACACAGCACCATGTCTGATTAACCAGGGCTAATATAGGGCAATTATAATTTAAGATGGCTGCAGTCATGCCAGGCCAAATCCATAAGTGGCTATTTGAATAAAGCATGTATGTGCAGCATGGAATACTGTCCAGCAGATCTTGTTTCTAGAATCATTCAAGAAAGATAACCAAGATTTTTAGGACCAGGACTGGAATAGCATTAGCCGGGAAAACCTTTCTGGGCCAGGAACTAAGGAAGTGCTTAAACATACATAGTTATTAAAGGCCACCAAAAGAGCAGCAGTGGCCAAGCCTGGCCCAGTCCAAGCAGGAAGCAAACTAAATTGATGTTAGATTAAAATCAAAAGGAGTACACAGCTGTAAAGTTACAGCCAAGAATCCGCACAGATAGAAGGAAGTGCTATCAATAAGTCAGTGGGAGGGTGAGACAAACTTCCTAAGTTCAGAACTGCTGTAACTCCAGCCAAGAGAAGCAGGGGGTTCAGATGGTCAGGGTCATCCTGAGCCAGATGTGGAGTTCAAGGCCAAGCTGGACTACACCAGCAGGTCTCAACCCCACCCCACACGTGGGCTGGAGGCACGGTAGTCGGCAGAGTGCTTGGCTACAAGGCACAAAGTCCTAGATTGGGTGCCTAGCCCAGCATAAATTGAGCAGGGTGGTGCATACCGGTAACTTGGCAGATGGAGGCAGGGGGCTCAGAAATTCAAGGTCACCCTCCAATGCATAGCAAATATGAGGCCAGCCTGTCTTGGGTGGCTTAGCAGGTGAAGCACTTGCCGCACAGGCATTACAAACCATGTTTGATCTGTGGAGCCAACACAAAGGGGAAAGAAGATCAGCCTCACACTCACAGTCCCCTCTGCCCTCCAAGTGTACAACCTCCACATGCAAAATAATAGTTAATATAATTATTATTTATTATTTGGTTTTTCAAGACAGGGGTTCTCTGTGTAGCCTTGGCTGTCCTGGAACTCACTCTGTAGAGCAGGCTGGCCTCAAACTCACAGAGATCCACCTGTCTCTGCCTCCC
This sequence comes from Mesocricetus auratus, assembly GCF_017639785.1. Classification (NCBI taxonomy): domain Eukaryota; kingdom Metazoa; phylum Chordata; class Mammalia; order Rodentia; family Cricetidae; genus Mesocricetus; species Mesocricetus auratus. The sequence continues at coordinate 81,936,800 of NW_024429194.1, forward strand.
GCATGCTGGGATTAAAGGCGTGCACCACCACCACCCAGCCCTATTTCTCGTTCGTAGGTGTAGCTGCACACACCAGCTTATTCCTAAAGCACACCAACCTGGAGCCTGTCAAGAACTCATCATGATTATCCTCATTTTACAGATGGGGAAACTGAGTCAGTCACGTAGAGGCCAGGTACTAGGCCAGATGCTCTCTCTAGCCAAGGGTACTTCTCAGCCCCTCCAGGGTAGCCCCACCCAGTTGTGCCTGCTGGCTCCCTGCCATGTGTTTTAGAATCTTAGCGGGCTGTGAGGGGTTTACCTGGCACTTCAATACCGTGGTAGAGATGGCGAGAGAGGGGCTGGAAAGACGGATCCCAGGGGAAGAGCACTGGCCGCTCTCCCACAGGGGTCAGCTTCAACTCCCAGCACCTGCGTGTCCGCTCACAACCTTCCACAACTCCAAGTTCAGGGGACCCAGGGGTCTCTCCTGGCCTCTGGTGGGCATCAGGCATGCATTCAGACAGGGCACCCATACATACTACATGACTTTTTAAAAAAGAGTGAATGGAGGGAGGCCAGAAAGGAGTGGACAGTGCAATATGGGTTAAGAGTGGGAGATGTCGCTTGGTGTTGGGGGCGCACGCCTTTAATCCCAGCACTCTGGAAGCAGAGGCAGGCAGATCTCTATGAGTTTGAGGTCAGCCTGATCTACAGAGAGAGTTCCGGGACAGCCTCCAAAACAATACAGAGAAACCCTGTCTTGAAAAAAAAAAAGAATGGGGGTGTCAACTGGCCCCCCCAATGTGAAGCTGAAAGGACTTCAACAGACTCCTATCGGTTTGAGTCCTTTCATCATTAAGGCAGGGCTAAGCTTTCCACCTCCTAGGGTGGGTGTGAGAGGTGCAGGAGGTGTGTTTCAAGCCTTGTGCATGTGCTGAATGTGGGTTTTACGCCAAGAAACAGCCCCTGTCTTATAAGACGCAGCTTGGGACTCTCAGCCTCAAGACTCAGGCTGACTACAACCAGGTGCAGCTCTGACTTAGGAGTCTCCAAGTGAGGCGCTGGTATCTCTGGTGATGCATGGGTCACGCATCTTCCACAGTTTCTGCCAGGTCACTCATCTTCCAAAGAAACAGATCTCTTCATTAGGGGCTGGAGACATGACTCAGTGGTTAAGAGCGCTGACTGCTCTTCCAGAAGACCAGGGTTCAATTCCCAGCACCCACATGACCGCTCACAACTATCTGTAACTCCAGTTCCAGGGGACCCAACACCAATACACATAAAATAAAGGTGAAAGTTTAAGTCCCTTTGCAGATTAGAGGCGAGTGCTTAAAACTTAGCAGTTCCTCTCTGGGTCCCAGGAATCCAGGTTTAGCCCCTCTCTGGCAATGTGTCCCCTCCCAAGAGACCAGTCCAAAGCCACCTTACCATGCCGCAGAGCTCCTGTGCAGTGATCCAGTTCAGAACTGTGTCCATTCCTAGTGGCCTCTTCTCTAAGCTGCCCAAAGAGAGGTCTCCCAGACCCGCAAGCCTTCCGGGGTGGTGACAGTGCTAAGAGCCCTTCTGAGGATGCACAAAGAGTCTCCTCTCAGCTCAGCTGTTTCGAATTGCACCATTGCGAGGGGAGGAGAAGGGAATGAGAAAAACAAGACTAAACAGACAAAGGTTAGCATCTGAGATCACCGCTGTGCCCCTGGGCCAAAGCGGGTCTCTGCGGGCTGCACTGGGCAGCTCTTTCCGGGTTTTTCTTTATTCGCAGAAAATCAAAGGTTTTTTGTTTGTTTGTTTTTTAAGGCTCCTTCCTGACCGCCCCCATCTCTCCGTGGCTCAAAGTCACGCAGCAAGTTAGGGGTGGACCATTTTCCAGCTCCAGAACCCAGTAGCGATTCCCACCCACAGAGACCAGTGTATGCATTCATGTATTTCCCTCCCCGGGTGGCCCTGGGTGTGCAGTCCTTCTGAGGACATTCCAAACCCACAGGCCTGGCTGCGTTAGTTCCATGGAGAGTTTCTAGATACTCACTTAACTCCACCCCCACTGGCGTAACTGGGCGAAGAGTCACCACCTGACCCAAACTGAACCAGTTAAGGGTGCCAACTCCTTGGCATCATCGATGTGGTCCAAGATGGACATGTGACAAAACAAACCAATCAGAGTTTTTCCTGTTTTGTTTTGTCCTTCCTTATCAGGAATCTGCTTTCTTGGATCAAGTTGTGTCTCGGCCCAGGTGGGAAGATGCCCCTGTGGGTGGGAGAGCTGGGTGCCATCCTCAGCGAGAGGTTAGAGAGGAACCCTGGCCCTCTCCCAAGGATCCTCCTTCCAGTCAGTGAGCCACCCCAGGACCTTCCCACTGCAGCTAGTTTGAATTAGGGTTCTGTCTAGCAGTGAGTGACACGCCCTGCTAAGAATGTGACTAGGAATCCATCACAGTTGAGTATGCCTTTAGTCCAGCACTTGGGAGGCAAAGGCTGGAGAGCTTGTTGAGTTCCAGGACAGTCTAGCTCTATATAAGGAGACTGCCGGGAGGGTGGGGCGGGGGATGGCTGGGGTAAGCATCACAGGGTGTCCTGGCAGCTCTAACAAGCTAAGCTCAGCCTTATGTCCCCTGTCCTCAGTGGACCAGTTAAAGTGGCAAGGAATAGAGTTGTGGAACATTATTTTAAGATGTGATACATTTGTTTATGCTGTGGAACATTTGTTTAATGATACAAAGATGTGCTGCATTCTTTTATGTTGCCTTTGTTTAACTCTGTGAAGCGGTGTTGCTTTGCCTGTCTAAGACACCTGATTGGTCTAATAAAGAGCTGAATGGCCAATAGCTAGGCAGGAGAAAGGGTAGGCAGAGCTGGCAGGCAGAGAGAATAAACCGGAGGAGAAATCTGGGGAGAGAAGATTGAGGAACGAGAAAAGGAGGAGGAGAGGGGATACTGGGGGCCAACCACTTAGCCACACAGCCAGACACGGAGGAAGAAGGAAAGAAAAGATATACAGAAAGAGAGAAAGGTAAAAGCCCAGAGGCAAAAGGTAGACAGGACAATTTAAGAAAAACTGGCTGGAGGGGGGAGGACCTGGGCCCTGCCCAGGGTGATATGACTTCGGGGATCCCCCATGGAGTGCCTCACCCTCCCTGGGGAGCCGAGGGAAGATGGGATGGGGGGGAGCTAGTAGGGGGTGGGGGAGGAAGGAAGGGAGAGGAAGTTAGGATTGACATACAAAGCAGGCTTGTTTCTAATTTAAATTAAAAAAAAAAAAAGAAGTTTGAGACCAGCCTGGACTACCAAGCAAGTTCAGGACAGCCTCCAAAGCCACAGAGAAACCCTGTATCAAAAATAAATAAATAAATAAATAAATAAATAAATAAATAAATAAATATAAATAAGAAAGAAAGAAAGAAAAAAAAAGCTGGCTGGAACCAAGCCAAGCTAAAGCCAGGCATTCATAAGTTAAAAAAAAAAAAAAAAACCCTCTGAGTATTTATTTGGGAGCTGAGTGGGCAGGCCCCCAGAGAACAAAGAGCAAAACAAACAAACAAATAAACAAAAAATCCCAACTACAGAATAATGGAAAGCAGAGAACCCCAACTGTTTGGAAACAGGGACTGATAAAGAGGTCCAGTTGCTACAGTAGCTCCCAATGCTTCAGATCCCCACCTCCTGTTTCCCTGGTAACACCAGAAATGTAAACGTCAGTTTTCCCTTCCCTTGACATTTAAATCACCTCATATAAAGGTGGAGGTATCTGAGTTTTGTTCTAAGTTCATCTGGTGGAGACATGGCATTCTAAGCTACCCGAGAGGATCTGGGAGGAATAGTGATCCCCCCCCGGGAGATAATGCACTTTTCCTCCCCAGAAGCCCCTTCTCCAGGCAGGTGTTTCCAGGAGCAGGCAGGCGGGATTTCTTCCCACTCTCTGAGTTACTCAGAGAAGCACACCTTTCCTTTCTTTTTCCTTACTTCTCCTTTTCCTAGCTGGATCCTGCCCAGAGCATGCTTCCCAAGGTGCTCTGGGTTTTTCCACTCTTTCTCTGAGCCCCCCTTCTCTTTTTGCCATGTGACTGCTTGTCAGTCATCATCAAAATTGTCATGGCTTTCTACTTCGTTGCCCTTCCTGTACCTGCTAGGATTTATGGCTTGCCTGCCCTATTGTTTTTTCTTAACATCTAATAAAATTATCCTTGAGATTCCTTTGGAGTCTGTTGCTAAATTCTTTCATTAATGAGACTAAGAACCCCAAAAGTAACCTGGGGGTGAGAGCTGGAGAGGTTAAGAGCACTCTCTTCTCTTCCAGAGGACCCAGCTTCGATTCCTAGCACCTACATGACAATTAACAACTGTCTGTAACTCTGGTTCCAAGGGATCCAACACCTTTACATATACAAGCATGCAGGCAAAGCACCAATACACATGAAGTACAAGCAAATAAACCTGCCGGGTGGTGGTAACATATACCTTAATCGCAGCACTCAGGAGTGCCAGGCCCGCATGGGCTATAGAGTTCCAGGACAGCCTAGGCTACCCAGGAAAACTCTGTCTTGAAAATCCAAAAATAGTAAAATAAAGAGAGGGAGGACTAATGAGCAAAGGGGTTAAGACTGGGCTGGTTTAACCCCCAGAAACAGCTGACCTGAACAAGGGTTAGCTCTCGAATCACATACTGATGGCTGGGAATCCAGCATGGGACTGATCAAGACCCTCTGAATGTGTGTGTCAGTGAGGACCTTGGGTAGTAGATCAGTATTTATCCCTGGCATACAAATGGATTTTGGGCTCCCATCCCACAATGAGAGATGCTTTCTCACCCTGGACTCTTGGGGGAGGGTCTAGGCCCTGCCCTGGATGAAATGACAGACTATGGACAACCCCATGGAGGGCCTCACCCTCCCTGGGGAAAGGAGGGAATATTGGGGAGGGTTGGTGGGAGGGCTGGGAGGAGGGGAGGGAAAGGGAGAGGGACCTGAGATTGACATGTGAAGCAACCAGTCCTGGTGTAAGAGTTAGCCTGAGCACACAGGTAGAGGTGGGGCCCTGCCCATCATTCTCTGTCCCCATCTGTCCTGGCGGGTGGCCTAAGAAACTGTCAAAACTGTACAACAACTTGTTACACCTCTGGCTGGTGCCAGGCTTCAGGCTTTCCCTCCTCAACCAGGAGATTTCTGGAAAAATTCCAATTCCTTGGGGACCATTATTTCAATCCCCTGCTAGGTAGCCAGAGGGAGGGATACCAAGTGTCTGTTTTAGAATATCTTCAAACCTGCTGGTCTAGTCCAGCTACCGGGACTCTCATCTGCCAGTCTGGATCCCTGTCTCCCCCAGCACAGTGTTCGCTGTCTTGCCTGGTGACACATATTCAGCAGCCAGCTGTGTGGATGAACAACCCAAACAGAAACGGAGTCCAGTGACCTTTTGTTTGTTTGTTTGAGACTCTGTAGACCAGGCTAGCCTCAAACTGGGAGATCCACCTGCCTTTGCCTCCCAAGTGCTGGGATTTAAAGGTGTGTGTCACTACTGGAAATGAAAAGTAATCTTCCAGACTGTCTGCAGAATATATGCCCAGTAAACTATTAACACACTGTGGTGCTGTGGGAAGAACCCCCAAGCTGTAATTTGAGGGAAAGAGCTCTTCACACAAGAATCTACCATGGGGACAGCTGGCACATTCAGAATGCAGCATTCCTTATCGTCTTGAAGATAAGATTAAAATATGCATCTCTGATGACAATATTCCTCATCGCCTTGCTAAATGAGGGATGTCCTTCAAGAGATGAGCACTCTCTGATGGACTGACCTCTGAAGTATGTGCTGAACTCTCCCTGCATAATTCTGCAGTCCGCATTGAGATTCCCTGGAACTGGAGTTATTGGTGGTATGAGCTGCCCTGCCTGGGTGGTAGGAACTGAACTTGGGTCCCCTGCAAGAGTGACCAGCACTATTTTTTTTTTTTGGTTTTTCGAGACAGGGTTTCTCTGTGGCTTTGGAGGCTGTCCTGGAACTCGCTCTGTAGACCAGGCTGGCCTCGAACTCACAGAGATCCGCCTGCCTCTGCCTCCCGAGTGCTGGGATTAAAGGCATGCACCATCGCCCGGCTGTGACCAGCACTATTAACCATCCCTTTTACTCCTAAATTTAAGCTCACCACATAGCCAAGGGTAACCTTGAACTCATATCCCTGCTGCCTCTATCTCCCAAGTGCTGGGCTTAGAAACAAGTGTCCCCATGCTTGACCCAGATACCTTTTTGTGTTCCTTGTGTCTGTTGCATTGGAAACTCCAGCTTAACCCCTGCACAATCCTGGAAGTCCCATTTCTGTCTCTCTTCCCAGACAGAGGAAAGGCTCCAAAAAGCCCAGCTCTACATTCTTGGCGGCTATTGTGGCTTCTTCCCCTGAAATTACCTCCACCTGAGAGCTCAGTTTTTGATCATACTGTTGACCAGCTTGTAGCGGCCGTGTCATCATCCCTCACCTACAGCCTACAAAGTCTCCCTGCTTTAGTTATGGGGGAGGGTGCAGCTTCTCCAGCCTCTGTCTGTGGGCCTGGGTAACTCTCCCAAGAGTTGCTTTGCTGGAATAAACGTGTTGTTATACTTTTTCAGTCTGGCTCACTGAAACTAATTATAGGTGGGAACAGAAAACATATTAGTGTCATTGGGTGCATCTACATAGACACATACATGAATGCATGTACTCATGCACACATACAAATACATATAAATAACGAAAGGTCTTTTTTTTTGTTTTGTTTGGTTTTTCAAGACAAGGTTTTTCTGTGTAGCTCTGGCTGTCTTCGAACTCATAGATCAACCTGTCTCTGTCTCCCAGTCCTGGGATTAAAGGTGTGAGCCACCACTGTCCCTGCCTTTAAAGAAAACTAGTATCATGATGCATGACTTTAGTTCCATCACTTAGGAGGCAGATATCTGTGAGATCTGAGTGTGAGAGCCGAAGTTACATTTTAAGTTTTACTTACTATGCCTTAGAGATCCATGAAATAGGCCGGGCGTTGGTGGCGCACGCCTTTAATCCCAGCCTCCAAAACCACAGAGAAACCCTGTCTCGAAAACTAAAAAAAAAAAAAAAAGATCCATGAAACAGAAATGCCTCTGATCTGTAAGCCGCTTGCCCAAGGACAGATAGTTCCTGAAATACTGGAGGCTACTGTTGATGGGCTATAACAAGCCACACATTTCCACTCCCCTAATTAGGTTTGTTTGACCCCGCTGCACTGGATGTGCTTGATCACATGTGGGTGGGAGGTTCACAGACAGAAAATGCATCAGAATGTATGCTTGCCCCTAACTGGATGTAGGCTGGAGGTATGTCAGGATGTGTGCTTGCCCCTGACTGGACCTGATGGGAATACTTAAGCTGCTGTAAACCCCAATTCAGGGCCAACTTCTGGAAACCCAGAGATGGACTCAGCCAGAGCCCATCTTCCAGGTCAGTATTTAGTTTAACTAAAGCTTGCTCCAAATTTGACTTTAAACTGTGGTAGTGGTCTTATCCTTGTTTGGTGGGGTTAGCAGGAGCCAGCTGGTCTACATAGTTTCAGGCCAGCAAGGGCTGCACAGTGGGACCCTGTCTCCAAACAGACGACCAAAGGGGAGGAAGGAAAGAAGAGAGAGGCACAGGAGGCAGCGGCCATGTAGAAATGGTGTAGAAAAAGGTGTTTTGTTTTTATTTTGGGGTTGTTTGTTTTGTTTTCTGAGACAGGGTTTCTCTGTGTAGCTCTGTAGACCAGGCTGGCCTTGAACTCACAGAGATCTGCCTGCCTCTGCCTCCGGAGTGCTGGGATTAAAGGCGTGCACCACCACTGCCTGGCTTCAGTGTACTTTTATAAATGAAAAGTAACAAAGAAAACAATGATCACATATTAAATATTAACAGAGCAGTTCTTTTCTAGAACTTTCTCAGGACAGACCAGTTTAAACACAGTTGCCTGGTATGTACTGTAAATCATATCTGGGGAAGCATGGAAGCAAGGCAGAAGAGCACATCCAGATTCAGGGCACACTTTCACCAGATTGGGTTCTGTAGCCGTGTTCTGACATCCAACAAGAATAAACATGTCTTATTTAACACAGGAGGCGTGAAATCACATCCAAGAACAATCCAGGGGACAAAATGCTCCTGTCCTTTTCCCTGGAGGCTCTCTCAGAGTTCCCTAAGGCATTGTGATGGGGGGGTCCTTCTGTATATATGCTTCTCTTATTGGTTGATGAATAAAACACTATTTGGTCAACAGAGGCAGGAAAATAGGCGGGACTAGGAGACGAGGAGAATTCTGGGAAAGGTAGGCAGAGAGACGCCACAGGTAGGAGTAGCAGGTCAAGACCCTTCTCCGGTAAGATAAGACCATGTGGAAATACATAGATTAATAGACGTGTGTTAATAATTAAGAGAGAGATAGCCAGTAAGAAGCCCTAGCTACCAACCAACAGCTTAATAATTAATATAGTGTCTCTGTGTGTTCATTTGGGTCTAAACGGCTATGGGACTAAGCTGGAAAGAAAAACTCTAGTAACAACATTGCTCACCACGCATCATTGTTTGGACAGTGTCCAGACAGTCACACTCTTCTAGTTTCATCAGGCACAGACACACGGGTATATAACTAAAAATATAACATCCTTAAAATCAAACAGGTCAGCTGGGCGTTGGTGGCGCACACCTTTAATCCCAGCACTCGGGAGGCAGAGGCAGGTGGATCTCTATGAGTTCGAGGCCAGCCTGGTCTATAGAGCGAGTTCCAGGACAGCCTCCCAAACAAAACAAAGAAACCCTGTCTCGGAAAACCAAAAAAAAAAAAAAAAAATCAAACAGGTCTTACCCTCCCTGCTGCAGATGGTAGGTGGGGGGAGAAGGAGAGGAGGGAGAGGGAAATGGGACTAGAATGTAAAAAAAATTAATTTAAAAAAATTTTAAAAAACCCAGCAAACCAGCTAGAGAGATGGTTCAGCACCTGCTGCTCTTCCAGACCTACGTTCAGTTCACAGCACCCATATGGCAGCTCATAACCGTAAGCCCAGCTGGGGAGGGTCTGACTGTCTCTGACATCTGTGGGCAACAGGCACATACATGGTACACGCAAGCCAAACACTCATACACAGAAAGTAAAAATGAAAAAGAAATGAAACAAATTAAGTCATAGGTTTTTCTCTTTGCCCAAGCATTTCTGTTTCTGACCATTACCTTTGAGGAAGTCAGGAAACAGTATAGATTTGTCCATCCCAGTGTGTTCCCTGGGTTCTAGTCGAAACGTTGAACAATCAGGAAAGAACTAAATTGCCGTCGGGAAGCTTGGTCACATGTGTGGCAGCGCCTCTGCGTGCTGGAGCCTCCAAAGAGGTTAAATGTTCATAGAGAGAAAAATACTGTGTTTCAAGGCGAAGACATATCCTTACCAGCTGGGTTCCTTATATTGGCTGAGCAGTCATGGAGCTCAAGGGGAGAAAACAGTGCTCACCTCTCTATGGTAGAACATCAAGGAGTGTACAGACATGTTTTGGGCTTTTTGAGACAAGGTCTCTCCATGTAACCCTAGCTTTCCCAGGACTTGCTATGTAGATCAGGGTGCCCTTGAACTTACAGAGATCTTCCTGCTTCTGACTCAGGAAATCTGGAACTAAAGGCATGCACCGGGGTACAGATGTATTTTTAAGGGCTGTAGAGTTGCTGTGGGGATTAGCTTAAGTTATTTATAAGGTCTCAAAGGGGCATCTCGTAGATCAAGAAACAGAGAAGGAATCTCTATAAAAAGATATGGTTTATCCAAGTGACCATAGCAACAATACAGTAACAAACAGACCAATTGTTATTGTTGCTGCCTCAGGGCCTTTGCATGCGCTCTTTGTTAAAAAACATTATTTACTTATTATGTATATAGTGTTCTGCCTGCCGGCTAGCAGAGATCACCAAATCTCATTAGAGATGGTTGTGAGCCACCATGTGGCTGCTGGGAATTGAACTCAGCAGTCAGTGCTCTTAACCACTGAGCCATCTCTCCAGCTGCATGTGCTCACCTTATGGCCAGGATGCTCTTCCCCAGTTATCTCCTGGACTTGTCCACACACCTCCCTCCCGCCTGCTGCAAATGTCCCCTTAGGAAGTCTTCCTGCTTTCCCTAGTCCCTAGCCTGCTCTTCCCTCCTCCATCTGACATGTGCACATTTCCCCTCCCTTTCCCCTCCTTCATTCCTCTTCTCTCCTTTTTTAAAAGCAGTTTTTGAGACTGGGTGTCATGTAGCTCAGGGCTAGGCTCAAATTTGCTTTTTTTTTTTTTTTGAGATATGTTTTTATCTTATACCTCATGTATATCTGCACCATGTGTATGTGGTACCCTCTGAGGCCAGAAGGGGGTGTCTGATCCCCTGGAACTGCAGTTACAGATGGTTATGAGCTTCCATGTGGGTGCTGGGAATTGAACCCAGGTCCTCTGAAAGAGCAACCAGTGCTCTTAACCACTGAGCCATCTCTGCAGCCCCCAAGCTTGCTATTATGAATTGATATTCTTGCCTCCACTTCCCAAGTACATACACCACCAGGCCCAGCTAAGCCTTGAACTTTCTAGATTCTAGATATTCCCTCACTTTATGGTGGAAGAAACTGAGCCTGGGAGAGAGGAGTGATTCATCCAAGGTCACAGAAACAGCCAAGATTTGAACTTTTCACCAGGCGTTGGTGGCGCATGCCTTTAATCCCAGTACTTGGGAAGCAGAGGCAGGCAGGTCTCTGTGAGTTCAAGACCAGCCTGGTTTACAAGAGCTAGTTCCAGGACAGCCTCCAGATAAACCCTGTCTTGAACATCTCCCCCTGAAAAAAAGATTTGAAATTTTCTGGCATTATGGGTGGAGCGATACAGAGTCTCCCCTCCCCTGCTCCAGCTGCATGCCAGTCCCTAGCCACCCACCGTAAGGCATCCCAGGTAGACATTAAAGACCAAAGACAGGTGCCTAATTCCAGAGGCAGGAGGTGGTAGGGAGAACCAGCTCAGAAGCAAGCAGGTCACAGGTGGGAACTAGCTTTACCCCATCTGGCTGTGTGACTTTGGGTGAAATTCTGCATCTCTGAGCCTTGGCATTGCGTCAGACAGCAACTCTCGGTGAGGGGTTACTTGCTCTCTGGGGGACTGGACCAGGCTCTTCTTGCCCCCTAGATAATGAATCCTCCCGGCTTGAAGGTATTCTGTAGACTTGGGTTACTTCCTGAGAGAATTACTACAGCATTCAGGGGTGCCTGTTTCAACAGGACCAGCCCTGCTTGCTTAGAGATTGCTCAAGGGTAGATCTGGATTGTGCGACTTTAAAAGAGGCTTCTGGGGTAGCTTTGGTGAGATGAGAGCCAAGCTCATCACCCCAGCAGCTCCTCCCTACTCAGGGTCCTTCCCATACCCAATAGGAGGTTACCTGTGGTTTCTACTGGACTGTATTTACCTTTCCTTTCACTGAGCATGCCCAGGTCTGCTTTCCTTTTGAAAAACTTTGAAACATAATCTGCTTCATACTATAAGAGTCCAGGGATTATGTCCTTAGCACATAATGGAATATTTATCAGGCCCTGCAGGGATCTAGTTGGAGGGTTGTATGTCTAGTTCTTGCTTCCCCTCCCAAGGGATGGAGATCCTACCCTCCCTCCCTCCCCACCTCCATCCCTGGCATCCCCCTGGGGAATTCCTGAAGCAGAAATGACATTGGTGGGATCATTTGAACTGACATATCTCTCCTTCCAGAGAGTTCTTGCAGCTCAGCACCCTAACCCACTCTAGAGTGTCTCTCCCGAGTTGGCCTCATTGTCCCTCTCCTTGTGCCCCCCAACCCCCACCCATTCATTCCACAGCGGACTCAAGTGTTTCCTGGGCTTTTCACAGCCTCTGCTACAGTCCCTCCAGTCCTGCTTGTCTCCCATGCCAGCCCGTGAGCAGCACTTTGCCCAATCCAGTCGCCCTGTGCCTGCTCTTCCTAGCTGGTGAGTCTCAAGCCTAGGAGCTCGGGAATGTTCTCTTTATTCTCCAGCCAAGGACCTGAGCCATGGTGTGTAACACTGCAGTTACTCCCTCCCTGGTCCCTGGCCCCTTTCCCTTACTCAGCCTTCTCTCCAGTCGCAGGGAGATCTTATGCTTTGCTGTGGCGTGGGTTTTGGAGGGTGTATGTGTGTGGTGTGTGTGTGGGGGGGGCTTGAGACGGGGTCTTACATGTCTCAGGCTGGCCTTGAATTCATTATATAGTCAGAGGTGAAATTCATTATATAGTCAGAGGTGATCTTGAACTCTGCTTCCATCTTCTGGGTGCTAAGAACCCAGGTGTGCACCCCAGGCCTGATCCACAGAACACTTTTAGAATGGTCTGTCAATGGCCCTCTGAGTTTTTTGAGACAGGGTTTCTCTGTGTAACATTCATGACTGTCCTGCAACTTGCTCTGTAGACCAGGCTGGCCTCAGACTCACAGAGATCCGAGAACTGTTTCTTTTTTTTTTTTTTTTAATAGTTTTTATTATGCATACAGTGTTCTGCCAGAAGAGGGAACCAGATCTCATTATAGATGGTTGTGAGCCACCATGTGGGTGCTGGGAATTGAACTCAGGACCTCTGGAAGAGCCTTAACCTCTGAGCCATCTCTCCAGCCCCAGAGAACTGTTTCTTATGGTTGCCCTCCGACCCTCACATGTATGGTAGCACATGAGCACTCACATCCATGTAAATAAATAAACAAATAAAAAAAATCAATCCTCTGTTCTTTCTGGGCCATGGCTCACTCCTATACCAAATGGAATGAACTTCATTCAGCGTTTTTTTTAGGATCAGGGGTCTGGGCTGGGTCGGGGATTCTCTGCCAATGCTTGAAGGAAATTGAGTGATAGGGCAATTCTGGTTTTCGGTCATAGCAGGGCCTTGAGGGAGTGATTAGGTCACAGGTCTTTGCTTTCCCCTAATGCAGTTTCTAAACCGCTTCAGTGACAATCGTTCCAGGCAAGGATCTCTGAGGACACTGAAACCTGAGGTGAAGTCACTGGGGATTGAGACATTCACATGAATTCAAGGTAAAGGTTGGCCTTACCCTGGGAAGATCTGGTGAGTGCCATGCACCGGGTAGAGAGCTGACACTGCACAGCTCCTGATTTTATCTGTCACCAGATGAAAGGAGGCAGAAAGAGACCTGCCAAATAAGTACAGCAGGCTTCCTGGAGGCAGAACGGGCAGGAGAAGCAAGAGCAACTGATGTCGGGTGCAGCAGCAGGTTTGCAATCCCTTGTACTCTGGAGGCTGAGCCTGGAGGAGTGCTGCTCCGGCAAGGCCAGCTTGGGCTACAAGTGAGTTCCAGGCCAGTTGGGGCTATCTAGTGAGAGACCCTGTCTCAAAAAGAAAAAAAAATGTAAGAAATAAACCAGAACCACCAAGGAACTGTAACAGGGATGCTGGTGGTCATCCAGAGGATGAATTGAAAGTCTGGGTGTAAGTATTTCGATGGATTGGATGGGATGGACAGGGATGGGTTATGACACTCGGGAGCCAAAGAATACTGAGTGTTACAGCTCGGATGGAAAGATATTCTGGCACTTGTGAGTCACAGAATACCACAGGCCACAGTAAACTTAGCGGTTTACAGCCCTGCTTCAGGGAAAGGCTTCCCCAGTGTATCAATTCTGCTCCTGGCAGGAGAGGATTTCCTAGGTGGGCATGTTTTCCCAGTGCAGCAGTTTTGCTCCCAGCAGGAGAGGGCCTCAGGGGTTAAGTTGCCACAGTTCAGCTCTGCTCCCTGGAGAGTGGAGAGCAAGGGCAACAACTCTGCCAGGGGAAGGCTTCCCCTGCAGAAGTGTTACAGCCCTGCTCCCTCAGCTCTGCCCAGGGTCGTCTCTGCTCCGATGCCACAAAAGAAGGTCTTCACCCAAAGCTCATCGAAGGGGTTTATTGGAAGGGAATAATCCAGGAGAGTGGCTGCCCTCTGCCAGAGTGGCAGAGGACAACCTGGTAACATGAACAGACACAAGCTGAACAGACACAGGGTTTATATAGGGCTTCTTAGGGGACGGAGTTTTCCATGGTGGAGATTGGTCAGATTTCAATCTTCTGCTCAGGGACTGGCTAGTTTTCTGCACAGGGTTAGGGTCCGATTTGGCCCTGGTTTCAGGGCCAAAGTGTTTCTTTCTCTGGTCCTTTTCAGCCTTTTGGCTCGTTTTAGGGCCAGGGTGCATTTCTTTCACTGACTCTGATTCCAGGTACAAAGTGTGTTCCTTTGGCACTGCTTTCAGGGTCAGGGTGCCTTTCTTTGGTTCTGGTTGCAGGGCCAAAGTGTGTTTCTTTGGCTCTGCTCAGGGAGTGTTTCTTTGTCTGGCCCCCTTTCCCTATACTAACTGTTCCCAATATCACCTACTTCCTCTTCTTGATGCCCCAGCATGGCCTTTTGTCAGCTCTTTGCAGAAGCTTGGGAAGAAATATATCTCCTTCACTCCAAAGAAACCGGACCTCAGCTAGCTCTGCCTACTATCCCTGGAGCAATACCCCAACCTGAGCTGAAGCCTGGATCAGGCAGAGTGGGGAGGGGCGAGGCCTCAGGGGGATCATCATAGGAAGATGAACAATGTCCCCCTGGGAAGCACCAACTTGTGGGTGGAGCTCAACCACTGCATATAGAAAAAAGGAAAAGAAAGAAAAGAAAACAAACAAACAAAAAATCACTGCATATAGCTCTGAGCCCCGGAAGAGAATTTGTTGAGAGTTAAGAGCCTCCTCAATAATTAGAATAAGACCAGCATAGTGGGACAAGCCTGTGATCCAGGACCCAGGAGGCAGAGGCAGGAGGATCACTGGAGTTGGAAGCTAGCTTGGCCTACATAGTGAGAGAGATACTGTTTTCAAACAGGGACCAACTCAGACAACTTTGAGAACATACTGGGGGCAGCCAAATACTGGGGGTTGGAAGGCCTGGGACCCAGGCAGTTGGAGAGTGGAGCATGGAGGGAGAGGTCTCAGGTAGCTTTCATTTTTTTCCTGTGTGTGTGTGTGTGTGTGTGTGTGTGTGTGTGTGTGTGTGTGTGTGTGTGTTTTGAGACAAGGTTTTTCTAGGTAGGCTTGGCTGTCCTGGAACTCTCCCTATAACCCAGGCTGGCCTCAAACTCAGAGATCCACCTGCTTTTGCCTTCTGAGTGCTAGGACTAATGGTGTGTGCCACCATGACCTAATTTTTTAAAATTCATTTTATTTATGTTTATACGTGCACATGTGTAGAAGGTTCTCATGGAGGGCAGCAGAGGCCATTTGGTTCCCCTAGAGCAGTGGTTTTCAACCTTCCTAATGCTGTGACCCTTGAATACAGTTCCTTGACAGACATTGGTGGCACACGCCTTTGATCCCAGCACTCAGGAGGCAAAGAAAAGTGGATCTCTGTGGGTTGAAGTCCAGCCTGGTCTACAAAGAAAGTTCCAGGACAGCCAGAGCTGTTACACAGAGAAGCCCTGTCTTGAAACAACTTCCCACTAGAAAAAAAGAAAGAAAGAAATATTTCCAGTGGGTTGAAGTACCAGTGTAGACCGGTTCTGAGATAACAGAGTGTTGCCTCAGTAAGGAAAGTTGACTGTGTCTTGTGACCCATGTTACCTTCAGGAAGAGAAACAGCTATGAAGAGGTTCAGCCAGATAGAAGAGAAGGACAGTCAGTAATGACCCTAAGGAAAGCAACAGTGAGGATCGGGGAGATCACACAAAGGATAAAAAGGAATGCGAAGGACACTAGTCCCAGTACACACCTTTTAGGCTACTTACTTTGAGGCATAAAGAAGAGCCTCCACATGCTCTCGCCCCTTGTGACAAGGTCAAGGTCTTACTCTAGAACAGACTGGCTTGAGTTTGTAATCCTCCTGCCTCAGCCTCATAAGCCCTGAGATTAAAAGGAGAACATACTTAAGGGATGGCCGATCTACCCTTACATTCCAGGGTAGCAGCTGCCCCTCCCATGGTTGTTTCTTTGAGGTAGGGTCTCGTGTAGCATAGGCTAACCTCGATTCAGTATGTAGCCAGGGATAACCTTGAATCCCTTATCCTCCTGCTTCCACTATCTAAATTCTGGAATTACAGATATGCCAGCTATAGTTTTCTTATCTTCCTTCCTTTCTTTCTTTCTTCCTTTCTTCATTTTATTATTTGAGACAGGGTTTCTGTGGTGGTTTGAATAAGAAATGTCCCATTTTGTGTCACTGCTTAGGGAAGTTTAGGAGATGTGGTCTTGCTGGAGGAAGTATGTCACTAGGGGTGGATGTGAGAGCTTATAAGACTGGCCCTGCTTCCAGTTGTCTCTCGTGGTTCAGGTTTAAGATCCTGACGTTATCTCTCAGCATCTTGCTCCTCCAGCCATGCTGGCCTGCCACTTGTGGCCATGCTGCCCCACCATAATGGACTCTAACCCCTCTGGAACTGTAAGCTAAAATAAACTCCCCTTAAAGTTGCCTTTGGCCATGGTGTCTTATCATAGCAACAAAAAAGTAACTAATAGGCCAGGCGTTGGTGGTGCACCCCTTTAATCTCAGGACTCAGGAGACAGAGGCAGGCGGATCTCTGTGAGTTTGAGGCCAGCCTGGTCTACAGAGCGAGTTCCAGGACAGCCTCCAAAACAATACAGAGAAACCCTGTCTCGAAAAACCAAAAAAAAAAAATAAATAAATAAATAAAAAAAAGAAAGAAAGAAAGAAAAAGAAGTAATAAAGTCTCACTGTATAGCCTGGAACTCACACAGATCCACCTGCCTTTTCTGGTATTGAACGCATGGGTAGCCACGACACAAGCCCTCGTTCCCTATTTCATGCTTCAAGTCCCTTCCTCACTCCCGCACTGAGCCTTCTAAACGCTCATGCTCATCCGGGTCCCACATCACTGAGGGCCTCACATCACCTGTCTCAGCCTCTCCCACCTCCTGTATCTCCCCACTTTGTCCCCACCTCCAGGCTCTGCAGGTTCTGGGTGCTTTCAAAGCGATCTATCCTTCTCTGTCTGGCCAGGACCACACTGAAGAATATTCTGGAATATCAGGGACGCCTTCACTTCCCCACTAGGTCACACACTGAGCAAGTGTTTACAGAGTAGTTACATGCTAGACTCTGTTCTGGGTTCCAGGCGCACAGGGCGGCTGACTGCAGAGTCCTGACCCCGGGGAAGCCCACAGTCCAGCGGGTTGGGTATGAGGATGCAGAGCATCGAGAATGAACAGGCAGGAAAGCTCAGGCGCCACAAAGATCACCCTGCAGCATCTTGGTTCCTCCAGGGTGTGCAAGGTCAGAGCTGGCCTGCTTGAAGAGCACACCTGAACTTTAATCCGGACCTCAGTTCTGGAGGGAGCCACCGGTTCAAAGGCTTTAAGGGGGGCAGGGGCAGGGTTGTGGACTGAGCTCGGTGGCCAGTGGTGTTGGCAACACGCCCAGGGGCGCGGATTTGAGACCTGGCCAGCACAGCAGCTCCTGCAGGCCTCCAGGACCGAAAGTTCAATATTTGAGAGCCTATCATGGGGGGCGCCATTTTGTTCTCTTCACCGGGACGTAACAGGCCCGGAGGCGACAAGCTACCGCCCGAGGCCACACAGCGGCGCCACAGCCGGGGTCCCGCCGAGCCCCTTCCGTGCGGGTGCTGTCAGCCACTCAGAACGCACTCCTGTCTTCTCAGGACGGAAGTGGGGGGCGGGGAAACTTGTGGCTCCGCCCCGATCCGCCCACCATAGCGCTCCTGACTGGCTCCGCAGAGCGGCCCCGCCTCCGAGGTGTTGCGACTGGGGTGGGTCTTTGGGGGAGCGGCCGGCCGAGTAGCGGGTGTAGAACAGCGCAGCTACTGCCTTCTCCGCCACCATGGGGTCCCAGCTGAGCACGGTAGGTGGTAGGGGTCCGGGGTTGCCAGGCGCGTGGGGACACAGGACGATCCGGGACACCCAGCATCCGTTCAGGCGCACTGCGCCCCACCCGGCCCCATGCTCACCGTGACTCACACCCTGGCTAGTGGCCGCGCCTCGCCGGCCCTGCTGCAGGCCAGAGGGGCGCCCGGGCGCGGGGCGGGCACTGGGGGGACCCTCCTGGCTGTGCACGAACGTGACAGGGTGTGCCCGCGTGAATGGACGTGACTTGGGAGTGTCAGAAAGTTGGGGCGGCTGAGAATGTGAAATGCATGCATCTGTACGAGTGCACAGGTAAGGGTTTTGTGAACGTGTGTAAGTGTGCAGGTGTGTTCGTGGAGGAACCACGAACCAATAGGTGTGTGTGTGTGTGTGTGTGTGTGTGAGAGAGAGAGAGAGAGAGAGAGAGAGAGAGAGAGAGAGAGAGAGAGAGAATGAAGGTGTGGGCGTGAAGACACGCATGTGTGAATAGTGGACACGTGTGATCTGGTGTGGGCCAGAGAACTTTGGGGTGCATGTGTGGTGTGCATGGGCAAAGTGTGTAGGATATCGCTAGACCAGGGATTGGGTGCATCTTCCTGCCATAAACAAGGCCATGATTTTTCATGCTGTCACTTTCTGCTGTCACACGCAGGCCTTGGCTGTGCTGTCAATGAAGTATCACTTAGACTTGGCCACCTGTCACACAACTATGTTGTCACTAAAGTGTCATTAGACTTGGCCACCGGCCCAGGGCACTTAGGCTGCTGGGGCCTTCTAATGTTTAGAAATCTACCCTCTTGCTGCAACTCTGGGGGCCCCCTTGGCAACCCTGGAGACCACCTCCTCTCCCTGGTTTCTTTTTTCTTTCTTTTTTGCATTTGTTTATTTATTATGCATACGTTGTTTTGCCTGCATGGCCATAAGAGGGCACCAGATCACATTACAGAGGGTTGTGAGCCATTATGTGGTTGCTGGGAATTGAACTCAGAACCTTTGGAAGAGCAAGCAGTGCTCTTAACTGCTGAGCCATCTCTCCAGCCCCCTCCCTGATTTCTTTTTTTGTTGTTGTTTTTTTGTTTTTTCGAGACAGGGTTTCTCTGTATTGTTTTGGAGGCTGTCCTGGAACTCGCTCTGTAGACCAGGCTTGGTCTTGAGCTCACAGAGATCCACCTGCCTCTGCCTCCCAAGTGCTGGGATGAAAGGCGTACGCCACCACCGCCTGGCCCTCTCTGATTTCTTAAGAATATCCATGTGGAGTGTGCCCAGCCCCAACTGCATAAGCACATCCTGGCCTTGAGGTGCCCAGCTCTTTAGATGTGGGAAAGTTAGGCCAGCACCTGTCTTGGAGAGTGTCCTCCTTTCCTTGAGATCCAAGACTTCTGGTGAAGACAGGCAACTGTCTTCTTGGTCGCATTTGCTTTTGAGAGAGTGGCCAATTCAGGATGGTCCATTCAAGGGGCAACCTGGCCCAAGGCAAACCTGTGGCATCGCCCCAAAGTGACATCACCCCACAATGACATTCTGACCAGTTTCCCCAGAGACTGCTCTTGGCCCCCTCCCTCCCCTGCTTTCCAGGCTCTGCTCACCTTCTGGACCATGTTGGTGGGTTTGTCATAGCACTCAGCACCTGGCTATTGCATCCATTCGTGTTAAGTCAACATGAGTTCCTTGCAGGCAGCAGACCTCTGTCAAATTATCAGGAGATTCCCACCCTGGCCTCATTTGTCCGAGGGTTGCTTGCTATTGTCCTTGACTTATGGGACCAACTGGGGTCCCACTTAGTCCCCAGTACCCACAGTATACACAATCCAGCCTCCATGTGCTCTGTGGGTAGCAGCTGGGCATCGGGTGTACCAGACGTCTTATCTGGGCCATGCAGGCCCTGTGGGAGGCCTCCTGTATATACTGGGGGCCCCATCCCAGAGGACGGCACTCAAGTCAGCTATTCGAGTGGAAAACACTGCATGCTTAGCCTGCTATTCTGGATTGTCTCTCTGTCTGTCTGTGAGTTCCAGCAAGCCCTGACAGACCTATTATTACTCTTCCCACTGGCTCAGCAACCCTGAGCCTGGTTGGTAGCTTAGAACCAACAAGGGTGGCTCAACTACCCACCTGTTCCTCCTCCTGGGCTCCCTTCCCCCACACTTTGGAGCCCAGCCCAGAGCCCCCCTGCTTCAGGACTTCCTCCATTTCCTCCTACTTCCTCCCACTTAGAACAAGACCAGGAGGGCTGTGGTCACTTGATCTGGCAGGACAGCTGACAAGTGGGTGACAGGCAGGTAAGCGAGTTGGTGGCTGGTTTATTGAAGCCCCAGGTCAGGGAGCTGGCACCGGGAGGGAGGCCGGGACTGGGCTCTGTGCCCGCTCTCCCGATTCAACCTGGGCAGACTGGTTTCCAGGGTCCTAGAGGGAAAGATGCCAGAGAGCAGCCAGGCAGGGTGTCCTTCGGGTGGGAGGCAGACCGTGCACCCCTTAGCTATGATGATAAGTGAGTTCGGGGCTCCCTCCTGGGTCCTGGCACCCAGTTTCCCTTATTCCTCTTTACTGTCAGAGCAAGGAGAAGAAGGGGTGGGTTTCTTGGTACATGGGATGGCCTGAGGGTCAAAGTCTGGGAAGCAGCTGCCCCCAAGTACTTGTAACTGGTTGGGGTAAGATGGTGTGTGTGTGTGTGTGTGTGTGTGTGTGTGTGTGTGTGTGTGTGTGTGTGTGTGTGTGTGTGTTCGTGTTCATACGGCTGGGGAGGAACTGGGGCAGTGACTTGGCCTCAGCCATCTGCCTCCTGTTTACTTGGCCACTGCCGCTGGGACTAGGGTGGTGCCATGGAGGGATGGGGACAACCTGTTTACTCTATGCCAGAGAGGACACAATACACCCAGCCCTCTGGTGACTGAGTCTCGTTGGGCTTCTAACTATTGGAGATCAGCCTTCACTCGACTGCTCCTGGCCTTGGTTCAGCTCCCTGTGACTGGGTCTGTCTCCCCCTCCAGTTTGAGCTCCTTGAACATGGAGTTTAGGCCTGGATCACACACATATACAGGAGTGCCTGCTGACGCTGTTGACTGAATGACTTGTCACAGCTACCTTTCTAGATAGGAATTTTTATGTTAGAAAAGGTTGGCCTCTCACTTCTCAGTGTCCAGAAGTAACCCTGGACTCAGGCTTGTTACTAAAGCGCCTGTTTTCTTACCTGAGTTGGGAGTACCTCCCAGATGCAGCCTGAGGGTTGAGGTAAGAGGGCAGTGCCTGTTGAGAGCAGCCAGGAGGCTAGTCCTAGCTCCTGAAACCTGTACCTTCTGAGCATGCTCCAAGGCTAGGAGCAGATGGCCTGGCTCCCTCCATAGCCTGTGCTAAGCCTACGGTCTGTAGGGGAAATAGGAAAGGCTGAACCCTTCTCTCACTAGGGAGAAGTCTTGGCTTTTACCCTGC